>NC_138890.1:132479906-133090788 GCF_965194825.1 Balaenoptera physalus | reverse complement strand
TCTGTTAATGAGTCACATGCATGAAGATGAAAAACAGAGTCAGAAATGGATGGAGACACTATTAAGGTACATTTATTCTAAAGATAGTTCAGGTGCTGTGCCAGACATCCTCCTTTTGTCACCTGGTTCCTACCACCTCCTCTCTCCCCTCCCCCCATTCTCTCCTTTTCTTCCCCCAACCTGGCTCTGCTCTGAAAAGTTGATCTGTATGGATCACGCAAAGGGTTTCCCTGTCTTCTGGCTTCCAGTTGTGCCTGTTCAACGAGGAGTCCCAGCAGATCAGAGGAGAGGGATGAATGAGGTCCAGCATTCATCCCCCTGGCTCCCTGCTGCTACGTTGCCTGGATCGCTGTATCCATCCATGAGTCACAACTCTTCCCAAGACATGGCCTCTACACATTCTCTTTGGTAACTTCTTTTTCTCCTCTCTTTAGGCCTGGTTGGTAACACTTTGGCTACTAATAAGCTTCAGGTTACTGCATTGTCCCTGTGGTTCCTCATATACCCACAGCTTTGTAAGGAAATCTTCCTTATAGTATCTTATTTCAAGTGTGCCATCTGCTTCCCCACAGAACCCTGATGGTTGCAGGTCTAGATACTTCTTCTAATCTCCATGGGAGATGTCATCCTTTACAACACTTGAAAGTGAGAAATTGGGATTACTCTGGTTCAGTTCCTCAGCCCTGAATTTCAGGAGATAAATGCAAAGACCTGACAATAATGATCTAATTCCCTGACCTCTTCTGGGTGTCCAGCAGTTTGGATGAGTTCAGAGCATTGATTTTGGGGAGGTTGGAGCTCTAGGACTGGGACAAGGAGGATGATTTATTTGGAAAGTGATGTGTTGGCTTTAGTGCTCATGTGAATAAAATAGTTTAGTGATGATCATTTCCACATCTCTTATTCTTTAGCTCCTCCAACCCTTCTCAGAGTAGCAAAATTATAGATAATTTCCAGGCTGAAAATTAGGGTTAAAAGCTTTTTTTTTTCTTTCCACAATGGACCTTTGAATAATAATACAAACTTGCTGGATATGGAATTTGGGGAGTTTATCTTTCTAAAGATGATTACACTTTAACATTTTGTAGTCACAATTACAAGTGACGTCCAAGAGGGAGTAGGACTGCTGTGGAGAGTTGTTGAGGATGTGTACTGACACCTGTAGGGGGCAACATCCATACATACTATTATGCAGTGCACAACCTGCACAACTGAGTGCAGTGGCCCAAGGAGGGGCCACAATCACCTCCAGCACTGATGTGGCAGAATTCAGGTGAAGTTTAACCATTGCCCACTGGGTCTGGCCTCTCTGTATAGCTTATGCCTTACCTTCAATTATCTGAATTTTGCTTTAACTTTAGCTCTTTATATAGTACAGCTAAACATTTCACTTACAATGTTTCAGTGTCAGAGAGTACTCTGTGGTCAATTTAATTTGGAGAGAACCAGGATGAGGAGAAAGAGCACTGGCTCTAGTATTTGGGGACCTGGATTCAAACCTTGGCTGGACATTTATGAACAGGTTTCTTTAGGACTCTCAGAACCTCAGGTTTTTTAACTGTAAAACAGGGTTAACTGAGGCTTTTTTTGTAGGTTTCAATGGGTAAACAAGATTGCATGTTTGAAAGAGCCTGACACACAATAAATGCTTAGTAAATATTGGTTTACTCTTACAAGGCAAAGCTCGTAGAAGTGAAATAGCTTCTTATAATGCTGTTATATGTGAATTTTTAGAAAGGTGAGCCTCTCAGATGCCGGTTTAGAAATGTCTTCATGCAACAAGAACTGTTTGAGAGGCTTAAGAGGGCTGTTTAGTTGGAGTCAAGGCTGGCTGCACATGGCATTCAACTCCAGGGATAGAAGTGTAAAGTCCTTAGATTGTTGAAAAACTGGTCCCTGGTTGGTGCTTTTCTCTTTGACATCTTGAGTTGTTATATCTATTGACAGGGCCGTCTGGTGAAGAGGCATTCCTCTTGTTTGCACAGCCTCCTTTGGTGATTAGAGAGGTCACATAGTTAGAGCTAGATCTTTCTTTCTCCTGATTGGCACACAGCACATGTCTACCTCTGGAATTCATCTCATCTATCGATGCTGGACATTGGGGAGGTGATATTTAGGCCAAATTGTTGTCTTTAAGGCCAACATGTTGGGGCATCCCCAGTGGATAAATGCTCTCAAACCCAAGAGGTGTGAGGTCCAAAAAAATAAGATAAAACTGTTGGATGAGACCCCTATGTATGGTCATCTCCACAATGGACTCTTGTTTGCTGGCTTCCTGCTCTTAGCTCTTCTGGTCACGTCTCTAAGATATTGTTGTACTTGGTGAGGGAATTGAGGAGTGGGAAGTGAAGGATGTTATAAAGTAGAGAAGGGTTTGACCTGAAGAGGGCCACCATTTACTCTGATAATAGATGACTCCTGATTCTCAAAGCCAAACTTTTCTATCTTTTGTGATTCTAGGAGCCAAAACAAATGAGGAGGACGGATTCCAATAACAATAAGGATATCTTACATTTGTATAGTGCTTTGTACTCTGGAAAGCAGCTTTGCCTCTATAATCTTATTTGACCCTCATGTAAACCCAGTGAGGTGGGTTGGGAGGCATTATTTTCTTTATTTTACAGCTGTGAAATCCAAGAAGATGTTAAGTGTCTTGCCATGATCTCATAGCACATAAGCGATAGAATCCAGGTCTCCTGGGTCCTTGTGTAGTATTTTTCACATTACACCAAATCATCTTGAGCATTCATATTCTTTTTAAAAACTGAAATGAATTTTAAATTATTATATAATGTGTGTCTATGGTTTTAAATTCAAAAATTTTAAAAGGACATAGAGTGGAAAATAATTCTTCCTCCCTCTTTCCCACTTCCTCAGCAATGTATTGACCCTTACCGGATATAATCACCATTCCCTGTTTCCCATGTGTTCCTTTGGTAATATTCTATGCATTTATAAGTATAAACATATATCTTCCCTCTTCCTCCATGGACTTAAAAAATAGGCAGTAAGAAACACCATAGAGAATTGAGCTTGGAGAAGTTAGTAAATAATCTCACTTGGGGTTTTATGAGAAATATAGGTGATCTGTGTAGGTTACCTTTTGGGGGTCTAAATGGTACGTTTTAGCTTTTCATATATAAAAAAAATCACTTTGCACTATAGGTCTTGAAAGAAATTGAGACAAGCATTTTAAAGAAGTTCATACTGTGAAACTTTTTTCTCGAATGATGTTAATAATGGTAAGTAATATTAAAAGATTCACTAAATGCAAGTTACTCTTCTAATAACTCTTTGCGTAATATTTCCTTTATTCCTCACAAAACTATGATAAAGTTGTTATTATTCATTTTTACAGCTGAGAAAACTGAGTCTCAGCAGGGTTAAGTAACTTGCCCAAGGGCACACATATAGTAAATGTTGGAGCTGGGATTCAAAGCCTGACCCCAAGCCTCACATTCTGAATGCTTTTATCAATGTGAAGAAAAGAATTCTCACAAGTTGAATAGCTCCTGGGAATGACTCCATCAAGGAAGCAGACATGTTTGGATAGCTTGCCCTTTTCACTCTGGCTTACTTCTGGTGTGAAAGTTGTCACCTAATCTTGGTCTGCTTTTGCCTTCTAGCCAGAGTCAGTCCCTTTCCTGCCTAAGATTGTACTTGAGGATCAGGAATTTACTCTCTGGTTCATAAGGTCATTTCCTATCTTCCCCCCATGGTCCCCAAACCAGGGTTGTAAGAGCTTTCTTCTAAGTATTTGACACCATTTTCTAAAACATAAAATCATCTAGGTGGGACTTGAAAAATAGCAGCTGGAGAAAGCACCTACTGTAACAGAAATTTGGGTCCTTACATTCCGAGTGTTAGAGTTAGGTCCCCTGACGAAGCCTCATTATTCCACAGTGTCACAAGGCAACGGCTCTTCTGATACAGCGTATTGTTTATAGTCATGCTCTCAAACCCTCTGAGGCATAGGACCAGGCTGGTTTTTCCCAATCCATCGCATACATGTGCTAATACTCAGCTCACTCCACCTGAAATTCACTAGGTGAGCTCCATACCCCAACTGGTCCCCAGCTTGTTCAACGAGATGAGTCCGCTAATTGTGCACCTGGATGGCATGCCATTGTCAAATTGCTATAGAAGTTTCTAGGTGCTGACTCTCTTTGTAATTCAATGGTATGAGGATCATTCTTTGAGCAGCCCTGTGTATAAGACGCTGTGTCCTGATTAGCCAAGTAAATGAGTGCTATTACTGGCTGCTTCATTGGGGGAATTAAAGCCAGTGCTTTCATCTTCTTATTTCTTTACAGCTTTTAATGCCCGTATATGTGTAGTCTCTGTTTTTACGTTTCCTTTTTTGGGAGCGGTGTGCGGGTGGACATAACTTGTATCTGAACCTACTAGGACAGGTATTCATGTTACAAAGATGAGATAGTTACCTGTGTATTTGAGCCCACAGTTTTCACCCTTATGTGATGATATGCCAAAAAAACAACAACAACAACGAAAAATCAATACGTGCCAGCTGGGGAAAAACAGACAGACAAATAGCAAAAGAGAATCCTGGGAGTCAACACACCGCAGAGAGATACTCAGTCATCTGTTCACCTGAGAGCTATGGAAGGCTCAGCCTGCTGTGTACTTGTTAACCATCCCAAATTGCCTCGTTGCTACCCACCAGGAAGAGAGCCTGTCATTTAATTGACATCTGGAAATCTGGGCACTTAGTCTCTAGGGTCAGAGAACTGGTTATTCCATTGAAAAACTGAAATCCTCAATTGAGATTTCTCTCTCTTGAGTCAATGAAAAAATTTCCCCAAATACTGTTGATCATTTCTGAGTATTTTTAACCTGTCAGTGGATGCCAGAGACCTTTTGCTCTATAGAGAAGAAAGTCCTTGTGATACTTTATTGGAGGCCAGGACCACTCAGGCAAATGTGGAAGATTCTGAGACGCAGCTACGTCCTCCTGCAAGTTTTGCTGCTTATCATTGCAAACTTCCTTCCTCGTCGTAGACAGGTAAGACTAAGTCGAAACTTCATGAGAATTAGTAGGGAAGCTGGAACTGCTTTTGATGAAAGGCCAAGAAAGACAAAGCTCTTCCGGGAGGGTTCTCAAGGTATGATCTGAGCACCATCCAGACCAGATCACCTGGTGCTTGTAAAAATGCTGACCTCAGAGTTACTGAATCAGAATCTCTAGAGGTGGGATTGTAGCATCTAAATTTTAACAACCTCCCAATAGAGTCTTAAGCATATAAACGTTTAATAACCACTGATTTAGGGACAACATTCATTTTAGCTTAATCATTAGGCTCTGCCTACGTATCTCCAGGTATTTCTCTAGACTCTATTATCCCACGTGTGCTAAAATGAAGGATTTGTGTCAAAATAATACTAGCAGCAATGAAAGGCCTAATCTTCCCAAATGTCCCAAATGACCTCCCGCCCCCAAGGCTGTCACTGTTGCTAGGTTCCTAGCTCTGGCTTCCCCTCACTGTTTTCCTCACTCAGATGGTGCAACCCCCCCTGTGCTGGGCTGTACTCTGCCCCTAGCCCAGACTACCAGTCTCCCCTGTGAGTTTATCACTAGCAGGTTACTGTCAGTACGTAAAAGCTCAGCTCTGGAGGTCTGGCAGACTTGGGTTGGGTCCTGGCTCTGTTGTTTACCACCTGTGACCTTGTGCTGGTTAAAATTCTCAGACTCAGTTTCCTCGTTTCTAAAATGGAGAGAATAATAGTTCATACCTTAGGGGCTTCCCTGGTGGTGCAGTGGTTAAGAATCTGCCTGCCAATGCAGGGGACACAGGTTCGAGCCCTGGTCCAGGAAGATCCCACATGCCACGGAGCAACTAAGCCCATGCGCCACAACTACTGAGCCTGCACTCTAGAGCCCACGAGCCACAACTACCGAGCCTGTGCTCTAGAGCCCGTGCTCCTCAACGAGAGAAGCCACTGCAATGAGAAGCCCACACACCGCAACGAAGAGTAGCCCCCGCTCACTGCAACTACAGAAAGCCCGCACACAGCAATGAAGACCCAATGCAGCCAAAAATAAATGAATAAATAAAAATTAAAAAATAAATAAATAAAATTGTTCATACCTTAGAGGACTGTGTCAGGACTGAATGAGATAATCCATGTGCCTGTCACATAATAGGTACTTGGTAAATTTTAGCTGTCATGGTATTAACATGAAATGTGGAAGCACAGCGTTTATCATTATCATTACAACATCCTTGGATGCAGAGCCATATCCTTGGACTTGAGCCTCAGGGCAGGTGGGGACCGCTCAGCCGCCTCCCTGGCAGGGCAGTTCTTGCCTCTCGGACATTGCATCCCTTGGCCAGAGCATTGTTCACAGACACACAGATTGACCTATTATCCAACTGCCTGCTCAGCGTCTTTGGATCTCCCAAAGGGCACCCAGGCTCACGTGTCCAAAGGCAAGCTTGCCACTTTGCCTCCCAGGCTGCCCTCTTCCAGGTTCCCTTTCTCAGTAAAGGGCACCATGATCTTGCCAGCTGCACAAAACCAGAAACCTGAAAGTCATCCTTCATCCTGATACTGCGTTATCCTTTAAGCCCATACTCAATCATCACCAAGGCCGGTAAATTTTACTTAATACATTTCTCTCCGACCCATCTATTTCTCTCTGTCCACTGCCACCACCCTAATTCAAGCTATATTAATTTTTTAAAAATAATGTGGGCCACCTCAATAGTCCCCTAACTGTTTTTCTGATACCACACTTGCCTTCTCCAATATATTCTCTCCATGTCAAACAAAATAATTAAGACACAAATCTGATTCTAGCACCATCCATCCCTCTCTAGTCATTTATTCTAGTATATTCTTCTTGACATTTATTTAACTTGACATTCTTGACAAGTATATTACTTGACATTATATTGTATATTTTTTGTTTGCAGTTTGACTCCCCCATGGGGAGGTAGGGATGGACCTATACACGGTTCTGACTCACCCCTTTTATTCTCGCCTTGAATATGGATGTGATGTCTGCAACTACAGCAGGCATTTATCAACCATGAGGAGGCAAACAAGTGGGAAACCAAGAGAATCTCAGAGAGACTCTAACATCCTTAAGGCTGATGTACATTAAATTTGAAAAATCCTGTCCTCAGGTGTTGACTTACTGAATTCACTTTTGTTGGACAATCATTGAGCATTTACTAAGTGCTCGGCTTTATATTAATCACTGTGGATGCAAAGATGGATAAGACAACTTTGCCCTCAAGGGGCTTACATTCTGTTTGTAATTTCAGTACAAGGTGGTAATGGCCAAAAAAAATGTACGCAAAGCATCAGGCCAGTGCAGGAGATGAAGAAACTACCTGAATCGAAAGGATATTTCAATCCTGCAGTTCCAACCAAATAGATTTTTTACCCTGCTAACTTGATTCTGTGGATGTTCATTCTTTGTATTTGTGAATGTAACATATTTAGTATTATCCCCACTTTGGTAAAATTTCATGACAGCATATTTTATGGAGCTAATTCTATACAGTCAAGTCAATGCCTTAATTTTATCATCAGAACAGTTATAATAATCCATTATTTTCCATTTTCATTCTTATTTTATCAAAATTATTTTCCTTTGGAGCAATTCTTTTTCATGGGACATTTACAAAGACAGTTTACCAGTTTACAGTTGTTGCATTGTTTTATTTTGTGGTCATTATGTCAACCAAGCCCAATTTGCCCAATTAAAATATTACAGACCCAAATTTAGTCAAGAATTGTTGATTTGTCTGTCAAATTTAATCCTTCAATTTTAAAAATTTATTTATTTATTTATTTATTTTTGGCTGCATTGGGTCTTCGCTGCTGTGTGTGGGCTTTCTCTAGTTGTGGCGAGCGGGGGCTACTCTTCGTTGCGGTGCATGGGCTTCTCAGTGCGGTGGCTTCTCTTGTTGTGGAGCACGGGCTCTAGGCGCACGGGCTTCAGTAGTTGTGGCGTGCGGGCTCAGTAATTGTGGCTCGCGGGCTCTAGAGTGCAGTCTCAGTAGTTGTGGCACATGGGCTTAGTTGCTCTGCGGCATGTGGCATCTTCCTGGACCGGCTTGAACCCATGTCCCCTGCATTGGCAGGCGGATTCTTAACCACTGCACCACCAGGGAAGTCCCTCCTTAAAATTTTTTACCATGTGAAATTTTAGTTGTGGCTAGTGTCATATGCTTTTGATTATTTTTCACAGGACAGCTTTTAGTTTTCGACAAAATAGTAATTCTTCAATCAGGTTTTTTTTACAGAAAAATTCTGTTAAAATTTTTCCATGAACATTTTTTACTTTGTCAGTTATTTTTACTTGATTATTTCTGCCAGTAATATTTATCATAAAATTAATCAAAATTAAGGGTTTATATATATATTTTTCTAAGCTAATATATGAGAAAATTAGAACCATATTTCTCAGCTATTCCACCCCAGGCTGAACTTTTAGGCAGGACTGGCCTGTTTTTTTGAGAATTCAGTTATTCTATTTGTTTCAGATCACTTTACATGCTGTGTACCGAGGGTCCAGCCTTGGCGGAGAAGAGCACAAGGTGATGCCAAAATGGTGCGGGTCAGAGAAGGTGAGTCAGCAGGGGAAGGGCAGTGGGGACAGGAACAAGGTTGCTATGACATTGAGGGGATAATGGGAAGCAAGTATGGAGAGTGAAGTATACCTCTAAGAAGACTGACCGAGAAGAGGAGAAGAAATAGAGGCAGGAGCTAGAACTTTTTACGATGGTGCAGACTTGACATGTTTATAGGCTGATGGAAAGATCTCAGTTGGGAGGAGGAGAATGAAATGCAGGGAAAGGACAATAAAGCAACAACAAGGAGGAAGAATGAAGGAAAGGACCAAGGGAACAAGTGGAGAGCTGGCTTTGAACTGGAGGAAAGGAGACAAAGATTAGTACAGGTGTAGGGAAAATTAAAAGCTTAATTTTCTCAGCGTGGCTGAAGACAAAGTCCCCTGCTGGGTGGCAAGGATGGTTGAGGGCTGGGTTACGTAGGGGCTGTGGGAACAATTGCTTTGGCTTATCCGGCAGGCTTTCCCACCTCCCTACTGGAAATAACATTCTCTTCATTTGGCAAACTCTTCCCCTATGGGTCATGGGATTTTGCATGTGACCCATATCCAAAGGAGATGTTAAGTGGAGAGCTTGATACATCAGTAGGCAGTGGATATATAAATTCAGACTTCAGAGGAGAGATTAGTTGCCATCTGATTAGATGACACGTATTGACCTAGAACTGGATGAGCTCACCTATGGAGTGAGTCTCCATTAGTTGCAGAGAGGGCCAAACAAGGAGTCCTGGGGGGGCATCATCTAGCACTACAAGATGACGGAGAGGAGAAAAAGGTTCTGAACCACAGAGAAACCTTGAGAGGATCAATTTTATCAAAGGAAGGTGAAGCAAGTGAAGAAGGAGGGAGGGATGAACTGCATACATGATGCTGAGGTTGTGTGAATTGAGGACTGCACTGATGTTGGATTTGGCAAGGTGAAGGTCATCAGCTTCGACAAGAGTAGTTCTGGTGGAGAGGAAGGGATTAAAAGCCATATTAGAGCGGGTTGAAAGAGAGAGTGGGTTGGAAGAGAGAGTGGGTTGAAGAAGAGGAGAGAGTGAGCTTAACTAATCCTTTGCGGGAACAGAGAAATGGAGTAGTAGTTGGAGGAGGGATGTGGGTAGTTGGAGGAGGGATGAGGGAATTTTGATTTGTTTTGCCTTTTAGAAAAGAAATATTACAGCATACATATATGTTGGTGGGAATGATCCTATAGAAAAGGGAAAATTGAAGATGTAGGAAAGGGAGCGAATAACTATAATAGTAAAGACCTTGAGAAAGTAAGAGGGGATACGATGACTGTCAAGTGGAGGGTTTGGATTTAGGTAGGATTAGGGACAGTTCATCTTCTGTCATTGACATAAGGCAGAGTATATGGTACAGACGAAGCCAGGTTGGTAAATTTACTGACTGGAAAATGAGGCAGTTTTCTATTGATTGCTTTTAGTTTCCTAGTGAAGTAAGAAGCAAGATCATTAGCTGTGGGATTAGATGCAGCAGTTTCCTAGGTTAAGGTGAACAGTCAATTTGGATAATGTGAGGAGTGTAAATAAATAGACCACTGGATTTGGAAAACTGAGGTCATTGGTGACCTTGACCAGAGCCTTCTCTGAGGCAGTTTGTAGGGGAGAGGCGAGTGGTGTTGAGGCTAGAGAAGGAACAGGCTCTCACCTGTAGCTGGAGCTCTGTGTGTCTCTGTTATCCTGCCGAGGCCAGGATTCAGACTGGAGGAGGGCCAGCTGGCTGCAGTGACAGTGGTGGTTGATGATATTACCAAGGAAACAAGATGAGGGAGGAAAGTTCTTTTTCTGCTCGGGTTCCTAAGCTGTACCATGTAAGCCTGGTCCTTTGCCCACATGTACGGAAGAAGCCTGAGTCCAGAAGGGGAGAAAAGCGCTGATACCCAGAGGAAGGCTAAGGCAGGCAACAGGGGGAGAAAGAGTTCGGGGCACATCACTTGAACTGCTGGATCCAGCCATGCCCTCCATTCATCCTCCCATGGTTTTCAAGGTGTGAGATAAACAAAGACCACCAAAATGAGAACAGGCAAAGGCTATTTATTTGGAGCACAGAAGTCGGCCACCACCACTTGTATTTGGCAAAGAGTCAAAGGCAGGCAGAGGAGTGGGAAGGCTTTATAGTGGAAAATGGAAAGGCTTAGGTGTGCCCTAATATAGAGATTGTTGGCCTAGGGAAACTGGGGGCAGGCTAACTAGAAGTAGATCATCCTATATGATTGGTTAGGGGAACATATTTGATTTTCTCTGGTTGGTCCTAAGTTGGATGCTCAGCCAAGAAACTTGGGAAGTTGAAAGTTACTGACCAAGTTTTGAATGTTTTGGGCTGATTGCTGCAGAGGTTGTGGTTTGACTTCCTGGGTTGGTTGAGAGGCTGTGGATCAGAGTTCTGTTTTTACATATGGTCTGACCATTGTCCATTTATATATTCAGTTTCTCAATCCATAAATATATGTTCTCTTTTTGCCTAAGATGGTTTGCGTTGAGTATTTGTGGTTTGCAATTGCAAGAGTCCTGACTACTACAGAGGAGTTTGGGAGCAATTTGAAAATGAACTTGGAGGTTGGAGGGCTGGGAGGGTAAGCAAACCCCAGAGGTGATAATCACCACTTTTAAACATCTACTTTTAACCAGGACCCTATATATATCATCTCACTTAATCTCCAACAATCCTGTGATATAGGGTTATTTTCTCCATTTTTCACATGGGGAAATAGACTCACAGCAGGCAAGTAAGTTGCCTCAAGTCACACAGTAGCAGAGTCAAGGATTCAAACTTGAGTCTTCTGTTCTGAGGTCCAATGTTTCTGCTCTCAGGTTAGGATATTTTGGATGGAATAGGAAATGGAATTTCCTCCTTCCACGTACCATGAGACTCAGAAAGACAGCTACGGATTTTCTGCAAGTTTGCTGCATCATATTTACTGGATTCCTATGAACATGTGTTAACACATCCCTTGTGATTCATTGGGTAGACATCTATTTTGTGATCATGACTTTATTAAGAGCAGTTGTGATATGGATGAAAAGTTAATTTTGAATCTTTGACAGAGTTCTTTTTCTCATCCCCGTCATACCATTCTGAAATGCAGTGTTCAAAAATGAGTCATTGATCTTATCGATGATTATGACAGATAATTCTTCTGTGAAGATTGATCTATAAAGCTCACATCTTAGAATCCCCAAAACATCATGTCTTGATGTTAGTAGGTATGTGTTAAAATAAATATGAACAATAAGAAAAATTATTAGGATAATAATTTTATTATTTTATTGTATTATTGAGGGAACACTTGGTGGGAAGGTTATTTCCAAATGTGAAGAACAAAGTCTGTCCCTTGGGAGGGCTGTGGGGCAAGGAGAGAAACCGTCTTCATGGGGGTAGAAGAGTTTGTTAGAACCTGTTAGAAACTGGCTTGATCTGAGGGCTCCTCTCTCCACTAGGACCAGATTGCGGGGCGTTAGCCAAGAAAGAATCTGTTGTGTGTTTTTTTTTTTGTCTGCACGGATGATTAGGAAACTTCACTGCTTTCTGGATCTGGACAGAATAATTAAAACAAACCCATCTTTCCTCTTATGTAAGATCCTTGTTCAGAACTCTTGATTTTCTCTTATTTCCCCCACCCCCCTCCAATTTTGTTTATATCATTCTCCCTTAGAAACTTGTGGTAAAGCTAATATGGTCATTGTGTGCAGGTGATAAAATTACTGATGTCCCTAAAGAAGCACTCTTCGTCTCCAACACGTAGACAATCTTTCTTTTAGTATTTGTATGTGTGAGAGATTTAATGTAGCTTGGCATGTCAGTACATTCCAGGAAGGGGTGGAAAGATGCACCTGGAGGGATGACAATGATTGGTAGGGCTTGATACAGATCCTCAGACCTTGTGAATTTGTTGTAGTCTATCATGTGTGAGTTTGGTTAACACCTCATTAATTTATTAAAGCCAGAGAACAAAAAACTGAATAAAATAATGGCTGGGTTCCCAGTACAATCTCCCACAGATGGCTGAGTGAGTCTAGTAAACAAAATAAAACAAAATAGAAATCAAGGGTATCATTTGGCCTGTCTGTTGATGGTAGCCTCTAAAATTTCATATTCCCTTTTTAATGCTTTGGAATTGGGGCAAATAACCAGCCAGTCTTCCTGAAGTAATTAGTATTGGTCTCAGCAGTTGTCAAAGCAGCTATTTTGTGATAATGTATAACCAAGGTTAGACCTCCGAGCTTTCACTGGATCCTGTCTTCTTAAACTCACAGTGGCTTCTTTTGGGGATATTTTTATCTGGTGTCCATATGGGTACAAGTGACTTCAAGACAGTGACATGTAAGCTTTAATGTATAAACATCCTTTGATGGAAAGGTTGAATATTGATTTTTTTCTTGACATGAATATCTTATTGGCTTGCTTTAAAAATTATGAATTTTTTCATATATATAAGCTAATGTTGATAATGTAAAGAATAGCAAAATAACACTCATGTACTCACCATTCAGCTTAAAAACTAGAACGTGACTGATGGGTATTAACCCTTCCCATGTAAGTCTCTCTCCCCAGTCTCATTTTCTTCCCGTGCCATGCAGCCTCCCTTCCCCTGTGAAATCACTATCTTGAATTGTGTGTTGACCATTCCATTGATTTTTTAAAAATATATATTTCTATATCTGTATTATCAATAAACAAAATATAATTTAATTTTGTATTGAAAAAGTTTTACGTAACAATATGTATTCTTACATAATTTGCTTTCCCACCCCTCAATATAATGTTGGGCAGTTTGTATTTGTTTGTTAATGATTCTGGGATGTGCACATCAAGGACTATGAGGCCGGTGAAGGAGCAGAAGCAGATACACAAATCGATTGATGTCTTGGGATATAGAATCTGTGAGAAAAGAATTAAGGTATTGGGCTAATGTATATACAGACTAAAAGGTGGCTGCGAGGTTATAACAACAATGCTTTTATAATGGATTTTTGTGAAAGACTCTAGATTCAAACAGCTGGATTCAAATCCTACTTTCACCACTGTAGGGGGATTCGTGAAGAATATTGTTATTATTATTTTGCCTTTGGAAAAAGTGGAGCGAGCATGAGTCTGAAAAAGTTTAGGCTAAGATATTGAATATATTTTGGATTTGAATGTTTCGTTCTGAATAAATAAAACATGACCAACCTCCTAGACATCTGTCCTGGAAAAGGCGTTCAGACTGAAAATATTCTGTTCTGGGGTCCTGGTGGGGTGTGGGGCATGAGACAACATGGGAAAGGGTGGTGGTGATGAGGCATTTAATACATTTCCTTCCTTTCTCCTTCCTAGAAGTGTGTAGTAATGAGAGCTCAATTCACTTGGTCTTGGTGGATGAGTTAGAGAAAACTTGAGTGTAACCCAACTCTTGTCTCTCTGGCTAGCTCGTTGAAATTGTTTGAACTGCCATACACTTGGCTGTGTAATCTTGCCCTTTTTAAGACTTACTTTCTTCGTGTGTAATGTAGAGATCCTATCCGGACAAATGAGATGATGCATGCAAAAATTCTAGGTGCAATGCTGTGCTCATAGTTGTGTTATTGCTGTTACTATTATATTGCAATTACTTATTTTAAAAGCTCAACTCAGGAGTCACTGAACTTTGGAGGTCTTCCCTGACCTTTCTCTGTCCTCCATTCCTCTTCTCAAATCTTCTTCAGAGTTTAAGATTGTTTTAGAGGACTTAGTGTTTTTTTAGCACTTACAGTTTATGTCAATTATAGCTTTTATCGTTAACAGTACAAAGCTTACTTACTTGTCTGTCTTTCTCACTAGCCTGTGGGGTCCTGTATCCAACCTCAGGCCCAGAATATAGAGCTATTCAATAAATTTTGGTGTGTGATTGGACTAAAATAAATATCCCTTAAGATGTTAATATTATATTTACTAAATATGAATTCAGCCAAGTGACTCTCATTTTCAGATAATTTATTAGCAGCATTTATTAACGTTCATTTGTGTCTATGACTGTTAATTCTCCTAAACTCTCGAACCAGAGAGCATAATGGAAAATAGGGGCCTTGCATCACCATGAATGGAGAGCCAAAATAAGACTTAGGACACAACACTTGGAAAATATATATTGTCCCTAAGGAATGACTAAAAACAGAACAATGAAAACACATTAGAGCTCAAAACCCACCCCTCAAGTGAAAACATCTGTCTGAATTTTTCAAAAGTCTGAAAGTTTTAAAATTTATATTAGCTTAATTGAAAACCCATAAGTAAATCTGGGGAAAATCATTCTCATCTCTGATAGAACTGCTTTCATTATCACCAACCCAAAAGCTATAACTGTAAATGGGAAGAAAATTTCTTAAAATTCTTAACAAAAGAAGGCATTTATTTTTAATTGTTTTAAAATTAATTTTTGTTGGAGTATAGTTGATTACAATGTTGTGTTAGCTTCTGCTGTACAGCAAAGTGAATCAGTTATACATATACATATATCCACTCTTTTTTAGATTCTATTCCCATATAGGTCATTACAGAGTGTTGAGTAGAGGTCCCCCTACTATACAGTAGGTTTTTATTAGTTATCTATTTTACATACAGTAATGTGTATATGTCAATCCCAATCTCCCAATTTATCTCTCCCACCCCCCCTTTCCATCACTTTCATGAGAGCTTGGACTTTTGGCCATCACTTTCATGAGAGCTTGGACTCTTCATTTTTTTTTTAAAGAACAAAGGGGTGAAGCTCAGGGTAGTTAATAACCATATCCAAGAAAATTTTCAGAGGGGCAGTTACAGTTTCAGGTTGTACATTACCTTTCTTAATTTAACTGAGAAGTTTCAGTCTGTTCTAATGTGCACAGGCCTTCAGACATTGCAACACTTGGAGTGTTTTTAGGGTCCATATCTGGCAGCTTCAGTGGGTATAATGCTCTAGGCCATGAATTAAACTTGAAATGGTCTTTACAACTAGTAATTGCCATTGTGTGAATTTTTTAGTGTGTAACATCACGGTCCTTTAATATAGGCACCCCCCCTCCTTTTTCCTTTTTTTTCAAAATAAATTTATTTTATTTTATTTTATTTTTGGCTGCATTGGGTCCTCGTTGCTGCGCTTGGGCTTTTCGCTTGCTGTGGCGAGCAGGGGCCACTCTTCGTTGAGGTGCGCAGCCTTCTCATCGAGGTGGCTTCTCTTGTTGTGGAGTATGGGCTCTAGGTGCGTGGGCTTCAGTAGTTGTGGCACACAGGCTCAGTAGTTGTGGCTCACGGGCTCTAGAGCTCAGGCTCAGTAGTTGTGGCACACGGGGTTAGCTGCTCCACGGCATGTAGGATCTTCCTGGACCAGGGCTCGAACCCGTGTCCCCCGCACTGGCAGGTGTTTTCTTTACCACTGCTCCACCAGGGAAGTCCCCACCCTCCTTTTCGTAGCTAGTTTTCTCTGCTCTAGAGACTGGCCTCTAGCAGGAAGAAGAGGAGGGTGAACCAGTTGCATCTAGGAATGAGTTTAGGTCGTACTTGCATTGCTGGTTGAGGGCATGGAGTCTACTGTGAACTCCAGAAGGGTGAGTGAGTTACATGGAGAATCAAAGCAGTCTATCTCTTTTCCCACAAAACATGCCAGGAGCGAGACAACATCCGCTGAAGAATAACACTAATAAGTGGCATCTGTCATCCGGGGAGCTCAAAGCATTCATGGCCACTCACTCACCAAGCCGTGTGCCACACCTGTGCTGTATCTACAGCTCATTTACAGATTAAGAAGCCAAATTTTAGCAGGTTTGACCCTGTGACTCAAAGGGAAGCAGGGGAATGTATGAGAACATATCCTAGGTGCCAAGTCTTCTCACTCGGAATAATCGTGGTGTGGAATGGGCTGTCGAGAAGGGACAGTGGGCACCACCGTTATCTTTATGATTTTGATTGGCCACTGTTTTGAACGATGGGGATTACAGAGAGTGAGGAGGTAGTTTCTGCCCTAGAGGAGCTTCTAATTCCATTTGAGAACTTTGCCTCATGTGCAAAAGCAAGTAGACAAAACTAGCGTAGCCTAAGTGCCAAGTAAAGAATTCAGACAGGCGGTTCAGAGGAGGGGACTGTTGCTGAGGCTGAGGCTGGCAGAGGTAACTTTACGGGGAAGGACGCTGAGCTGGGGCTTTGAGGAAAGACGGGATTTGGGCGTGGAGAGAGGTGTGAGCAGGTGAGTTCCAGGCTGACAGATGCGAGGGGAGTTGGGGGGGGGGTGCCCCTGTGGGGTGTAATGACAGAGAGGGAGGTACCACTTTTACCCAACCAGGTTAGATTACCCGACCACAGATCTCAAATCTGCCTCCCGGAAGGCAAGGAGCCCGGGATATTTATGAGATAAAGCTGGGTTGTGAGGCGCTGGGGAAAGCTAATTGGAGAAAGGAAAAAGGGAAGAGAATCGTCATTCTGCGCAGGTGCAACTAAGCTACGTGCTTCTTTAAGAGACACATGCGCAGAAAATGGCAGCATCGGCACCTGAGGGTGGAGGTTTTGGCCCTCTGACGTCAAAAGGTCACCAAGAGGACACTCGCGCAGGCCCAGTTGGAGGGTCCGTAATCCAGTCCTAACCGGCTCGAGCTCGTACTTCAGGACTCCAAGTTCCTGAAGAAAATTCGGGCAAACATCTTATTATTTATGCTACAGGAGGCTTGGAGGACAAGCAGGCTTTTGTAAAACACAATTAGCTTGATCAGTGAAGGCAGGTGACAGGTGTAATGGATCTAACTGATGATTACCCTCGGTTTCACCACCTTAAAGCGAGTTAAAAAAATCTCTAGAATCTCTGATCAGGGAGCCAGCGCTTTTCTCTGAATTTCTGGAAGTGTAATTTCTTTCGTGAGGTAAGCGTCTGACCCTGCTCGACCATCCTTTCTTTGAAGGTCATGATGGCCAGATTGAGGTTCTGTTTCACCTGCTGGATTTTTACTGGGCAGGATCCAGATTGGAGCGGTTCTCCTCTCTGCTTCCTCATCCTGAATGGTGGCCTTGCCCTTGCCTACAAGAAGTGGCCTGAAGCAAACTGAGACAGTGCTGTTTTGTGAAAACCAAAGGAAGGATTTTAAGAAGGAAGAGTGGTCAACAGTTTTGACGGATGCGAAGAAGTCGAGGAGAATGAGGTTAGAGAATCTAATTTTTTATGGTCGA
This sequence comes from Balaenoptera physalus, assembly GCF_965194825.1. Taxonomy (NCBI): domain Eukaryota; kingdom Metazoa; phylum Chordata; class Mammalia; order Artiodactyla; family Balaenopteridae; genus Balaenoptera; species Balaenoptera physalus. The sequence goes on along the minus strand of NC_138890.1, from coordinate 133,073,036 downwards.
TAAGTAGAATAATTTATTCATTTCTTTGTGGATTAAGGCGGTGCAGATAATCTGAGTCAGGCATTGCCAGGTGTCCTGCACGAGCTTGAACAAACTTTCCAGTGACTCGTATATATGTTATTTAAAAATTTTCACCATTATCCACATATTAAAAATTAAACTCAGCTCTTCTGCAAGATGCATGTCTGGTGCATGTGTTCTGGAGGCTTTTATTATGTTAAAGAGTTGCTGTAGCCTAGCCTGGCCTGTTATTAAAATTAAGTGGTTTATTTCGACATTAGGCAGAGGGGTTTGACTAATGTTAACATTCTGAGAGAAATTTATGGAAAAACAGTTTTTAAGTTGAAACACTAATGCAGCTGATGCTAATTGCTAGTCTCCTAGTAAAGCTCATACATTTTTTGTAGGGAAGTTAGGACCCGTTTGATTTGGAAGTTTAGGAAAGTCCAGTAATAAACCAATGGGAAGGAGGGATGCTTTGAATAAGGAAGCAGAAGAAGAGTAAAATGAACAGGTTTTTTTTTTTTTGGCAAAATATTTAATTATAACAAAATCATTAAAGAAAAAATTGATAAATTCTACTACACTATCATAGCAATTATTTTTGCTTTCTGAAAATATTTTACTCCTGCCTTGCCAAGTTTCTGTTCATAATCATGCAATTTTAAAAACATTGTAGTATAGGGTACGTAAAATGGAGTATTCTGCCTTTCAACTTAGGATGTGCCTGACATATGTTGATATTTCTATTTAGTCTCCGTAATTAACTTTTAACATTGTCTTGTAATATTCTGGTAGGGGTTTCCTCTCAGTTCCTGCCTCTGGCCAGTGACTTCCGTTTTTCTCTCTGGTTGTCAGGTCACAGCCCAGGGGTAGAGTCAGTGCGAAGTTTGGGTTTAGGATCTTCATAATATTTGCTGGTAGCTGATTTTGCCAAGGATATGCTCTCACTGGGCATTTCATGCCACCCTCAGGCTGGGGAAGCCCGTGAAGGAGGAGAAACGGGACTGGAGAGTGGGAGAGAGAGGAGCTCGGGGGAGGAGGGAGAGATGCCAGGGCCGGGAAGATGGCTTCCTTTCTCATCCTTGCCCTGCAGCTTTCTTCTTTTGACTTTCTGCCCACGTTCAAGCTCTGTCTGCACCCATTGTTGCTTATCCTACCCTTTGTTCTGGTTCCTTCTTTACCTCTCTCTTCATGACTCTCCCCTCAAGGTTAGTGTAGTTCAGAGATTCTGAACCCCAGCAGTGCCTATCTTTTAAATACGTATTTTGTAATGTACCTTTTACTATCTTGAAATGCAATTTATAGGTCATAGAAGCTCAACACGCATAATTTAAAGAAATCATTATGATGCTCTAACTGTAAGGTAAAGAAAAAATAAAAGGCAATCAGTTTAAAATAAAATCAGGCACACACACAAATGCTCAGGCACAGCTGTACTAGAAGTCTCTATGAAGGAGACAGATGCTCGCACCTACTGATAATGAATACGCTTGGTATTAAGAGAAATAGCATTCAACTGGGTATTTTTGGCCTCAGAAATTTTCAGCATATTTGAAAGTGTGCATAAGGGCTAGAGAAACATCTGCCTATCAGGTGTCTCCAGCTCCTGCTTGTTAAATGCCAATATACCCCCTAATCACTATGATGATCAAAATTACCCCAATAAAACTAAAAAACCCCGTTAAGGTGTGGTACCAGTCCCATTGAAAATCACTCCTGTAGTTAATGGAAGGCTGAATTCTGAGCTTCAGTACCTTGACTCACGTCGCATCTTTCTCAAGCAATCTCTGGGTGAACAGGACCAGTGAGGTTTTCGTAGCTGCTGGTACTTCTTGATGGGTCTCTGGAAAGGGCCCCCTGAGTGGGAGCCAGTCGGTAGGCAGGACCTCCTCCCTGATTTCTATGACATAGAGCCACAGTGTGCTTGGCCTGGCATCATGCATTGCCACTTCTTTTGGAAAGTGAGCCTCCTCTCCCCTCCAGCCAGAAGGTTCTGGAATCTAAACCAGACTCTCAGGGGCATAGTACAGTAGCACCAAACACAGTACCCTGCCCTCCGAGCCACGTGGATGAACGTGGTACCCAGTCTGGCCCAATCAGTGTTTCTCTGGGATTTTTCACATCAAAATTGATGGAGAGGAACTTTCTTTGCTCTGGGCGTGTTGCTGAATGAAGTCCAGAAGCTTCTAGAAGTTGTAGTTTAAGCTTGTGGAGAAAGCTGGCGTGTGGAAGCAGAAATAGAGACATTGATATCTGACAGCGATCTTTGAGGCTGAGCGCTCTCTCTGCCCTTTCCCTTCCTTGCCCACGGTAGTTTGAATTGTATCTCTGCAATGGGCGAGCTGGCCAACCCAAATGCCTTTCCAAGAAGTCCTACCCTTATGCAGGGCTACAGTGTGATGCAGTTCTAGAACTGCGCTGTTCCATATGGTAGCCATTAGGCTTATGTAACTGTTTTTTTAAAATACACTTTAATTTTTAGAGCCGTTTTAGGTTCACAGCAAAATTGAGCAGACCGTACGGAGCTTTCCCATGTACTCCCCGCTCCCGCCCACACACGGCCTCCCGCATCATCAGCCTCCCCTGCCACAGAGGTACATCGTTACAGCTGATGCACCTACACCGACGTGTCGTCACCCAGAGTCCGTGGGTTACTCGAAGGTGTTACTCTTGGTGTTGTAGGTTCTGTGAGTTTAGACAAACGTATAACGACATGTATCCACCATTAGAGTATTATACAGAGTAGTTTCACTGCCCTAAAAATCTTCTGTGCTCTACCTATTCTTCCCTCCTTCTTAACTCCTGGTAACCACTTATCTTTATACTGTCTCCATACACGTGCAGCTTTTAAACTTTTGAAATGCAACTAGTCCAAACTGAGATGAAAGTGTAAAATACAAACTGGATTTCAAAAATTTAGTACTAAAAAAATGTAAAACATCTCAATAATATTTATATTGATTATATGTTACTCTTTGGATCGGTGACACTCAGTGACACTCTTGGGTCTATTGGGTTAAATAAAATATAATGTTAAAATTAATTTTACTTGTTTCTTTTACCATTTTAAATGTGAGTAGAAGAAAATTAAAAATTAAATTAAAAATTAATTAAAAACTAAATTAAATTAAAAATTACGTATGTGGCTTACGTCTGTGGCTTTCATATAGTTCTTTTGTACAGTTCTGGTCTATTGCCCCCCGCCCTTTTTTCAAAACAAACAATTTTTTATTGAAGTATAGTTGATTTACAGTATTGTATTAGTTTCAGGTGTACAACAAAGTGATTCAGCTATATATATACATTTTCCTTTTTCAGATTCTTTTTTATTATAGGTTATTACAACATATTGAATATAGTTCCCTGTGCTATACAATAGGTCCTTGTTGTTTATTTTATATACAGTGGTATGTATCTGTTAATCCCAAACTCCTAACTTGTTCTGTCCCCTGTTCCCCTTTGGTAACCACAAGTTTGTTTTCTATGTCTGTGAGTCTATTTCTGTTTTGTAAATAAGTGCATTTGTGTCATATTAGATTCCACATATAAGTGATATCATATGGTATTTGTCTTTCTCTTTCTGACTTACTTCACTTAGTATGATAATCTCTAGGTCCATCCATGTTGCTGCAAATGGCATTATTTCATGTTTTTTTTTTAAATGCCTGTACAGCTCTGGTCTAGAATACCTACCCCTCACAATCCTTTCCATCCCCGTCAACCTCCCTAGGAATTCAGTCAACAGGTCAATTTTGTAGATTAAGGTGCAGAAGGGTTCCTAGGTCCAGATCCCAATTTATGAGCTTTGCTCCGCTATTGGTGTATGAATTTTGTCCATGAGACTGGATGGGTTTTGAAGAACACACACAGGCCCAGCTTCTAGTCCCTCACCAACACCTCTGTTCACAGAGATCAGCAGGGCCATGGTTTAACAATCCCAGCTAATGACACGCCGCTAGTTTCTAGCCAGTAGATAGTGGTATTTTTCTACCAGAAGAAAGAAGCCTATAATCTCTGCCCTTCATGCCGTTGACATTTATTAGTGCTTTTCGAAAAGACAGTGACACAGATTAAGGAATTCAAGTTGCAGGTGCAGTTTCCACCATATTTTAGTGAGATGTTGATGAAACAAGAGATTTTATGGCTGTCAGCACCTCCAGTTTAGTCATTGAAACTAATTGTGGCGTTCCTGAACCTCAGAGATCCCTAAATTATAGCTTGATACCTCACACAAATTAGGTCCTGATTAGCCCCTGAGAGGTTTGGTGGTAATTGACTGAGAGAGGTGCACAGGCACGCACACACACACACACACTCACACTCTTACACACACAGATACACAAATGTGTGTGATGTGTGTATATATATTCCAAATTGTTCCTCGTTCCTAGAAAGTGATGGAGGTCCTGTGAATGAGCATGTATGGTCTAGATTCTGAGGAACTCACTCGTTTAGAGAATGCTTATTGCAGTTAGAAGGCTTTACCGAGGGCCTCAGAGTTAGGCCGAGTGAACTGATCAGCATATTTTTGGCTCTTTGGGGGCTCCTGAGGGTAATAGTCCCTCCCAGAGAACTTATCTGCAGGACTCCACAGGGCCACCAGCCTAGTAGAAAATGGGAAAATGCTGGAAGATTTTGCTGAAGAATCATAGTGCAGTGAAAAGAGCATGGAAAATTGAGTTACAAGACCTGAATTTGAGTCCTAGAAACCATCATTTACTAGCTACCATGACTTCAGGGAAGTTGGCTAGCATAGTTTTGAAACCTATAAAATAATAATGATGTTAATAATAATAAAAATAATAAACCCCAACTTGCATGGTTGTTTTGAGTATTTGAGATGCCATATGTAAAAGCTATTTTATTAATAGAAAAATAACTTTATAAATATTACTTAATGTCCTGGTTAATAAATACTTTGGCTATAGGGTATTTTTAGTTATAGCATAATGTATACATATAGAGTGGCAATTTTCCAAAAAATGAACACAGTAAAGTACATGAATAGTAAAATTCCACTAAACATTTAATGTTTTTGGATTATTCTGAAGGCATGTTAGGGTTTTGGCATGCCCTGTAATTCTAAATTGCCATACCAATTCCACCAGAAGATATAGGAGAGTAGTATAATCAGATAACCTTCGGACAGATAAACACTTTTCTGTATAGTGTTTTAAAGTGGACCCTGTCCTTCTTGTGATCTTCATAGATGCTCTAATGATAATCCATAACTAAAACCTAATATCTATTAAAATTTGCTTAGCAGATCCCAATAACTGCTGCACTAGGCTAGGCCAGAGAGACTGGCCTTTGTTGAAGGATAGGGGAGAATGAGGCCTGAGATTTGGTTCAAGGTTGCTTTTACTTGACTTTTCTCCTGTGGTGGCTTATCAGCAGTATGAAGGGTGCACACGATGTAGGACCTGAGTGGGTATGGGTCTCATCGCGTCCTTTGTATTTCAGGGAGGTGCTTCCACAGTTTGTTGGTCTTGGCCAACCTTGAGAAGTAGGAAGTCTGCCAGCTTGGAAGAGAACAGAATCAACTGCCTTTTATACTCTGGCATCCAGAAATCTCTTATTTGGGCATATAATGCAAAAATTTGCCCCCCTCAGCAAGCAGAGTCTTGAAGGTCCAGGTTCTTGCTGGGCCAGCACTGTGATAATATAATCTAGGCCAGGCCATGGGCTGCCTCATCCTTATAGGAACAGTCCTTTCAGTGGCTGCCTCTGTGGACTTACTGTATCTAAAATACATGTCTGGGTTCATGGTCTGCTTTATTTTTATTTATTAAAAAAATTTTTTAAAAAAAAATTTATTTATTTTGGGCCGCGTTGGGTCTTCGTTGCTGGGCGCGGGCTTTCTCTAGTTGGCGCCGAGCGGGGACTGCTCTTTGTTGCGGTGCGCAGGCTTCTCATTGCGGTGGCTTCTCTTGTTGCGGAGCATGGGCTTGAGGCGCATGGGCTTCAGGAGTTGTGGCTCACAGGCTCTAGAGCGCGGGCTCAGTAGTTGGGGCGTATGGGCTTAGTTGCTCCGCGGCATGTGGGATCTTTGCGGACCAGGGCTCGAACCTGTGTCCCCTGCATTGGCAGGTGGATTCTTAACCACTGCACCACCAGGGAAGTCCCTAGTGATTCTGTTTTAAAGTATAATTCCCCTTGAGAGGGCACCAGCGTGTTACTGTGAATTAGTTTTTATCTGCTTTATTAGAGTTCTTCCATAACGGGAACAAGGCAGTATAAACACCCTGGATCCCTGTGGGGTGAAATGAGGTTCAGAAAGGAGGATGTTCCCTCCCAAAAAGCTTGTCAGTCTTTCAGGAAGGAGGGTTGGCTTTATATGTGTGCCCAGGTTGTCCAAAGTGGATCAGGAATTCCCTCTATGCCCTGTTTTTCATCAGTGGCTACCACTGAGTATTGCTTCTTTCAAAATGAGTTGGCAGCTGGGCCAATGACTAGAAGAAATATTAACCAAAGAACTTTAGAGAAATGTATAAATCCCTCCATCCATCCATCCATCCATTTACCTTTTCATCCATCTATCTATTCCTTCACCCATTGGTCCAGTCTACCACCTTGCTCATTTCACAAATGTTTATCGAGTACTCGCTGCTATGCAGGACACTGGTTAAATGCTGTGGAGGATATAGCAGTAAGTTAGATATGGTCCCCACCAGCAACAGATTTAAGAAGGGAGATAAAACATATGCATATTAAACTGAAATAACCAGTGAACATTTATTTATAATCTACTTCACATGAAACACATTATGTATATATTAAAAAGTTGAGGAAGACTCTCTGCTTTCAACAAGTTTACATTGTGTCACCACATTAGTCAAATGCCAAAATAATTATGATAAAAGGCATATTATGACACATGACACAAAAGAGGCACAAAGCAAGTGCCTTGGGGGTGAGAGAGGGAAGGTCATACACTTAGTGGGCTGAGGGGATGGGGAAAGTAAAACTCATGAAGAAAGTGTATTTGAGCTGGGGCATGAAAGATGAACTGGCTTAGAAGAGATGGAGACAATGAGGGAACAAAGATACAGAAGCAGGAAATCACGAGGCATGTTTAAGGAAGAGTGAGATGTCCAGTTTCAACGAAGTGTAAGATAATATGTAGAGGGGAGACTTTGGAGTCAATGGGGAGCCATTGAAGGTTGTTGAGTGGGTGAGTGGCATGAGAGAGGAGCTGTGAACTGGGAAGATTAACTGGAAGCAGGTCACAAAAATGGGTTAGAAGAGACAGACAGTAGGTGGGGAGATCCATTTAGGAAGCAATTAAAGTAGTCCCCAGGAGGAGTTGATGAATGTTTAAAATAAAGTGCAGTAGGAAGCAGTTTTAGATTTAGGGACCTTGCAGAGGCAGCTAATTAGACAATACAGTTCAATAACAATATTTAAAAAGAATAGCAAATATTTATTGAGCCCTTTTTATATGCCAGACATGGTGCTAAGTGTGTTTTCTTGTTTAATTTTCACAACAGCTCTTTATGATAGAGACTTTTATTTTCTGTACATTACTGAAGAGGAAACGGTATTTTCTAGAGGCTAAGTCACTGGCTTAGGTCACTTAGCTATAAATAGCAGAGTCTGGATTGGAATCACCATTAGCCAGCCTGCAGAGCTCTGAACAAGCAGGCCACACTACCCCTCCAGGTTACAGCCCAATAAAGCCTTGGCAAAGCCTTTATGCATCTGATTTTATACCTTAAACCAGAATAATAATGACCTGATGCTAAATAAAGATAAAATCAATGGCATGTTCCATGTTTAAGTGAAGATTTAAAATAATGGTTGCTGTATTATTCATTTCCCTTTCTGTCCCTTGTTTGTAAAACTTGTCAGGTTCACCCTTCTTTGCAGTTTCATCAAGACACTTGTAACTTCAAACTGTGTTGTGGATAATAAAAATGCTAAGAGATTTTCTCCCATGCGTTTGGTCCTTGTCCAAGGGTTCGATGCTTTTATCACTCTAGAGAATCCCCATAGCACAGCGACTCTGGAGCCAGATTGCCCGGGCTTGCTCTCTGGCTCTGTCAATGACTAGCTGTGTGCTCTTGGGCAAGTCACTCAACTCCTGTGTGCCTCAGTTTCCTCATTACCCCTTTTCAGGGTTGTTGAGAGGGCTGTATGAGGTACCTGCCAAGCCCTTTGAACAGTGCCTGCCACGAAGTGAGGGCTGTGTACGATAGTTATGATCATCACATTACTTGGGAGTTACTAATTTCTGTCTCCTCAGATTTTTCTTTTAGGGCCTGCCTCTGATTTCCTACCCCTTACCTCTCCAATCTACCTCCATCAACTCTTAGGCAGGCACTAGTAACTCTTCTGTCGTTAGATGTCACGAGAGCCCAGCTCTAAGGTGTCTTCCTTCACCTTTCCCAAGGTTTTACAGGTAATGTAGGAGGCCGTCTGTTTTAAGTGGCAATAGTCTGGACACTGGAGTCAGACAGAGTAGCTTCAAATCCTGGTTTCATCATTTGCTCACTATATAACCTTGGACAAGTTACCTTCCCTTTAGTAGTTAAAGTCATGCTAGTTGCTGTAACTGATAAACCTTCAAAGCCCAGGCTGGATCCAGTAGAAGCTTATTTCTATAAAGTAAAAAAATCAGGTGCTCCTGAGTAGTGAAGTGATGCGGCCTCCCAGGTTTTCCCTCTTCGGGATGTGGTTTCCAAAGCTGCTCTGGAGAAGGAAAGAGCCTGGAGGAGTCAATGTGGAGGTTTTCAGGGCCAGGACTTAGAGTTGTCTGTATCACCTTGGCTCATGTTTCATTGTCTAGGATTTAGTCAAATGGCCTCACAGGAGCCTGGGAAACCTTAGCTGTTAGCTATAGGCATAACAATGCTACTTCACATGCCACCCCAAACTCTGCGGCTTGTAAAACAGTCAGCGTTCATTGTTGCACTCATGGGTTTGCAGGTTGGCTGCAACCTGGATGACCTGGGCTGGGCTTGTCTGGGTGGCTTGGGCTCAGGTCCGCTCCCCACATGTTCATGCTGTGGTCCAGGCTCAAAGAGCAGCCACTAGCTGGAGGAAGCTCTTCTTAAGGTGATGGCAGAAACATAGGAGGTGTATTCATTTCTTAGGGCTGCCATAACCAAATACCGCAAATTGGGTGGTGTAAAATAACAGAAATGTATTCATTCGTAGTTCTGGAGACTAGAAGTCCAAAATCAAGGTGTCGACAGGGCCATACTCCCTCGGATGGCTCTAGGGAAGAATCCTTCCTTGCCTCTTCCAGCTTCTGATGGCTCCAGGTATTCTTTGGGCTTGTAGCAACATAACGTCAATCTGTGCCTTCATTTTCTATGGCCTTCTTCTCTGTACAGCTATGTCCTTTTCTGTTTCTTATAAGGATACTCTCCTTGGATTTCAAGTCTACCATATTTCACTATGCTCTCATCTCAAATCCTTAATTATACCTGCAAAGACTCTATTTCCACCTAAGGTCACATTCTGGGGTTCTGGAGGGACATGAATTTGTGGGGGACACTATTCAACTCACTACAGGAGGGCAGGAACAACCAGGCAAGCACATCACATCTGCTCATGATGGCCAAAGCAAGTCACATGGCTAAGCCCAGTCCCACCTCTGGAGGGGGGGTGGCAATTGTAGTCACTTGACAAAGGGTGTGTACAGAGGGTTGAGGTAAAGAAATGGGCCAATAATTCAACCTACTACAAAAACATAGTTTGCCGTGAGTCTAGAAGAAGAGATTGGTTGGTGATTCTGTAATACTTCTTCCTCATCTGTATAAATGGGTTTACTGAGAAGTACATAACTCATGGGTGTTGTGATGATTAAAGGCATGTAAGCTGCTTAGCACAGTATGTAGCACATAGCAAGCACTAAGTTAATGTTAACTATTATTGTCCTTATAGAACTTCCGTTCCTTTTCTCCCGTCTGCTTCACTTCTGTTTATTATGCCTTATATTCCTCCCCCGCTTTTGCTAATTTCCATCGGCACAAGTAATTTCCGTTTTGCATAATTCACATAAACCAGAAAAGAAATTCTCCCGGTGATGATCCTGTTATATTAGAATTTGTAATGAAAGAGGCTCAGTTATCAGGAGAGAGAACTATTTAGGACATTCAGTATTAAGATAGTGCACAATGGTGGCAATAAACAAGGCAGACAAGTGCTTTGACCTCCCCGAAGGGAGGTTGCTGTGGGAAGAAGAATTCGGTGAGGCTTTCGCGAAAGCAGTGGGAGTGGAACAGGACCATTACCTTTGCAGAGCGGAAACAGTCCAGCTCAGTTTTGAAGCAAAAGCTGATCAGGTCAAGACAACACAGCAAAGGATGCTGCGTCATCACCAGCCTGGCCTCTTGGCCGAGAGATAAGAACGGGTTCCCCAGGAGCAATTGCACTCTGTTTGGAATATGAGTTGTTCTATGCTAACGAGTCATATTTCATCATTTCTGGGAGTTGATGCCAGAGAAGGAACTGTTGTCACGTGAAGCCTTTTTATAAAAACTGTTTATTTGGTGGAGTCTTTATGTTTAACTTTTGTACCAAAATAATTTCTCAGTGATGACTCACTTCCAACCTACATGGCATGCACAGATGCAGCTAATGTCACATGTTGTTGAAGCTCACTGTTTTCATCTTAAAGAGCCAGTGTGCAGCTTCTGCTAAGGTCTCAGGGTTTCCTGAGAGTCCTGTGAACGCAGTGTTGCAAGCTGCCCCTTAGGCAGAGAGTGATGGGACAGGGTGTGACCTTTTAAGGACCGCATGGACAATGGGAGTGCACACTGCAGATGGACTCAGGGACTCTCTCTGTGTCTGTTAGCTGTGGATGTCCTTTGTAATCTTGAAAACTTTAGGAAAGAGATCAATAGTTTCCATCAGTTGTGCGATTACAAATTTCTGATGGTGTAAATGTAAACTTTTATGTGAAAACACGCGTGATTAGTAAAATGGGTTCCCCTGCAAAGCCTGGAGCCAGCTCTACTTTGTTCAACACACTACTGTGCAAAGAAACACTCTCTCCTGGCCAAGAGAAGTGGGTGTGGGTTAGGAAACATGAGTCCTTGGCTGGAGATGGAGAGGGGGCTCCTGGACTTGGAGGGGGATGTGGTCTTGCCCAGCAGAGGGCAGAGCTGTTAGGGGCCCTCCCAGGAAGCTTCGCATATGGGTCACCTGGAGAGGGAGGGATCATTGCCCTTCTGCCATTGACCTCTGGGTCCAGGGGATGACCACATGCTTCTTGGTCCCTTCTCTACCATCCATGAGTGCACGTGAGCGTGCGTGCGTGTGTTTGTGTATGTGTGTGTGTGCGGCAGGGAGTGGGGAGGAGGCTGGAATACCAAGACAGAGGTGTCAGTTATCCACTCGCCTCTGTGCTCTGCCACTGTGCCAACAGCATCCGAATGCACCCATTTGGGTTCTCCACCCAGACGTAGCTACACATGTTCCTCACAGTCGCTGGGCCTCACTAGAGTATGGGGCAGACACTGTCTATTGCCTACTCACGAGCCATTTCCTTTTTCAACCCCCTTCTTTCCTACTAACAGAACCCTGATTTATCCAGGGAGCAGGTGGAATAGCGGGTTGATCTTGGGGAACACAGACCCTTTGTCAGCCTGTAGGATAAAACATTGAAATCAATTAAGGGAATTGCATTCCTTTTGGTGAGTGATTAGTCTAAGTATTTCCATATAACCCAGTTTTGATGAACTAGATGTAAGTGGAAGTCTGTAGGGGATGGCCTTCTTTGGTGGGGTGGGGAAGAAAAAGCTGCATGAGATGGGGCCTTTTAGCCTTTTCTTTTCTTCCTACCTGGAACTTGGATGTGATGCCTGGAGGTTTAGCAGCTACCTTGAAACCATGAGGTAAAAAACAAACCAGCATACTAAAGAAGTCAGAGTAAAAAGACAAAAAGAAGCTGCCTTTGTTTGCTTATTTCCAGACTGTTTTATTATGTAAGGAAAATGTCTCCCTACCCCAATAAATGAGATCCACTGTTACTCTGTTTTTCTGGTACTTGTAGCTAAACACTTTGGCTTAGTTTCACTATTGGCTATTTTCCTAAATTCTGCAAGATGTGAGACTGCCCCAATGCAGGGAACAGGTGACAGTATTGGGGAAGAGAAGAAGGTGGTCCAACGAAATGGTGCTCTCCTCTAACTCACCAAAATCTTGAGGTGCTACTTTCTGATTACAGTACCTCTGTGACAAATGTGACACTAAATAGGTGTAAGTGCATTGTGCTAAATGGAGTGGGGCTTTAGATTGGTGACAAGTAAAGGCTTCTAAGGGAGCCTGGAAGTGACTCTCTTATTGGAAAAATGGGATGGGGGAGAAGAATCAGAGGAAACAGAGGAGAAGATGGGGTTATAAAGGAGATAAAAAAGGTCCTCATACGATCAGCCACCTTTCACCACTCTGTGAGTTTCAGATGAAATGTGGTCAGCTGCTGAGGGGGTAGTGAGCCTGGGAAGCCAGGGGTGACCCAGAGCAGAGAACCCTTGGTCCCTAGGGCTGGACATGAATGTCAGGGGAGGTGCTTTGGCAGAGTGTGGCAGGACTCCCCACATTTAGTGACAGAATGTATAAGATCTGGAATGTGGTGGCATGGGAGAAGGGCTGTCTGCTAGTCTTATACGCCACCCACAGAATTAATGTTGTTACCTATTATTTTATATACGTGTGGACCTACATAATACTAGCAATGATGCTGTTATCCAGGGATTGGACCCAGATGCATTGAATGATCAGGCAGTTTATGTAAATGAGAGAAACACATGCCTCATTTAAGGGGAGCAGGTATTACTAACCTCTAGCTCAGTGTTGCCAGAACTTCTAAGTTTCCTGGAGGACCTGAAAAAAGTACTGATTTTTATATGAATTCCTCTAATCTTAAAAGTTGGCAATGAAGTCCAACTTTTAAAAATGCTGTGTGGCTAAGCAGCTGATAGCGTCCCTGGCTGGTGGGTCACCAGTTTACAACCTTGGTGCCATATAGTAACTCTCCCAGGTACTATTTTTTAAAAAATTTATTTTGTTGAAGTAGATTTACAATGTTGTGTTAATTTCTGCTGTACAGCATAGCGATTCAGTTATACATATACATATATTCTTTTTCATATTCTTTTCCATTATGGTTTAAAACAGGTTATTGAATATAGTTCCCTGCGCTATACAGTAGGATCTTGTTTATCCATTCTATATATAATAGTTTACATCTGTTAACCCCAAACTCTCAATCCACCCCTACCGTACCACTCTCCCTTACCCTTGGCAACCACAAGTCTGTTCTCTATGTCTTTGAGTCTGTTTCTGTTTCGTAGATAAATTCATTTGTGTCATATTTTAGATTCCACATATAAGTGATATCATATGGTATGTGTCTACTTCACTTAGTATGATAATCTCTAGGTTCATCTATGTTGCTGCAAATGGTATTATTTCATTCTTTTTTTTATGGCCGACTAGTATTCCATTGTATATATATACCACATCTTCTTTATCCATTCATCTGTCAACGGACATTTAGGTAGTTTCCATGTCTTGGCTATTGTGAATAGTGCTGCTATGAACATAGGGGTGCATGTATCTTTTTGAATGATAGTTTTCTCTGGATATATGCCCAGGAGTTGCTGGATCATAAGGCAACTCTATTTTTAGTTTTTTGAGGAACCTCCATACTGTTCTCCATAGTGGTTGCACCAATTTACATTCCCACCAACAGTACAAGAGGGTTCCCTTTTCTCCACACCCTCTCCAGCATTTGTTATTTGTAGACTTTTTAATGATGGCCGTATTGACCAGTGTGAAGTGGTACCTCATTGTAGTTTTGATTTGCATTTCTCTAATAGTTAGTGATGTTGAGCATCTTTTCCTGTGCCTGTAGGCCATCTGTATGTCTTCTTGTCTCCAAGGTACTATTGATGGAGAGAGGCCCACAGGTACTGGAAGTAATGGGATACAGACCCAGAGAGGACAGGTGAGAGAGAGGTGGGGAAGTTCTGTATAACTAAGCTATTTTCATTAAGAAATAAAAACCAGAATCTGGAAATTTACATATTGAGAAGAAACCAGGTCTTCTTAAAACATCCATTGATGGAGGACTTGGTACTGAAAGATAGTACATGGACAAGTACATAAACGAATCATGAAATATCTGTGATTACATGATAACAAGGGGCCTGATATAAAAAATGGACATCTCAATGGATATGATGTGAAATAAGGAAAATATAAACAGATGGAAGAGGACTAAACAGGATGGGGAGTGTTCTGTTATCCACAATATTTAAGAGTTATCACCAGTTCTCTAGGAAGAGAGTGTTGGTATCAGAATTCCTTTAGACATCTGTATAAAGTCCATCATCTGTCCACTTAGGAGGTCCTGCTTTCCCTGTCTTACGCTTTTCTGGAGACAAATGAAGAAAGTGGGGGAAAGGGGACTTACTGGAGGTTTGCAGAAGTTTCTTAGGATATTTGGAAGAGAGCAGATTTGGCATGTGAGAGTAATGGGTAAGGAAATGAAAGGGGGGATTTTAAATATTGCTGTAGTCTCTGGATACATCCTATCCCTGACCCATGATGCTAGAGAATTTCAGCAACCTCTTTCAGTCGTAATGTAATCTTTTACATGTTGTCTTGACGCAGTTTTGAGGCTCTGGCTAGAGACCGGTCAGTTCCCCTTCTTAGACAGGAGGTTAAGTCCAAACTCTAACCATCTCCCTTATTGGGCTCACAGTCTGGGCCCTAATCACTCCATGGCCAGGTACCAGGCAACCAGGGACACTCCCTGTGCCCCAGAGACTGCTGAAATTATTCAAACTAGCTAATCCTGTTTACCCTGGCTCGCCTGTTCCTTCCTGCAGAAATTGTAATGAAGGCTCTTGCCTACCCTTCCCCCCTCTTCCTCGGCCTAGTGGCTGACCCTGGTGCTTTCCCATGTGGCCCCCTGTGGCATGATGTGTACTCCTTCTCTTGGGATCTGTGAGTATAATAAACTATCTTTTCATTAGCTATCGTCTCTTGATCTGTTGGCCTGTCATACCTAAATAATAATAAAACCTATCAAAACAGGTATATGGGCCCTCTGACTGCATCTTGCCTCTGAGGTAATAACTTTATGAGTTTTAGGCCAAAAGGTAGCATAAAAAAAAAAAAAAAAGATCACCTTGACTGTGGGTATCATGTAGCTTTGCTTTCCTGTGCCATTCCAGATGGCGCTCACGGTACCAGGGAGGATGTGTGGATTGGGTACTTTGGGTTGGGGTGGGAGAGCACTGTCATTTAGACCCTGCTTTCAGTTCTTATGTGGGAGATCATATAGTTGGTTTCAAGATTTTTTTTTAAGTATGCTTTTTTTCTCCCTTGATGGGCTTTGTTAAAAATACATTAGTACAAGAACCAGTATCAACCATGGCTGTTATTTTTTTTTAATAAATTTATTTATTTATTAACCCATGGCTGTTATTTTAACGTATTTCTTCCTTGGCCTTTTCTATGCATTAATTTTTTTCTTTACAGAGATAACATTTATTGTATATATATATATGTGTATGTATATATGTATACACACATACACATACATGTTTGTAGTATTTCATATAATATTAGAACCTAAATAGGCCATAAAGAATCCCCCATTGAAATACATTCATACTAATAATTTTAACTACTTTATGGTATTTTATTTTATGGATATACCATAATTACTCAGTGATTCTGTTTTTGTCATTTTGAGTTCTTTTCCCCCACCAAAATAATGTGTTAATGAGCATCTTTGTGCAAAAGTCCACCTACCTTTGGGATTATTTTCTTAGAATAGATTCTTTAAATTAAAATTATTGAGTTAAAGGATATTAATATTTTTCTCTTATGTACATTGTTCAAATCTGCATCTATTTTATACTTTGTCAACTGAAAAAATATATTTCACATTCCATAATATTTAAAAATTAAGAAAGATTAGAAGTAGAATTTTTAAAATTAAAAACAAAACCACATGCACATGTTATGTTGTGGAATGAAATTTGGGAACTATATGTCTAGAAAATAAGATTCCCAAACCAGACCTACTGAATCAAAATGTCTTAGAACGAAACATGTTAACTTACGTTTAAAACAAACTCCCCAAGTTATTCATATGTTCACTTTATTTTGCAGGTGAGGATTAGAGACTCAGAGAGACTGTGTATGTCTTGCCCAGGGGCACAAGCCCCTGAGTTATAACGCAGATGGTTTTGAGCATACCTCGAAAAGGTTAAGCCAGCAGCCAACTGAGAGAGTCATTAATTCCTGCAGTCCCTTGCTTATTAGAGCTGTCTCCTGATCTAACCTGCTATAATTAAGGGTCAGGAGATAGTTCCATTACAATCTCTTTTTAACTTGGGATTGTCAGTCAGCTTATTTTTGCCTCACTCAATAGAGGAAGCCTATTTATTAAGCCATTAGTCAACTTGCTCTTTTTAAAGACAGCTAATGTCCTTTGTCCTTTTCCAGTGCTTAAGTCTCCATTTTCCCATTTGGAAACTTATTGTCATGACCTGGCATTTGGTTCAGTAATTTGGAGGAAATTGAAAAGGGGTTGGAGATGGGGAAGAGAGACACTAGGTCTCAGAGTGAAGGTTATGTTGAGTCCTACAAGGGCTGGGTCTCATCATCTTAGCTGTCCTGTGAGAGTGGGAGAAAACCTCAGTTAGCAAGCATATTTGAGAACATGACTTTCCAACTCCATTTCTGAAGTCCCATCTCTGGGTCCTAATCAGAGAAATTTCTGGGAAGTTCATGACAGAGAAGGACATAATTCCTAGGTGTTAAATTGCATTAATGTCAAGTTTTTGGAGAAATTTTAGCAGCAAAAAATCTAGGAAACAACCTCCATTATGATGACATTTTCTTTCAAAAGACACACACATCCATATCCTCCATTGCCTCTCACTTAATTTTTTGGGGGTGCAGGGAGAAGCTACCAAACACTTCTGGGATGGTAATGAAAACCGCTTATTAAGAATGCAGAGGGCTGTATGGCCAGGCGTCAGATGGCCCGCTTCTCCACCTCCTCTCTGCCCTTTGTTAGATCTGTGATCCCAAATCAGATGAAACGGAAGAAACTTGATTGCATCCTTTTATATTGAATTGGCCCCCAAATCTTTTTTATTCCATTTCCAGTGCTTTGGGCACTTAGCCCACTTGCTGTCCATCTCTCTTTTTACTCCTGAGATTCCACCACATTATGGAAGAAAAAGAAATAATGAAGATGAATACCAGTTCCATGAATCTCCTCTAATAACTAAAGTTCTTAATGTAAATACAAATATTTAGATCTTGCAATGGTTATTTTCAAAAGGACAATTCCTACTTTTAATACAGTTGTGGTATCAATGGATAACATTTTAATCTCTCTGCCTGCAAACACACAAACAAGAAATGAGCATTTGTGTAAACATCTCTGGACATTTTTTTTTTAAGGTACATGGAGTATACAAATAATGCATAATGAGATTTTCTAAATTCTAAAGACAAAGGTAAGCAAAATGATTGTCACTAAATGCTTCATTACTATTTGTAACTTCTGAGCAAAATGATTAGTTTGGATCACATTAATAATCCTTCAGGTTTTAATTTTTCTGTAATCTGTGCACCCATTAGTACATTGGGATTGCTTTTGCTGTTACTGAAACCATGTGTATGCCAAGTCTTATAATGTTGTTGCAATGGGGGGAACATGCAAGCTGCTTTACAAAGGTGTGCTTTGCAATGACCCACCTTATACTAATTCCCTTTATAATGATCTACTTTGCTACACTCTTTTAAGGCATTTGCTAGTGAGCAGAACAATAAAAATTCTCATAGGCTTTGAAAAATTTCATCTGTCACTCATTGCAAGCCCTACCTTTGGTATCTTCATCTTTCCACATCAGTTGCTATAATTTCTTTCAGGGTGTAATTATATATCCATGTTATTTCACTCCCATTTTTGTTACTCATTTCAGGACAAGAAATTTTTAACAAAATGACATTCAAAACAACTGAAGGATATCAATTTTGGGGAAAGACATTATGAAACTACATAATAAGGAAATATAATATTTTTGACTTAAGTTAATGTGTATTTTCAAAAGGTAAAAGAATTTCACATCATAAAGGAAAATAAATGTAACTCTAAGAATAGTTGTTTTTTGTTTTTTGTTTTTTTTTCCCTTCCAGATGGTTTGTTAACTATTTTTAGTATGTATTTGATCTTTGGTGTTTTTCCAAAGTCTGAGCCAAAGTGAATATTGTCAAAGGCCATCCTCTTAAATGAGTAGATGGCTCCTTGCAGGTCTTCAGTTTAGTGCAACAAACATTTGTTAATCCTGTCTGCATGCAGGGTGGTGATATGAGAGAGATACAATCAGTGCTTTCTTTCTGAGAGAAAAGGGCACACAAGAACATAAGCAATAATAGTGTCACTGGAGGAACAGCGATTTCCTTGGTTCTTTCTCCAGGGAAAGAATTCAGTCAGGAGGCATAGAGCAGTTTTAAGTAGCAAGAGTTTTATTAAGCAGAGTGAAGAAAGGATAAGAAGCGGGCGATCTGGAAACCAGAAGCAGTCCTGCAATGGGGTGGGGTGGAGTTTTTTAGAGTGGTGGTCCCTCCCTGTGTCTTGTGTCATTTGACTGACAAATTGATTGACAGCTTTAGGTCATATAACTTTTCTCTTAGTGTGTAGGTGCTTACCCATAAGCACCCAAGCAAAACCCACAGGGTGGGAGGGGCAAAACCCACAATGCTAATTTATTATAATTATGGCATAATGAACCCCGGGTTACCCTGAGTCACCTTTTAGGTCTTGCTGCACCTGCGCCAACCTGTGCTGGCGGTTTTATCTTGCTTAGTCCTGATACGGCCTGAAACTTAGAGGTGGTTCTTGACCACAAGAGGGAGGATCTCTGGGCGTGTTCCAACCACCAGTGTCCAGGTGGGGGAGGGAAAGATGAACCATCCAGGATGGGGTGGGACCCGTTCCTGTCTGACTAGCTGCCTAACAAAAGGACAATACAAAGTCGATGCTGGGTCTGTAACAAGTACTATTTTTTATAATGTGGGAAACACTGAGCTAGCTCCTGTGGCACAAGTGAGAATAAGAAGATATGGTCTTTGTCCTCAAGGGTCTTACAGTTTAGTGGGGGAGTGGGGAGAAGGAGGATAAGAGCAAGAGGGGGCGGGGGAGAAAGGAATTAAATACAGAAATCAATATAATTACAAACCATGGCAAGTGCTATAAACTAATAGGTTGCCACGTTGTACATGGCGACCTAGTCTGTGGATCTGTTTCTCTGAGGAAGTGACATTTAAGCCAAGATGAAGGACGATACATCAGTCAAGGTTTCAGCACATGCAAATGATAATATTTGAGGAGAACTTAACACAAGCACTCTTTGCAAAGTCGTGGGTGAGTGTGGAAAATTCATAAGGGGTAGAGCAGCATCTCAAGGATGGTAACACTAGACCATCCCCTCTCTAGGGCTGAAAGAGTGAGGGGGCAGATTCAGAACTCACAAGGAGAGAGCCTCATGGACAGAAGCTGGGACATTGGACTGAGGAACCATTTACTCTGAAGTGACTCTGCAGGAAAGGAGCTGAGGAGATAAATGCTGCAGCCTCACTCACCTCCCTCCCTCCTACCTCCTGCTGGGGCCTCCTGTTGGTTGAGCGTAATGGGAAGCCAGTGGGCAAGGCAGACGGGCCCAGACAGCTCAACTTGTTGCAGCAGAGAGCAGAGTAGAGAAGGGTGGTGGGTAGGTCTGGAGGGGAAAGAGGAACTATATAATGGAGATGAGTGCGACTCTATCCATTTGTAGGGAACGAGGTAGAGTAGGGGACTGTGGGTGTGAGGTGTAGGCAGGCAGGGGGAAAGCATGCACAAAGGCCAGGTGGTGAACTCCAGGAGCAGGAAGATCAGTGGTGAGCTGGGCATGCACCACAGCTTGGATTCTGGTCTATATCCAGAGAGCAGTGGGAAGAGATTGGAGACTTTTTCATGAGGTGGGGCAGGGGAGGTGGCAGGGAGAGAAGATGAACCCGATGAGATGCGGGCTTCGAAGAGATCCTGCTGGCTGTGCTGTTCAGGAGGGACAGGAGGAGGCCAGAGTTCAAAGGCTGTCACAGTTGCTTTGCAATGTTCGTATATTTTACATTTCAATATGCTGTATATATGGCTCTTTAAATTGCTCTTGTTAAGTTAATATATATAAATACCTTTCCAGCTAGTATTTTTAATAGCTCCATAATATTTTGTTACATATGTAAGTGTCTTCTTTAATCTTATTGAAGGACATTTAGGTGTGGCCAATTTTCCTCTTCCATGTAGTGCAGCAGTGAATGTTCTCATACCTGAAGAACAGATTCCTAGAGGGAGGATTGCTATGTGTGTGCATGTGACTTTTTATAGGTACTGCCAAACTGACCTTGAAAAAGGCTATACTGATTTTCACTTGTGAGGAATATTTCTAACTGAAGGAAAAAATATATATATTTTCATAAACTAGAAAACTATACCTCACTTACAAAAATGTATTTTAACTTTCTTCCAAAAACAAATCCTGACTATTCACTTGACATTACCTTAGATGTGTGTCCCTGTACCCATAATATGGCAAGTTAATATCTAAGTGACCGTTTATAGACATATCACTTTAGGGATATATTCTTTTCTTTCCCTCCCTCCCTACCTCCCTTCCTTCTTTCTTACTCCTCTTTTTAATAAAATAACTTGAAAAATAGTAAACAATTAAAATATTATTTGATTTATAGATCCAGTTTTAGAATTTAAATATGATTATATTACAGAATTAAAATTGTTGATGGAAAATATTAACACAAAACATTTAGAATATATCACAGATTGGACTAAATTCTAATGGGGAGTTTTTAGTTTTTTCTTTTTAACGGACTATATTATTTTTTCAGTCAGATAAGTTAATATTTTGTTAGTAGCCAATAAAATTTTGGGCAGGTTAACACAAAACAGATAGAAAACAACCAAACAAAGAAACCTGTGAAACTTATAGAAACACCCCAGAACTGATTTATTTATGTTGGATAATTTTGAATTATAAACTAAAAGCACAATGTGCTTGTATTATTTCATTAATCCTAGTTGCATGAATACCAAAATGAAGAGGAAAAGAAAAAACAGTAGTGATTTCTTGAGCAGGGGGATATATTAGTCATTTGGTTGCAAGTGACAGAACCTAACTCAACTGGGACCAGGCACAAAAAGGAATTTGCTCATCACATCACTAGAACACACAGAAGAGAAATGGCTACAGGCACCTGATCTAAACACCAAGTGATGTTGATAGATTGGGTTCCCCCCTTCCTCACTCTGTCCCCCATCCTTTCCCCTCCCTCATATTTCAGCTCCGTTGCTCTCAACGTTTCTTTCTTTCTCATTGCCTGTGTCAGGCAAGGTGGCCTCCAGCAGCCCAGGATGCCAGCGTTGGAGTTTAGTGCCCCCGAGGGGAAGGGAGCAGCTTCTTACAGAGGAGACAAGGATGATTCTGAGCAAACAATCAGCTGACTTGGTACTAATATAAGAAGCAACTTAACCTCTCTGAAATACACTTTCTACACTCCTTCAAGATTTGTGAATTTAGGTGAACGTTGGATGTAAAGTCTGGAGCACGGTGCCATGCATAAGGCAGGTGTCCAATAAATGGTAGTTCAAAACAAAGGAGTTGGGAGGTGGTGCACTTTGGAGAGGAAAGTGGTAGATTCAGTAGTCTTCTTAATGATGTCTGAGGTTCCCATGGGAGACTTAGAAAGAAATCTCTAGCAGACAACCAGTGACAAGGATCTAGAAGCTGGATAATATTTGGGAGAGGTGGTGGTTAGAATTACAGGAGTTTGTTACAGATTTTAAGGCCCCTGTTCTAGCCAAAGAAACGCCAGCTCCTCAGAGTTACAGATGTGTATTTTGCACTGGGAAGATCTTACTGCGGGAGTGATGCCCTGGAGGTGGGTTGGAACAGTTTCTCGCTGGGGACTCTTCTGCCAAAACAGGATTGTGCCCTTCAGTTGTTCTCTCAGGAGGTTCCGCCTAGAGCTTGGGTTGATCCTTTTTCCTATCGCTGTTTTTATCCGTTGGACGGTGTGGGATTTTCTAAGCTCTCACTTCATTTCTTTGTTTAAAAAAATTCTTGCCATTCTCATTTCCAAGTGCTATGTGAGGTCACAAGGGTGAACATTACAAGCAGCAACGTGACAGATCAAGACAGTTCCTCATGGAATCAGATGAAGGATCTATCTGCAGGGTCCTGGAGGAATCTGTGACTCTCAGAGGGTACAGTCAGCCCCTAACAGTCATGAGGAGAATTCAGGGCAGACAATACAACCATGGATATATATGAGCGTGGTGTCATGTTTAGGACATAAGCTGCTGATTCTGAGGAGTCATTTGTAGACTTTACATAAATTTTAGTTTAATGTGGACGCTCAATTAGTGGTAAAAGGTAATACCTATCACTCAGAATGATGTGTGAGAAAAAGTCATTGCTAAATGGGACCAGTGTGGGTAAATTACATTTAATAACAGGATGGGTGTATTAGTTTTTATTGCCACTATAATAAATGAGCACATACTTAGTGGTTTAAGACAACACACATTTATTATCTCATAGTTCTGTAGGTCAGAATCCAGTTTCATGCACTTACAGGAATGAGGTCCCCATTTTCTTGTTGGATCTTTGCCAGAGGTCCTTCTCAGCTTCCAGAGGCCACACGCATTCCTTGGCTCATGGCCCCCCTTCCTCCATCTTCAAAGCCAGCAATGGCAGATGGAGTCCTTCTCACACTTTGAATCCCTCTGACCTCCTTTTCTGCCTCATCTCTCCTACAGCATCTCTCTGAGAGACTCTTCTGCCTTTCTCTTCTGCTTTTAAAGATTGTGTGATGGTACTGCACCCACCTGGATAATCCAGGTTAGTCTCCCTATTTAAAAGTCAGCTCATCAGCAACCTTAATTCCACAATGGTATCTTGTTCAGTGTTTGATTGACTCACCAGGGGATGAGGGTCTTGGGCATCCATCTTTGGAACTCTGCCTACCATAATGGGTTTCATGGGAGCTGCTTCCCCAGTGGGTCTCTATAGAGTTCTTTAAAAGTTCTCATGGTTCTTTCAGAGCTTCGGAAATGCTCTTATGTTTATGGAATGGGAGACACTGATCTATAGCAGATCTGCAAGAGTGGAGAAAATATTCCTGTGTGCGTGTGTGTGCGTGTGTGTGTGTGTGTGAGAGAGAGAGGGAGAGAGAGAGGGAGAGAGAGAGGGAGAGGGAGAGGGAGAGAGAGAGAGGGAGAGAATGCGTGAGAGAGGGAGAAAGCAAAAGCTTGCTCTTCCTGGAGTTGGATGGGAGGAATGGCTTGGCCAATGGGGCAGTTTCTTGACTTTAGAGAAAGGTCAGGCAGGCAGGGTCAGCGCTAGCACAAATCTGCATCTGATGAGGTTAGTTGAGGCAAGAGATACATCAAAGAAGACAGGTCATTGGTTTTTTGGGGTTGGTTCCTGGTTATGTTCAGGAGGTGTTAGGTCTGACTTGTGTCTCCTAAAATTTGTATGTTGTAGACCTAACCCTCAGAATGTGGCTGTATTTGGAGATAGGGTCTTTAAAGAAGAAATTAAGTTATAATAAGGGCGGGCTGTAGTCTAATCTGACTAGTGTTCTTATAAGAAAAGGAGATTAGGATGCAGAGATGTTGAGAGGGAAGATCATGTGAAGGCTCAGGGAGAAGGCGGCCATCGATAAGCCAAGGAGAGAGAGACCAACCCTGCTGACACCTTGATACTGGATTTCTAGCTTCAGAATTTCTGTGTTTTAAGCCACGCAGTGTTTGGTATTTTGTTATGGCAGCCCGAGTAGACTAAAACAGGAGGTTTTATTTCCATAAGGGAGGCTGAAGATCCCCAGCAGAGAAAAGCCTGTAACTCCAGCATACAGTAAATATTCTTCCTTTCCCTGGTGGCAGCTGAGGTTTCCTCTGCGAGCATGGCCCTGGAGAGAACTCTCTAGCTCCTGCTTATGTCCACTCTGGTTTCCCAAGGGTGGGCTCTGGCCATTCCTACCCCAGACATCCCTCACAAGTGATTGGGGTGATGGCACATGCTGGGAGTGGGGGTGGGAGGGATGTGGGCTCTTGTTTGCTGGTTTCAGGGCCTGCCCAGAGGAGGGCATGGCCAGCTAGCTCTGTGTACTCAGGCTCCCTTCTCGTCTCCTTCTTCAGGGTCCTCCAACCTGTAGTATGATGATTCTGGCAGCAGGGCTCTGGCACTCCTGGTTTTGGAATAACAGGAAAACTGGGGTGAAAGGTCATGTGATTCAGGTTCTTGTCCCAGTGTTGCAGGTAATTAGAAATTTCACCTTGGACCGGTTACTACTTTTCTTCATCTGTAAAATGAAATGTTTGGATTCCACAATTCTGTAGTTCTGTGAATCATTAGTAGACGGCAGGGTGGAGGGGGGATAGATTGGGAGTTTGGGATTGACATGTACACACTGCTATATTTAAAATAGATAACCAACAAGGACCTACTGTATAGCACAGGGAACTCTGCTCAATATTCTGTAATAACCTAAATGGGAAAAGAATTTGAAAAAGAATAGATAGATGTATATGTATAACTGGATCACGTTGCTATACACCTGAAACTAATACAACATTGTTAATCAACTGTACTCTAATATAAAATAAAAATTAAAAAATAAAATATGGAACCTGAGAAACACCACCATAAGAAGATGAAGTTCAAACTCTATCTTCTCTTCCTGGGAAGTGTGAAGAACTTCATAACTTCCACTGCTGTGGCACTTCTATTACTGCATTTCATGTAGCTATTCATTTGTTTAGCTAAAAAGAAAGATTTCACAATAATCCTCTTTTTGGACAGGATCAAAGTTCAACTCAGGAGATCCCAGAGACTGGCTATTAACTTGCTTTCTATTTTTAACTACACTTCATTCCAGAGAATAATGTTTTCCTCTGTGTTTCAATGGGGCTATAGAAACAGAATTTAGCAGTGAAAACATGCTTCTCAAAAACCCCACACTGCCCTAGTGAGCACCTGCCCTGCAGGGCATGCCCAAGTTCAAAATGTAGAACTCTGAGAATGTAAAATTTTCATCTGTTGTTAATTATTGCTGTATGTTTTCAAATTCCTGAAGTCAGATGGTTTGTGTTAGTACATTAAATTTTCATGTCCAGTAAATATTTGTATGCACACCACCCAAATGTGTGGAGTAAACATAATGATTTCCACTTCCTGTAAAGTAAGCTTATTTTGAATTTGAAAATGCTTGCAGAGGAAAAAAAGCATCTAGGCAAAATGACAAGTTTCAGTTTGTAGTCACCTTCCCAAAGATTTATTTGGAGCCAAGCTGAGAGAGCATGAAGTGCAGGGTCTGTATATAAAACTGGAGAGTCCTTGCTTGGGCAAAATGTTCGTTAGCTTCAGTCTGTTCTCTAACTGGAATGTGAAAATATCTTTTGAGCAGAGTCCGGCCCAATTTTGTTAGTTTGGCAGACCATTTTACCCTAATGAAAAATGAACAAAATGTGCACTTTTTTGACATTCAAAATATTTTACCTCTAGACCGTGAATTTCTTTGGAAAATTTATATTTCTTGGATGAGATACACCTTATGAATTTGGGGGCTCTCACAGACCCAAAGGTAGAATTTGTAGTTGCTCATCTTATATTTATTGCTATTATCCCAGGTCTTCTCAGATCTTTTTTTTGAGGGGTCACCATTAAATAGTTCTCACAGGTTATAAGGAAAAGTGTAAGAGAAAGCTGTGATTTCCAGGGTATTATAAAGTAAACATTTAAAAACATTAAAAAAAATTTAAGTAGGAGTATAGAGTAAATAGGGGCAAATTTGAAGAGCAGGGAAATGAAGGAGAACTAACCATTTACTATAGCAACAGGAGCAAATATAGGACATGAAAAACTTCTCTGTGGCCTTAGGTATCATTGGGAACAACACGGCAGTGGGGACTTAGGTCTGAAAAAACAAGATGTTTTACTTGATCATAAGGTACTAAATTTAAACTTCTAGCTGGAGCCCCAAATGGCCCTAAATTAATAGGAGTTTGCCAACTGGTGTGTGTGTGTGCACGCGTGCACGTGTGTCGGTGGGGAAGGTTTGGGAAGATGTACATACAAGGAACTAATTAGAATGCAAAAGAGTGAAAATGTGCTAACTTGAGTGACAGACTTATTGGCAAGAGGTGGAGGGAGGGGTTAATGATGGTTTTGGCTAAAGCAATTGAGGAAGTTTTCAAGAGGAAGTGCCATTTTATCAGGGCCTTGAAGAATGAGTAGTTTTTGATAAATAGAGGTAAATTAACAACAATAGTAGTGACAGAAACTAAAATTTAAACATGTTAGGCATTGTGCTAAGCTCTTTTCAAAGTATCATCTCTTAAATCTCACAAAAGGTCGAAGAGGTGCGTATGATTACTGTCCCTGTTTATAGGTGAAGAAATTGGGGTAGACGTAACTTGACCAATATCACAGTTGAGTTCAAGTGCACTTGAATTCAGATGTATTGCTTCAAGCAACTGTGCTTTTTTAAAAGAGAAGGGCAATCTAGAAGGAGGAGAAGCCTTGAGCAAGAATAAATGAGCAGTTTTGGAGAAATTGCAAGGTTTTGTGTGGCCTAAGTATAGGATGTTTGGGGAAATGAAGTTGGGCTAGATGGCAGAGCCTTGAATAGCATTTCAAGGAGTTTTTTCTTCCAGGCAATGGGGAGACATTATGGGTTTTTGCGTAGAGGGGTCATGTGATGTGACTAGCAATTATAGATAAGTCTGGAGGTGGCCTGAAGCATGGGTTTGAGAAGGGAGGGATTGGAGGTCAGGGGAGGTCAGGTTACGGAGCAACTGTGACACACAGGTGTGATGACAGGTGAAGACCCAAAGTGGGGTTGGTGGGAATGAGCAAGGGAAGATGTGGGAGACACTGTGGGAAGTGGAACTGGCTGGATATTATAACTGCTTGTATCTGGGAGTGAGGAGAGAGAGTTTTAGTTTCCACTGTTTGGAATATAGTGATGTGACTGACCTAAGGAGTACAGCAGCAAGAACCTGGGAGGAAGACTGTGTATTAGGTTAGAAGAATGTTGAATCTGAGGGGCTATGTAATATTCAGATAGAGATGTCCAGTGGGAATTTGGAAAATCTTTGTCTAGGGCAGGGTAAGAAAATTTGGCAGACGCAACACAGAGGTAAGAACTGAAACCTTGGAACAGAAATAGAACAAAAGCGAGGAAGACCAAGGCTAAATCTCTAAAGAATACCCAGTTTTAAAGAAGTAGTTGGATGAATAGACATCAGTAAGAGAAAACTTAAAAGACATGGTCAGGAAAAGCCTTATCCAGATTATCCTGGATTCCAAAGGAGAGAGTTTCAGAAGGGAAAAATCATCAAGAATGAGAGGCAGGTTTATAGCACAAATTCTGAAGAAAGATCATTGGATCAGACCAGTGTTTCTCAAATCTTTTAGTGTCAGGACCCTTTTCCTCTTAAAAATTATTAAGGACCTTGTCTTAGTCAGCTTGGGCTGCTATCACAAAATTCCATAGACTTGGTGGCTTAACTACAGACATTTATTTCTCACACTTGTGGAGGCTGTGAAATCCTAGACCAAGGTGCCAGCACATTTGGTTCCCGGTCGGGGCCCGCTTCCTGTCTTGTAGACAGCCGCCTTCTCTCTGGCTCCTCACACGGCAGAGAGAGAGGGGGCTCTACGCTCTCTTCCTTTTCTTATAGGGACACTGATCCCATCACAGGGACCCCACCTTCACGACCCCATTGAAATTTAATAATCCCCCACCGGCCCCACTTCCAATACCACCACATCAGGAGTTAGGGCTTCAACATATGCATTTTGGAGGAAATAACAGACCCCAAAGAGTTTCATTTTTATGTGGGTTTTATCTATTGATAGTTACTATATTAGAAATGAAGACTGAGAAAAAATTAATTACTTAGAAAAGAATAAAAACTCATTCCATGTTGATGTAAAATAAATTGTATGAAAAACAACTATATTTTGCAAAGCCAAATTAGTGAGAAAAATGGCATTCTTTTACATATTTTGCAAATCTCTTTCATGTCTGGCTTAATAAAAGGCAGATGGCTGTTCATAACTGCTTCTGCATTCAATCTGTTGCCATGTTACACATCATGGAACCTCTGGAAAATGCAACTGTGTGTTCAAAAGAGAATGAGAGTGAAAAAGCACCCCACCGTCTTGTCTATTTAGCCTTCCCTACCTCCAACCCAATAGTTCTATTTCAGGTAATGGTTTGTTTCCCTCACTGGATTTCATGCAGTTTGTAATTATTTCATTTACTTTTTTTGAGTTTGTTTGTTTTTGGTTAGTTGTCCCTCTTTGACTGTAAATTCCACAAGGAGGGATTGCATCTTACATCTGCCTTGTCCATCACCATTTCACAGTAGCTCACACTCAGTAGATGTTCAATATAAAATTATTGAGTGAATGAAGGAAATGGACTAAGGCAAATATAGCTAAGGGAGAGTTGAGTATACCAGCTGGTGTCATTGAGGAGGTTAGGCGTAGTAGTGGGGGTGGTGAGGGAGGGTTTTCCTGATGCTCTGGAATTGGTAATAAGAATCCATAGCTGAAAACAAAGTCCTAGTGCCATGCCCTTCATGCCATGCCCAGGTGTGCATAAGGAGAACGCTGCAAGGGGAGGGCAGAGTCGCGGAGAGGGTTAGGGGTGTGGCAGAGTGTTTATGGTAAGAGAGCCTTTCTCCCTGTGATGGTGAATGAGCCAGGACTGCTCCAACCACCCTACTCGATCCAAGGAAATAGACTGAGTGTGTCTGTAGCAAAGGAAGATGGGCATCCTGCTCCCTGAATGGATGCTTGCCGAGGAACAACTTGCAGCTTCCGTTGGCACAGAGGAGAGTAGGCTGAGGGGCCTTGGGGAGAGCATGACATATGTCCCCAAAGGAAGGGAAGGGGTGTTCTTGAACGTGAGACTAATGCTGCTTCTCATCTGGAGACTTCTGAATCTGATAGTCCTGTGGAAGGACGAAAAAGGGTGAGAAATGCTCCTCACTGCTCCACGCCCTTCAGAGGGTCCCAAAGAGACATCAGCGATGCCTGTAACTCCACAGGAAGGAGCGCCGCGGTTCTAGAGTCGGGTTGTAGTCACCGGTCCAGGTGAGGTGACGCTCCGTCTGTGCTGATGTGGGGAAGGGCTGGGGTGAAGCTGAACAATACCTAAGAGAAACACACGCACACTGTTTTTGTTGATACCGCCATGTCAGTAGATGGAACCACACTAAACCAGAGCAAAATGGGGGCACTTGTCTCCACCACTGGGCTGTCAGCTAAGATGAACTTTCTTCCCTGTATCTCCCAGCCCCGAGCTCTGAAGGTACTAGCCCCAGAAGGAAAAGGTGTGGGTGGGGAAAGGATATGCCCTAAAATTAGACGACTCCCCACCTTCCCTTCCAGGGAGCTGGAGTGAGAGGGGGAGCAAAGGGACAGATCACACCCTCTTCCTGACCAAGTCCCCTGAGGCCCAACATGGAGAAGGTTTTGAATCAGATGTGGATTGGAGTTTTAAACAGAATTGGACTTTTAATAATTTCAAGTGACCAAAAAATATGAAATGTGGGAAATAGGAGGTGTGGTTGAAAGCAGGAATTAGAGAAAAAGAAAACCATTCTGTGTTAGTGCCTCACTGAATGAAGATGTCTTAAGGAGGAAGTTATAATTTGTTTACTTTCAGGTTCTATGGGCTTCTAACTACCCTGTGGGCAGTGACAATGCATGTTTTAGTAACCTTGCTCCTCAGCATCAGTGAGTGGTGCCTTACGTGAAATGAGAACACTGCCCTACAGGTTCTTGTTAAATTGAGTTGCACATTTCTGTTCCAGGAAACCAGGAACACAGTAGGCTTGGTAGGAAGGGTTGTATGTATTCCTTTAGCCTTCACCTCCCTTAATAGCAGAGCCAGGAGTGACACAGAGAAGGGCAAACAGCCCTGATGACCAATTCCCTATTAGTTTTATTCTTTATGCTTTTGAATATTTCCTTAGTCTGGATGTAACAGTAAGAATAATCAGGTCAAAGAGAACAAGCAAGTGGGGTCAAGATGTGAATGAGACACATGCCTGGTCATAGCATCAGATTTTACGAAAAGAAGCATACCAACAGGGGATTAATCTCCAAAATATACAAACAGCTCATGCAGCTCTATGTCAAAAAAACAAACAACCCAATCAAAAAATGGGCAGAAGATCTAAATAGTTCTCCAAAGAAGACATACAGATGGCCAAAAAGCACATGAAAAGATGCTCAACATCACTAATTATCAGAGAAATGCAAATCAAAACTACAATGAGGTATCACCTCACACCAGTCAGAAAGGCCATCATCAAAAAGTCTGCAAACAATAAATGCTGGAGAGGGTGTGAAGAAAAGGGAACCCTCTTACATTGTTGGTAGGAATGTAAATTGGTACAAACACTATGGAGAACAGTATGGAAGTTCCTTAAAAAACTAAAAATGGAAATACCATATGATCCAGCAATCCTACTCCTGGGCATATATCTGGAGAAAACCATAATTCGAAAAGATACATGCACCACAATGTTCATTGCAGCGTTATTTACAATAGCCAGGACGTGGAAGCAATCTAAATGTCCATCGAGGGCTTCCCTGGTGGTGCAGTGGTTGAGAATCTGCCTGCCAATGCAGGGGACACGGGTTCGAGCCCTGGTCTGGGAAGATCCCACATGCCACGGAGCAGCTAGGCCCGTGAGCCACAATTACTGAGCCTGCGTGTCTGGAGCTTGTGCTCCGCAACAAAAGAGGCCGCGATAGTGAGAGGCCTGCGCACTGCGATGAAGAGTGGCCCCCACTTGCCGCAACTAGAGAAAGCCCTTGCACAGAAACGAAGACCCAACACAGCCATAAATAAATAAATAAATAAATAAATAAAATTAAATGTCCATCGACAGAGGAATGGATAAAGAAGATGTGGTGCATATATACAATGGAATATTACTCAGCCATAAGAAAGAACGAAATAATGCTCTTTGCAACAATATGGATGGACATAGAGATTATCATACTAAGTGAATTAAGACAGAGAAAGACAAATATATGATATCGCTCATATGTGGAATCTAATTAAAAAATGCAAATGAACTTATCTACAAAGCAGAATCAGATTTATAGATATTGAAAATAAACTTATGGTTACCAAAGGGGAAATGTAGGGGGGAAAGGATAAATGAGGAGCTTGGGATGAACACAAGCACACTACTATATATAAGATAGATGACCATCGGGGACCTACTGTATAGTACAGGGAACTCTACCCAATATTCTGTGATAACCTATATGAGAAAAGAATCTAAAAAAAATGAATATATGTATATGTATAACTGAATCACTTTGCTGTACACCCGAAACTAACACAACATTGTAAATCAATTATAATCCAATAAAATTAAAATATTAAAAAAAAGAAGCACATCAGAGGGATGGAAAGGCAGGTGGAGAGAAGAAGGTGATGGGTGTAGAGTGGACTATTGACTGAGAAAGTCTGTTTCTTTAGAAGTTTACTTGAGAATTGTACTACATGTTTAATAACCCAGAGGATGTATTTACAGAAAACTTGGCAGTGAAAGTTTTTTTTTTTTTTTTTTAACATCTTTATTGGAGTATAATTGCTTTACAATGGTGTGCTAGTTTCTGCTGTATAACAAAGTGAATCAGCTATACATATATCCCCATAGCTCCTCCCTCTTGCATCTCCCTCCCACCCTCCCTTTCCCACCCCTCTAGGTGATCACAAAGCACCGAGCTGATCTCCTGTGCTATGTGGCTGCTTCCCACTAGCTATCTATTTTACATTTGGTAGTGTATATATGTCCATGCCACTCTCTCACTTTGTCCCAGCTTACCCTTCCCCCTCCCTGTGTCCTCAAGGCCATCCTCTACGTCTGCGTCTTTATTCCTGTCCTGTCCCTAGGTTTTTCAGAACCATTTTTTTTTTTTTAGATTCCATATATATGTGTGTTAGCATATGGTATTTGTTTTTCTCTTTCTGACTTACTTCACTCTGTATGACAGACTCTAGGTCCATCCACCTCACCACAAATAACTCAGTTCCATTTCTTTTTAGGGCTGAGTAATTTTCTGTTGTATATATGTGCCACATCTTCTTTATCCATTCATCTGTCGATGGACACTTAGGTTGCTTCCATGTCCTGGCTATTGTAAATAGCGCTGCAGTGAACACTGTGGTACATGACTCTTTTTGAATTATGGTTTTCTCAGGGTATATGCCCAGGAGTGGGATTGCTGGGACATATGGTAGTTCTATTGTTAGTTTTTAAGGAACTTCCATACTGTTCTCCATAGTCATTGTATCAATTTACTTTCCCACCAACAGTGCAAGAGGGTTCCCTTTTCTCCACACCCTCTCCAGCATTTTTCATTTGTAGATTTTTTGATGATGGCCATTCTGACTGGTGTGAGGTGATATATCTCATTGTAGTTTTGATTTGCATTTCTCTAATGATTAGTGATGTTGAACATCCTTTCAGGTGTTTCTTGGCAATCTGTATCTCTTTGGAGAAATGTCTATTTAGGTCTTCTGCCCATTTTTGGATTGGGTTGTTTGTTTTTTTGATATTGAGCTGCATGAGCTGCTTGTAAATTTTGGAGATTAATCCTTTGTCAGTTGCTTCATTTGCAAATATTTTCTCCCATTCTGAGGGTTGTCTTTTCATCTTGTTTATGGTTGCAGTGAAAGTTTTAAAATGGCCTTCCTGTCGCTGGAAATCATCACAGACATGTTTAGATAAGGAGAGCTAGAAATGATGCAGTAAACATCTTTCAACGTGATAGTTTCATATCTAATGACCTATTAGGGAGGACTGATGCAATCCATCAGTGGCCTCTAAGCTCCAGACCCTATGGAGAGCTAAGCTCAGAGGGGAATAGTATTTAACCCCCAGGCTGAGGACAAGGGCTGAGGTGTCGGATTTTTGAGATATATCGACTGTTGCGTAATGGGGGAAAATGACTGTGCCCACATCTGTACTTCATTTTCTGCTCTCTGCGCTAGAAGGGTTGGTAACAGCTTGGTTCACACCTGAGTGCGGCAGATCCGGACAGTGGCGGCCTTTAAACTGAGACCCTGTTTAAAGGCAAGAGAAGATATCATTGACTAGAAGGACTAGTGTTGTCAGATAAAATAAAAATGCTCAGTAAAACGTGAGCTTCAGGTAGACAACAAAAAATGTTTAATATAATTAAGTCCCATGCAACATTTAGGACATACTTATTCTAAAAGAAAATTGATGTTTATCTGAAATTTAAATTTAACTGAATATCCTGTGTTTTTATTTGACAAATCTGGCAACTCTACTTGGAAGTCTGTCTCATCAGTGAGAAGCTGCTTTTCTCTTTTCTTAATTCAAACCAGGATCTGGTCAAGAGTGATAGGAAAACTAACTTCAAATGTTTGGTTTGGTCCTGGAGAATTTCTATGTGTACCAAGCTGAGAACAGGTAGGTTTGCAGACACATTGGGCACCCTTGACTTTGCTTTTATAGATGTAATTGTTTTATTGTTGTAAAATATACGTAACTTAAAATTTACCATTTTACCCATCTTTAAGTGTACAATTCAGTGGTATGAAATGCACTCACATGGTTGTACAACCATCGCCGCTATCCATCTCCAGAACTTTTCTCTCTCCCCAGTCTGAAGCTGTGTACTCATTAAACAGTAACTCTTTGCTTTCTCCCCCCACCCTCCTGTCACTGGCAACCGCCATTCTACTTTCATCTCTATCACTTTGACTGTTCCAAGTACCTCATATAAGTGGAATCATACAAGATTTCTCCTTTTGTATCTGGCTTATCTTACTTAGTATAACGTCTTCAAGGTTCATCCACGTTGTAGCATGCATCTTTTTAAGGCTGAGTAGTATTCCACTGTGTGTATATATCACATTTTATTTATATAGTCATCTGTCAGTGGAGATTTGGGTTATTTCCATGTTTTAGTTATTGTGAGTAACACTGCTATGAACTTTGGTGTACAAATTATCTGTTCAAGCCCCTGCCTTCAATTTTTTGAGTCTCTACCTAGAAGTGGAATTGCTGGATCATACAGTAATCCTATGTTTAATTTTTTGGGGAACCACCATGCTGTTTTCTATAGCAGCTGCACCATCTTACATTACCACTAGCAATGCATGAGGGTTCTAATTTCCCCATGTTCCTGCTAATACTTTTCTTCCTCTCCTCTCCCTCCCCCTCCTCTCCCTCTTCCTCCTCTTTCTCCTTTTGCTAATAGCCATCTTAATGGGTGTGTGTAGATATAATTTTTTCCTTTTTTTACCCCACTGTGCAATCCACTTCAGCACCCACAGCCTAGGGGCACAGAGGCCAGGCAATAATTTGGGGTCATAGTCTGCTCTGGCTTAGGGCACTATTTAGGGACATAATTTTTAAGGATGGTTTGTTACTTCTGCTATTAGTATAAACAAGAATAGTTCATTCTTTCTTGTTCTGGACTCACAGTCACTTTTGGCACTGACATAAAATTATGTATTTACTGCACAAGATATATCTAAAATGTTTGGATACAGATTTCCCAGTGGGGCTTTTAAACTAGCTCTGAAAGTACTATCAAAAGAGGAGTTCTAGAAGAGTTGCAAACAATGATAACAGGACATGGCATGAATTTCTTTATTTAAGGTCTGGTTTGTTTGCTGAAACACACACTCATACTCGAACGTCATGATTTTGTAGTCATACCTCATAGATCCATACTAAGGGGTCTGGAGAGATTCTGGGAACCTAGACCTAGAATCTTTTCCTGGATATTAGTTCCCAAGATATCTGAATTCTCAGTAATAACATGCAGGACAGCAGTATCAGAGACAGGAGTGGGCTGAATTCAAGGTTGAAATAGAATCTGCTTTCTCCTAAATCTAATTACTAACCACCTTTCAGAAAATAGAGGGTGACTGTTCCTATGGCAACAGAAGCCTTAAAGCAAGAAAGCATTCAACGGCCTGACGTTTTTAGCCAGCTCTACAGTGATGCAGCTTGCTGCTAAGGGAACCAAGACCCAGGGCCAAATGTAACCTCTCTGGCAGCAGACTCTCACTTCACAGCTCTCCTTTCTCCGTGGTCCTTCAAAAGACATAGATCTGGGGCTGGCTGTCTTGCCTGTCTTTCAGCCTCCCCCAGACCACTTTCCCAACTTCCTGGTCTCTGTGTGTGTGTGTGTGTGTGTGTGTGTGTGTGTGTGTATGTGTTTCTGTATCTATTCATATCCTATCTGTCTTAATCATTTCTCTGCAAATCCAGATTCATTTTCTTCGTAGTTGTCAATGAATCATTCAAAGTGTACTTTTAGCTCAGAATTGAATAATGCCTTAGGAATAAAAAAGATTCTATTATTAAATGTCTCTTGAGCAGGGCTTTTTGGATTGCTTGTTAAGTGCAGGTCATATTTTCTTAGCTGTTCTTTTTCTTTTCTTTTAAAAATGTTTCTCATGGGTGCACCCTTCTGAATTTGTTAATTTTCATTGGTACTAATAGTACTTCTAATTGTTGTTTCTTTACTTCTAAGTGAACAATCTGAGTGGCCTGCTTGCCGATTCCCCAGTTACAAATGCCATGTTATTTCTAGTACTCTCAGCCCTACTAAATAAATTCAGTCTTAAATTATATGTGGGGCTGGACTCATCATTTGCTTTATGTTTTGAATGTCATAAGCAGACAGTGATATGAGTAATTGAGCAGCATACAAGCACACAGTTTCGGTCTTTGTCTTAAAGACAAGACTGAAATTTTAAAGTGAACTGGATGGAGTCTTAAAGAACAGAAATAAATCCATTTGCATGCTATATTTGACTGACAAGGTATGAATCAGTCTGGGGTATCATTTCAGGAACCTGCCGTCCAGCAGGAGATGGCTTGACAGAGTGTTGTTGGTAGCAGTTACTGGAAACGAATTGTATCATGTTTACATCTAGAACACTGAGACTCTTTACCAACCTCTTTGCATTTCTTTTTCTGGGTTCACTATCCCTCACATGAAAAACCTCTTAGTGGGACATTTGGTTATTTGTTGTTGACCAACAAACCCTGAAGGACTAGCCCCAGTGCTTGAGGAATAACGAGCTATGATAACTCTGAGATAAAACGTTGTTGATAACAGCCCCTGATTCTGAGAAACAGATCTGAATTTATTATGCTTGCCAGGCCAGCAAGCCCTGTCTATAGGAACACAGTCTCTACAAGTGGTGCTTGAGCACAGCTTATATATGTTGCTAGGAAAGCACAGACGATTCTAATTAACAGAAGTGGTGACAAGAATACTGCCTGACTCCTAGACCAAAGCAGAGTTGCTTTAACGCACTCAGCATTCCATCTGTCTTAGGTTAAAGCTGGTTTATTTTGGCCTGGAAGTTCCTGATTTGATTTCAGACAGCAGGGTTTCTCAGTACTGTACTATGTCCTTGATGCTGATGTGATTTAAAGAACAAGATTCTTAAGGTTCTGTCCTAGATGCTTGCTAGCAGAACTGTTTTATAGTTTTATTCAGTGGGGGTTGGTGTGCAGGGGAGGCGGAGAGAGCCAGCCATGGTTGGTGGTAGAAAGCAGAGGGAAACATGTTGAAAATAGATCCTGGATCATGGCTACATAAAAGTGCTTGTGCAGGGCTTCCCTGGTGGCGCAGTGGTTAAGAATCCGCCTGTCAGTGCAGGGTACACGGGTTCGATCCCTGGTCCGGGAAGATCCCACATGCCACGGAGCAACTCAGCCTGTGCGCCACAACTACTGAGCCTGTGCTCTAGAGCCTGCAAGCCACAACTACTGAGCCCACATGCCACAGCTACTGAAGCCCGTGCGCCTAGAGCCCGTGCTCTGCAACAAGAGAAGCCACCGCAATGAGAGGCCCGTGCACCACAATGAAGAGTGGCCCTCGCTCATCACAACTGGAGAGAGCCCGCGCCCAGCAACGAAGACCCAATGCAGCCAAAAATAAAAAAAAAATAAAAAAAGTGCTTGTGCAAAAGAACAGAGCAGCGGACACGTGCTGCTTGAGCGCAGGGACTGTCTGTTGGACCTCCACTGCATCCCCCAGGCTTAGCCTGGCACCCAACACAGAGCAGGTGCTCTCTAAATATTTGTTGAATGAATTCATGGTGGAGGAAGATGAAGAAAACAGTCTGATAGGAGAACAATTTCAGACAGTCGGGGTTCAGGCCCTGGGGCTGTGGCTGGGAGAAGTAGATGAGCACTCAGGTTCCGTGGCCCCCAGTAATTCCGGGGGCAAATGCGCCAGCACAGTCACACCAAGTGGTGCCTGAGAGCGGGCCCAGCTTTGCTCTCATGGTGGAGTAGCGGCGAGGAGTGGAGAGAGGCGAAATCACAAGGGCGTTGATAAAAAATGAGTGAAAACACCCCCCTCCTCTCTTTTTTAAACCTTGTCTACTTCAGACACTGTGCTAGACACTTCACAGATGTGATCGGTGGTCCTGATTTTAGTGTCCTTACAGCGAGGGTAATAATCTCCTTATTATCAACGAGGAGTCTAGGGCTGGAGTGGTCATGGGGCTCTTCTGGGCTCACACAGACAGGGCAGGCAGGCCAGGTCACAGCCCGTCTGGTCTGTCTGGCCCCAGGGCCTCTTCCCCTCCCTGTGCAGTCTCCGGTGCCCCCCACTCTCTGAGATGCTCCGTCCTGGGGATAGTGCTTCTGCCTAGAACCTCGAGGCCACTGCTGCCTAAAGTAGGAAGTTGACAGGCCAGGTGGGACCCAGAGGCATTTGCCAGGTTTCCCTGAGCCTGACAAGGGGCAAGGAGGACGAGGTTCAACTTCCGGACGTTGGCTTTGGGGGCCTCAGAGGCCTGCCTTTCCAGTGCCCTGGCTGCTTCTCCCACAGGGCGGGACATGGAGTTGGGAGAAACCTGAGGAGCCATGCTCTTCATATCTCCATTCTTTTCTTGTTTCACGAAAAAATTAATAGAACTTGAAAACCTGATTTTAAAGTTGGGCTAAATGAGAACTATGCTAAGGTAATTTTGAAACATAAGAGTAATCCGTGAGGGATGTGGAACTATCTTGGCCTACCAGATATAAAAGAATACCATAGAGCTAGAAAATGAAACAATAATGGAGTATTTTTCAATGGTAATTTGGCAATATTCATCAAAATTGACAATAAGCAGGAATTTTATTTCTAAGAGCTATTCTATGGAAATACTTATTGGACATAAAAACAATGTGCCAGGATGTTCATTGCAGCATTGTTTGTAATAGTTTAAAAGTAGAAGTGCCCTAAATTTCTATCAATACAGTAGTGTTATATTACTTTAGCTTATTTTATTAATTTTTAATGTAGTATTAATTGAATAGTATCCTAGATTAATTAGGGTATGTCACACTATGGAATACCATGGAGCCGTTAAAAGGAATTAGGCAGACCCAAATATGCTGACATAAAAAAGTTCTGAAATATATTGGGAATGAAGGAATGAAAAAAAAAGTCACAGAACAATATTGTGTTCTTAGGTTATAAACACATTGGAAAATATTTGGAAGGATGCACACAAATGGATTTCAGTGATTAATTTTGCAATCAGAAAAAGTCAAGAATGAGTCATTTTTTACTTAATACACTTCTTTGTGATTCTACTCTTTTATAATGAGCATATTCATATGTTATTTGTGTATTTGTAAAACAATAATATGGGGGAAAACAGAACCTGGTGATTTGGGGAATAAGAGGGACAGATGAATTCAAGATTATTTCAAGGTTTCACCCATAGGTAAATTGACCTGAAACTTCATGGACTAGACAGAACCCATTGCTTTCATTGGTGTAGACTACCCATTTGAAGCCAGAAGGCCCCTGGACCTAGTGTGAGTTAAGTTTTTGTGGTCAAAACAAATGTAGTCCCCTAAAGTGGTTTGGGGAGCTATTAAGAAATATTGTTTTATTGCATTCAGATTGAATATAACCTTACTGGCTATTATCAAAGAAGTGTTAGTACATTGAAGAAAGGAAAAAAAAAATAGGTTGAAAATGCAGTAAGCTCCAGCAGAAATAAACAAGGCAGTGTCTCTTAGGAAATTATCAGGAGGCTCTGTGTCAGCCTCTGAGATGGGTGAGAAGAAAGCTTCCTTTCAGAGCTGCAGTGAGACAATTCTCTTTTCAAGCAGAAAATGGGCTAGACGACTTTCTTTGACCTAATGGCTTGTTGTAAAACGCTAAAGCATTATAGAAGTATGCAGCCTAGAAAGGCATCTTTCCCCTTCATCCCTGTTTCTAATTCCACTCCCCTTCTCATGAATCACTACTGTTACAGTTCGGTGTAAATGCATCTAGACAGTCTCCTGAGCATACAGGCTCACATATTTGCGCACATACACGTGCAGAAGCAAACACAGGCACGACACATTTGCAGAGTTAAAAATGTATGTAAAATGGGACTTCACTATCATATTGTCGTTGAGAGGAAGCTGAAACATTTCTAGCCCAGCCTGTTTCCCCTCTTTAGTGGAGCCTTTCTCTGCATTTCTTATTGGGACTCTCCATGGTTTTTCTGGAGAGAAGGACTTAAACATAAGTCTTCTATATTTTCACTGAAATACTCTGGAGAGCGGTGTAGGGCATCAGAAATGTCACTGAAGGGAGAGATGACGTGAATTTAGCTGAAATGAAGTGCAGAGTTTTCTATTCGTGTAGTTTGTAGCATAGTGAGTTTAAGAATTTGGGTTCCACAAATTTGAGTTTGAATAAGGGTTTCACATTAATTATATGACCTTGGGAAAATTACTCAACTATTTAAAAACTCAGTTACCTCATTTGAAAAATAAGAATATAATGGTGCCTATCTTGTAAGATGGTTTGGAGGACTTAACTGGCTTGCAAAATGCTTATCACATTGAAGGCATGTGGTTGACTGCTCAATTGAGTTAGATTTTATCATATTCCCGTTTCAGGGTCACTTTTGAACACCCATACTTCTAGTCTATCTGAATACTGCTTTTCTAAAGATTTGACTCGCTTTGATTTTTGATTCTGGGCTTATGCTCGTTTTCTCTTTTCAATCTATCATCTCCATTGAACATGCCAAGTCTCCTACATGGCATTTTGGAACTGAACCAAGGACAAACCCAGGTGTTTCACACACAGCTTCTTGGGCTTTCCTTACATTGAGTTATGGCTGATCATTTCTTGCCTTTTTTAAAAAACCATCATCTTTCGGTTTCTTTAATGGCATAACTTTCCAAGTTGGTTTTTGATGTCAAAGAATTAAGAGCTCCCTTGTGTTTGGACCTGTGCAGATTTGGTTGCTTTTGTGCTTGTTGTCACTAGCTAACTCTTGACTCTATCAGCCCATGGAGGATTGCCATATGTTAATTTGGTATTAAATCAGATTTTGCCTTAGCTGTACATCTGTTTCATTGATTTACCTATTTGTTCAAAAAATGCTTATTGAGCATCAGTGTGTGCCAGGAATTTTACTATGTTTCAGGGATATGGTACAGATACAATAGAGATGGCCCCTCCTTCCGTGAAGCATGAGGTCTAGCAGGGACCATACACATTAAATGATGAATCCCTAATGTAGCAGTGCCCTGCTGGGGGCTGCACAGGGCTGTGGGGGACTCCTTAACTAGCCTGAGAGACGGGCCTGGGAGGGCCTCCCTTGAAGGAAGTGATACCAATGGAGATCTGATAAAGTGAGTGAAGTGAGGAGTAGGCAAATAGTCCAGGAAAAGCAACACCGTATTCGAAGACCTGGACGTGGGAAAAATCTTGGAGCATTTGAGGAACTGAAATAAAACTAATGATTGGAGAGGAAAGAGTGAGGGTGTTGAGTGCTGAGGTGGGATTGAAGCCATATGAGGGATTCAGTCTTTTCAGGAGTTTCTTTGATGGGTTTCTGATGGTAAGCGGTTACATAGTCTAGACGGTTGCTAAGTTCAGTGATGATAGTATATTTGGACCTCATTAAGCAGCAGTATTTTATTGCTCTTTGGTGATTAATGAAACCTTGTCTCTGGCCAAGTAAACAGATTCTTAGCACGATATGTTTTAATTCAAGTCAAGAAGACAAAAGTACAAGTGCTAGTGAATGCCTCCAGTTAATACACAGGTAGAAGAACTTGGAACTAGAGAATCTTTCCTTTGTTTGAACAATCTTATCTGCTCTTTGTTAGTCTTCCTCTCTCTTCTACTTTTCAACTTTTTCAGTTTTGTCTAAATGTTATCAAATAGAGCAAACAAAAAACCCAACAATAGATACTGCTCCAAAGCTGTGAGACTCAGGGCAACCTCAGTGCTTCAGGAGTTAAATTTT
Source organism: Balaenoptera physalus (assembly GCF_965194825.1). NCBI lineage: Eukaryota > Metazoa > Chordata > Mammalia > Artiodactyla > Balaenopteridae > Balaenoptera > Balaenoptera physalus. Next base: position 133,031,621 of record NC_138890.1, on the reverse strand, counting down.
TCCTTTCAGTAGCTGCGGTTAGAGTTATCTATAGTGCCAGCAAGTGGGTAGTGAGGAGTCATGATCTCCAAGACCCAACTTTCAAGGCACGTGGAACTGGGATACTACATAAAAAGGAATTCTAGCCTTTTATTGATATGTGTGTGTGTGTGTGTATATATATATATATTTTACAGCAACAGAAATCAGTTTATTCTATACGTGAAAAAGGAAAATTACCAGTAAGAGATAATAAGCTCCATTTACAATTTAACCCTTGACAGATATTCTTATTGTTTGTGCTTATCCCTTCTAGGGGATCAAGGACTCTATCTTTGGAATTTTAGAAGGGTGGGCAAACATATTAGACTTCCTGTGGAAAAGTTATAATAACTAGCACCTTTAAATTCAAAACATTTTGCTGCTGATATATGAAGGCATTCAGGGGACATTCCACCATTTAAGAAGTGTTTCTCAAAGAGTGGTTTCAAGTCTGCCTGCTCGGGAATCAGAGTGCTTATTTAGAAAATACTATTTCCTGACCCCAAAAAAGAACTATCAAATCCGAATCTATAGAGTGGGAGGAGGAGGAATTGGAGAAAGTCTAGTCTTTTATTTTATGTAGAATTTACAAACTTATTTTTATTAGCTAAAACCCCTAAACCTTAAGAGTAAAATGATGTAGAAAAATCAGTAAGTATAAAGTATATTTATAAAAATATAATACTCTATAGAATAGCTGATATACATTTTTAATTTTAATTGATTCTTCATCATACCTAAAGAGTTTCACCTATGGATTTTTTTGGTCTTATTTAAAAAGCAGAACAATTTTTTTCTTAGCAAGAAAACTACTGGTTCCCAACTGCCCAGTCCCATTCTTCTTAGGGAATCAAAATTCTCTTTCCAGCCCAGATTTCTCAGTGAATTCTCCAGTATGTGTATAGCTCTCATTCTAGATATTTCGAGATCTTAAAATCACAGTCTTGTGTCTTTAGGGGAGCCATGAAAGCCCACATGAGCTCTCTTTTCCTAACCACAGTAGGAAGGACTAAATTGTATCCCAACACCACTGATGGCTTACTATTGAGAACCCTTGGATCTGGTTTTTCTTTTTCTGTAGTTTAGTGCGTGCTTGTGAAAAACTATTTTGAGAAAATAAAAGATACTGGCAGAAGGATTTTTTATGTTAAAAACCAACCTATGACAGAACTGGCCATTTGACAGCTTTGTGTTGCTAACTTGTGTATTTATAGGCTTATTTTCCTAACATTTACACTTTTTTTGGGGCGGGGGGAGGGTCAGGTAGACGTGGCCAGAAAATTTTGCACAATGAGAAAACCTTCAGTGAAGAAGTGAATTTTGCTCAAGGAAGGATTCCCAAAGCATAGCATATTGTTGGCCATCCAGAAAAGCATTCTCCCGGGACAGCGGGAAGTGTTGAAATAAAGTAGAATGAAAATGAGTGACGGGAGATCCAAATAGGTAGGAACACAGTAGAGAGCCTAGATTTTGATGAGAGAGCAGAGGGAAAGTAAGAAATAAGGTGTGAGAAGATGATCGTAGGAAAATGGGTTAGAAGAAAGCACACTTTGGTTGAATTTAAAATGGACCAGAGAGAAACATGGTGTGAAAAGTAGCATGACTGAATGATATCTGGTGTGTGGATGGGGGCGCTGACAGAGGGAGGGTAGATTTCAGAGAGAGGAAGGGCCTTAGTACAAGGTAAAAAATGATTCTTAATTAGTAATGACTAGTGGGATTTTTAGCATAGGTGCTGTGATGAAGGGACAATTAGGAAAAAATTATACGGTTATTTTCTCATCCTTCCTAAACACTGGCCATTATAAAAAATAGCGTTTTGAGAGTTAGATGAGAGTTAGATGTTTGTGCATGGCTACTGCAGGGCCTACCAGGGCAGCATCTTCTTAGGCTTAGTTACATATTTAGACTCACGTGATGACTACAGGCCACCTTTGTCCCCCCCCACCGTCCCCATCTATACAGAGTGCCAGCAGGGCAGTACCAGGCCCTCCTCTGCCGGGGGTGGGGAGTTCTTGCAGTGGTATTTACCACTGTCCACAAAGCTGTCCAGGAACCACTCTCTCGGCCCCTCACATGGAAGGAATTAAGGCCCCATCTGGTGGGTATGGAAACAGCCTTAATTTAGAAGCCTCGTGTCCCACAGGAGCCAGTACCTCTTATAACAACTCCCATCACATGTTCGTTCCTAGGTCTGCCCAGTCCACATGCAACTTACCAACCAGGAGTCATTTTTATCATCAGTGATGTGTCCTGGCAACAAAGTAGACCCCATTGAAATCAGGTCAGCCAGGGGACAGAGAAAGAAAGTTAACTGAAGGTCATATTCGCCTGTGGAAAGAAAAATGGTTTTGTTAACCCTTTACCCGCAGATAGATACTAAACAAGGCTCCAAAGGGAAACAATATTAGTGGACTCCTGTTAAAATGAGTTGTTGGGGAGGTTTTGGAGTTACTGGCCCAGCACAGCTGTGATAAACAAATGTTGGTGTGGAGGTTTATCACTCTAAGAGGGATTACCCCTTCTCGCCTTTGCCTTCTGTCTGGGACTTTCATCTCCCCTTTGTTACCGGACTGACCTACTTAACTCAACACATCAGCTTGGATGTTACCTCTTCCAGGAAGCCTTATCTGACACCCCCCCCCCACCCCGAATCCGGGTTAGGAACCCCTTTTGTACACTCCAGTACCACCCTTGTAATTCTGCACTTTATGTTCGTCTCCCCTGCACTTCAGAGCAGTTGTTCATTCTTGTATTCCCAGAACTGAGCATCATTCCCGGCACGTGGTAGATGCACAGTAAATAATTATTGAATTTAATTAAGTTGAGTTGATAGTTTTTTTTTAAAAATTTATTTATTTATTTTATTTATCTTTGGATGCATTGGGTCTTTGTTGCTGTACGCGGGCTTTCTCTAGTTGCGGCGAGCGGGGGCTACTCTTCGTTGCGGTGCATGGCCTTCTCGCTGTGGCGGCTTCTCTTGTTGCAGAGCACGGGCTCTAGGCACGCAGGCTTCAGTAGTTGTGGCACGCGGGCTCAGTAGTTGTGGCTTGCGGGCTCTAGAGCACAGGCTCAGTAGTTGTGATGCACGGGTTTAGCTGCTCCGCGGCATGTGGGATCTTCCCGGACCAGGGCTCGAACCCATGTCCCCTGCATTGGCAGGCGGATTCTTAACCACTGCGCCACCAGGGAAGCCCTGAATTGATAGTTAAAAAAAAATAACTGAATTGTCCATTGGGACAAGGAAAAGAGGGAGGGAGGCCAGAGCTCACTCTTGGGCTGGGTTGGTAAAGAAAGATTATGGAATTTCAGAAGGATTTTTAAGTCTCTCTGTGTGTGTGTGTGTGTGTGTGTGTGAGAGAGAGAGAGAGAGAGAGAGAGAGAGAGAGAGAAATGAAGCAACAGAACATCAGTAAAATCAGTTGTGCTTTTTCATTTGGATCCTTCTTTGATAGTCTTTTAGAGGCTAAGATATAAATTATATTTTCAGTTGTTTTTGATTGTCATGTTATCAGTGAGGATTTTCCTGACCTATTTAAATTGAACCTCACCTGTAACCCAGCACTTCCTATTCCCTTTCCAGCTTTACCATAGCAGTTACTGTCCTCTAATATGCAATATACAATATTTATTTATCTAGTCCCCTCCCACTAGAATGTAAACTTTGTAAGGGAAAGAAATTTTATTTATTTCCTGCTGTACTCCTATCACCTAGAATAGGGCTTAGGACACAGTAGGCACCCAACAAATATATATTAAGTGAATGATGATGGGAGTGGTTTTATCTGAATGCAAGTCTATGATGAGACTGAACGATATGGACCTTAGAGGTTTGTAATTTACAGAAAGGATATCCTAATTTCTATTTGCTTTATATAAATGCATCACATGCCAAGTTCAACATCTTCTACAGATGAAATTTGCTCTAGCATGTCTAACCTGAAAATATAAAGAAAATAAATATACATAAATGTTGCATAGTGTACTTAAGCCTAACTAGTATAAACAAAGTGCAGCATGTATACCTACAGTACTGCTGTCTCCTCTAGGTTGAGCTAGTTTGTGGCAACAGGGGAATGGCCTATGGTCTGTGATCTAGAAAGGCCTTCATTCACATGAAGCTATAAGGCTGCTTAGTGTGCTTCACCATGGTGCTCTCCTGGCCCACGCATCTCAGTGATCAATCAGTACTCCTGAACTTACATGGGTCATGTGATGCAAGCAGGGAAATGTGGGTTCTCTGAAACCAAAGGGCTGAAACTGGTGGTTCCAGTGGTCAGACCCTGCTTCACAGTCCCCATCAGGTCTGTGTAGCCAGGCTACATTCTCATTAGTTATTCCTCATAAAATCCTGCAATGTGGGTCCCCACTTCCCTGATTTTTAGATAAGATAACAGGAATATAAAGGGAAACCTACCAAGAAAATTATTTTCTCTTTGAATAAATATTTTGATAATGGCGAGACCTAAAAAATAAAGATACAGGGACTTCCCTGGTGGTCCAGTGGGTAAGACTCTGCGCTCCCAATTCAGGGGGCCTGGGTTTGATCCCTGGTCTAGATCCCAAAGGCATGCCGCAACGAAGATCCCACGTGCCTCAACTAAGACCCGGCGCAGCCAAAATAAATAAATAAATATTTAAAAAAAGGTACAAATTAAAGAGGGCTTATGGTTTTATGTGTATAGTTTCCACTCTCTTGAAATGAATTTCTCTCTCTTAGTGTTAGGCAACACTTTGAGTTTTTTCATATCAAGATAACTGCTGTTCAGATACATTGAAAATAGAGAGAATTTCTGAAGAAATGTAAGTTCAGTGTACAGGCTGCTTCTGACCTATTTGCTTTCTGTTAAATTCTGTTTTAGGCTGGATGGTCCCACTTCCAGGTGCTCTGCATTTTTTTCACATGACAATTTCTGTTGCCTTTCTCCATGCCTGCAGGGCTTTGCTTCCTTCCTTTCCTTTGTTCACATAGCATTTGTTGAGTGACTCCCATACCAGCCACTGAAGTTATGTGACCACCATCTTCTGATCACAGGGCTTAGACATTGTTGGCAGATAGACTTGTCAGGTACACTTGTCCTTACTGCTAAGTTCAAGAGGGAAATCAGGCATTAGACTCACACTGATATTTTTGAACACATGACAGATGTCTGGTAATCCTCTTGGAGGATAGCTAATTAAGATAGGAGAGTCACGTATATATGCTGTCTACAAGAGACCCACTTCAGACCTAGGGACACATACAGACTGAAAATGAGGAGATGGAAAAAGGTATTCCATGCAAATGGAAATCAAAAGAAAGCTGGAGTAGCAATTCTCATATCAGACAAAATAGACTTTAAAACAAAGACTATTACAAGAGACAAAAAGGGCACTACATAATGATCAAGGGATCAGTCCAAGAAGAAGATATAACAATGGTAAATATTTATGCACCCAACATAGGAGCACCTCAGTACATAAGGCAAATGCTAACAGCCATAAAAGGGGAAATCGACAGTAATACAGTCATAGTAAGGGACTTTAACACCCCACTTTCACCAATGGACAGATCATCCAATATGAAAATAAATAAGGAAACACAAGCTTTAAATGATACATTAAACAAGATGGACTTAATTGATATTTATAGGACATTCCATCCAAAAACAACAGAATACACTTTCTTCTCAAGTGCTCATGGAACATTCTCCAGGATAGATCATATCTTGGGTCACAAATCAAGCCTTGGTAAACTTAAGAAAATTGAGATTGTATCAAGTATCTTTTCTGACCACAATGCTATGAGACTAGATATCAATTACAGGAAGAAATCTGTAAAAAATACAAATACGTGGAGGCTAAACAATACACTACTTAATAACCAAGAGATCACTGAAGAAATCAAAGAGGAAATCAAAAAATACCTAGAAACAAATGACAATGAAAACACAACCCAAAACCTATGGGATGCAGCAAAAGCAGTTCTAAGAGGGAAGTTTATAGCAATACAATCCTACCTCAAGAAACAAGAAGCATCTCAAATAAGCAACCTAACCTTACACCTAAAGAAATCAGAGAAAGAAGAACAAAAAACCCCCCCAAAGTTAGCAGAAGGAAAGAAATCATAAAGATCAGATCAGAAATAAATGAAAAAGAAATGAAGGAAACAATAGCAAAGATCAATAAAACTAAAAGCTGGTTCTTTGAGAAGATAAACAAATTTCGTAAACCATTAGCCAGACTCATCAAGAAGAAAAGGGAGGGAGAAGACTCAAATCAATAGAATTAGAAATGAAAAAGGAGAAGTAACAACTGACACTGCAGAAATACAAAGGATCATGAGAGATTGCTACAAGCAACTCTATGCCAATAAAATGGACAACCTGGAAGAAATGGACACATTCTTAGAAAAGCACAACCTTCCTAGACTGAACCACGAAGGAATAGAAAATATGAACAGACCAATCACAAGCACTGAAATTGAGGCTGTGATTAAAAATCTTCCAACACACAAAAGCCCAGGGCCAGATGGCTTCACAGGCGAATTCTATCAAACATTTAGAGAAGAGCTAACACCTATCCTTCTCAAACTCTTCCAAAATATAGCAGAGGGAGGAACACTCCCAAACTCATTCTAAGAGGCCACCATCACCCTGATACCAAAACCAAAGATGTCACAAAGAAAGAAAACTACAGGCCAATATCACTGATGAACATAGATGCAAAAATGCTCAACAAAATACTAGCAAACAGAGTCCAACAGCACATTAAAAGGATCATACATTATGATCAAGTGGGGTTTATCCCAGGAATGCAAGGATTCTTCAATATACACAAATCAGTCAATGTGATACACCATATTAACAAATTGAAGGATAAAAACCATATGATCATCTCAATAGATGCAGAAAAAACTTTTGACAAAATTCAACACCCATTTATGATAAAAGCCCTCCAGAAAGTAGACATAGAGGGAACTTACCTCAACATAATAAAGGCCATATATGACACACCTACAGCCAACATCGTTCTCCATGGTGAAAAAAATGAAACCATTTCCACTAAGATCAGGAACAAGACAAGGTTGCCCACTCTAACCACTATTATTCAACATAGTTTTGGAAGTTTTAGCCACAGCAATCAGAGAAGAAAAAGAAATCCAAATTGGAAAAGAAGAAGTAAAGCTGTCACTGTTTGCAGATGACATGATACTATACATAGAGAATCCCAAAGATGCTACCAGAAAACTACTAGATCTGATCATTGAATTTGGTAAAGTAGTAGGATACAAAATTAACGCACAGAAATCTCTTGCATTCCTATACACCAATGATGAAAAATCTGAAAGTGAAATTAAGGAAACACTCCCATTTACCATTGCAACAAAAAGTATAAAATACCTAGGAATAAACCTACCTAAGGAGACAAAAGACCTGTATGCAGAAAACTGTAAGACAGTGATGAAAGAAATTAAAGATGATACAAACAGATGGAGAGATATACCATGTTCTTAGATTGGAAGAATCAACACTGTGAAAATGACTATACTACCCAAAGCAATCTACAGATTCAATGCAATCCCTATCAAACTACCACTGGCATTTGCACAGAACTAGAACAAAAAAATCTCACAAGTTGTATGGAAACACAAAAGACCCCGAATAGCCAAAGCAATCTTGAGAAAGAAAAACGGAGCTGGAGGAATCAGGCTCCCTTACTTCAGACTATACTACAAAGCTACAGTAATCAAGACAGTATGGTACTGGCACAAAAACAGAAATATAGATCAATGGAACAGGATAGAAAGCCCAGAGATAAACCCATGCACCTATGGTCACCTTATTTTTGATAAAGGAGGCAGGAGTATACAGTGGAGAAAAGACAGCCTCTTCAATAAGTGGTGCTGGGAAAACTGGACAGCTACATGTAAAAGAATGAAATTAGAGCACTCCCTAACACCATACACAAAAATAAACTCAAAATGGGGCTTCCCTGGTGGCACAGTGGTTTAAGAATCCGCCTGCCAATGCAGGGGACACGGGTTTGAGCCCTGGTCCAGGAAAATCCCACATGCCGTGGAGCAGCTAAGCCTGTGCGCCACAACTACCGAGACTGCGCTCTAGAGCCTGCGAGCTGCAACTACTGAAGCCCACGTGCAGCAACAAAGACCCAACGCAGCCAAAAATAAAATTAAATAAAATAAATTAAAAAAAAAAAACTCAAAATAGATTAAAGACCTAAATGTAAGGCCAGACACTATAGAACTCTTAGAGGAAAACATAGGCAGAACACTCTATGACATAAATCACAGCAAGATCCTTTCTGACCCACCTGCTAGAGAAATGGAGATAAAAACAAAAACAAACAAATGGGACCTAATGAAACTTAAAAGCTTTTGCCCAGCAAAGGAAACCATAAACAAGACGAAAAGACAACCCTCAGAATGGGAGAAAATATTTGCAAATGAAGCAACTGACAAAGGATTAATCTCCAAAACTTACAAGCAGCTCATGCAGCTCCATATCAAAAAAACAAACAACCCAATCCAAAAATGAACAGAAGACCTAAACAGACATTTCTCCAAAGACGATATACAGACAGCCAACAAACACATGAAAGAATGCTCAACATCAGTAATCATTAGAGAAATGCAAATCAAAACCACAATGAGGTATCACCTCACACTAGTCAGAATGGCCATCATCAAAAAATCTACAAACAATAAATGCTGGAGAGGGTGTGGAGAAAAGGGAACCCTCTTGCACTGTTGGTGAGAATGTAAATTGATACAGCCACTATGGAGAACAGTATGGAGGTTCCTTAGAAAACTAAAAATAGAACTACCATATGACCTAGCAATCCCACTCCTGGGCATATACCCTGAGAAAACCATAATTCAAAAAGAGACATGTACCACAATGTTCATTGCAGCTCTATTTACAATAGCCAGGACATGGAAGCAACCTAAGTGTCCATCAACAGATGAATGGATAAAGAAGATGTGGCACATATATACAATGGAATATTACTCGACCATAAAAAGAAACGAAATTGAGTTATTTGTAGTGAGGTGGATGGACCTAGAGTCTGTCATATAGAGTGAAGTAAGTCAGAAAGAGAAAAAAAAAATACCATATGCTAACACATATATGGAATCTAAAAAAAAAAAAAAGTTATGAGGAACCTAGGGGCAGGACAGGAGTAAAGATGCAGGCATAAAGAATGGACTTGAGAACAGGGGCAGGGGGAAGGGTAAGCTGGGACGAAGTGAGAGAGTGGCATGGACTAATATGTACTACAAATGTAAAATAGATAGCTAGAGGGAAGCAGCTGCATAGCACAGGGAGATCAGCTCAGGGAGATCAGCTCGGTGCTTTGTGACCACCTAGAGGGGTGGGATAGGGAGGGTGGGAGGGAGACGCAAGAGGGAGGAGATATGGGGATATATGTATATGTATAGCTGATTCACTTTGTTATACAGCAGAAACTAACACACCCTTGTAAAGCAATTATACTCCAATAAAGATGTTAAAAAAAAATGATAGGTGGGTCAGCTTAGAGAATCCTCTCTCTGGTCATCTCACACGATCGCTTGATGTACACACAGCACGATCCCAAGGGGCGCCGTTTACACAAAAGGCAGTGGGAATTGGGTCTTCTGGAGCTGTGACCCGCAGAAGCTGGGCTCTCCCAGAGGTAGGCTTGGAGGTTAAAGTGCAAATGTGTATTTGGGAAGTACAGAGAATACCAGTAGGGAATTAGGGGATGATACTGAGAAGGGAAGGGACTTCCCTGCTGGTGCAGTTGTTGGGAGTCCGCCTGCCAATGCAGGGGACATGGGTTCGAGCCCTGGTCCAGGAAGATCCCACATGCCATGGAGCAACTAAGCCTGTGCGCCACAGCTACTGAGCCTGTGCTCTAGAGCCCGTGAGCCACGACTGCTGAGCCCACGTGCCACACCTACTGAAGCATGCGCACCTAGAGCCCACGCTGTGCAACAGGAGAGGCCCCCGCCGTGAGAAGCCTGCGTACTGCAGCAAGGAGTGGCCCCCGCTCGCCGCAACTAGAGAAAGCCCGCGTGCAGCAACGAAGACCCAACGTAGCCAAAAATGGATAAATAAATAAATTTATAAAAAAAGAAGACTACAGAGAAGGGAAGGCAATAATATAGGGTGTGCTACCATGCCAGCTACCACAGTGGACAACTGGAGCTTCGTCTTGTGGGGAACTCTGGGAAATGGTGCAAATACACGCCTCAGAATGAGCCCATCTGGGGACCAGGGAGTTGTGGGGTTCATATAGCAACTCCCTGTAGTCATTGGTTGAAGGTATTAATTCCCTGGCCCTCTGCTCTGCTGCGTGTGGGCAGGGAAGATTTCTGGTGAAAAGATCCCTGAGGTGAGAGATACAAGTAATAGCATCTGGATGTCACTTGAGTGCAAACATCCATGGGGATGGGAGGGGCGTATACAGCATCTCTACCAGCAGCCTTGCATTCTGGGTCTGGAAGTGACACGACAAAGCAACTCTCTTTTCTATCCATTGAAAAATGAGGATGAAACTCTTAATCTGATGTCGATGAAACAGTATGAGCAGAGTGATTAAGTGCTGTTGGGAGTTTAACACCTCCTGGGTTTCAGTCCCATCTTTGCCCCTTATATAGATTACCTGTGTAATTTTGTCAATTTCTGTAACCTCTCTATGCTTCAGTCTCCTCATTTACAGAATTGGTACAATAAAGTGGTTGTGAGGATTAAATTAGGTGATGTAAATAAAACACTTAAACATATCAGTTTGTTAGCGTCAGAGACAAATAAGTGAGTCTGCTCTCATATAATTTAAATTTTAATGGGGAAAATACTTGAGCAATCATATTATCTTAATATAACATGATAAAATTTAGGATAGTGGCAGGCACAAAGTATTTTGAAATCAGCACACCCTGAGGAATCAAAATGACTTCCCAAGAGAGGTGATGACTAAACTCCTAGACAAGAGGGACTGGATGAAGAGAGAGACCTGCCACGTGAAGGGAATCGTTTGTTCCATGTAAAGGAATGTGTACCCCACTCACCTTTTTCTCATTTGAGTTGTGTGGGATGCAGAGACTGAGGAGTGAGCTTAGGTCATTCCTTAAAAGCATTAGCACCTAACAACCTATGTGAATGCAGGCAAGTCCCTCATCCTCTCCAAGCCCTCGGCTCCCCATCAGACCATGAGGGACCCTGCACAGTGATAAGGGCTATGGCTCTGGCCAAGCAGGCACCTTTAGAAGCTTTGGTTTTGTGGGTGGTTGTATGTCTGCTGCATCCCACAATTTAGAGGGTTTGTGCTGGGAGTGCCTGCTCCCTCCCATGCTTCCCATATGGAGTTCTCAGCTCTTTGCCAAATTTCTCCCAGCTCCTTGGTACAGAGGCTGCCACGGCCTGGTCCCAGATGGGCTGTGCTTTAGAATTTGGCTTTTTGGGGTGCATTCTCCAATTCGGGCCTGTGATGTGTTCTTGCTTATGTGGTTTCCATCAGTGCCTGCTGGGATTTGGCTGGCAAACCGCCAGCCCAGACTCAGGATAGAAGACAATGGGAGCCCCTCACAGGACTGCCCCAAAGTGTGGAAGGACCATGCTGTCTGTGTCTTGGGTCTCAGACGAGGTCTTTTATGCATGATTTGGTATCAGAACTAGGCTTTTGGTATTTGAGAGGTAGCACAGCTTTCAAAACATCACATCAGAGGATGTAACTTTCAACTCTGTGACCTCCCTTTCCACTGTGAAGGTTAATACTTAAGAGGTTGGATAATTTAGTTTGGAGGGAGGATGTTAATATAGTTGCTTCTCTACCCAAGAGGACTAAGATAGCAAAATGAGTTTCAGTGCAACTTAGCTGGTCAGATGATTGTGTTAAGCCCCACAGAGGTCACCTGGTTTTTCCACCTCAGCTGACCATTTGTAAGGAAGCTACCTGCTCTCATCAGATCATTTCTCTCTCTAATCACTTATGTCCATCATATTGTAGAGAAGCAAACTACTTATCAGTTAGGACTTAATTCTCAGTTAAAGTTAGGTCCGGTTAAAGTAGTAGTAAAATCAAAACAGCAATAGCTTAAACAAGGCAGGAGTTTGCTCTTTTATCTCACTCTCATATTTCTTTCTCATATTAATGTCAGGATGTAGGCTGTCCAGGGTAGCATGGCTGCTTTATGCCACAAAGTCTGGAGGCACCCAGGCTTCTTCTGTCTGTGGCTCTGCCGTGCAGGACCTCCGCGGCCACGGTTATCTCATCGTCCAAGATGACTGCTCCTGTTCCTGCCATCATGTCCACAGTCTAGTGAGTAGGATGAAGCAAAGTATAAAAGACTGTGTGATACCTCTTACAGGTCCCTTCCTGGAAGTTGCATATGCCTTTTTCCCTTAAATACCATTGGACAGAAATCAATGGTTTGGTCCTGCCTAGCTGCAAGGAAGTCTGGGAAATGTAGTCTTTTTTTCCTGGGTGGCCATATGCCCAGCTGGAATTTGAGGGTTCTGTTACTCAATGAGGAAAGAGAGACTATATTAGGGGACAACTGGCAGTTTCTGTCAGTAACTGGATTGGACTCTTTACAGTGGTTTGTGATCTTGGGCACAGAACTACAATTTTTTGAGCCTCAGTTTTCTTATCTGGAAAATCACTATAATAATATTTACTTCATTGAGTTTTTGCAAGGGTAACACAAAATTAAATAATGTACTGTTTGTCAAAATGCTCTGTCAACCAGAAAACACCATACAAGACATTATTAGGCAATAATTTGTTTTTTACATTTAAAAAATAAATTTCTCTCATTATGAAAATGGACAAAAGGAGGAGCACGGTAAACACATTTTGAATCAAATGGAAATTACTTTGGAGACAGAGGCTGATCTAGGGGAAAATGTGGAGTTTCATCTTGTGAAATCAGGCAGAAACTCTCAAAGGCAAATATTCAAATGCGAGTTTTCAATTGCAAATAGAAAGATGATATATTCCACTCATAAGGAGTTTCCTTTGGTATTTCAGCATCTTTAGCCTCAGCTCAAATCTGTAACAGGAGAGGCACTCATAACAACAAGTAGTAACGAAATCTTCAAAGAGTTTTTACAACAGAAAGGCTTTATTTGAATTAGGGGAGAGGGTCTTAAAAAAAGCCCAAATCCATTTGCCTATTTTGCCTAATAAGGAAATACTTTATAGCACATGATGCAGTGCTCTGGGAAAAGAATCAGCATTTTTTTTCTCTTTATTTTAATGGGACCTGATGTAATAGGAATGGACTGCAGTTAATATTGCATATAATTATTTATTAGACTTGTAAAAACCTCCTATTGCCAGGGCCCCTGGGCATATGGACAAAGTTGGAATATTAGGTAGTAAATAGAAGCCGACTCAGCAAACACAGTTGCAAGGTCATTCTGTTAGTGGGCTCAATGGAAACACTGGCTCTTCTTGAGGCCAGAAGTAGACAAACTCTCTGGGGAGAAAAATGACCAGGTTAGAGGCAATGGCCTCTTCTTTGGCCTGTGTTATTGTTGGGAACCACACTTTGCTGGAGGGAGGAGATCTCCACAGTTCTTTGTGCCCATAGTGTATGGGCCTTTGCCATACTGGTCACTGAAATCACCGTGCAGCTCACAGAGGGGCTGATTCCATGACCCATGGACCCAGGGAATCACTTGAAGTACAGTTTTCTTGTTTTACACGGAAGGAACTGGAGGTGGGGAGAGTAAACTGTCCTCTGATTTTCTTGTCATATAGAAATAGCCACAGTAACAAAGACATGCTTAAAATAAACCTTGAATCAGGCATATTTGGACACAAATCCAGATTCTGCCAACTAATATCTAGATGTTTTGGAGTAAATTACCTATATTTCTGAATTCTGCCAGGTTATTTTGAGGATGAAAACAAGATGTAGTAGACACTCAATAAATGCATCTGAGAGCTAACTAAGGGATTTCATAAAGAAGAAGGTCAAATACAGATGATTTACAGTTCCTTCTCTACCCAGTGAAGCAAATGGGGCCTTATATTAAGCATGGTCACGTTCTCAAATTTTGAGTTTTGAAGGCACCGTTATTTGTCCAGAGCATTCTAACTCAGTGAAAGAGGTAGGTTTATAAACCAAAGCATTATTTATGGGAAAAAAGTCTTTCTGACCTAATTTCTTTACTTTCCTTAATCTATTTCACCTTCAGTTTTGGATATTTCAGACAGTAGCCTTCAGTGCAACTTTGATGCAACTTTATCATAATACACAAAACTTAAAACTAATGTTTCACATTTCTGAGACCGTTAAGAACACAGTTTTATTGGTCTCAGTGATACAATAAAAGAATTACAAAATAAACATTTGTAGAGACCTCTGTAGTTTATGAAGTATTTTCATTTCCAAACACCCTGTATAGTAGGTCAGGGAGATACTATTCTTTTTCTCAGATAAGAAAATGGAGGCTCAGAGGTTGAGGAGCCTGTCTTGGGTCACCTAAATGGAATGGCCGTGCTGTGGTCGTAATTAGGTGTCCTGTGCCTCAAGTTCATGTTGATAGCCTATTGTACTCAAGTCTGTGAAAGCCCCGTTTCAATAGATCCAGGAGGACATTTGAGTCATTTCCCATAGAGATCAACCTTTACCTTTGGAATTGCTTGGGCCAACTTTTGTTTCATATGCATGTGTTGCTTATCACAATGTCTTGTGTTTCTATTGCTCATTTCTCTGAGAAAATCCAGGCACATTCCAGACACTCAAGTCTAATCAGCTCCGATAGCAGGGAGGCAGGATTGGACAGCCATGGGGGTTATTTGGCGCATTCCCAGAGGCTGTGGGATAACCTGTTCATTTCTGGCATTCCTGGAACGAGAATGAGCCTCCGTCACCCGCCATGTTAGGCGTGCTGGGTACCTGAGTGGTTGTCCCCTCTCCTTAGAATCATGCTCACATGCGCCTGCTGCTGACCTCTTGGCTGTCCTCCCTTTTGTGCCTAACTTCTCAAAAAAGCAGTACACACCTGCAAATTCTAATTCCTCTGCTCTTCAACCTGTCGACCTGGCATTAGCTTTTTCTTTTTTCCTGGCATTAGCTTTGATCTTCCCTCTAACTTATTCTCTCCAAAGGTCACCTCCAATATGAAGATCTTTATATGTTTTCTCAGGTTTCTTTCTCCTTCACTTAAACTTGGCTGCATTCCTCTTCTTGAAACTCTCTCTCTCTTAAATCTCCTGCTCTGGTTCTCTTTCTAGCTCTCCAGATACCATTTTCTCTCCTCTCCTCTTCTCCCTTTCCTTCCCTTCCTTTTCTTCCTTCCTCTCTCTCTCCCTCCCTCTCTCCCTCTCTCCCTCTCTCTCTCTCTTTCTTTCTTTCTCTCTCCCTCCCTCTCTCTCTCCTCCCTCCCTCCCTCCCTTCCTTCCTTCTTTCCTTCCTTCCTTCCTTTCTTCCTCCCTCCCTCCCCCCTCCAGCATCATTTTCTTCTTACATTCCACGACAGTGGGTTTAACCCATAGTCCTCTAAGCTTTATTCACGTTTCCCTCTTACATACAGTTGCTTCTGTGATTTCATCTCTGACCCCAATTTTGAATGACTCCCGAATCCAAGGCTCAAGCAACGTGTTCTTCCCTTGGCTTCCGCCTCTAATCTCCAGGTGCCTATGGCACAGCTTTACCTATGCATCCAGCCACCACCTTAAACTTACATCTAAACATTGACTCTTCCTGATCCCTCCCAGGCGTCTTCATTTCTGTTGGTGGTATCATTCCTCAATTCACCAAAAGTCAATGTTTTGTATTATTTTGGGCTATTCCTTTTTCTTCCTCCAAATGCAACATCAAATCTCTTTCTTCCTAACACCTCTCAAACCCACATCCCACTCTTCTGTTCCCACTGCCATTGTCATGGTTCAGACTGCCTCTATTGCAATGAATAATCTGTCTTTCTTCGGTTTCTACAAACTGCTGTACCATCCTACATGTTGTTGCCCCTGACTAGTTCGCTTTTATTTTCATTTGATATGATTTATCTCTATGCTTTGAGCTGCCACTTCCATACCATATATTGTTCTATGCACTTCTTCATCCAATTTAAAAAATGAAAGAGTTATAACTCAAACAGAAACCAGTTTGCTCTCTCAAGGAAGCCATAGACTCCCATAAATTTTGATGGGGTCTTAGCTTCCTGATGCCCTCCCCTATTTGGGTTGAATGCAGGTGGTAAGGAAAACGAAATCATCTGTTAGTCTTCTCTTCCTGTGTTGTGGTTTCTCTGGGCTGATTCCCTGGTTGGAAGAACTGGCTCCCACAGTGAGGTTTGATGTGCTGTCTCCGGGCTGTGGTTATTCCATATTAGACTTGAATATATGCACTGCTCAGCCTCCCAGACATGGTTTGCAAAATTCTTTATTGTTTTTCCCTCTGGGGAGCGATAAGGTATAATGTTCCTTATTGATTTTGGAACCGTTTCTACAATACAAGCAAACACTTATCTGAAAAACCTTGTACTAATCACAGAAAAATGTGACCATGTGGGTCCTGGAGTGTAAGAATTTCCATAGCTATAGGTCTGTGGAGAGTTTTCTTCTTATTATTCAGGGTTCTGTTAAAAATAGTTCTCTCAATGGAAAATGAACAATGCAGAAACAGGATATTGGAACTCTTTCTGCATTAATTCTCGTGGTAGCTTAAGATTAGAAAAACCCTTGCCTGCTATATCTCCCTGTAGGTGACTCAAACCCTAGATTTCCTTGGTTGCTGAGTGTTGAAACTTAATGGAACTTCTAGCCCAATAGCCTTCAGAGGACTCTGAGGGAATTCCCTGGTGGCCCAGTGGTTAGGACTCTGTGCTTCCATTGCAGGGGGAACGGGTTTGATCCCTGGTTGGGGAACTAAGATCCCGCAGGCAAAAAAAAAAAAAAAGAGTACTCTGAATACCAGAGTGGACATTTCTGGCTGCAGGGCACAAAGATTGTTGGTGACAGCCTGGACAGGTGCCCTCCCCCACCCACCTGCCCCCCTTCCCCACATCGTGTCCCGCCCTTGGTTCTAGCGTTTGCCTCCTGCTTGAGTGAAGAGATTTAAGTGAAATCCAGTGGGCCCACCCTCAGACTTGCAGGGCCCAGGACGAGAGTACAAATAGAAGCCCATATATCTTATGTCTAAATAGGGAAAGTTATAAGTCAAGCTACAAAATGTTAAATAAAATATGTTCTTTCTTTCTATCTTGACAAACATATCTTAATAATGAACTGGAAGGCCAGGTTTAAATTTTGACTTTTCAAAGTCTTCCAAGTCTGGTTTCCAGACATCACCCATCCTCTTCCCTTCCCAGCATCAACTCCAACGAGCACCAGGAGGGGCCTGGCGTGCCCGCATCTGAGTTCTTCCCACTCTCCTCTTCAGTTAGCTGCCCCTGGGGCTTATGTGGCATTTGCCAGCTATGCAGCCCATTCTCAGGAGAACAGACCTGGGAGGAGACCCTCACAGGCCCAGCAAGCAGGCTTGGGGATGTTTGGGCAAGAAATTCCAGGATCCTCAGCACCCAGAGATTGGTCTAGAAGCGGGATGTGAGTGCCCCTTGGCCATGAAGACTCCTTATCCCGTGGAAAGTGATTATAGCCACAGTGGGTGTCCAAGGCAGGACTCCGCTTGCTTGGGTCTAGGAGAAGCACTGAAATGTGTCAAAAATCTGGGAAACACCATTTGGGAGGCTCTTTCACTCTGACTTCATGTCATCTGTTACGGGTGGCTCCCACCTGGTATAGAGAGCACATGAACCCCGCGGACAAGCCTTCAACTATATTATTGGCCTGAAACACCCCCATCCTGTATTTCCTTGTGTTAAGTTTTGCCCTCCAGCATCACTGCTAGGAGTCCATGTAACGCCGGTACAATTTCAGCCTTTGAGAATCAGCTGTCTGTTATGGTTCAGCGCCAGTTCCAGGGGTTGCCATGCGGTAGAAAGATAGAGAGTCCTAGGCTTCCTTTCAGTTCTCTCTCTTGCTTCCCAGATGTCCCCCGCACGCCCACCCCCTCCTGCGCCGACTGTCAGATGCCTCTTCTCTCATGTCTCTTTTGTCTCCTTCACCCTGCCCCCTTCCTCTTGCTTTCTGTACTTTGAAAATACCACCCCCTTCCCAGACTTTTCTTTTTACCTCTTACTTCAGTCATCAAAACTCTCGTTCCTTCAGAAAAGCTGTGTTAAGTGTATGAAGAATTTTCAGATTAATCCGAAGGAAAAATTGGAAAGGTGAAGAAGTTCACCTTTAAGCACCAGGCTGCCTTTGTCCACCTTTGTGTTGTCCCCATTCTCCCTTCTCAAAATCAGCTCTCGGGAAAGAATCCTAACAGATCATATGGGCATCTCTGATGCGGAAGAAAAGACCTGAATTCTTCCAAAGTGCGTGCCGCTGTGGGGCTGGGGAGTAGTATTCTAGGGCACTTGAAAAGCCTTTTGTCTTGAGGTGCTGGATGGCTGCGAAGCACGAGGGTCCCACCTTCAGGAGTGAGTCTACATGTCCTGAAGGACACTTTGTAGGAAGAGACTGTAACGGCAACAGCTTACGCCCAGTTCGTGCAAACTGGGATTGTCGTCCATTTAGGCAGGGAAGCGAAATGCGTGGAAGCTTCTATTGAGACTGAGCACAACGTGTTGAAGAGTCTGCTCCCAGCTGTTTAGACACGGCTACGCCCTCCCTCGCATTGCACCTCCTCGCTCGTCCAACGCTCTGACTTCTGGAGCGGATGCAGCGTGGGCACGCAGTCACAGGCTCTGATGCAGTGCGTCTATGTTCTCTGCCGTACCCCCTTTCAGAGCTGATCAAAAGGATAGAAGACATAAAGATTATCTTTTCTTTCTGATATAAACAATCTGTGGCTGCAGGAAAGGGGGCTGGAACTTGCGGCCTAGGTATTAATCCCATTGATAGTTTGCTTTCCGCACAAACACCATTTTAGGCCTGCGGAGAGAGAGGCCAGGAAGTGCTCTTAAAGTATGGATACATCAGTAACTGGGACACGTGCGTGTGTGTGTGTGTGTTCATGAATGTTACCGACTGAAATGGTATGCAGCTCTATTTCTGTAGTTCTTACAATGTAGTTGAAGTTACTCCTTCACATTCTCCAGGGAAGAAATTGAGAGATAATTTTAAGTATTGATGGAACAGAAGTCTGGAAGATGTGCATGGTGTTTGAACTTTGGCAAAATGTTTTTCCTTGGAGGAAACTTTGACGGCTGAATGGTTGTGGATGGAGTTCAAGTTTTGAAGTTAGATCTGGTTTAAATGTTTCCCCGTGTGCGGGGCTGGCTTGCTTATTCTCTCTGATCCCATTTATTTATCTGTAAATGTAATGATAACTTTCAAATCTTTCTGGGTTACTATGAGGATTAAATGAAAAGAATTAATGTGAATTGTATGGCAGGGAGTTGATACTCAATAAAATTTAGAGCCCTTCTATGGCCAGAGACTGCTTTTGCCTAACCAATTTTCATATCCCCTTTTTGTTTAGTACCAGAACCCTGATTTCATTCTGATGGCAGTGTGCTCCGTAATGAGGCCATATTTCCCAGCTTCTTTGGCTGCTAGATATGGTCACGTGACTAAGCTCCAACTAACGAACTGTAAGAAGTTGTTGGCTGGGAATTCTGGAAAGTGCCTTAAAAGGGAGACAGTCAACTAATGTAGGCTTTTAAAAATCTTTAACTCCCCACTTCCCCTGGAAAGTAGACATGATGGCTGGAGTTGCAGCAGCCATCTTGGATCATGAGGCAACCTTGAGGGTGGTGCAAAGGATTGTAGCAAAAGATAGGTATCTGGATCCCTAATGATAGTGTTGAGCTGTAGTACCAGCCGAAGACTGCCTACCTCCTCCTCTTTTTTTTTTTTTTTTAAATTCGTGAGCTAAAGAAATTTTTATCTTGTTGAAGCATCTGTTATTTTTGGCCTCTCTTATTAAGCAGTGGAGTGCAATTCCTAAAACACCTTTCCTTTATGCCCATATGCTCTTATTTAATCCTCACATTTATCCTGAGAGTTAGTATAGTTCTTCCTATTTTACAGACAAAGAAACTTAAGTGGAGGGAATTAAATATTTTGTCACACATCACGTGGCTATTTTATGCTACTGCTGATTTCTGGCTCTATTTATTGTACTTTCTACTATGAAGGGTGATCTTGGATTTTCCCCAGATCCTTCTCTTCTAGGTCTTATTGACAGTATGGCATAATGGCTAAGAGTTCAAACTCAGGAGCCAGATTGCCCAAATTTGAATCCTGGTTCTGCCATTTATAGCTGGGAGACTTACATGCAAGTTGCTTGATCTCTCTGGGCCCCAAATTCTTTTCTGTAAAATGGGGATAACCATAACCTCACAGGGTAGGTATCAGGATCAAAATGAGTTAATGTATGTAAAATGCTTAGAACAGTGCCTGGCATATAGAAAGAACTATTAAGTGTTAGCTATAATCATTCCTTTTTTTCTACAGCAGGCAGATGAATTCACTCACTGGATGCAAAGCCTCTGTTAGGACCATAGCTGATGTTTGAATGATTTACCATTATTTCTCTCCGTGTTACAGGCTGTGGGTATTCTTAGCTAATTCAACCCTTAGCTAATCCTGAGACCTTCCTGAGAGCACATGGGTGCAAGTGGAGGCTCCATATAATGGCACCACTGAAGGCCTGGGGGACCCAGGAGTCCCTGGTGGTATGAAGTGAAGTCTGTTATGCAGGACGTGGGAAGAGGGGCTGGTAGGACTCTGGGTGGAGAGTACCAGGGCATGGGAGACTAAAAGCCAAGTAGAGAGTAGAGGCTCAAAAAATTATGTTGATATCTTGGGGAAGAAAAAGATGTTCTTGGCTAGAGGCAGCAGAGGGAAAAAAAAGAAAGAATTAGAAAGAGC
Organism: Balaenoptera physalus; assembly: GCF_965194825.1. Classification (NCBI taxonomy): domain Eukaryota; kingdom Metazoa; phylum Chordata; class Mammalia; order Artiodactyla; family Balaenopteridae; genus Balaenoptera; species Balaenoptera physalus. The sequence goes on along the minus strand of NC_138890.1, from coordinate 133,010,717 downwards.
AGGAAAATCCTCCAGCCTGGTGATCATCCAGATGATAAGTCCTTGGGGTTTCAAATTATACCAACCTGACATGTAAAGTGGGAAGGATTAAGTGAACAATGGTTTCTTGTGGGTGCATTATCTAAAAATATTACTATATATATATATATATATATTTGTCATCTGACAATGAAGACCATGAGGAAGCGTCAGAGGAAGTGGCAGAGCAGAGCAGAGAAGGCGGTTAGAGGATGATCCACTACCCAGCGCTTGTTCCTCTGGGAGCCCGCAGGGAGGACGCGGCCAATCCCTCCCATGCAGCCCTGCCCCAGCTCCACCTCCTCCTGAGATGTTAAAACTCGGTAAGATTCCTAGATGTCTGTTACTCTCCTTTGTTGATGATTATTGAGGCCCTCTGTCAGTTTCCTCCTAGAATTTGCTATAAAACTCTTAAATTAAAGCAGGCCTCTGCACTTGTCGTCATGGTCAGTCAGGAAAAGGTGGCAAAGACTTGCCCGGTCAGCAGACTGAGGGGAGCACGGAGAGTGATGGTGACGGAGAGCAGGCCTGGCCCTGGGGTTTGCCTGGAGGGGAGCGGGGCCAGGTGCAGACGTGATCCTGGGGCCTGAGAGCAGAAAGGCTGGTGAGGGTCTCCTCCACTCCCCCTGCCTTGTTTGCCGAGCCATGCGGGCAAATTTCGTTTCTCTTCTACCTCGGTTTTAAGTTCCACTGAAGTTCATTGTCTGAGGTAAAGGGGACACCTCTGTTTTCAGTGGGCTGTGTGCGGCCACTTGGTGGGCAGGAGTAAACTTCGTATACTTGGCCACTGCGTATTAAACCCCTTGTTTTTGTGTTTGAAGGGTTCAGCGCTTTCCTTTTCCCTGCCCCCAGCCTCTAAGTCACATGGTGGTGTCATGTGTCTTACACAGCCGCTCTCGCTCTCTCAGAGGGAGCACGTTAGGCAGGAGTCAGCCCAGATGGGCCTGGAGATGGAGCTGCCTGGAAGTGTTTCTTACCAGCTCCTGGGCGCTGCCCCAGGTCCTACTGGTGGGGATGGCCCAAGGCAGGTGGGGAGTCACGGTCCACAGGAAACAGTGAAGGAAGACTTAGAGAACCACAAGGAATGGGGCATCGGTTGCCAAGAAAATTCAGATCCCCCAGTGCTTGGCATTGCCCCTTTCTTCCCCCAACATCTTGGGGAGTTGCAGTTTGCCTCAGTTCAAAGCTGGTTTAAAGTATTGTAGGACAACCCCCCTTGTTTATCCCATCTAACTGGCTCCTGGATCCATTGGAAAAGAACTCTCCAAGGATGTCTTTGTTAGTCGCATAAATAACTTTGCGGTGTTTTGTGTGTATGTGCGTACAGAACTTGTCTAAAAGATCTTTCAACCCCTAGGATGTCGCCAGGAGTTTCTTAGGTAACCACACAGGCGTTTGGGAGAGACGCTCTGGAGATTCAGTGTCCTCAGGGCCCAGAGCAGCTCAGTGGCAGCCTCTTCCGTGATACGAAGGGGGTGGGGGGGGGAAGGACACGAATCTGAATCCCCAGATGAACCTCCTGCTCCCCCCGCCTCCCCGCATGCTCACATCTCCCTTCTGAGGCAGCCAGGGCAAGTCACGGTGCAGGAGCCACTGTGCTTAATACCTGTTTTAACTCCTTTCGGTTGGGAAGCTATTGGTTCGTTTAAGTTATCTACCTTTGTATAATAAACCCCCTAAACAGAGCAGCTTAAAAGAACAATCGTCACTGAGTTTGCTCATGAACTTGCAGCTTGGCGGGGGCTTGGTGGGGGCAGCTCATCTTGCCGCACACACTGTCCTTCGGGGGCATTTGAAAGCTGGAGGTGACCTGCTGGCTGGGGGCTGGAGCTATCTGAAGGCTCACTCACACGTCTGGCATTTAACCCTGCCTGTGGCTGGGACGTTAAGTTGGCGTGATCAGCCGAAACACCTGCACGTGGCCTTTCCACGCGGCTGCTGCCTTTCTCACAGCGTGGAGGCTGGGTTCCAAGAGCCAGCGTACCAAGAGCAAGGCAGAGAACGCACGGCATTTCTATGACCTGGCCTCAGATGTCAGTTACCACCATACTCTTTTGGTCGAGGTAATCCTTATTCAGTTCCTGGAAACGTTCTTCTTTGACATTCTTTTAATAATATTACTTCCAATTTACCTGTGCTGGTCTCTTGTGAAAGAGAACTAATCATCCTTGTATTGGATGCTTTCGTCACCCATACAGATTCTTTCCCCTTTCAGTATTTTTCTTCTCTTTGTCATTATGCTCTGCATCTGGGTGAAATTCTTGTTTGTCTTCTACATATGATTCAATTTTCTGCATTCTCAATGCTGCTCTTTTAAAGATTGATTTAAATTCTGCTGTAGTATTTTTATTACATCCTTTTCTTAACTCTGCAGGCTTCTTTTTAACTTTTTTTTATGTCTAATCCTTTCATCCTTTTATTTCTTAAAATTAAGAGTTTGTGTTAATTTTATTAACAAAGAAAGCAACTGCTGTCTAAATTTTTTTTTAAACAGTAAATCTTTCTATTTAAAGATTTACTACCACATTGCTTTCTTCTACCTCTTTTGTGCTATGTCTGCCTCTCTCTTTCATGCTGCAGAATACTTTCATGGTCCCTATGTTTTTTGTTTTGTTTTTCGTTTGCTCATCCTTGAATGAGAAGAGGACCATTCCAGCATAGTAGTTACTCTAAAAAGGATGGCTGTGTTAGTTTGGGTCCTGTCACATCCTCCTGGATGCAGATTCATCCTCCCATTTGTTCAGCTCAGGGGCTGGTGCTTTTAGATGATGTTTGTAGTGATCTAGCAGACTGGGGAGATGCTGGAGGGACCTGGCAACCTGAAGCATCACAGTGAGGAAAATTCATCTCTGTGAATTTTATTTTCTGTGCTGTGGAAGTTGCTACACCCATTGCCAGGTTTCTGCAACCAGACTTCACCTATGGGCATGAGTTGGCGCCCATGGGTATCACCTCTGTTCTGGAGCAACTGACCAGTGAAGTTGAAGAAGGTGCTGATGAAAGGAGGATGGAGAGACCGAGTCCGTGGATCAAGAGGATCCCCGTGCAGAGAATTCTCTCCTGTTTGCACTGGCAGGCTTTCGGTTTGGTGTGTCTGTGTTTGCTCTTGGGCCTCCTGGCTTAGCTAACTGGAACGCTGCCCATGAGCTGGGGCAATACGGACACTGAGCGGAGGCAGGTCTTCCTGATTGCCCCTCAGCCTGCCCTGCTTCCAGCTCTCAACCCTCCACATGAGGGACTATAGAGTATCCTGACAGGTTTTCCTTTGCTTACACGAAGAGTCCCATCACTTCCTAGGGAAGGAAAATTGGGATTCAGGAGTCAGTGTTGTCCCTCAGTCTGGATCCATCCACCCTTTAGCAGAAACTTCTTGACTTCTATGTATATAAATGATGCCCTTCTCTTCTCTGAAGCACAAGAATTTCCCCCTCCTCCACCTCCAGGTTTATACCGTCATGATAAGTTTGGCTCACTTCAGGGTAGAAGGATGTTGGGACTCCAACGCTCACTTCACCATCTTCCCCCCCAATCCTGGTTTGGTTAATTTAGGTATATCAACCTCAGGACTACTGACATTTTGGGCCCAGTGAGTCTTTGAGGGTCTGTCTGTGTATTGTCCCCTGTTTAGCCGTATCTGCACCCACTGGATATCAGTGGCACGCTGTCCATCCACATGCCCCCTCCTCCCCATTACGGCAACCAAGATTCTCACCCCTCTGCTAACCCCAGCTGAGAATCATTGCGTTAGAGCTTCTGTAACATGCCATTATTCCTGCTATTCCCAAGCCAGCTACAGACTCCAGAGCTGTACGGCAGCTCAAGAGCTCGCCTGATCCAGGCCCCTTCTATTAGGCAAGGAGGCTGTTGCCCTTTGCACTCAGGAAATGAGGTAAGATGATGAAGGTGAAGAGCAAGAAGCAACTGACACTTGCTCGAGGTTGCCCCTCCACATTTAGTTGTGAGAGCAGGACTCAGGTTTCTTGCCTTCTGGAACTTTCCCTATATACTTCTTAGTCCCAGCTCATTAGTAGATAAAATCTTCACACAAGTGAAGATTTCACACAATGAAACTTCACACAAGTTTGTAGGATTTCTCTGACCCTACTTATTTGAGAGAGAAAGAAACACTGAGAACAACTCAATTGACTTCCAATGTATACATGTGGGCGTTTTTGCCCTTGGATCTCGTCTCGCCTGAAAGCTATCAGTTCCTCGTTCATTCAGCTCTGTGGCAGGTGGTGAAGGTGAATGATGGGGAGAGATGGACATGGGCATTAGCATTTACCAACCTGACTCTCAACTGGTTCTCATCAATGTCAAGGAAGAGCCGGTTCTGAAGAAATGGGAGGTAGAGGGAATGTTGCTTAATTTAAATCCAGGGTGTTTGAGAGAGAGGCCGCAGCTCCCAGACAAGAAAATCCTGGCTGGCCTGTTGAGTAGGGAGTGAGCAAAAAAATTGTACCGGGCAGACGTAAAAATAGTGCAAGGGAGATAGCTTAACTCTGTGTGACCGCTGAAATGATAGCTCTTTGGGAACTGAGCAGGTATCACCCTGAGTGGTTGAGTTCCAGGGGGGTCGTGAAAGCCCTCATTAAGCTTTGGAGCCAGGGCAGCCCTCAAGGAGATGTACTCCCTCAAAACAAGAAGCAGCTCTGCAGTGTCAGGACCTGTATCTCCTCCTGCACCTTCCTTCTCCAGGGAAGAAGAAAGGGTTTATCATGCACGTTTGGAATGTACTGATGGGTGAGCCCAGCAATAAACAGATTCTTCCCTTATTTCTTCTGCTGATCTCATTTCTCAGCAGTATCTGGCAGAATGGTTCCCACTTCATGGGTGAGAAGGAAAAGCAGTCTCTAATAGGTTTTCGGGCCTCCGAGATAGAAGGACACTTAGCCAGAGCTGGTGCCCCTTGGAGTCTCCACCCCCATCGCCATCCCCATCCCCAGCAGCAGCAGCAGACGTGGGCAGTAAGATTGAGTCCCTTCTGTGTGTAAGGATCCATGGAACCTGAGCTGCTAGAAGACATAATTCCTAGCTCAGGGGCTTTCAGTCAGATGAGAAAGGTAAGAATGGATGAGAAAGCCAAAACAAAGCCCGGCACAACTGCAGCCCCAAATCTCAAGACTGTCTATGCTAAATTCCTGTGGAATGGTCCAGGCAGCAGGTGTGGCCGCAGACCAAGGCACCTGGGGAAGGTATCCGGGTGCGGGCTCCTGTGAGTCAGCCTCGGAAGAAAAGGTGGTAAAAACGTCCCATGTGATCACTACAAAATCCTTCAAGGAGGATGTTATTAGTATCCTCATTTTATGGATAAGGAAGCAGAGACTCAAAAAAAGAGAATGAGGTGAACAGCCTGTGTATCCTACTGAGTGGCTGGCACTGTACTCAGAATTTATAACAGGGCTTTAATTCCCACAACAATCCTGCTATGTATTATAATGATTTTCACTATTCTAATTTTACAGCGTCAGGAAACTGACGCTTAGCACAGCTGAATAACCTTCCTAAGACCGCGCAGCTAGTATATGACTTCAAGTCCTAACCTTTTTCCAATTTCATCACATAAATGTGACATTGATGAGTAAAGAGGAAGTGAGGAGACAGTCATGGCAGGGAGGGTAGCATAGACCGAAATGTATCCGATATGTGTGGAAATGTACCTGGTGTGTCTGGGGACAACCCAAAGTCTATGATGACCACAACAGGCTCTCTGTGTGTGAATAGTCAGGAGATAAATTTGAGAGGTAGTAGGGCTCAGATTTTCTTTTTTGAACATAAATTCAGCTGGGATGTGTTAGATGGGTGGAAGGGGTGAGTCTGGAGAGCAGCCAGATCAGGTAGACAAGTACCACAAATGTCAGAATGAATGAGAGGCAATACAAAGGAAAGACCAGACAGCCTGGGTCGATTGCATTTGGCCTAAGAAGAAACAGTGGCATTAGTATGGGCATCAAGATTTTAACCACCAGGACTGGGGGAATGATGAAGGGCAGAAACAGGTAAATTCAAAGAGGCTACTTTTTTTTTTTTAAATTGGTGGGTTGCTCTAGGAGTATCAGTAATCAATACCATTGGAACTTCTTGATGGAAGCAGATTCTATCAGCTTGATGTATCAAAAATCAAATAATACCCTTAGAATAATGGAGAAACTTATCGGCCAGGAAGTTTGGTTCCATAGTTGTTGAGCTTTTGGTTCTTCTGGGTTGAGTTGGTAGCCTCAAAGCATTTCAGAGAGGTTGCATTTTATGAATCAAATCATCCTTTTAAAGTTCCTCTTAAAAAACAACCTATGGACTGGGAGAAAATATTTGCAAATGATGGGACCGACAAGGGATTAATTTCCAAAATATACAAACAGCTCATTCAATTCAACATCAGAAAAACCCACAACCCAATCAAAAATTGGGCAGAAACCTGAATAGACATTTCTCCAAAGGAGACATACAGATGACCAACAGGCACATGAAAAGATGCTCAACACTGCTAATTATTAGAGAAATGCAAATAAAAGCTACAAGGAAGTATCACCTCAAACAGGTCAGAATGGCCATCATCAAAAAGTCTACAAACAATAAATGCTGGAGAGGGTGTGGAGAAAAGGGAACCCTCCTACACTGTTGGTGGGAATGTAAATTGGTGCAACCACTATGGAAAACAGTATGGAAATTCCTTAAAAAGCTAAAAATAGAGCTACCATATGATCCAGAAATCTCACTCCTGGGCATAGATCCAGAGAAAACTGTAATTCGAAAAGATACGTACACCCCAATGTTCATAGCAGCACTATTTACAATAGCCAAGACATGGAAGCAACCTAAGTGTCCATCGACAGAGGAATGGATAAAGAAGATGTGGTACATATATACAATGGAATATTACTCAGCCATAAAAAGGAATGAAGCATTGACATTTGCAGCAGCATGGATGAACCTAGAGATTATCATACTAAGTGAAGTAAGTCAGACAGAGAAAGACAAATATCATATGATATCACTTATGTGTGGAATCTAGAAATACAATACAAATAAACTTATTTACAAAACAGAAATAGACTCACAGACATAGAAAGCAAACTTACAGTTACCAAAGTAGAAAGGGGTAGGGAAGGATAAATTAGGAGTTTGGGATTAACATATACACATTACTATATATAAAATAGGTGGACAACAGGATTTACTGTATAGCACAGGGAACTGTATTCAGTATCTTGTAATAACCTATAATGGAAAAGAATCTGACAAAGAATTATATATCTATAAAACTGAATCACTTTGCTGTATACCTGAAACTAACACAACATTGTAAATCAACTATATTTCAATTTTAAAAAAAGTTCCTCTTGACTGTTAACCTGTGTGGGATCCTAAATTGGCTCTAACTGCTACTTGGATTATTGAGAAACGGGGGAAGGGGAGCATAGGGGCATGACGTGAGTTTGCTGATATCCTTATTCATCCATACTTTCAATATTTATTTATTGAGCACCTACAATCTGCCATGAGCTCTTCTAAGTCCTGGGCACAGCAGTGAATAAAACATTCATGGAATGTCCAATCTAGAACCCACTTTCTTCGCCAATGGGACCAAGAGGAGGGTTACAGTGGGGTGTTCTGTGGGTTCACATGTGTCCTGTGATAATCCCATAGACGTGGTAAAGGCCATGCTGAGGAAAATGCCTGCTCTTCTCTTTTTTTTTTTTGAAATTTTTGAAACCTATTTTTTACAAATATTTTTATTTATTTATTTATTTGGTTGCGGCAGGCAGGCTCCTTAGTTGCGGCTCACCGGCTCCTTAGTTGTGGCATGCAAACTCTTAGTTGCAGCATGCATGTGGGATCTAGTTCCTTGACCAGGGATCGAACCCGGGTGCCCTGCATTGGGAGCGTGGAGTCCTAACCACTGCGTCACCAGGGAAGTCCCTGCCTGCTCTTCTCTTGAACTGCACATTTTGTCCTGAAATTCAAATTCAGTCACGCAGCCCCTGCTTCAGAATGTGGTCTTCACACACCCCTTGGCTTTTCTAGAGGGGAGTTTACAAGAGACTGGGTTGCCCTCAACTCTTGCTTCCACTGGAGGCTGAGAAACCCTTTTTCTTCCCCTCTTGCACCTGGCACTTCTGGGACCTCAGTCTTGTCTTTGTGACTAAAAGAGCAGAGTATCAGTCAGACTTGGGACATGATTTCCTTGGAGAAGCTTAAACTACAAGAGTTTATGTAAAGGGCTCTTTGTACCTCACCACACTGAGTATAATTTGGAGGAAGCCTGCAGACTCCAGATAAAGTTTTATTCTTTATATATTTATTATCTTTGCCATGGTCTATTTTAGTGAACATGGAAAACAAGCCTTTAGCCTGAATGGAGAGCCAAACATTATTTTTAACTTATAAAAGTCCTAGCCCACAGTCTTTACTGTTTTTTCTTTTCTTTTCTTTTTTTCGTAAGTTTCTTTGCTCAGTTGGGTCCGGGCCCTTTCTGGCTTGTCTAGTTTACACTTTGGGGGAGATAGATGACCCCTGAGGCTGGTCTCCCATGGAAAGGGAAAAGCTTCTCTCCTCATAGTCCTCCCACACGCACAGCAGGTTTTCCTTGGCCGAGCTGCTGTCTCTCTCCTTGAATGCCTGCTTGTCCTGGGGAGACAGGCACGCTTATTGTTCTTGGAGGAGGAGAGGGTTGAGTTACAGCTTTTCTCTCGAAGAGTCATGCTGCCTCTGAAGCCCCCAGTGGTCTGCTCAAGCCCAGGGGCAGTGTCAGTTCTCAAGGTCTCCACTAGGCTCGCCGTCCCAGGGCCCCGACCTTCTCCGCAGGTGGTAGAGTGCAACTGGCGCTGGGCTGAGGCATAACAGCCTTGAATTCAGTCCTGGCTCCTCCATTTATTAGCATCACTGGACAAACCCCTTCACTTTTCAAGTCTCAGGTTTTTCTTCTATAACAAGAGGATGATATCACTTCCTCCGAGAATTACTGTGAAGACCAAGTGTGACAATGGATGTGAAATGCATGTAAATTTCACACACCGTATAGACGTTTGGGTTCATTCCAGTTTGCTCTGACCCAGGGTTCAGATGATCCACATGTCTCGGTGTTTCTTATGCCAGGGTGGCTCTGGCAACCCATCGGCAGGGATTGGGTCAGTTGATGGATAAGGGAAGGTAGGGGTCTCTGAAGAGGAGGGCAGGAGGGAGAGTGGTGAGGAGTGTGATAAGCAAACGGAAAGGAGTTGTATAGAGAGAGGGCTGCAGGCCGATGATGGGCTTGTTTTGGGAGGGACTTTGTGAGACATAGAGGTTCAAGCGGTGCTGCTTTGGGGCTCAATGCACAGAGCAAGGAGAAAGCTCTTCTCCAAGCCTCAGCACAGAGCTCAGCGTGGCTTCAGCTTGGTGAGGGCTGCTGGGAAGGCAGAGGCAGCCCTGCCTCAGGCATCATGCTGTCAGACAACATTGGCACTGGCAAATACGTCAGACTTCAGTCACTGTCTTCCCAGGAGGAATATGATGGTGAGGGCTATTTGTGAGCCCGGGAGACATGCCCTGGGTCCTATCGGAGAAAACTGGTGAGACTGACAGGAGGCTGGAGGGCTTGTGCCATTCAGGTGGGAACAGAAGTTAGTGAAATTGAGTTACTACTCATCTGTTACACAAGATAGTGAAACCTGAGGAACTGGAATGACACAAACATAGGGGATCATCATTTTAGGCACCTCTGAAACATTAGGGTAGAGGCAGAAAGGAACGGACTTTAGAGTCAGATAAACTAGGGCTCAAATCTCTGCAACTTAGGGCAACTCATATTGTCTCTTTAATGCCCAGTTTTTTCATTTTTAAAATGGGAATATAACCACTCACCCTGTAGAGTAATTGGGAAAATTAGAGATAGTATATTTGGCGGGCTTAGCAGAATACCCACTGTGGGACAGATAGTCAATAAATTACGGCTCTCTTTATATCAGCATCCTTTAGTCCAGGCCATGTGTTCCAATGGTGGCACTGCAGGGGTTGGAACAAATGCTGACTGACATGACCGGGTCACAGGGGGACCTTGTCCCATTCCTCAGGACCTGGGGCAGTTGGAGAGCTCTTAGAGATTCCCTGGTATTTAGGGCCAAGGGCTAGAGTGGGTCGGTAGTTGGGCAGGTTGAAAAACGTACTTGTCATTCAGCCCACCATCCTGTCCCCAGGAAAACCATGTGTATCAATTTCCTATTGCTGCTGTAACAAACTACCATAAACTTAGTGGCTTAAAGCAACACAGATTTGTCATTTTATAGTTTCGGAGGTCAGAAGTCCAAAACGGGTCAGCAGGGCTGTGTTTCTTTGGAGGCTCTAAAGCAAGAATCTGTTTCCTTGCCTTTTTCAACTTCTAGAGGCTGTCTGCATCCCCTGGCTTGTGGCCCCTTCCTCCATCTTCAAAGCCAGCAATGTAGCATCTTCTAACCTCTTTCTCTCTGACTCTGCTTCCGTCATCACAGCTTCTTCTTCTGACTTTAGCTCTTCTGCTTCCCTCTTTGCATTATAAGGACCCTTGTGATTCCTTTGGGCCCATGCAGATAATCCAGGATAATTTTCCCAGCTCAATATCCTTAACTTAATCACAACTTCGAAGTCCCTTTTACCTTGTAAGGTAACACATTCACAAGTTTTGGGGATTAGGATGTAGACCTCTTTTAGGGGGGCATTATTCTGTTTACCACACATACCTCTATTGTGGGACTTGAAAGCAACTCTATTCTGGGGTCCAGTTTTGGATCTGGAGAAGGGCTGCTTCTGCGCTAACACTTTCTCTGCAACTCTCCTAGTATATGTGTGGGTGTCTTTCTCCCATTCATCATAAGCAACTTTACATGCAGTGATTGTGTCTTGTTAATCAACCTCTTATCTTTTCCCTCTTAGTGTCTAGCATAGCGCTTTGCTCATAGTGGGCACTGAGTGCATATGTTTGCCAAACAAATAAACCACTTGGCTTATGCTTGAGTAATCCTAGGACATTGCTAGTTACAAGGTGGAATCCTGGAAAAAGCAGAGGATACTACATGTGGATGGTTTAGACAAAACCAGGACTTACTGTGAGTTGGTTCTCCCAAGGGGTCTTGGAATTACTGATTTTCCAGAAAATCCTCCCGATTAGTCGCACTAAAGATGCTGGTGCAGGTGATGGGGTGTGATGGGCTGCCCTCTCTCTCTCCCAGAAGGCGACTTAGGATGTAGAGGTGATGCACCTGCTAAGGGAGGGCCAGTGTTGTCTGAATTAGGATGTTAAAGAGGTAACTTAAATGTTTCTTTAAAACATGTTGGGGAAAACTTTTGGAGTAGCTTTTTTTTTTTTTTTTTTAATTATTTATTTATTTATTTATTTTTGGCTGTGTTGGGTCTTTGTTTCTGTGCGAGGGCTTTCCCTAGTTGCGGCAAGCGGGGGCCAGTCTTCATCGCGGTGCGCCGGCCTCTCACTGTCGCGGAGCACAGGCTCCAGACGCGCAGGCTCAGTAATCGTGGCTCACGGGCCCAGCCGCTCCGCGGCATGTGGGATCTTCCCGGACCAGGGCTCGAACCCGTGTCCCCTGCATTGGCAGGCGGACTCTCAACCACTGCGCCACCAGGGAAGCCCTGGAGTAGCTTTTAAAATATAAATATATATTGTAAAGTTATAGTAAAATTAATGTGAGGAATATAAAGCCTGGAGGTAACCAGTTTCTGGTATGGAAAGAGTGACACTAAGCGAAATAAAGGAGAAGAGGCAGTGAGTAGTCAGAAGTCCTAAGAAGAGAACGGAGGGGACCTGTGTATTGGTCTCCTACAGCAGCTGTGACAAAGTACCAAAAATTGGGTGGCTTAAAACAGTGGAAATGTATTGTCTCACAGTTCTGGAGGCCAGAAGTCTGAACTCAAGGTGTTGGCAGGGCCGTGCTCTCTCTGATGGCTCTAAGGCAGAATCCTTCCTTGCCTTTTCTGGCTTCTGGTGTCTTCTGGTAATCCTTCGTGTTCCTTGGCTTGTAGATGCATCGCTCCATTCCCATGGCTGCCTTTTACTGTTTCTTCACATCGTCCTCCCCCTAGCTATTCTGTTCCTGTCCAAATTTCACCTTTTCAGAAGAGCACCAGTCATACTGGGTTAAGACCCACCCTAATGACCTCACTTTAACTTGATTACCTCTGTAAGGATCCTATTTCCAAATAAGATTGCATTCTGAGGTACTGAGGGTTAGGACTTCAATATATCTTTTTTGGGGGACACACAGTTTAACCCATAACAACCTATTAGATCCAAGATGGCAGCTCAAATACTAGATTGGGGAGCAGAATTGTCAAAGGCAGAGGAACAAGCAACCACATAGGAAGAATGGACTGTTGGGATGATTTTAAAGGAAAGAATGGGCCAGAGTGAAGAACCAATGGAATATAGTATTTCTTAGGTCATACCTAGCTTTTATTGATTTAGCATGATTTGAATTGGAACTCTGGACACATAAGTATTCATGAAAGCATACTTACTGACACTTAATTGTGTCAGGAAACTGTGGGAAGTCCATATTGGCTGGAGGTGGCTCTTAAGAGGCAGAGGGGGATGGGGACAGAAGGGTAGATTGGGGTTAGGTCATGTGGGACCTTAATGGCTGTTGAGGAATCCATATTTCAGTTCAGTAGGGAGGGGGGTCCAGGGATGGTTCTGTGCAGTCCAACGACACAATCAGAGCTGAGTTTAAAAAGTTTAATCAAAAAGTGGTGGAGGTTAGATTGGAGTAGGGAGAAATGAGATGTGGATCTTCCAAACAGGAAGGCTAGTGCAAGAGATTAGATGAGAGATCAAGAGAGCTTGAACTTAGGTGATGGCAGTGGGCGGGCACAGGAGAGGAACCACGTAAGAGTATCATTTTTTCCTAGGGCTGGGCGGGCTGCTAAGGGTAAGGGATCTGAGTCTTACTCAGTTTGTGAGGATCACTGGAGGGGATGGTTAGAGCACCCAGCACCATTAGATATTTGAGGTAGTTCAGCTAACACAATTCTTTTCTGGACATGTCATTGGGAGAGAGTCTGGTAGACTGCTGGATGGATTTTGAGAGAGTCAAAAGAGATCAACCCAAGGAATAAGGAGAACTGGGGAAAAGGAATGAATGATCTACATATTTGAAATAAGCTGTGGAGCTAGATAATGTTCTTTGATAGGTTTCCCTGTGTATGGTTCTGTCATACCAAATTAGAAGATTTCATAGTCTAAGAGAGCCTTCCTGTGGAATGTAAAGACTTCAGACCATGGATCCAAAATAATCAAAATCTCTAGAAACACTCATTCCTATTGTGATACCATGTTATTTATTTTTCACAGAAGACTAGATTGAAAAAAAAATTGTACTGAATTTTTGCTTTATTTTCTTTGGACTCCATGCAGGGTACAATGGATGAAGTGATAATTGCTAACCCCCATCTCTGGTCAAAATAAGCAAAACTTTGAATTAGACTTGGGAGTTCTCCAAGATACATTACCAAAGGACTTTTCATTCTGCGACTTGAATTCCATTGTCTGTCCTGTGACTAGCTGAATACTCTTTTTGCTGTGTTTTCAGAGAAGATGAGCTTGATTCACAAGAACTTTAACACGGTGCAAAAGGCAACATTCATGTTACTAATATCTGTTCTTAGAGCCTGGGAAATCCCTCTGTGTTTATTGACTTCACTAGCTCTGAAAACCAGCATTAGGGGCATAAACTGAGAACACAGGGCTTGGAAGCATCTAATTTGGGCTTAGGTGCTTTTGATGTAATGGGTTACCTCTGAAGCCTCCTTGTCTTCTGTTATTAGTCACTAGTAGAGAAGGGCAGGAAGTGGTGTGCTTTAGAAACCAGGGTGTGGTGAGTTGCTGGCTTCAGGTCTCAGGCATGGGACAGCACAGTAACTTTGCATTTGGCAGTTTGCTGTCAATTGTGGAGCCTTAGGATGTGCCAGCCATACAAATCGTTGTGCTGCGCTCGGCAGCGTGACCCCTTTACACAGCATGAGGATCATGGGGACAGCAGATGGGCATGGGATGCACAGAGAGAAGACCAATCTTTAGTGGATTTTTCCTGTTTAGAAAGCATTGTTCTTCTAGGTTACTGCTGGTATCCACTGTCTCTCCACATCTATCACTGATCAAGGGTCCAGTAGAGAGAAAAGAAAATGATTCTAGGGATATATCATGAGCAGTGATCAAGGTCCAAGACAAGGAGCACTGATTCTGGTTCTAGCTCACAGCTCCAGGTTTCCTGTAAGTATTTACACCACAGCTTCTGCTTTGGTCATGGGCTCCTAGGGGCTCCCAAATGGCACCATCTTCCAATTTTGATCTCTTTTCTCCTACATAGCATGTCTTTTGGGCTCTAGAATTTCTCACAAGGTCAAGAAAGAAAGAAAAAGAGAACTAGTATTTGGAGAGAGCATACTATTTAGCAAGAATTCTTCTACAAGCTTTTGTTATCTCCTTTAATCCTAAGCGTGTCCCTCTCAAGTATCATTATATAATTTTACAGATGATAAAACTGAGGCTTGGAGAGGTTGTTCACATTCATAAAAGTTTTAAGAAGCAGAGCCCAGATTAGAATTCAGGTTTGGCTTTGCTCTATGTCACTGTGCTGTCCCTGTCACTTTGCTTTCTGGGCTAGCAGGCAGAATCTCCAGGTACCAGGGTCTTTTACCACCAGACTGTGCAGCTTTACATGAATCTTCCTACCTGTTTGTGCTTGGTTTCCTGGATTGAATATGAGGACAGTAATTCTGACCCACCTCATGAAGATCTGCCAGGGCTAGAGTTTGTTGCAAAGAATAAAAGCTTTAGAAAATATTAAATTAATATTTACCGTAAGTCCACAAACATTGGACAGTATTAATGGAGTGCTTTTCCTTTCATTGCCCTGTCCCAGACACTATGCAAACCAAGTGAAACAGGTCTGGCCTCAGTCCTCCAGGCACATGTGATAGCCACTTAAGTTAGATTTGTTTTAGGCCAGAAATAGGAAAAAGAAACACATCAGTGATTGTACAAATACAAACAGATACAGAGCATAAACAAACTGGTTAGAAACAAAATGTTCTTGGAGTGAGTGGAGTAAAATTATCTTGCAAAATCCTGAAAGAGAAAGGGAATGCTTTGGTTAGAGTGTGTCTCAGTGGGGAAAGAAACCCCTTCTTTTCTGGTAGGTGGTACATTTTCTTGGCGGTCATGGGAAAGTTTGGAAGGCAGCTATGCTCACCACTATACCACCAGCGTCGCTAATGGGCAGGTTTGAATAAAGGTCATTGATGGATCAGGAGCAGATGAACAGGCATCCTAGATACAAGAGATGCTTTGAGAGGACAAGTTTAGGGACAAGAATGGGGCATGTTGGAAGGAAAGAAGGGATGGACACAACTAGGAGAGCTGAGTGATCCCAGGGAAGTGCTGTAGTCTGGGGGTGTCTTGGGTGCTTTGAGATGTGTGCTTTTTTAAATTGAAATATTGTTGATTTACAATATTGTGTTAGTTTCAAGTGTGCAGAAAAATGATTCAGATCATAAATATATATATATTTCAGGTTATTTTCCATTATAGGTTATTGCAAGATATTGAATTTAGTTCCCTGTGCTATACAGTAGGTCCTTATTGCTTATCTATTTTATGTATAGTAGTTTGTATCTGTTAATCCCATACTCCTAATTTATCCCTCTCCCCCTTTCCCCTTTTGTAACCATAAGTTTGTGTTCTATGTCTGTGAGTCTGTTTCTGTTTTGTATATAGATTCATTTGTATTATTTTTAGATTCCACATATAAGCGATATCATATAATATTTGTCTCTCTCTGTCTGACTTAGTTCACTAAGTATAATATTCTCCAGGTCCATCCATGTTGCTGCAAATGGCAATATTTCACTCTTTTTTATGGCTGAGTAGTATTCCATTGTATATATATTCCAAATTTTCTTTATCCATTCATCTGTTGATGGACAATTAGTTTGCCTCTATGTCTTGGCTATCGGAAATAGTGCTGCTATGAACATTGGGGTGCATGCAACTTTTTGAATTAGAGTTTTCATCTTTTTTGGAGTAGGACTGCTGGATCATATGGTACTCTGTTTTTCGTTTTTAAGGAATCTCCATACTGTTCTCCATAGTGGCTGTATAAATTTACATTCCCACCAACAGTGCAAGAGGGTTCCCTTTTCTCCACACCCTCTCCAGCATTTATTGTTTGTAGACTTTTTTGATGCTGGCCATTGAGATGCATGGTTTGTGTTCTGCTTCTGATCTGTAAGTGATAAGAAAAGAGAAGCAGAGCTGAGGGCTCTGAGGTGATGGGTGCAGTAGAATCCAGTAAAACATGAGAGGCCTGCCTGGGCCCTGGCTGGCAGAGGTGGTAGTGGTGGTTGTAAGGGCCAGTCTTAAAACTGCATCATGGTGTGTTAGAGTACCCTCTCTACTCCCAACCTGCCTATCAAAACTGTACCCGGCCTCAGTGTCCATTGTGGATGCCACCTCCTCCATGCAGCCTTTCTTGATTCCACCAGACTGGTGTCTTGTCTCATTTCTCTGGACACCCAATGCTGCTTTTACCTTTTCTTCAGGGACTTCACACATTCAGCAGGACTTCCCAGTTATTTATGTACATGCCATGTCCATCCAAATAGTAATCTCCTTCAGGGCAAAGGAGTACTTTATTCATGAGGGGGGTTCCCCTAGCACCCAGAGAAGATGTACTAAACACTGTTTGTGGAAGTGAATAGAAGAAATAGTGAGTTGAGTAATAACGACGTGGCAGCGATGGGAATAGCAGGGATCAAGCCAGTAGTTCCTTTTTTAATAATTTCCTGGGATTTTATTTTTTTTAATTTATTTTTTTGGCTGCATTGGGTTTTCGTTGCTGCGAGCAGGCTTTCTCTGGTTGAGGTGAGCGGGGGCTACTCTTTGTTGCGGTGCATGGGCTTCTCATTGCGGTGGCTTCTCTTGTTGTGGAACACGGGCTCTAGGCACGCAGGCTTCAGTAGTTGTGGCGTGCAGGCTCAGTAGTTGTGGTTTGTGGGCTCTAGAGCACAGGCTCAGTAGTTGTGGCACACGGGCTTAGTTGCCCCGCGGCATGTGGGATCTTCCTGACCAGGGCTCGAACCCATGTCCTCTGCATTGGCGGGCAGATTCTTAACCACTGTGCCACCAGGCAAGTCCAAGCCAGTAGTTCTTGCCATAGAAGGGGCATGTGTGGGTTCTAGCCAAGACTTCAGACATCTGAGGCTATCTTTGGTCTTCCTTTCCATCCCTCTTGTAGCTCCGCTCAGCCTAGTGGGATAATATCGCCCACTCTCCTGCTGTATCCACGGTGGAAAAATGGGGGAAAAGAAGGAAGAAAATATCACTTATTAGGTACCTACTATGAGCCAGAAGTTTCTTAATTATTTGGATTTTCTTGATTATAAAATGACATTGATTTTGGAACAATATTTTTGGGAAAAAATTAAAAACTACTGTATGCTACATTAATTTGTCAACTATAAGACCCATTTTGATTTTGGTAAAGGAATTCTGGGATGTAATGTGAAGCTCAGCGGCCCCATCCTCTGCTTCTCTGGAACCCTAGAGGTAGGACCAAGCCCTTCTTCAACTCCCCCAAGAATCCGTGTGAGTCAGCAGTGTAGATGTTACTAGGATTTCATAGGAGAGATGCGAAACGGGGTGTATACCACACACTTACAACAGACAGCTTACTAGTGCTGTTACTAATGAACTTTCTCAAGCACGTTGCCACAGGAGGTCCTTTGATTTCTCTTTTCCCCCGTTGCATCCAACCATGCATGCTTCTCTCTCTCTCAGTTCTCCTCTCCAGCACCCCCAAAGTAAACTCCTCTTCTTTTTTTATACAGAGTAGTTCAGCTCTGTCTTGTCTACCCCAGCATTCTCTCCTTATCAGCATTCACCCTCTTTTGAAGCCAGTTTAGCGAATACTTTTTATGGCTTGACGGTGCCCTTTGTGATCTCACTCCAGTCCCTGATTTTCTTAATACAGTATATTCTTTCTTAAAAAAATACTGAAATCTCTCCAGGATACCTAGTGAATGGTTTTTGCCCCATCCAGCTAAATATATCATCTAATTCACTCCTGTTGTTATCTGTGCTACAAAGTAGGTATTATTATTCCCTTTTTCCAGACAGAGAAACAAGTGCAGAAAGGTAAAGCAACTTCCTGGTTACAAGGCGTGGCAGAGTCAGGATTTGAATTCAGGTTGGCGGACCCTGAAACCTGTGCTCTTTCAGATGTGCACACATCTCTGTTCAGTGCAGTACCCGAAAACCCCCCATTTCCCAGGAGGGAGCAAGCTCTCAGCCATTTAATCAGGGGGTAAAGGCCAACTCAGAATCTACCGGACCCTGAAAAGCCTCTGGACTAGGGGATATACAAGGGTGGAGGTGGGGTGGGACAGAGAGGAATGGTTTGTACTCTGAACAAGTCTTCATTCGACCCAGGGAAATGGGAATTGTTCTGAGACAGTTGCAAAACTCAAGTTATAATCCAAGGTGGTAGATTAGGGGTTGGGAGGGAGGAGAGCCTCCGAGAGGCCTCCCAGAGGAGAAGGACAAGCGCACCCCTGAAGTGGAGTAGCTGGTGGCTGAGGGAGAGACTGGGTGGTGGAGGAGATGGCTCCCTTCATTCTGAAAATGTGCCCTTGAAGAAAAAAAGGAGCCTGTGGCCAGGAGCTTTATTGCACGCTTGAAGTTGAGAGCTGGGAGACACAGGATTTTACAGAGCATTTCAGAAACCTAATATTAGGTTTACAAAGATTACATTGTTTAGGAAAGGAAAGGACTTTATACTACCTTGTCTGTGTTCTCCTAACCTTTCAGAAGAGCCTGGGGGCTCTGAGGGGGAAGTGTGGAATGTTGTGTGCTGATTGTTTTAAAACTGTTTCCTGTATGCAGAGAGTGATTTTTTTTTTTTTTTTTTAAAGCTACAGACTTTGGCTTTCTCTTTATTTCTTTGTTCCTGTGTTATGCCCTGTGCATTATTTAGACATTTGGCAGAGATGTCGAAGTGTTTGCATTGTAAGTGGGGGATGAAGCTGGAGAGGTGGAGAGAAAACAGGAGATAGAGTTGAGCATCAGGGCCACAGAAGGTGAGGAAGGGGAGAGAGGTGTGTCCTGGGTCCCCAGGGTGGCTGAGGAGGGGAAGTGAGACCCTGGTGCCCTGGCCACAGCTGCTGTCTGAGTCTGCATCCAGCTCTGTGAAGGGTGATTGCCCTGTTTGCTTCCCTCCCCTCTCCTCTCCATCACCTGTGCTCATTTATATTCTTGGCTGAAGGGTTGAGTATTTCCTGCTAAGATGATCTTTCTGATCGGCTTTGCTATTCTTATTTTCCCTTCTTGGAGTTTTTCCCTAGAAAGACATTTTTATTATATCTGTACAGCACTTTTTCCTAACTGAAAATCTGTACTGGAAGTGTCAGAAAGAATGGCTTGGGCCAAAGGATCGTGGTTGGTCAGCCTCCCTATTGCAGGATGGATCTCAAGGCACAGAAATTGCAGGGATTGGAGACAGTGGCAGATGAATGCTCCCAAGGCAGCCCGGCTGCTGGCCTCCCAGGACTTTATCAGACACATTTTTCCTGGAATAGCTTCCAAAACGACCAGAACACCACATCATTTATGAGATGAAGACCATGTGACATGAAAGAGTATTGGATTTAAAGAGTTTTATGGACATTCTGTTAATGTAAATCCAGTTTTCTGTACCATAAGGGATGTGACTGGAACTCCGAATCTGTTATCTCTTGCCTTCAGATAGAATTCATTAAATTGATATGCAGAGAAACTATAGTTTACATTTCTAGGACTGAAGGCACCTTAATTTATTTGAAAGATGTTTATTCTCCAGCAGAGTCCTCTCTGCTCAGTTCTCCTGTTCTTTATGCCTCCCTGGCTAGGTCTGTGTCTGTAGCTTGGAGGAGATGGCTACCTTCCACCAATCTGGTTCATTAACATACTTCTAGTGATGGATTTAGTGATGACAGGAGGAAAAAGTCCTAACACTTAAAGCACTCAGGACAAGAGTACAACTGGAGATGTGCACATACCATGTCTAAATATTTAAAAACTAGAAACCAAACTATGCCCAAAGCCTGGCCAGCTTCCTGCTTAGGAGCCCTGCAGCCTGTTCCCTGGGACAAGAAGCAAGTGCTCCAGAAGCTACAGGAGGACACTCCGCTGGGGACCAGCTCTGCTTCCCAGGAACCAGCAGTGCTGTGGTTCTGCTGGGGTCGGTGGGAGCTGGGTCCGTGCCCAGCACTCCTGGCAGATCACTGGAACTGTCTGGGCTCAGGATGGAACTGTGGACCAAGTCAAGCTGCTGGAGAGCTGGGAAGGGCATGTTTTCCTCCACTACACCTCATTTGTTGTCATGGGCTTTTCAAGTCATTCTAAGCACCTCTGAAAATGATACCACGGGAGCAGAAGAGAAAAGAGGGAGAAGGTGTGTGGTTATTTGGGGAAGTCAGTCTACCCAGACGTGTCTAGTAGATAATTTATTGTTTCAGCTTTAAACAAAAGCAAAGGCAAAGGCTGTGATACTCTCTCCTCCTCTCCCGCCGTCTGACACACCATGCCCCAAGGCTCTCGGTCCCCAGTGCCACCTGGCCTGGGGGGCTTCTGCGGCCCATTCCTCCTTCTCCTTTAATTGTCCTTCACTCAGTCAATTACCAAACTTTCTTGTGAGACTAAAAAGAGAAGGACAATCTTCGTGTTTTGGTGGTGGTGGTGGTGGGGCTTCTAAAGCACAAGACCCTGACCCAAAAGTCCACTCACTACCTTTCCTCACTCAGGTGAGGGCTGAAGGCAGGACTAATAATGCGTCCTGCCCGTCAGGCTTGTGCTTCTGTCTGTACACAGTTCTCACTGTGTCTGAGGCTTATCCGTGAGACTCCAAATGAAAGCACAACATCCTGTCGTAGACAGAATACTGCCCCCTGCCACCCTCCCCTGCAAAATATCCATGTCCTAGTCCCCCAGACACATGAATATATTACCTTACATGGCAAAAGAATTTTTCAGATGTGATTAAGTTAGGGATGTGGAGATGGGGATTATCGTGGATCATCCAGTTATTATTTTTTTAAATTGAAGTATAGTTGATGTACAAAATTACGTAAGTTACCGGTGTACAATATAGTGATTCACCGTTTTTAAAGGTTATACTCCATTTATAGTTATTATGTGGATCATCCAGGTATAAAAAAAGAGGGAAGGGGCTTCCCTGGTGGCGCAGTGGTTGAGAGTCTGCCTGCCAATGCAGGGGACACGGGTTCGAGCCCTGGTCTGGGAAGATCCCACATGCCGCGGAGCGGCTAGGCCCGTGAGCCACAACTACTGAGCCTGCGCGTCTGGAGCCTGTGCTCCGCAACAAGAGAGGCCACGATAGTGAGAGGCCCGCGCACTGCGATGAAGAGTGGCCCCCACTCGCCGCAACTGGAGAAAGCCCTCACACAGAAACGAAGACCCAACACAGCCAAAAATAAACATAATAAATAAATAATACATAAAAATTCAAAAAAAAAAAAAAAAAAAAAGAGGGAAGCAGGAGAGGCAGAGGAGGAGATGTGAGGAGAGAAGCAAAGGTCAGAGTGATGTGATTGCAGGCTTTGAAGGTAGCAGAGGGCCATGAGCCAAGGAATGCAGGTGGCCTCTAGAAGCTGGAAAAGGCAAGGAAGTGGATTCTCCCCTAGAGCCTCTAGAAGGAACCCAGCCCTGCCAACCATTTTAGATTCCTGACCTCCAGTACTGTAAGATAATAAACTTGTGTTGGTTTAAGTCACTAAATTGTGGTAATTTGTTACAGAAGCGACAGGAAATGAATATACCCCCCTCCCAATCCATCCTAAGCACCCGTTGCCTCCTTCAAATCATAGCCTCAACCCACTGCCTTTGGGATGCTTTTCCTTCTTTCTGACTAACTCACACCATTTCCCAGTTCCCACTAACACACACCACAGCTTCATATACTTGGATTGGGATTTTGAGAAGTCCCAATGTGCTCTGCAGTGTTTTAGGGGAAAAGAGAACCCCTATGTAACAGATGTATCAGTGAGCCGGGCAGACAGGCAGCTGTGCAGGGGACCCGGGGTGACAGGCCAGCTGTTGGCTTCTGAGGAAATTGCCTTGATTGGGAAACCTGATTAGTTAACTGTGTGCAGCTCTGTGTTGAGTCACTTCTTGCCCCCCCCAAGTCTTGACCTAAGCCTCTACCAAGCATTTCACGTGTGCTGTAGCTGTGCTGCAGACTTGCAAGGGGAGTTAAATGACTGTGTTTGGGCCAGGGTGGTAAAGGGGAAAAGGCCCCTTTGAAGCCAGAGTGCGGGAGGCAACAGTGATAATTAATTTTCCCAGGGGATGCTCACCTGCAGGGAAGAATCCAAAATACTTTTACTGAGAGAGGCATGCTGTGGCCATAAGGGCTTTAGAATGAAATTCCTTTATGATGTGCGTGTGCCTCTCTGTGCAAATTACTACTTTTCAACCGTAGGATCTGGGGACATGCAATAACCAAGTGGAACTTAGGAGCTTGGTGACACTGGGGACTGACAGCGCTAAAGAAGCAGAGGCAGCCTGTGTGGAGTTAGCTTCTTCACAGCTGGGTCATTGCTCCCATTACACCCAGCCAAGGGCTCAGTTACCTTTAGCATAGGTACTGTAACAGTTAAACAGGAAACAGCATGTGTATCTTTTACTGTGTCCCACCATAATCATTAGGTGCTCAACTCCTGTGTGCCAGAGAATATGCATAACCCTTTTGATCTGCTATAAAACAGAAGCAGTTTTACAAATTGCATTTCTTGCGATGAGCTTAAAGTTCTTTTGAAATACCATGACCCCCTTCATAATGTGACATTGTCATACATGCCACACACCCAAATCTCAGCAGTTCTATCTGTAAGCACAACGAAGAAACAGTTTTTCAACACAATCAGAAAGCTGGCTTAAGCCTAGGAAAGATTTTGGTTATTTAAGTGATATTGGAATTCAAACTCTTATGCTAAAGCCAGATAGGTTTCTGTGGGTAGTCCAGTAGGTAGGACTTTGTAATTCACCAACTACCTACCAAGTAATTCCTCATCTTCAAGAGGAGGAACTGGAAAAGATAGTAAATGATGGTGGAGGTTATGGGAGTGAGTGGTTGCTTTGGAATTGGTGGCAGTTGTGAGGATGTGATGACAGACAGGAGGTGATATTTGAGGTGGGAGGGGGTGTCTGACATGAGAGAACAGAGTTGGGAAAAGAAGGTAGGAAATGGGCAGTCCACTCAGCAGGCAATGCTCTCCATCAGATCCACGTTTTGGAAGTGCAGATATTCTGGGAACAGTGTGGCAAGAGGAAAGAAGCAACAGCTACGTTCATTTTCTCCCATTCGTCCTCCTTTTTCCCTCCATCCACAACCCTTTACCACATTAGCTGGTTGGAAAATACAAAGCGATTAAAAAAGAATTGATAAATCAAAATTTGTTTTTCATTCAAGAAGTAGGTTCTATCAACGAATAGTCAAGTCGAATTTGTGAAGAAGCTTATGGACATAAGCTCACAGATGCTCAGTGTGTCCCCGTCATGTCACAGCACACATCAGTCCTGACCTCTGACTTATCGCAGACCCTTTGAGGGAGTCACTACTGCTGGCTAGACAGGCAGCCACGGTGGGTTCCTTCATTTCCTCAAGGCGTGGGGAAGGATTGGTTCCAACATGACTTCTTAACCACAGTTAATCTCTGATCTAGTAACTGAGTGACACCTTTTTGAAAGTGTTCAGTCTTTTTTGAATAACCCTGTACAGCTTCTTTGGATTGACACCCGTTTGCAGGCTACCATTGCATTCACTTGGTCTCTTCTAGTAGCATTCTGGTTTTGAAACTGAGAGCTAAACCTAGGTGTTTTAGTCACATGCAGTCATTCTAAAAGGGATAGGAGCACTTGTGAAAAAGAAGTCATTAAATTCTAGAAACATACGTGGCACACATAATTAGAGGGAGCTGCTCAGTTGTTTACAACTTGCATTGTGATTTGGAGCAAACTGAAAGGCTTCAGAAACAGGTCTTTTTACTTCTCTGAAATGTGTTTTGTATTACTGTGGGTTTACTGAAATTCTAAGAAGCTCTTAGTAGTTTAATGCTAGCTAGATGAAGAAGTCAGAGCACTTTTGTAGGCACCCCATATAAGAGAGTAGAGCAACCACCAGAAGTCAATTTCATTATTCTCTTTTCTATTTCTCATTTTATTATTCCAGCCCAGGACATGGAATGTCTTGGTAGATTGAACAGCTGTGTATATTGACTCAGAACTGAGAGACAAAATGTGTCCCTGTCTGAGATTTCTGAGAAAGTATTGTGATGAGATTTATCCAAATCACTTAGCAAATATAAGAAGTGGGAAGTTTCATCATCAGTCCAGGAGCAATCATTTTTGAAATTGTCTGCACTTAGAGAATTAAAATGATAATCTTGACCTGGCTTGGGTACTTTTATTGAAAACTCCAGAGTTTTATGTAGTGTCAACCTACTTTATGTAATTTCCTTAGACTTAATTTTTCCTTTCAATTTGAAGTGCTCAATCTGTTTTGTCATTTAAATTAAAGCCTAGTGATGAGAGTTGAATTATTTCTTAGTTTTATTGGATTTGGATTTTTTTTATGGGAGTCTTATTCGTCTTTCTAGAATGATTCTGCATAAGTGTTGCTTCTTTTTACCATTTTTTCTTTATTGCCTGAAATAAATCAAGTATAGCTAAATATGTTATCTCTCATTATATTAGTTTTGGCAACGTATAATGGGTCAATATTAAAAGAATTAAAGAATTAGTGGAAATGCTGCAGGTTTTTTTGTGGGGGCGAGAGGATGAATCTTTCGGGTTATCTATTCCCTTAAGACTTGTTAGAATCATATTAAGTTAGCTAAGCATATTCCCTGGAATGGCCTGATATTTCATCACATTTGAAAGCATGTGTTTCCTTTCTAAAGCTGTAAGCCTTAATATTGCTGGGGCTGGAAATAAAAATTTCAAATGTCAAAAATTTCTCACATTGTGTTTTCAAAGAGAACAGACTTCACTGATGTGAGTGGTTGATGCTTTAAAAGTTCTAAGCAAATGTTCACTTTCAACTGAAATTCTATTCCATCTGCCTAGTGAATCCATGTGAAGCACATCACCCTCAAGTTATAGTCATTCTTTCTTTGGTGTGGGTCCTCATCTAAAAACCTGGGAAACGTGCCCCACCGAACAGCACACCAAATAAAAATCATTTAATAATGTGGTACGTTCCATTCCAGTGTATTTCCCAAGGTCTCGGTGAAAGGTATATACTCCAAGCTTGCTAGGAGAACATAATTAGGGAGTGTGGGAGAGGAGTATATGATCAATCTAATCTGTTATTCCTATCTTGCAAAATCTTTTGATTTCTCTCTCAGTATTATAGTGAGGAATTTCCAGCATCTCAACTTCATCTAATAGGGCCCAGCACTTAGTCCAAGTTTCCACCAATTATGGCAGCACACAATTGGAACCACTATCAATTATTATAGCTATCACATTAAATGCAACACACTCACTGAGAAAACAGTCCTAAGTATAACTTCAGTCTGATGTAAAACTATGCTTTTCTTTCTTCGGTAGAGCACTCTTTTTATCAGATTTTTCTCTTTACAAAGAGCAGAGCACTCTTTGTACACAGATTTCCAAGATTTTTGTCTAAAGAGATTAGCAAAATCCTACATTTCCTTTTTTGCACGTAAGCCCTTTCCTCCAGATTTTGACTTCAGATGTGAGTACCATCAGTCATGTTGGGATCTGACTCTGGGTCTAGAAATCGTAGAGGTGACTGTGGAGAGGGGCATGAGAAGAATGGGTGTGCTGGTCATTATGTGTTTGCTCCTTCCCATTGGTTCTTTGTCTTCTCTGTCTTGCTCTATGCATTTGCCGGCTGACCTCTGGGACTATGTCACCTGCCCTCTGGCTTCTTACTGGTTTAGGTCAATGGGAAACAGAGGATCTTGGGCAGTGAAAGGGAAGATAGTTCAGAGTTTTTATTTTCCCTTCCTCGTTCTTCTTTTGCCAGGGTACTGGATGGGACTGTGTTCCTCTATAACCGTAGCTCCCATGGGGTGGCCCTCTTCCTGGACAGGTCTCACTGGGTTCTGGTCACACATCTCCCTTTTCTTGCTCCTTTGGCCTTAGTGATGATAATGACTTCCTGCTGTTTGCACGGAATGCCTCATCATTCCTTATTTGTTCCTTAATCCTGCCTAGACCTTTGTAAATAGTTTTAAATTAAAGTCTTTTCAGTTAATAATACTGTATTGTACACTGAGAATTAGCAAAGAGAGTAGATCTTAAGTGTTCTTACCACGCACTCACACAAATGGTAACTATGTGAGTGATGGATGTGTTAAATAATTTGTGATAATCACTTCACAATGTATATATACATCAAATCATCACATTGTATACTTTAAATATATACAATTTTACTTGTCAATTATACCTTAATAAAGCTAGGTGGGAAAAAAAAAAAAACCCTTTGGTTATTCTCTATGTTACCTGCAAGGACCCTACCTGATAAAATTAACTTTTCCTTTTAAGATACCTCCAACATCTAAGGCTATTTCATTCATATTTGTGCAACCAAATGATAAAGGCCTCATCAGATGAGGAAAAGATGTTGCTTTGGCTACAAGGGGGTGTGGCTGGACGTTTGGAGTCTCCTAGTTCTCAAATCCTCCTAAATAGCTCCACTCCAATTCTTGGATCCCATCCTTTTCCATCATTGCTCTACATTTAACACGAACATCCTAGTGAATCTGTGAATTCAATCAGTGGAGTTGGTTTTCTAGGTACTTTAGCGTTATGTCTCTAATAGATACAATTTCTTTTAGCTCAGTCCGTGCTTTAAGATATATGTAGTGATTTGCCTTTGTTATTCTCTCTTTTAAACTGGCCAGACCCAATAGAAGAGGCCATCCACCCCTCTACATCCACCCCTAGAATTACTCACATCGTTTATATTGTTCCATGACAGTGAAAGGTCGGTCCTCCACAGCCTTGCCTTCAAAAAGCGCTTCATTTTAAGTGATCCCAGGAGATACTTTAATGAACTGTTTCTCATGTCTGCCATGAGCCACAAGATTCTCTTTCCTGAATACTAGAGGGATTTTTTTACTGCCTTCAGCCTGAATTGGGCCAGATGACCAATCCTAGATTTGCCTATTTCTTTAAGGGTCTATTACTTGCAATTTCATTCTCTGGTATCAAGATTATGTTTCAGTCAGCATACTTGATTTTAAGCAACAGAAATTGCCTTTATATAGTTTAAACCAGAAAAGACATTTTTGGAAGGATGATGAGTAACTCACAGATTCCACTCAAAAATGGACAGAAACTAATTGGAGAGTCTAGAAAATAAGAAAATTAGTTAAAGTCATGCCAAAGCAATAGTCTGGTTAGGATTCTACCATGGGACCATGCCATGGTAGCCATTGATGGCCTCCCTGTGTCGCTGAGGCTGTGAATAATTTCTCGACAGTTCTTGAATATTCAGGTCACTTTCTCAGATTGCAAGTGTCAGAATTTCAGATTGGAGCATCTGATAGACTAAGTCTAAGCTCTAGCTGCTAGTGAATGAGTATGAGCCTGGGCCTTGCCTCCAACTAATGTTCCCACAAATGGGAATTCTTGCTAAATTAAAGGAGTGCTCAGTTGCTGGTTAGCTAAAGGTCAAGACAAAAACCTAATGAAGCAATCACTGTCTAACATACCCGTCCTGCCGTCTTGACTTTGTGGATGATTCGAGTCCCTTTGTGGCGCCAGTGTTGGAAGAGCAGTCAAGCAGACTGGCTATAATTATTGGCCATAGTGACTCAAATATGGAAGCCATGGCTACTCAAATTGGTGATGGTTTGAATTTTTTTAAAAATAAATTTATTTATTTTTATTTTTGGCTGCGTTGGGTCCTTGTCGCTGCACGCGGGCTTTCTCTAGTTGCGGCGAGTCGGGGCTACTCTTCGTTGCGGTGCACGGGCTTCTCATTGCAGTGGCTTCTCTTGTTGCGGAGCACGGGCTCTAGGCACGCGGGCTTCAGTAGTCATGGCACACGGGCTTAGTTGCTCCGCGGCATGTGGGATCTTCCTGGACCAGGGCTCGAACCCGTGTCCCCTGCATTGGCCGGCGGATTCTTAACCACTACGCCACCGGGGAAGCCCAGTGATGGTTTGAATATTGTGATGGGCATCA
Organism: Balaenoptera physalus; assembly: GCF_965194825.1. Lineage (NCBI taxonomy): Eukaryota > Metazoa > Chordata > Mammalia > Artiodactyla > Balaenopteridae > Balaenoptera > Balaenoptera physalus. Next base: position 132,982,459 of record NC_138890.1, on the reverse strand, counting down.
TTTATGGTCTAAACTCCTCCTCTCCCTAATATCCCAACTGGTCACAAAGCTTTGTTGATTTGTATTTCCTACTACCATAGAGATTTGATAATTTTATTTTTTATTATTTGTAATTTTGGCTGATTAGTCAAATCACTAAGTGCCATACCTAGTGTCAAACATTAATAAAGTAGTTCTGAGACCAGGCAAAGGGAAAGAATGTTCTTGTTATTTTTACCATATCTTTTATTAATTGATGTAATTTCTCTTTCTCTGTTTCAATTTTTGTTTCTCTGAGACCATCAAAATTTAAAAATTGTATATTTTGTATTTATTTTGCTGCAGATAATTTCTTCCATTTTGATAAAACTATGTAGCCAAGGATGTAATGTTTTGATTCTCATCATTAAATTAATACCATTTTTTATAATAGGGGTATATTTATCATTTCTTCTGGCATTTTACTAACTCATTATCTAGAAATTGTAGATTTCACATATAATAAGCTCTTATTACTCGGGTAAGTGAAGATTTATAAAAAGTTTATATTTCTGTGGAAGCCTTCCTGTTTTTGAACTATAAACACCGTGGATTGCCCTAGAAGATCCCAGCATTGTTACTGGTAAACATAGCTTTATCTTCACTGTTGAGGCCAGCTTTTCCGTCATGATCCAGGTATGGAAAAAAGTAATGTTGAGTAGCTACTATTTCTCAATTAAAAGAATAGGGGGTAATATTCGGGGATGTTCTGAGTGGGTCGTAGAGAATATTCAGGAGACATGAAGTTAAAATATCATGTTGGTGTCTGGCTTTCTCTGCTCACCCCCAACCTATAAAATAGCTAGGAAAAACCTCTCTTACTGCAACACCCCGATGAAGGGGATATGAGTGCGAATTTAAATCCTTTTGCTGTGTCTTTGTATCGTATCTTCTCCCTTCTTCACCAGATGCTGTGTCATATGGCATGTATATGGTTACAAAGGCCTCATTCCCAATCCCAGAGAGAACAACTTGACTCTTGACTTACATGTTGTCAAATAGCCAATTAAATAAGATTTTCCATTTTTCAAGTAGTGTTAGGGTGTTGTCTAGATAAAATATCTGTCATCATATCACACTGGCACATCTGTTGACTAGATTTAACTGAGTCTGAAATTTTAATATGGTTAGAACAGCAGATTTGGAATGAGATGAAAAACAAGGCAGGCAACTCAAGGAGCCTCTATAGTTTTTTATTACTTATGGTATTAGTTTAAAAAAAATGACAGCTATAGTTCAGACAGGTCCTTCATATTTAAAAAGGAAGTCTTAAAGTATCAATTAATTTTAATGAGCAGACTCTATACTGATATGTACATATATATCCCTAAAGACATTCCAGCTATACTTACCAACATCTGGAAGCAGTGTTGGCCAAACCGCATGCTTAGTTTCTAACTTCAAAAAACATTTTTTGAACAGAATCTTTTGTAAATTCTGAAAGGAAGCTGTGAATAGTTACCAGAAAAGTAGACTTTTCAATATATTATAATATCTGAGTTTTTAGGCAGTCAGATGCCTGAAACTCAACTCTGGAGCAATTTGGAGTTTAGAAAAAAATATCAGCAAGAATGTGAATAAATTAGAAGAGCTGAATATGCTATTGTACTCACTGAAAAGCCTTTCTTTTCTTTTCTTTGTTTCTTTCTTTGTTTCTTTCTTTCTTTCTTTCTCTCTCTCTCTCTCTCTTCCTTCCTTCCTTCCTCCCTCCCTCCCTTTCTTTCTTCCTTCCTTTCTTTCTCTCTCTGTCTTTCTGTCTTCTCTCTCTCTCCCTCCCTCTTTGTTCTTCTTCTGTCTGTTTCTTTTTTTAGGCTAAAATTTTAGTAGCTTCATAACTAGCTCACACTCCAAAAGATGAGGTTGATTGATCCTCTGATCAATCAGAAGAATGGGAAACTTTTATTGACAAGCAAAAACTTTTAAAATCCAGCTCTGTAGGCTGAGAGGCATAGGAGAAGTGAATGGAAAAGAGAAGAGATAAAGAAAGGAAAAAGAAAAAAATATACCTTAGAGGAAAGACAACACAGCAAAAGTGACAGATACTAGCAGACAGGAGCTGAGAATAGAGTGGTAAGAAATAGATAATGCAAAACTGTGACATTCATGATGTATACCAGACTCCATGAATTCACTCGTTTATTCATTCAAACCACGTTTATTGAGTTAATCATCTGTGTCTGACATTAGGAAAATCTTGGTTGGTTCAAAGGTGGACGAATACTATTCCTGTCTGTCCTCCAGACACTCATTGATGGGTGAGGGTGGGAGACTGTGGACACATGTTATAGGCGTGATGATGCTATATGCATGCAAGTGATACAGTGGGAGCACAAAGGAGGAACTTATCACTTTTCCTTGGAAAAGTTCATCGAGGGAGGGTGGGAATCACTTACAATGGTGTGAAATTCATCTGTAAAGGCTATCTCAGTGCTGTGCCGTCTGGTGAACCACTGATGAATAACAAGCCAATTATATTATCTAAAAAGATGACATTGATTCTAAAATTTAAAATTGCAAGATAGAATGTTTCCTCATTAAATTCATCCATCATTCAGTCAATGTTGATGAATAGGAGAATATCCAAAGACCCTAGGTTTAAATTGTTTGCATTATGGAATTCATATTTTCAGCTAATGATCCAGGGCTCAATATTTCTCTCTCTTGGAGGTTCACCTTACCTGTCCCAGAAATTTTCTGTGGATGGGGAGATACGTTTTTTTTCTGGTAATTGACAATGTAGGTCAGAGTGTTTGTGAGAACTACTCTGCAAATGGGAATTGTTGCAGCGTATAAATTCAAGCTATTATTATTATTGCTATTATCTCTGCCTACTAATGACCTGAAGACCAGTTCATCCACTAAAACCTAACTTTTTAATTGAGATTACAAGGAATGTATAGCCTTATCTACTAGCTCTCTTTCTTTTTTTTTTTTTTTTAATTTACTGTTAATGTTTACATGGTCAAGTGTATCAGGTATAAAATTATAACATATGGATAAATAGGTTACACATATAAAAAGTGATTCTCTCTGGATCATTCTACATTTATTTGGAAGAACTGAGGAGAAATAGGAAATGCAGGTATGAATTAATTTTAGTTTATTTAAAATTAAAGAAGAAAGAAAACTCTTAAGTCATAAAATAAAGTGCCTTTGGAGGTTAATTTTGGTTAAATGAATTAAAAATTGTGTTGTCATATAAAAGAAAATAAGAAACAATCAAATCCTTTGAAAATTTTTAAGCAAAAAATGCATAAAGCCTCCCATTTAGAGATTCAACACACAAATATAAGCTTCCTAACTAAAAGGAAAAGAGAAGAAATTCCTCTTTTCCTGAGAATGTGATAATGCCTTAATAAGCAACCCCCCTCCAAATATTCTAAAATTTCAAAAAAAGACCCCTGAAAAATACAAATATCTCTGATATTCAGATAATGACAAACCACAGAATAGACTGAAATAAATGTTCTAGGACTTAAAATTGGTTGAAAATCACCATTGGATTCATTAAAAAATTTTAGAGAACATAGGAAGACACACTGATGTTTTCTAAGATGTTGATATCTTAGAGACACTTCACATTAAGAGGTATTGCTAGGGCTTCCCTGGTGGCGCAGTGGTTGAGAATCTGCCTGCCAATGCAGGGGACACGGGTTCGAGCCCTGGTCTGGGAAGATCCCACATGCCACGGAGCAACTAGGCCTGTAAGCCACAACTACTGAGCCTGCGCATCTGGAGCCTGTGCTCCGCAACAAGAGAGGCCGCGACACCGCGATGAAGAGTGGCCTCCACTTGCTGCAACTGGAGAAAGCCCTGGCACAGAAACGAAGATCCAACACAGCCAAAAATAAATAATAAATAAATAATAAATAAATTAAAAAAAAAAAACTGATGAAAATTTATTAAAAAAAAAAAGAGGTATTGCTAGTTATTGGACATAATAAAACAAAATTCTAAAATCTTTTCAATAATAAAATTGGAAATACTATACTGATACTAGAATTTATAATTTTCAAAGATGCTGCAGCTATGTTTTCCCACAGTGAAATCCTTGATAAGAGAAATATCCAAAATCATGGCCTATAGAAATTATTCAAGATATGCATTATTATGCTAAGCAATAGAAATAAAATTATCCTTGTCAAGCTGTAGCATACTGACATTAATTAATTTAATATTACAGTATCTTTCTCTCTCTTTCTATTTTAAAAGTTAGGCCTTAGCTGTAGTAGTTTTGCTGTTTTACAAGTATAATGAAGTTCGATAAGTTAAACATTAAAATATGTGTTTGACCAGCAGAACTCCATTCTGAGCTGAAAATAGTTGATTTATAAACAATATTAATGGAACGCTGCTGTTTCATTATGCTAATTTAATAAGGAAAACAAAATAAGGAGTTACTAAAATGGTGACTGTTGGGGAATTAAGAAATTCACATTAGCTGCTCAGATAGCCAGATTTATCAGTATATTTTAAGATAAAATATTCTATTTCCTTAGTGCTTATGTAAATATGGATTTTCTTCATCCATATAGTTCATTATCTCTATACAAAGAAGTAAAACAAAACCAAAATTCTAACTAATAAGACATGTTGGCTAAATACATATACATTTTTTACAGGGTGGTACAGCCTGCTAGTGTTAAATATTTTAAGCAAGAACTAGTATTTAAATTATTTATTTATTTATTTATTTATTATTTTTGACTGTGTTGGGTCTTCGTTTCTGTGCAAGAGCTTTCTCTAGTTGTGGCGAGTGGGGGCTACTCTTCATTGCGGTGCGCGGGCCTCTCACTGTCGCGGCCTCTCTTGTTGCGGAGCACAGGCTGCAGACACGCAGGCTCAGTAGTTGTGGCTCACAGGCTTAGTTGCTCCGCGGCATGTGGGATCTTCCCAGACCAGGGCTCAAACCCGTGTCCCCTGCATTGGCAGGCAGATTCTCAACCACTGCACCACCAGGGAAGCCCCAAGACCTAGTATTTAAAGCTTGAAAATTCTGAAAGGCCATTTCTCATTTTACTCCTTGTCACTTATTTTCATTTAAGCAAGTCTACATTTCTTTGAACCCTAAAGGTAAAGAAAATAGAATAGGATCTAAGAATCCTCCTTAAATTGATAGAGGTCAAGATATGGTTAGCTGGTGGGGAGCCCACAGTACTTGGATGGAGATGAGTTTGCTGGTTTACCCACTAGCGAGAGTGGAAGATTTACCTTGACTCAATTGCAGGTGGATAAAAGCAGAACCATTGCTATGACCTAGAAGTTGGGGACAGTGTAAACGCATTGGCATGGAAGCCCATTCAGAAACATTTCCTGTGGATGCTGGGAGGACCAGCCTCATCATAGTCCTGCTTACTGATCCACGTCTGCTGGAACGTGGACAGGCTGGCCAGAATGGAGCCCCCAATCCAAACGGAGTACTTCCGCTCCGGGGGAAGCTATGATCTTGGTTTTCACAGTGCTGGGTGCCAGGGCTACAGTTTCCTTCTGCATCCAGTCAACAGTGCCAGGGTACATAGTGCTGCCTCCAGACCGCACGGTGTTGGTATACAGATCCTTGTGAATATACACATCGCACTTCGTGACAGAGTTGTGCGTTGTCTCGTGGATCCCACTGGACTCTGAGCCCAGAAAGGAAGGCTGGAAAATGGCGTCAGGGCATCGAAAGCGTTCATTCGTAGTGGTGATCACCTGCCCATCGGGAAGCTCGTAGCTTCTCTCCAGTGAGGAGGATGAAGCAGCACTGACCATTTCTTGCTCAGAGTCCAGGGCCACGTAGCACAGCTTCTCTGTGACATCGCGAACAATCTCCCGCTCAGCGGTGGTGGTGAAGTTGTAGCCTCGTTCTGTTAGGATCTTCAGGAGGTAATCAGTCAGGTCTCTGCCGGCCAGATCCTGACGAAGAATGGCATGGGGCCGGGCATAGCCTTCGTAGGTGGGCACAGTGTGATTGACCCCATCTCCAGAACACATCATGATGCCTGGGGTCCAGCCCGAGGCATAGAGGGACAGCACAGCCTGGATAGTCACATACATGGCAGGTGTGTTGAAAGCCTTGAACGTGATCTGAGTCTTCTCCTGGTTGATCTTGGGGCTGAGGGGTGCCTTGGTGAGGAGGATGGGATGCTCCTCCAGTGCCACGCGGAGCTCGTTGTAGAAAACGTGGTGCCAGATCTTCTCCATATTGTCCCAGTTGGCGACCACTCCGTGCTCAGTGGGATACTTCAGGGTCATGATCCCTCTCTTGCTCTGGGCCTCATCCCCCATGTAGCAGTCCTGGCCCATGCCTACCATGACCCCGTGGTGCTGGGGATGCCCTACCATGGAGAACACAGCTCGGGGGGCGTCGTCAACGCCAAAGCCGGCTTTGCACATCCCTGACCCATTATCCACCACCAAGGCAGACAGCTCGTCGTCAGTCATAGTGCTGGCCAGAATCTTCCAGATGAGCGAACGGAAGTTAAATATAGAGTAAGTACCAGACTCTGGTGGGCAAGAGAGAGAATGAACAGGCTGAGAACACTTCAGAGCTGCCTTCAAAGAGGGGAGCCTGTGCTGTGATGACAGGTATTTAAAGGTACACATTGGCACCACCCATGTCCTATTCCACCAGTTCTCAGCATTTCTGGGTGGGATTGCCTCTGAGGTATTAATCATGATGATGATGATACAAATCATTAGTAGACCTTCCTTCATAAGGAGAAAATTGCCTACCAAGTGGCCAAATCTCAGGTTACTGTAGTTAGGCAACCCACACATGGCTGTCAGCCTGCTTTGACGCAGTGTCTAGACAACTATGGTGATGCAGTGGGGGATATAAAAGCAAGATGAGAGGAAGCTAGTGTGAGGTATGGGTAACACTGCCAAAAGGGCCACTGCCTCCCCGGTTTACCTTCCGGGTCTATTTTCTGTAACTAGCTTTGACTTTTCATTCTTAGTGTATTGTTCTTATGAGTTTGACTTTGCAAACTTTACTTTTCAAGATTTTTTTCCCATTAGATTTCTAACCCCACAGGATATCATCATGATAGAAACTGTTTTAATGAATGAAAATAATGAATGGCCAAGAGAGGCCTGACAGCTGTAATTATAATGCATTTGTATCATGTAAAATTTAGGATATTTAACAGACTTCTAAGCCATTAGAGATCAAGAAAAATCAATAAATTAAACCACTACATGTTTTCTTTTCTGATGTAAATTTCTAATAACCAAATTTCATTAAGCATTACTCTGGGTAGACATTGTTCATAGAACTAGGTTTATTGTGTCCATGTTGATTGCACAGAGGCTGATTGTTCAACCACCTTGTGTGACTTATTAAAGTGCGAATTATAAAAATTTTATTTATTTATTTGCAATAACTCTTGAGTTATACAGCAATGAACAACGTTTAGCGATAAGGTAAATTTTAAAGTAATATATTTGCACTGATCTTTAAAACGTTTTGATCTTCAAGATTCATATACTGTGTTATAACATCAAGTGTATCTGTAATTGTTAACATGTACACAATTGAAATAGTAAGTACTATATTAGCTTTCCTTCAACTTTAGGTTATATTACCTACCCCTGATCATTTCATAGGAATAGTATGTCTGAGTTTTAGTTTTAATATAGAAATATAGACAACCTGGTAATATGTGTACCATGATAAAATGTAGGATATTAGTAATGTCTTAAAAAGAAAGAACAATTAAGGGAGTTCAATCCTTTGTTCCTATACGTATTAGGTAAATAAGATATAATCTCCCCTGTCAGCTCATCTAACGCAAATAAATTTTTCATGCCCATGTCTGAGTTCTCCAAAACCTTCCTTTTGGTTAATTAATTAATCAACTAAATAATGGTCACTTTGTAAGAGGTAGTAGCAGCCCTATAGTACTGGACATATGTGTATCCTATAGTTCCAGGCTAGAACCAGGCAGTGTCTTTGCCCATGAGCTTCCTGGAGAGTCATGGTAACACCAAGCTGTGAGTGTCTAACCCTCTTCTTTGTCTACAAGTTGATATAGAATTATTTTTCTCTGGGTTTTTCCAGTGCTTTACCCTATAATGTGACTTTAAAACTTTCCTTCTGACAACCAGTCATAAAATGTCTGCTTCACTACAAAATCCATAGCTTTGCTTTTTTTTTTTCCCCACTAGGACTATCTTTTCCCTTAATTTTTTCTGTAACTGCAAAATCAATTTCTCCATCAACAGAATTGAAGAACTTCACCCTCACACCTTCACACTGAATGGTTTTGTGTACTTCCTTTTCTTGTAGCACAACGAAGCTTTTGATTAAAACAATATTTTATTGCTATAGGACGGTGCTTCTGGAAATGTCTTTTTCTTTTTTAGACCTGTTACAAACTACATGCACATCCTACAAAACTGAAAAAAAAAACCCCAAAAACAAAAAACCAAAACCCCACAACATTGCATTTAGCATCAGTTCCTATTTATGAATATCTAGTCTGGAATATAAAACAAAGCCATGTTGATATAGAAGCCCGTATGACACCAAGAACAACCTTTAGAGTCTAGATTTATGATAGCACTCTCCTTAGAATTGCCTTTGAACTGAGAGCTGGCTAGTAATGAGTCCACACAGCATAACTGATGCCTTGAGAGTGAGGCTGATGTGTGCTTTTGCTAGAAGACCTTCTAACCTCTGTTCAATTTTGATGTCCCAAGAGAAATTTTCATCAATTATATATTCTTAAAATAAGACTAAGTTCTTTTAATTAACCCCCAACAATACAAGAGGAACATATCATAATTCAACAGCCATTTAAAAATATCATCTGTGGGACTGGTTAAATTTTTTAAAAGTAGCAAGAATTTGTATGAGTGAAACATAGGAAGATGGGTTTACAAAGGCTGGGCTCTGGGAGGCTGTTCCTGAAGGTAAGGATTTCATAACCAACTGGAATTTACATATGTTTAGTTAGTTACCCAAACCTAAAACCTATGGGGGGCCTTTATGATTAACTTTTGGAAGCCCAGAATATCATTTTCTTTTACATTTGGCCTAGTTTGACTATCATGCAGCTATACAAAACCCCAAGGAAGGCATAGGTGTGGGATTATACGTAAGGACAGTTAGCTAAGGTGACTTGGAGCAGTGCCCTACTCCCCATCACAAGTTCCTCATCACCTTGCCTTTTCCAAGTAACCTTCTAGTGATTCAATCCACAAACACTTATTAAACATCTCCCATGTGCTGGGCTCTGGTGATGTACTGGTGAATAAAACACAGCCTTTATTTTTAAGGGGTTAAATGCCTGGTGGGTGAACGTCACCTCTCAGCAGGCTGACATGTGGTCACTCTGCACTGATGCAAGAGTAGCCAGCTTGTGTTCTGATGGGGTACGGCCTGGGCTGCACCAGACTTGCGACATATTTTGAATATCATTCCCCAGTACACAGATAATCATGGTTGATGTATAGAGAGAAGGAGCACGGGGTGATATGAAGGAGGAGGGAGAAGCCCTTGAACCTGGGGTGAGGGGGAGGGGAAGGGCGAGGCTAGGGAAGAGGAACCCTGAGCTGAGCCTCAGAGGATGAACAGGAGGCTGCTGGCGGTCAGTGGAGGGAATATCGCAGGTGTGAATGCAACCAACTTGGAAAAAAATCAGAGAATCAAAAATGTATTTGGAACTAGGTATCTACACACGTGTCAGCAAGGGTTTGGAATGGGAGTCTGGGTCCCAGTAGGCATGAGAGAACTCTAGAATTGGATGTAACTTTCCCTCTGCGCACAGAAGATTTGACTAGGGGCCCCTTGGCCATGTGTCCATAGAGGCCAAGTCTCAGTGATTACCTTCTGTCCCCAGACTCTCATCTCTTAACCAAACTGCTGAGACAGAGTTTTAATGAGGCCCCTTTCTGCTACCACCCTAGGGATTCAATTTAGAACTTGAGGCCAGCTACTTTCCTCCTTGCTCTTTACTTGTTCCTTTCCTTGTGCCCCACTCTCTTTTGTCCTTTGTAGGTTTTGCACACATGTATACCCCTTCCGCTGTGTAGACTGCTCTGACACTCCCCTTCAGCTGTACTCTGCTCTTAGTGGAGATTTGATACACGTTTAATAAACAAATACATGGATGGGTAGGTAGTGAGATTTTTTCATGACACGCTGATCTATTCATTGATAGATTGATATATCTGACCACTTTTGAAAAATTAAAAACTGCTTTACTTTATGGTTATATACTGTCTAATATTTACATCTCATATTGATAAAATGGCTTAATCGTATCTTGGGGACTATAATTGTTCACTCAGGAGAAGTCTCTAACATATAGCTTTAATAATTTCTTATGATAAATCCACCAGAAGCAATTACTACTAATAATTATAGTGATTTTCTGTTTATTTGTTTTAATATATAATATTTTATAAAAACATATGAAAAATTTATAAGTACAACAACCACTCCCTCAAATAAAACCCGACTTACCTGGTTTTTTTAAAATTAATTTTTATTGGAGTTGAGTTGATTTACAATGTTGGGTTAGTTTCTGCTGTACAGCAAAGTGAATCAGTTATACATATGTCCACTCTTTTTTAGATTCTTTTCCCATGTAGGTCATTACAGAATATTGAGAAGAGTTCCCTGTGCTATACAGTAGGTGCTTATTAGTTATCTGTTTTATGTACAGTAGTGTGTATATCTGACTCACCTTTTTTTTAAGGCAGGCGTGGGCAAGAGGGAGGAAGAAGTGGCATTGGTGAGGTGCCACGTGGTCAGTTCCAGGAAGCACTTGGAAGGATAATTGGGGTGCAAGAATTGTTTTAGTGGTGCAGCTACCACAGCTCCCAGCCCCCAGCCTGTGCTGGCCTGCTTTCTGTGAGGAAGACCAGTGTTCACTCGACAGGGTGATAGGGCTCCCCACTGATGTTTAACAGGACTGGAAATGAATTTTATGGCAGTTCTTCCTAACTTCTAACCTTAAAGTGTGCCATAGATCAGCTTTTAGCTAGTTCGATTGACTTGTAAACAAAGTTGTTAAGAGGAGGAATGGATTCCTGTGTACAGTCGGTGAACCTTGGAATATATCTTGACTCTAAGGAAAGAGGAGGAGAAGCAGGGGAGGAAGGTTGTGCAAATGGAAATGTCAATATTCACAGCAGCTTGGCCACTGCTGATGTGAAGCAGATATTATCCAAGACTGAGGCAAGCTCCAAGCTGTGTTGTGATTCTGAAAGGTGGAGAGAGTAACAACAAAAATTGTGAATACTGATCACTTAGTGTGTGCCAATCTCTTTGCTAAATGTTTTCCTTACACACACCAGTTCTTTAATCATCATGATAGTCCTCACAAGGTACCCATCTTAGACGGATTAAACTGAAGCTTAATGAGAAAAATGACCAAAGATATACAGAGTGATAGTGGCAGTGTCCAGCAGATCAATTCCAGAGCTTTGCCTGGAGATGGGCTTAAAGAAAGGGTGCAGGACGTCTGACTGGCAACCAGTGAGAGAGGCAGCCAACTAGGACTATGCCTGTGAAGGCTTTGTTTTCCCTGTTGGGAAACATCATCTTAAAGTGTCCAAATACCATCTTAGAGCGAAGGCGAGGTTGAATATTGAAGTCAAAAGAAAACCAAATAAAATTCTTGAGAATTTTAGCAGGTTCTTCCATGTTATTGATTGGAATATCAAGACCTCTCATTCTCTAAGTGAAGAAAAAGAAATGGTGACTTAATGCCTGGACTGAGAAAGAATCTATTATCTAAAATAAGAAAATAGCATAAGAGTGATTTCAGGAGGGAATAGTAAGACGGGCTAGTAAAAGGCAAAAACTAAATCATTATGGTAAATGAATGCTTTGGATTGCAGCCATGTGGGAAGTGAAGTCCTCCAGGTGTCCATCTTCAGACCCCAAATGGCATTGTCTCTAAATATCTAGATTTGACCATGACATGCCAAGGGTGAATAGTAGAAAGTGTGGCAAGGACTTTCTACTTTCAAGGGATTTAGGAAGCGTGGTGCATGGGAGAGCCTGGGGTAATTGAATCCATCTGATGGTCTCTGAAGTAGGCCAAGAGTAGAAGTCAACCAAAATGGTTAGGAACTACAGATTATAGAGGTTAAGGTGGCAAAACTTGAGAATAATAAAATGTTAGGTCAAAATAAAGACCTTAATGATCAGACCATCTTAAGAATATGAGTTGGAGTCAGGGATAATTCACTTGGGAGCTGAGATAATTCACTGATTGTGAGGGGACCCAGGGCCTGAAAGGACTTGAAGGGAAGAACTTAACAGACAGAGAGGAAACCACTCTGAATGTAGGTGTGATCTGATACAGGCTGGGGCTGGAGAGGTCACGGGTCCTTAAGGCGAATTTACTGAGTCCAGTCTTTCATTAAAACTCAAACAACAAAACATGAAAAAAGCCTTTCAGCCACCAAGTTGTGTTTGCTGTTTCTTCTTCATTCTGGGGAACCTGGCTTTGTGACTGCTCAAGTATCATGCCTGATTTCTTGCACATTTTCATTAAGATCATCTATGAGTCCTTGTCTGCACAACGGGATTATGATTGTCAAATGCTGGAACACAGCAGTCTCTCTTCTCTGAAAGAGTGTTTGCTGCTCTGGGAATGTGCTGCCCAGGGTCAAGTACATAGAAGGGGAAGACCCAGGATGAGAAAGCTAACTCGGGATTTGGAGGCAACATAACTTACTTTCCAGGGGAAAACTTTTTGACTGGTAGGATATGACTCAATGTAGTTTATTCTTTCTTCAGTCAAGGGAAGCAGTCTTTCTGGGGAATCTCAGGAGATACAGCTAGGGAATCATTTCTGGTAGTTGGGACTAGTAAGGCCTCCTGAGGGTTTTCTGAGTTATCTTTTTTGCTGATGGCAAGGCAGCACATTATCTGTTGACAGGAATGGGCAAGGAGACCCTTTGGGGTAGAGTTTAGGAGAGGAGGGGACAGAACTTACAGAGAAGGTAGGAAATCTAGAAGAAAGTGAGGGCAGTGGAATATCAGAATTACACCTGCCTGTTGATGGTTTCTCTTCCTTTAGTTATGTCACGAGGTCCAGGAAAAATAACACTGAAGCAGCTACAGAAAAGACAGTCCTAGTCTTTGGTGCAGGATCTGGATTGCTCCTCAGGGCCAGCCCTCAGTGTAATGCAGAGCATGCAGACTGGGCACAACTTCTTTGCTCCACATAGTGTTCTGCAAAGGTTTTTAAAATTTTTAGTTTAAATATTTGCAAAATAAGTAGATTCCTGAATTCCTACTTCTCTTGGAAAAAAAAGGAAGATCAAGCAACATTGGACCTCATTCCCAAACTACAGTTGAATAGCAGCTACACCCTTTAGCAGGGGTGCGAGTTCTCCTTTCCCCCTTGACCCCACGTTCCTGTGGCATAGCTCCCACCCAACTTCACCCATGCTCCGTGTAGGCATGTGAGTTTAATATGTTCTGAGAAACTGAAAAGGAGCATGTGTTTTGGAGGGGTGGGGAGGGAAAAAGACAGATGGAAGCCTGTGTTCTGGGATCCTTTGTTGTTCTGGGGATGAGCTGGTATTCACAAGAGAGAAAACATACTACGGGGCTGAATTTCTTTAATTACATGACAACTGTCCAATTTAATACTTAGTCTTTAGGAGTTTAAAAAGGAATTCAATTTGAAATATGGTAAAGGCAAGAAGGGAAGTTCTGTTCTTCATTGTTTTATTGAGTTTGGGATATGGTAGAATGGGTTTGTTTTACGGAAGGAAGGATTTTAACTAAACAATTAGAAGAAAATTGCTGAGAATATAATGCATTACAACTCTGTTTTTTTGGTGAACTGTCTCTGTTGCTGCTTTGAAGAGAAAATTAAGAGGTTTAGTGCCTCGAGTTTTCTCCTGTCTGGTTGGACAGGTTGAAAAAGCCTGGAGTGAGTTTTTAAATGGTGTTATCTCATTCTGGACCTTTTCCCCTCCTCTTTAAAGCAGGAATTCTTTCCTTATGAGGGAAATGAATGTGTTTTCACTTCTTCAGATCCCTTTCCTCTGAAACTATGGGTTCTTTGAAAAAGGGCACCCAAAGATGCCACAATATAAGAATTTGCCCAAGGAAAGCATTGGTTGAAGCATTCAGAGCAAGTCCTCCTTTTGTTACATCCAGCTATAAACGGAATTTGGGTCAAACTCGTGGAGTATCTGAAATAGACTTTGGGATTGAAATAAAAGAGGAAGAATTATTTTGATGGTATCGTTGGTAAACATTGATGATATTTTCAGTTCTAACCAAAAAGGAAAGAAGAAGGCCTTCAGGTTAGATAGAAGGTTAATTAGAAGTACTGTGTGGGACATAAAAATGCAAAAGAATTCAGGAATATTAACCCAAGGGCAAGCTTTGCCAAAGGAAGTAAAGTGACTGAGGAGAGATATAAAGCAGAATTTTATTTATTTTATGTAAATCAAACATTCATTTATGGAAATGAAAGATTAACATATGACTCACATGTGAACCTGTCACTCCTTGCTCTAAAACTTTGGATGACTCCCATTCGCTGTAGATCAAAGTCCAAACAGCTTAGTATAGACTTTAGGGCCCTGTATTATCTGGCTCCAATCTACTTCCCAAGCCTGGTATTTCCCATCCTCTCTTCTCCCATCCAGGAATCTTATGTTTCAGGCTTCTGGACTAGTTGCTACTCCCATTCCCTTGGACTTGCTGATATTGGTTACTCCACTGGGAATGTCCTTTCCATCTTCTCTGTCCTTTGGCCTTCCATCAGTCTCAGATGCTCTCCAGTTTCCCCAGAAGGAATTAATCTCTTGCCTTTCTCAATCCTACAGCATTTAGCTTATATTCTTGTTGTAGTTCTTATTCCTTTCTGTTTTACGTTATTTTGTACATTGTTGTCTCCCTCACTATACTCTCTAGATCATGCCCCCATTTTACTTCTAACAGTGCCTACCACAGGGTCTTGCAACTTTAGTTGTTTAATCATTGGGTATTGACCTGTACTTACAATGTTTATTTTTAAACGGATACTTGATTGATAGGGTTATGATAACATTCCAACATGTTCTGTGTATAAGTTCTAATTGAACACATCCAATACCAAATTCATCAGCTTCTCCAAAATGCTCTGTTTATACCAGTGACCTCAAAATTTTCAAACTCATTCAATTTTCTAATTTGGGGGTCATTTTTGACTCAACCATTTTATTCTTTATTTTTTTTTAAACATAATGTGGTATGACATCAAATTCTATTGGGTATTCTTTGAAATAATTTCTATTTTCTTATTTCTGCCCCTATGTGCTCTTAGTTCAGTCCTGGATCACTTCACGGTTAGCTAAGTTCCAGAGTACTTTGCTGAATAACTCTTCCAACACCAAACCCTTCTGAAGACCACTGCCAGCGAACTCTTAAATCATGTATACTGAAATCTCCCAGGCTCCAAATTTGCTACCACATAAAATCTAAACTTCTCTGCCCTGCTCTGGTTCTACAATGACTATCCAAACATAGTGGTTGAGAACACAGCTCTAGAATCTGGCAGATCTAGGTTCATCCCCACACTTATTAGGTCTGTAAACTGGGGCATTTCAGAACTTCCCAAAGTCTCAGTTTCCTCTTCTCTAAGCTGAAGATAAGTGTATCTACCTCATAAAGTTGTCTTTGGTTTGGCAAGAGATGATGCCTATAAAGCATTTAGCAGAGTGCGTAGTAGGAGCAAGAGTGCAGTAGGTGTGGGCAACAAGCATTACTGCAAAGGAGGTGAAGGGCAGGCAGCAGAACAGCCCTGGCAAGGGTCCTAATGGGACTGAGCAGACCCTTTGTATGGGGCAGGAGTCTATGTATAGTGCTAAGAAAAGGAAGTTAGGGATAGCGAAAGGGAGGTGGACAATTGGTGAAAGACCCTGAAGCCAATACTGAGTGGTTTGAATTCCATAAGCCGGGTAGGGATTGGTCATCCTGTGTCAGGGGCGGCTACACTGAGTAGAGATGGAAACTGAACTGTTTCTTGGGATTCATTGATCTAGACAGTGTACAATCGTAGAAAAAGGCAAGAGGTGTCTCTTAGTGATCTAGACGCAGTGCTTTGGTCCTGCTGGGGTTTAGAGGCACGGGGGGTTCTGTTTGCACCTTTGACCCCATGTTGGCCCGATGCTCACTGGAGTCCTGCAGTAGAGCTGAGCACGGTCCATGGAGAGGGCAGGGAGGATCGTGGCAGCCCATGTAGGCTTCTCATAAGTGACCCCACCACGTGAACCGTGCTCTTCCTCATAATCAGTGGTGATTATTGGCAGACACTAGAAACCTGTAACCGGTCTGTGGTCCATTAGGCATCAGCAAGGGTTGTTGACATTGTTCTGAAGCACCCAGTTCTGGCCACTTCTTACTGGCTCAAGATGATTTACCTGTCCAGTAAGGATGCTATATATACCTTGCAATTTTGTTTAGAGCTTGAGCATTTGTTTAGGTAGTTAGAATTCTAAATACCTTATGAGCATTTTCTAATTTGTGTCTGAACATCTACAGATAATTTGTAAGAAAAAAATTCACAATTCTATGTGAATGATAGTTTAGACATCAGCAGAGATCACATATTTATACAATATACAGTATATTTTTACTGTTTACTTCAGGATGTGTGGTGAATTGGCTAATCCTACTGGTTGTCAAGACTGGAACAGACAGTGGCACTGCAGGATCTTGTGTGCTGTACAGAAGAAACCTGCAATCATATCAACTAGGATAACCTTTAGTCCTGTTACACGGGCTTCCTGGCATAGTCCTGGAGGCAGCGTGGAAGAGAGGAAAGAACACTGACTGCTCCCAGGGCTCCGGGGGGTTCCAGATGTTTCACTAACCACCTAGGTGGCTTTGGGCAAGCCACTTAGCTGCTATGACTTCAGTGTCCTCATCTATAAAATGAAGTGAGGAGATTTCTTCTTATTTGGCAGATTGAACATATGTGTTTGTCTACTTGTTCTCTGAAAGCACCACTACACTTTGCAGTAAGGAAGTAAAAGGCACTAAAATCAAGGACAAAGAGAGCAGGAGAGGACGCAGAGCAATAACATTTTGAAAGCAGGAAAGGTGTGAATAAGGGTTAAGCAAGCTGACTTGAGGAAACGGAAACCTCAGCCAGGAGTAGGGGAGGCCCAGAAGCAATAATGTTCTTCCTGCAGAGACTCAGCAAGGCTCAGTGATTTGGGACCCCACGTACTTCTGAAACTGGGGGTGCATTCGGGTCAGAAGTAGAAAAATTGGCTAAAGGTATGGATCAAAAGCAGATATACAAAGATACCCTCCCTGCCCCTGCCCCATATCTCTGGGGCTTCAGCTGGGAAAGCTGGGCTGACCCATTTCTGGTTCATAGGGTCTTTCATCCTCCAGCAGGCTAAGCCTGGGCTTTTCCCCTTGGCTGGGCAGGTTTCCAAGAGAGCAAGTTGAAGCCTGCAAGGATGCTTGAGTCTTAGACTGGGAAATGACACAGTGTCTCTTCCATGCATTTAGCTGGGCAAAGCAAGCCACAAGGCCAGCTCAGATTCAAGGGGAGGAGAGAGAGATTCTACCTCTTGATGGACAGGGCTGCAAAGTCACATGAGCTACAAAGGGGTATGGATACAAAGAGAGGAAAACTTGTGGCCAGTTTTGCAAACAATCTACCATAAGACACCATAAGGATGGGATTCCTGAAAAAACCCGCAGGTTTCAAACTTGCACCCTAAACATAAAAGGCCACATGGGAAAAAGAAAAAAGAAAAAAAGATTGGGGCAGAGAACTCAAAACTTATGCAAAGCATTAATAAAAACAATAATTGATACTCAGGGAAATAACTTGGACTATGAAGGCAGGCAACTTATTGTGGCTGGGGCCTGTTACGGCTGGTATGTAATAAGAAGTTGGAGAAATAATTGCGTGGGAATGCTGGCAGCACTTACATGAGGGCAGGGCTGCTAGTAACTGACACAGTGTAGACGGAAGTGGCGTCTTAAGTCAGTTTGGCTGCTCTTAAGGTCCTGAGAGGCAGTACAACCTGCCAGGAGTCAAAAGCCATGCAGGGCTGGGGTGTAGCCTCTTTGGGGTGGAAGCCCAGGTAGAGGTGCTTGTTTTTAATTTTCAAAATACAGGCAAAACGGTTCCTGTTGCCTATGCAGCAACTGATATGAAAGCTTTTCGCTTGTCTGCTGAAATTTGAAATTCCACTCCACAGTCTAGTCTCTCATGCTTAGGAAATATTGCATGTGAATTAGCGTGACTTCTGCATTATACTGACAATTTTTCTATATGCCAGTTGCATAGGAACTAATCTGTACGGTAGAACCACACCTTGTAGTGGAATAGACTCTACTGAGGGGTTAAGTGAAAGTCTGCATAGTGCATGGAGAGATCCTCAGCCTCTTTTCCCGACTTGCCTTCAAGAGCAGGCCTGCAGCCAGGCTTGCGCCACCTGGGCAAGAGAGTGAAGGGTGAAATGAGCCAGAGAGGAAAGATGTACAGACAGTATCAGTCAGGGGTCTATCAAACAATCCCACAGTGAAGTGTATTGCTTCAAGCTCCCAGTAGAGCTCCCAGTCAGCTTCTTATTGCCTCACTTTTTTTTTTTTTTAAACATCTTTATTGAAGTATAATTGCCTTACAATGGTGTGTTAGCTTCTGCTTTATAACAAAGTGAATCAGTTATACATATACAATATGTTCCCATTTCTCTTCCCTCTTGCATCTCCCTCCCTCCCACCCTCCCCATCCCACCCCTCTAGGTGGTCACAAAGCACCGAGCTGATCTCCCTGTGCTATGCGGCTGCTTCCCACTAGTTATCTATTTTACATTTGGTAGTGTATATATGTCCATGACACTCTCTTACCCTGTTACATCTCACCCCACCCCCTCCCCATATCCTCAAGTCCATTCTCTAGTAGGTCTGTGTCTTTATTGCCTCACTTTTAAAGTATAAGTGATGGCCAAGAATACCAATCGTCTGAAAACAGCTGCTAAGATGAAAGACAGACCCCAACAAGACAATGGGAACAAAAGGGCCATGAAAGAAGCTGAGAAAATGCAAGAAACAGAGAAAAGAAAAGCCTAAAAAAGTTAAACTATGAATAATATCCTCAGGGAGATAAAAGATGATATTGCATCTATAAAGCAAGAACAGAATGACGTAAAAAGAAATATTCAGAGAACCAAAAAGAGGTCTTAGAACTTAAAAACAAGATTTCACAAATAAAAATTTGAATAGCACAATTGGAGGATAAAGTTGAGGAAATCTCCCAGAAAGTATAACAAAATGATAAAGAAGCAGAAAAATAGGAGAAAAGAAATTTAAACAAAACAATCAAAGGATTAATCCAGGAGGTGCAAAATCCAACTTTTTTTTTTCCATAAAGGAAAAAAAATCGTTTCTAGAACTGAGCGATGTAAAATTCTAGATTGAAATTTTAAAGTTACAAATAGATGGGAGAATCTGTCTCACAGCTCATATCATTGTAAGAGTTAAAAATACTGGCACAGAGAAAATGTCCTAAAAGCTTTAGGTGGAAAAAAAACCCCCAACAGATCACAATCAAATAAATGAGAATTGGAGTGTCATCAGTCTTCTCAATAGAAAAATGAGGAATTCTGAGGGAAAATGATATCTAAGCTACAGTTTCATACCCAGCCAATCTCATAATTAATCTGAGGAAACAATAAAGCTTTTTTCAGACATGTAAGGTCTCAAAATTTTATCTGCCATTTACCTCTTCTTAGTTAATACTAGTATATGTGCTCAAGGAAAACTAGAGGATATATTCCAGGAAAGAGGAAAACAAGGGATCCAGAAAATCAGAAACTCAACTCAGGAGATAAACCAAAGAAGTCTCCAGGATGATGGTGAAGGAAGATTCAGATACAATAGCTGTGAAACAGGCTTGGAGACCAACAAATCCAGAGAGAACAGGGGCACAGAAGGCTCTAGAAAGGTGTTACAAGGGGAAGGATAAAGCTCATAGAATTCCTAATGTGCTTGATGCATTGAGAAAAGATGTATTCCTTTGATACAGATTTTGGGGATGGATATATAGAATATTAATTAAACAAAGAAAAGAGACTTATTAACTCTAAAATTGTATGTACGTAGAAATGTGGATGATACTGAGATGGTCATAGTACTGTAAATACTGAATAATGATTCCATAATAATTAATGATATAATGTACTGGAGTCTGGGGAACAGGGAATTCATGAACATGCAGAGGCATCAAGAATGCTAAATCTTCCTCTTCCTTAATAGGAAGACACAGATAATATCTAAATCTCTGAAACATCAAGAAATAGCTATATAAATATGTTATTTAAAAATAAGGAGACAAAAACTAAAATGAACATCTAAAAAGAATTATTAGTTGCCTCTGAGGGGAAGAAATTGGTGGTAGAAAGAGGTGGGACAGGGAAATCTGTGTGTTTTTTAAAAAATTATAAGCCTTTTATAACAAAATACCTTTAAAATATGCACATGTAACTTTGATAAGAATCAAAAGGTTAAAAAGTATTGGATCCTCACTAGAAAGAACTTTCTAAACTCACCATCCAGAGATAATCGCTACTATTACTTTCACACATTTTTCCTACATAGTTGAGACCTTGTAATATACAATTTTGTTTCTTGCTTTCCTTACATATCAGTGTATCACAAACATTCCCCCCGTATCATATAAAACACAAACAATAAATATCTCGATGAAGAAGAGCTTCTGGTAGATATTCTGGAATATCTTCATAAGATAAAATAATGAGCTAGGTTAGACACAAGAACCATATTTCCTGGAATTGAATGGGGGATGTTCCAATTTCCAGTTATGCTGTCTTCTTATCAAGTCATGTTTCCCTTTTTTTGGGGGGGGGGAGGGGTAGTTCAGTATATGCGATATTTGAATGAATAAGCATCCGTGTCCATGGAGACATGCTGTCACCTTCAAGAAAAGTGACTCTGTGACATACAAGTTGCTTCAATTCAGTTTCACTGTATTTGGCAGTAACAATGACATCTTATATATGCATACTGTCCTTTAAAGCTGTCATTACCTTATCTCACTTGATTTTCAGAATAACTGTGAGATAGGTAAACAGATGATTTTTTTTGTGCAACCCACATTAATACTTAATATAATATAAACACTAATGACAATATCTACCCTAAATAAAACTGTGCATTTGTCTAAGAAAGGGCTTTTTTGTGTAAAATTGCATGAGGTTCTTTGTTTAGGAGCATTGGGCTGTAGAAAATTCATGGAAATGCTGTAACTCTGATGAAATTTTGTGCCTCGCTCACTCTGTCCATCCGTCCATCCATCCATCCACCCACCCATCATGTGTGGTCTGTGGACTGTAAAAGACGTCATACAGATAATCAGATTTTTTTTGACCAATTATTGAATCATGTCTGAGTTATAACATGAGTTTCTATTCTCTTGCTCTGATGGTAGTTTCCCTGAAGGCTTTTACCCTTGAATAGAATAAGCTCAGGATTGTGGTATTTGCAGGATCACAGCAAAGTCAGAGGCAGTGGGTGGGTAGGGCTGCTCCCTTAAAAGAGTGAGGAGGGAGAGCCATCTCATTTTATGCAAGCACCCTGCACTGTGAGCTGGTCTGGGAACTAAAGGACTGAGTGGGTCAGGATAAAATGTCCTAATCCTAAAACCAACCAACCAACCAATCACCATTTCTTTGTCTAAAAACACAGAAATAGAGTTCAGAACCCATTCAAGAGGCATGTTGTGAAGATCACAATAAGTTTTCTCATTGTTTTAAGATGTTTAGGAATCTCCATGGTGAAGGAGTTGGAAGCTTTCTAACTTTGACACATGAAAAATAGTCAAGGTTCAGCCCATCCAGTCTTGGTAAATCTAGAGGAAGAACACAGGAAAGAATGAAAATGGAGCCTATAATTCTGGGTAAACTGCACTCTTCCAGCTTGGGGTCTGGCTTCTCTGGAAAGTGCAGGGAAGGTGGTGTAAGTTCCCTCTTTCCACTCTTCTCAAAGATCTTAGAGAATTTCTTTCAGCTGTCATCTCTGTGGACTGTGTGTGTGTGTGTGTGTGTGTGTGTGTGTGTGTGTGTGTGTAACAATGTGTCTGGCTGGAGAAAGACTTCTGTCTACATTCTGGTTCTTCTTAATTTTCATTTCGTTAGAGTCTATTTAATTCTTTAAGTTTCATAATTTTTTTTTAAAGCAAAGGAATTCCTTTCATTTATAATTTTTTAAGAACTTACCATTGTCTTGCTATGATCCAAAGAATAGGGTGAGTGGAAGAGCAGGTCCTACCAGAGAGTTCTGGGGCCATTGACTGCCTCACCCCTTTCCACCCCAATTAACTATGAGAATAAAAACAGCCACCAAACACCTGTTATCCTTATCAGAAACCTAAACATTCCATTTTATATCACACATGTGAAATAGAGAAAATAAATTAATTGAAGGCACTGTAGACTCTGAGTCATATAGACTTTAAAAAAGTTGTAAACAATTGCTTGCCATACAACCAAAGGTATGTGTTTTCTTTTCAGTGTTATGAATGTGGGAAATATGTGCATAGTATGCCTGCAGACCTTGTGGCTCCTGCCCTTGGAGCTAGGAATGCAGTGTTGTTGAGGATCCCTTTTCATCCCCTAGGTGGCAGCAGCATTCTTTCTGGCTCACGGGGGATATTGCTCTGTAGCACAGCGCACCTCTATTAAAGGGAGAAGCTGCAAGTCCCACCTCTTCAAGTCCTTACACTCAAATTTATGTTCTTCCTTCATATTTACTGCTATTTCTGAGGCTGTCTGACTTAGTGAGTCTACTATTTACTAATGAGAATAAATGGCTTTCTCTTTTGTATGGAAAAATAATGGCTTTTTATTTGTAGAACCGTTCATACATCTAGACCAGGGTTTCTCAACAGTGGCATTGACATTTGGAGCTGGATAATTCTTTGTTGTGGGGCCTGTTCTGTGCATTATAGGTTGTTTAGCAGCGTCTCTGGTCTTTACCCACTAGTCACCAATAGCACCCTTACCTACCCTCCCCATTTGTGACAACCAAAGATGTCCCCAGACGTTGCCATATGTCCTCTGGGGGAAAACATTGCTCCTAGTTGAGAACCACTCAGCAAGATGGTTTTAAGTCTTTCCAAAGATTGGACCCTGCATTCCTACCCATTTAATTTTATATGAGTGTGTAAATTAAATCATATATATTTATAGCTTAAATATATTCTGCTTTTTTGTTTATTTGCTTAGAGGATACTTTTTCTAGAGAAGAAAAAATAAAGTAGAAAAGAAAATTAAAGGTACAAGTATAGACGTTATACATCTCACCCTGGCCCCAGGAGAAGGTTGAGGTTTTCAAATTATAGTTTCCTGTTAATAATAATAACCACAGACATGTGGTTCTATTACTTTTTATTCCTTTTGATTTTAACCAGCCTAGCTGAAAGTGAATCATGAAAAGGAGAAACACCAATAAGAGGTTATACTTGCGAACAATTTTTCAGTAGTTGAAGAATTTTCAAAGAATTATAGAATCTCAAGTTGGAAAGGACTTTAGGGGTAGCTTGGTCCAACTTTGGAATCTCTTAAATCTGGGGTGCAGGCATCGGGTGTGAACTGAGTGGAAGGGAGGGGAGTATCGTCACAGATGCTCAGATCTGTGGCCTCTTCTAGGTGAGCAAGGTGAAAGCCAATTTAGAAGAGAGAGATTTGGTTCTTTGCAAAACAAAACAAAATAAAGCAAAGTACACAAAACAAAAGCCAGCCCTTCCCTCACCCAGTCTTAGACTGTAAGTTCCCAGAAGAAGATGGCACTAGGACGGGAGGACACTATTAGCGCAGGACCCCCGAATCAGGCCCACCTGAGACAGGGTTAGAACCCAGGTGTGATCACAAAAACTCCACTTATGTTAAGCAGGCACTTCCTTTTTCTGTTTGATCCAAACACTCTTTACATTATCAGAGCTTTCCAGTGACTGAGTGGGAGGAAGAAATGGATGTGAGACCAGAACCTAAATATGAATAAATTCTAAAAGTGTGTTCCCCACCCCCTCCCTCTTTGGGATGCCTCCAGTTTTAGAGAAGGGAGATACTTCTCTGGGCAACCAACCAAATCAGACTTGGACATGTATTCAGAGAACGCTGTCAGCTGGGAGGGGACCATGCATGTTCCCACCTTCAGAACAGACATGATGTCCAAAATAGAAGGGATGATTCCACTGGTGAAGGAAGAAACAAAGGCCAGAAAATGAAGTCCATTTGGCATCGTTTGGGTCATCTTCATCTGAGCGTGTAACAATTGTGATGGAATCATGAGGCAAAACACATGGTATCAAAGGGTTTAATACTGAGTGAGGCCTGGGGGGTGGGGATAGTGTGGAAGAGCAGAGAGGTAAGGCCAGTTCGGATGTACAGGAGGTACATTCTGTCCTTTAAAGGCATAGTCGCATTTTACTTGAGTTTTTCTACATTGTTGGGTTAAGCTCTTTCAAGAATGTCTGTCCCGTTGGGGAATGAGATATTTCCTAAAACTCATTTCTCCTCCCATGAATCCCATCGGTCAAGGACTGACATCCAAACGGTAGCCCTAGAGAGAGCAGGATCCCAGTGAGAGACACATCTGAGGACAAGTAGCATCTCAGTGATCTTTGCACTGCAATATGGGCCACAAAGCACTGTGGGTACTCTGGGAGGCTGGGTATGTAGAGCAAGTGAAGGTCATCAGTGAACTGGGGCCAGGGCCAGGGGTAAAACTCGATTCCCTAATTCTTGTTCCAGAACTCCAGCAGCTTGGCTTCACTGGGGCTGTTCGTAGAGCTGTCATTTCAGTTTTGGTCACTTATACACTATTTGCTAACTGTTTATAATTCCTGTGCAATTTCACTCATAACATGGGAAACAAAGACAGCAAAACAAGGGGCCCTTATGCTTTTCTCTGCTGTCATCAGTGGATAAAATTGGCTGGGCAGAGTATAAGCTTTCCCTTGCAACACTGGATGGAATTTATTTTTTTGGAAGAAAATGTATGTGTGTGCAGTTAAGTGCAAATGCCTTGTGAGGTGTCTAAAATATAGCATTTATCCATCTATTTTTGTGGGGAGATGGATTAGAATCAGTAGATTAATCATTCAGTCAGCAAATATTTGAACAGGTACAAATCGTTGTCGGAGCTGCTGCTAGCCTACACTGAGTTGTACAAATTAGAGAAAGGCAGTCCTCTGGGCAGAAAGAGCCCTGCCCCAGGCCACATGACTTTAGTCTCCATCCCCTCTCAGTTGGGTGCCTTTGTGCAGTGTACAAACTGTACAACTGTACATGACTGTACATTGAGGCGAGAGAGTGGGCCATCAATTATGCCCTTAGATTGGAAAATTTCCTGAAGAATTAGGCCTTGAGCAGAGTTTAAAGGAAACAGGCCTCTCTTTTGGGCATGGCAGACAGGAGGAAGTAGGTTGTTTATTCTGAGGGAAAAATTGTAAAGACCTGCTGGATTCTTGCCCCTGAACCCTTTACCCCTACAGCTGGGTTAATGAAGGCTCCTTGCTGCTGTAGGAACCATCCTGACTGTAGGGAGAAGGAAAAGAAGGAGCTGAGAACTTAGCATTGAATGAATTTCCTCACTGTTCAGCTTTGTGGTGCTACTTCATGCCTGTCAAGCACAGCTCCTTGTTTTTTTGATTCCTGCCATGTCTTCAGAGTTTTCTTAGTGGTGGAATTTTGTGCCTGGTTTCTGGCCTTCTCCCCATCACCCCTCACTGCTTCCCTGTCCCCTCCCCCTGCCCCCTGTACCCAGGACTGGGGCCTATGACCCACAGGCCTTCCTGACTTTCTGGCAGCCTGCATGCTTCCAGGCACCCACCACATGGACTTCTGACCACTGGCCTCACCTGTTCAGGTGATATCCTGGATCAAGGGCTCATTTTGGACCTTCAAATACTATTTATGCTTTTACCCCATGAATCTCTCTCCTGGTTTTGGACTAATTTTTAGAACAATGGTTCTCAAAAGGGACCGCTCATTAGAATTGCCTAGGGGACTTTGTAGAATTTGGATGCCCAGGATACGCTCTGGATCAGTGAAATCAGGATTTCTGGGGGTGCATAGGCACCAGGAATGTTAAACCTCCACGGGTTAATCCAATGGACAGGCATGATTGAGAACCACTGTTTTCGACTACATCCGCTATCTGTCCATCCTTAGATTAGTCAGCCTCTGCTGTGCCATCATGTTCAGACCTGTGGCTTTCGTGCAGCCTCGTGAGTTGAATTGTATCCCTGGTTCCATTTCTCCCTGG
Organism: Balaenoptera physalus; assembly: GCF_965194825.1. Classification (NCBI taxonomy): domain Eukaryota; kingdom Metazoa; phylum Chordata; class Mammalia; order Artiodactyla; family Balaenopteridae; genus Balaenoptera; species Balaenoptera physalus. The sequence continues at coordinate 132,956,181 of NC_138890.1, read as the reverse complement.
GGTGGCCTGGCTCCGCACCAGACAACCTTAGATTATGATTATGTTTTGGAGCCAGAAGGCTGAGAGGGATATCTGGAGGCCCAAAGTTAAGTCTTTTGTGGTTTCCTTAGCCTGTAATTCTAATAAATGCGATCCCTCGGCCTTGTCTTGCCTAGGAAAGAGCATCCTTTGTAGGCAATCCTCAGTTTATGAATGGGTTGTGTTCCAAAATTTGTTTGTGGTCAGTTGTTAGGGATGGAGAACCCAATTCCCATAGTAACAGAGTTACAAAGGAAAGTGGCAGGTTGCAATAGTCTGCTGAATCCTTAAAACGCTGAACTTTAGAACTAACAGATTCAAAGAATCAAGCCACTCTTTATTATTAGGTTGAACCGTATGAAACTGACATTTTTGTATATGTCAAAAAATGATTGAATATTGGCAATTTTATACGGGTTCCACCTATAATATGTTTTACTTTAGGCAGGAGAAGACAGTTTTAAGCACTAGATTGGAAAATTCAGAGCACATTCACCCTAATAAGGATCCTAAGTGGATCAGTAATCCCTTTCTTCCTACCCGCCCTCCTCTTTCAGTCTCTCCCCTTCTAGCCAAGTAGGTGAGGAACACAGGGCTTCCAAGGGAGCAGGTATACAAATGAGGAGGGCTTTCCCACGTGTGGACTTCTCTTAATCCGGCTGGTGACTAGGGGTGGGGCAGGGGAGGTAAGTGAGAAGGGGAAGGCGGGGCTCTGATGTCAGCAACCACCAGGGGAGCAGACATTCCCACCGAAGCCATTTAGGTACCTCCTTTTTTAGAGCTGTCTTCTGGGAGGGGGTGGGGCAGCAGCTGGGGCTTGGCCAGGAGCAGGGCAGTCTAGAGGCGTGGGCGAAGATTAGCATCAATTCCACACACATGGGCCATGTGTCAGCTGAGAGTGTGTAGGTGAGGCCAGTGAAAGTTACCTGCCTTGATGAGTGGTGAGCATGCTTCATGGGTAAGTAAAACCATTTGAGCCTTGCTTTGTGTGCACTGTCTTACAACAGAAACTGTAGATTTTAGACAACGGGTTGCTTTATGAGTCACAAAGTGGCCGTGTGCCCTCTTTCCTACTAATGCAGGAAAGGCCATCCTGTTTTCAGAGCGCAGGATACATGTCTGACACATAGTACGTAGTAAGGGTTGCCTGGGAAACAAGTAGTGCCGATTATTTTTCCTCTCTGTTTTCTATGCAAAGCTTGAAGATCATGAGTGTGATTCCTCTGGAGGGAAATGTAGCAGCTCTCAGAAAAATTTGTATATATTTGTATTACCTAGGAAACTGATGACTTTAGGGGAAGGCTGTATGTTGGTTTAGAAGACAGCTGTTTTCTTTATTTCAATGTTAACTGTGTATTTTATAAAGGAAGACACCGTTTTCATTGATGCTTGTCCTTTCTCCAATAATCCAAGTTCCTATCTTCATTCTACATGAATTAAAATCCTATTTGTGTCCTACACTCATTCAATAAAGCGGTTTGAGATTTGTGCTGCTCCAAATGAATTTTAGGTCAAGAAAAGGAAATCTCAGAGTCTTAATGGAGTTGGCTGTCCGAGGACAACTGAGGATTTACATTCAGAACAAATAATAATGGAAACGGGATATAAAAAATAAAGATTTGATTGCATGGACTGCAAAGATTATGGAAGCTCTTTTTTTCTCTTTAGCCAAGCGTAGGTGAAAAAAAAAAAATTGGAGGCCATATATGGGAGCCTTCACAATTGTCTGGGTCACAGCTTTCAAGAAGAATGAATGTAGCAGCAAACAAATAATTATAAATTCCATGGACTCTGAAAAATAGGCTGATCTCTTAGCTTTTGCAAGTGATTTCCATAATGCATCTTCCTTCATCACATTTGAATGCCATCTGTTGCCTGTTTTCATGCGTGAGGTCAATTCTGAATCACTTTATGCAATTATGCAAATACGGTTTCTATGAAGTACAGGAAAGTAATGTTGCTTTCAATCATTTTTGAAAGCCTTCCAGCGATCGTCTCACTCTAGACTAGTAAAACTGTACTGCTCTTTCAATTGTTTGACGTATTTTAGAAGTAAAACTTTGCCAACATCTTTTAGAAATGGTACATCCAGCAGTGGTAATTCGACAACGAAAGTCATACCAGAGAAAACATGGCGTGTTTCTTTATTTTGAAGATAACGCAGGGGTCATAGTAAACAATAAAGGCGAGATGAAAGGTTCTGCCATCACAGGACCAGTTACAAAGGAATGTGCAGACCTGTGGCCCAGGATTGCATCCAGTGCTGGCAGCATTGCATGATTCTTCGGTGTATTTGTAAAAGAAAAAAAAATAATAAAAGTTATTTGCTCCACCCCAGAAAAAAAGTTTTGTTTATTTTTAAGGTGGCCTGGAATGGTCTTTAATTTTTTTCGTCTGTGAGCATTACTAATTTCTACTCCCAGACTGGGACCAATCTGACTAGAATTGTATTTCTGCATACTAGCCCCAGCAAAACACAGACATATTGTCTTATACATGCTGTGATAACCTTCTGCCCCAGCCTCAGTCAAGAGGAAGGATCATGTGGGGTTTTCTCATTATCTTTCTTCTGTGATTATGCAGCTTACACAGCAGTAGTCATGGACTGATCACAGCACAATACAGGAAGTGACATCATACCAGTACTGCTGTCTAGTATTTGTGTGTGTCTAAGGCAGAGGTAAGGGCTGGGATAAGACAGAGATAAGAAGAGAAAATGTTTTCTCTCTAGAGCCTAATCAGAAGATTATACTTATGTCCAGAGGAACATAATAAAAATACTCTTACCACTGAGGGTACATAGACTGTATTTGGACTACTTAGAGATCAGAATAAAAAAAGGCAAAGATGCAGCATCTAAAAATAGAAAGAGGAGTGAGTCTAGCCATAATTAGTGAAGTGGGTAGCTGGTATTGAAGGGATAAAAATTCAGTATATAAGAACTCTAAACAAAATGAACTTCCAGCAACTTTATAAGCAGATACCAAAGATAAAGGCTGTATTTGAAAAAGTAACAGAGCATCACAGCATGGCATAGAACACCCAGAAAATTCAGTTACTCAATTAACACATTTATTGAGCACCTGCTGTGTTTCAAGTACTGTGGTTATTAGCTCTGGAATACAGCAGCGAAAAAAACAGACAATGTCCCTTGGAGATTATTCTAATTGGGAGGCAGAGAATAAACAAGTAAATGGGTAAATGAATCCATTTATGGTATATGGACAAGTAATAATATAGTTATTACGGTAAAAATTAAAGTAATATAATTCCAGGTAATACAGAGGGCTCTGAAGAGGTTAAAGGAATAGAGCCAAGGATGGTTGTGTTTAACAGTACAAATTTATGACAGTCAGGAAAGTCTTCTCTGAGGGGGTTACATTTGAGCAGAAAGACCTGAGTTATGTAAAGGAGTGGGCTATGTGAACATATGGGGGAATAAGGTCCCAGGAGGAGAAAGAGCTAGTGTAGAGTCCAGAGGCAGGAGCAAACTTGAAGCATACCTGGAAGTAGCAAGAATGCGGGTCAGAGGGAGCGAAGGGAGAGGGGTAGTAGATGAAGCCTAAGAGGTAGGCAGGTCTGGCTCATATAAAGCATTGAAGACCATTGGATATTATTATAAATGGAAATACAATGAAGGATTTGAGCAAAGGTGGATGGCATAATTTGATTCATCTTCAAGAGTTCTGACTGGCTGCTACATCAAGACTAGACTGAAGGCAGAGTGGACCCAAAGATGGGAGACCCAGGAAGCTTTAGCAGCTGTACAAAAGGGAGATGATGGAGGCTTGGACCATAGTGGTATCGATGGAGGTGGTAAGAAGGTTTGGACTTGAGGCACATTTTGAAGATAGAGTCAACAGGATTCGCTGATGGCTTGGATAAGTGGTTAGAGGAAAAAGGGGACTCGGAATGACTCCTGTGCTTCTGGACTGAACAATTATGTGAAAGGGGATTCAGTTTATTGGGAGTGCTTTTTTAAAAAATGAAATATATTTAATGTCTAGTTTGGCAGGAAACTTATTGTTTTATTTTTTCAGTGTCTACTCTTAATTATATATATATATATTTAACATCTTTATAGGAGTATAATTGCTTTACATTGTTGTTAGTTGCTGCTGTATAACAAAGTGAGTCAGCTATACGTACACACATATCCCCATATCCACTCCCTCTTGCATCTCCCTACCACCCTCCCTATCCCACCCCTCTAGGTCACAAAGCACCGAGCTGATCTCCCTGTGCTATGCAGCTGCTTCCCACTAGCTATCTATTTTACATTTGGTAGTGTATATATGTTCATGCCACTCTCTCACTTCGTCCCACCTTACTCTTCCCCCTCCCCGTGTCCTCAAGTCCATTTGCTACGTCTGCGTCTTTATTCCTGTCCTGCCCCTAGGTTCTTCAGAACAATTTTTTTTTAATATGCCATATATATGTGTTAGCATATGGTATTTGTTTTTCTCTTTCTGACTTACTTCACTCTGTGTGACAGACTATAGGTCCATCCACCTCACTACAAATAACTCAATTTCATTCCTTTTTATGGCTGAGTAATATTCAATTGTATATATGTGGCACATCCTCTTTATCCATTCATCTGTCAATGGACACTTAGGTTGCTTCCATGTCCTGGCTGTTGTAAATAGTGCTGCAATGAACACTGTGCTACATGACTCTTTTTCAATTATGGTTTTCTCAGGGTATATGCCCAGTAGTGGGATTGCTGGGTCGCATGGTAGTTCTATTTTTAGTTTTTTGAGGAACCTCTATACTGTTCTCCATAGTGGCTGTATCAATTTACATTCCCACCAACAGTGCAAGAGTGTTCCCTTTTCTCCACACCCTCTCCAGCATTTATTGTTTGTAGATTTTTTGATGATGGCCGTTCTGACTGGTGTGAGGTGATACGTCATTGTAGTTTTGATTTGCATTTCTCGAATGATTAGTGATGTTGAGCATTCTTTCATGAGTTTGTTGGCAATCTGTATATCTTCTTTGGAGAAATGTCTACTTAGGTCTTCTGCCCATTTTTGGATTGGGTTATTTGTTTTTTTTTGATATTGAGCTGCATGAGCTGCTTATATATTTTGGAGATTAATTGTTTGTCAGTTGCTTCATTTGTAAATATTTTCTCCTACTCTGAGGGTTGTCTTTTCATCTTGTTTATGGTTTCCTTTGCTGTGCAAAAGCTTTTAAGTTTCATTAGGGCCCATTTGTTTATTTTTGTTTTTATTTCCATTACTCTAGGAGGTGGGTCAAAAAGGATCTTGCTGTGATTTATGTCATAGAGTGTTCTGCCTATGTTTTCCTCTAAGAGTTTGATAGTGCCTGGCCTTACATTTAGGTCTTTAATCCATTTTGAGTTTATTTTTGTGTATGGTGTTAGGGAGTGTTCTAATTTCATTCTTTTACATGTAGCTGTCCAGTTTTCCCAGCACCACTTATTGAAGAGGCTGTCTTTTCTCCATTGTATATTCTTGCCTCCTTTATCAAAGATAAAGTGACCATATGTGCATGGGTTTACCTCTGGGCTTTCTATCCTGTTCCATGGATCTATATTTCTGTTTTTGTGCCAGTACCATACTGTCTTGATTACTGTAGCTTTGTACTATACTATGAAGTCAGGGATACTGATTCCTCCAGCTCCATTTTTCTTTCTCAAGATTGCTTTGGCTATTCGGGGTTTTGTGTTTCCATACAAATTGTGAAGTTTTTTGTTCTAGTTCTGTGAAAAATGCCAGTGGTAGTTTGATAGGGATTGCATTGAATCTGTAGATTGCTTTGGGTAGTATAGTCATTTTCACAATGTTCATTCTTCCAATCCAAGAACATGGTATATCTCTCCATCTATTGGTATCATCTTTAATTTCATTCATCAGTGTCTTAGAGTTTTCTGCGTACAGGTCTTTTGTCTCCTTAGGTAGGTTTATTCCTAGGTATTTTATTAATTGGTTGCAATGGTAAATGGGAGTGTTTCCTTAATTTCTCTTTCAGATTTTTCATCATTCATGTATAGGAATGCAAGAGATTTCTGTGCATTAATTTTGTATCCTGCTACTTTACCAAATTCATTGATTAGCTCTAGTAGTTTTCTGGTAGCATCTTTAGGATTCTCTATGTGTAGTATCATGTCATCTGCAAACAGTGACAGCTTTGCTTCTTCTTTTCTGATTTGGATTCCTTTTTTTTCTTTTTCTTCTCTGATTGCCATGACTAGGACTTCCAAAACTATGTTGAATAATAGTGGCGAGAGTGGACATCCTTGTTTTTTCCTGATCTTAGAGGAAATGCTTTCAGTTTTTCACCATCGAGAATAATTTTTCCTGTGGGTTTGTTGTATATGGCCTTTATTATGTTGAGGTAGGTTCCCTGTATGCCCACTTTCTGGAGAGTTTTTATTATAAATGGGTGTTGAATTTTGTTGAAAGCTTTTTCTGCATCTATTGAGATGATCATATGGGTTTTCTCCTTCAATTTGTTAATATGGTGTATTACACTGATTGATTTGCATATATTGAAGAATCTTTGCATCCCTGGGATAAACCTCACTTGATCATGGTGTATGATCCTTTTAATGTGCTGTTGGATTCTGTTTGCTAGTATTTTGTTGAGCATTTTTGCATCTATGTTCATCAGTGATATTGGCCTGTAGTTTTCTTTCTTTGTGACATCTTTGTCTGGTTTTGGTATCAGCGTCATGGTGGCCTCGCAGAATGAGTTTGGGAGTGTTCCTCCCTCTGCTATATTTTGGAAGAGTTTGAGAAGGATAGGTGTTAGCTCTTATCTAAATTTTTGATAGAATTTACCTGTGAGGTCATCTGGTCCTGGGCTTTTGTTTGTTGGAAGATTTTTAACCACAGTTTCAATTTCAGTGCTTGTGATTGGTCTGTTTATATTTTCTATTTTTTCCTGGTTCAGTCTTGGAAAGTTGTGCTTTTCTAAGAATGTGTCCATTTCTTCCAGGTTGTCCATTTTATTGGCATATAGTTGCTTGTAGTAATCTCTCATGATCCTTTGTATTTCTGCAGTGTCAGGTGTTACTTCTCCTTTTTCATTTCTAATTCTATTGATTTGACTCTTCTCCCTTTTTTTCTGGATGAGTCTGTCTAATGGTTTATGAATTTTGTTTATCTTCTCAAAGAACCAGCTTTTAGTTTTATTGATCTTTGCTATCATTTCCTTAATTTCTTTTTCATTTATTTCTGATCTGATTTTTATGATTTCTTTCCTTCTGGTAACTTAGGGCTTTTTTTGTTCTTCTTTCTCTAATTGCTTTAGGTGTAAGATTAGGTAGTTTATTTGAGATTTTTCGTGTTTCTTGAGGTAGGATTATATTGCCATAAACTTCCCTGTTAGAACTGCTTTTGCTGCATCCCATAGGTTTTAGATCATTGTGTTTTCATTGCCATTTGTTTCTAGGTAGTTTTTTATTTCCTCTTTGATTTCTCAGTGATCTCTTGGTTATTTAGTAGTGTGTTGTTTAGCCTCCATGTGTTCGTATTTTTTACAGTTTTTTTTCCTGTAATTCATATCTAGTCTCATAGCATTGTGGTCAGAAAAGATACTTGATATAATTTCAGTTTTCTTAAATTTACCAAGGCTTGATTTGTGACCCAAGATATGATCTATCCTGGAGAATGTTCCATGAGCACTTGAGCAGAAAGTGTATTCTGTTGTTTTTGGATGGAATGTCCTATAAATATCAATTAAGTCCATCTTGTTTAATGTATCATTTAAAGCTTGTGTTTCCTTATTTATTTTCATTTTGTATGATCTGTCCTTTCGTGAAAGTGGGGTGTTAAACTCCCCTACTATGATTGTGTTACCGTCAATTTCCCCTTTTTTGGCTGTTAGCATTTGCCTTATGTATTGAGGTGCTCCTATGTTGGGTGCATAAATATTTACCATTGTTATATCTTCTTCTTGGATTGATCCCTTGATCATTATGTAGTGTCCTTCTTTGTCTCTTGTAATAGTCTTTATTTTAAAGTCTATTTTGTCTGATATGAGAATTGCTACTCCAGCTTTCTTTTGATTTCCATTTGCATGGAATATCTTTTTCTATCCCCTCGCTTTCAGTCTGTAATGTGTCCCTAAGTCTGAAGTGGGTCTCTTGTAGACAGCATATATACGGGTCTTGTTTTTGTATCCATTCAGCCAGTCTATGTCTTTTGGTTGGAGCATTTAATCCATTTATATTTAAGGTAATTATTGATATGTATGTTCCTATTACCATTTTCTTAATTGTCTTGGGTTTGTGTTTGTACTTCTTTTCCTTCTCTTGTATTTCCTGCCTAGAGAAGTTCCTTTAGCATTTGTAAAGCTGGTTTGGTGGTCTGAATTCTCTTAGTTTTTGCTTGTCTGTAAAGGTTTTAATTTTTCTGTCGAATCTGAATGAGATCCTTGCTGGGTAGAGTAATCTTGATTGTAGGTTTTTCCTTTCCATCATGTTAAGTATGTCCTGGCACTCCCTTTTGGCTTGCAGATTTTCTGCTAAAAGATCAGCTGCTAACCTTTTGGGGGTTCCCTTTTTACGTTATTTGTTGCTTTTCCCTTGCTGCTTTCAATATTTTTTCTTTGTATTTAATTTTGATAGTTTGATTAATATGTGTCTTGGTGTGTTTCTCCTTGGATTTATCCTGACTGGGACTCTCTGCTTTTCCTGGACTTGATTGACTATTTCCTTTCCCATATTAGGGACGTTTTCAAGTATAATCTCTTCAAAAATTTTCTCAGTCCCTTTCTTTTTCTCTTCTTCTTCTGGGACCCCTATAATTAGAATGTTGGTGCGTTTAATGTTTTCCCAGAAGTCTCTGAGACTGTCCTCAATTCTTTTCATTCATTTTTCTTTATTCTGCTGTGCAGTAGTTATTTCCACTATTTTATCTTCCAGGTCACTTATCCGTTTTCCTGCCTCAGTTATTCTGCTATTGATTTCTTCTAGAGAATTTTTAACTCCATTTATTGTGTTGTTCATTATTGTTTGTTTGGTCTTTTGTTCTTCCAGATCCTTGTTAAATGTTTCTTTTATTTTCTCCATTCTGTTTTCAAGAATTTGGATCATCTTTACTATCATTACTCTGAATTCTTTTTCGGGTAGACTGCCTATTTCCTCTTCATTTGTTAGGTCTGGTGGGATTTTACTTTGCTCCTTATGTGCTGCATATTTCTGTGTCTTCTCATTTTGCTTAACTTACTATGTTTGGGGTCTCCTTTTTGCAGGCTGTAGGTTTGTAGTTCCTGTTGTTTTTGGTGACTGACCCCAGTGGGTAAGGTTGGTTCAGTGGGTTGTGTAGGCTTCTTGGTGGAGGGGACTGGTACCTGTGTTCAGGTGGATGAGGCTGGATCTTGTCTGTCTGGTGGGCAGGACTGCATCCAGTGGTGTGCTTTGGGGTGTCTGTGACCTTACTGTGATTTTAGGCAGTCTCTCTGCTAATGGGTGGGGTTGTGTTCCTGTCTTGCTAGTTGTTTGGCATAGGGTGTCCAGCACTGGAGCTTCCTGGTCGTTTAGTGGAGCTGGGTCTTAGCGTTGTGATGGAGATCTCTGGGAGAGCCCTCGCTGATTGATATTATGTGGGGCCGGGAGGTCTCTGGTGGACCAGTGTCTGAACTCAGCTCTCCCACCTCAGAATCTCAGGCCTGACACCTGGCCGGAGCACCAAGACCCTGTCAGCCACATGGCTCAGAAGTAAAGGGGGAAAAAAAACACAATAAAATAAAATAAAGTTATCAAAATAAAAAATAAAAAAATTATTAAAATAAAAATATTAAGAAAGTAATAATAAAAAAGAGAGCAAACAAACCAGTAAACAAATCCACCAATGATAACAAGCGCAAAAAACTATACTAAGATACACATAAAAATCAGAAACTAGTCAGTTGCATACAGCAAACCCCAAGTCTACAGTTGCTCCCAAAGTCCACCACCTCAATTTTCAGATGATTTGTTGTCTATTCAGGTATTTCACAGATGCAGGTACATCAAGTTGATTGTGGAGATTTAATCCGCTGCTCCTAAGGCTGCTGGGAGAGATTTCCCTTTCTCTTCTTTGTTCGCACAGCTCCTGGGGTTCAGCTTTGGATTTGCCCCTGCCTCTGCATGTAGGTTGCCCCCTGGCATCTCTTCTTCGCCCAGACAGGACGAGGTTAAAGGAGCAGCTACTTCGGGGGCTCTGGCTCACTCAGGCCAGGGGGGGAGGGAGGGGCACGGATACGGGGCGAGCCTGCGGTGGCAGAGGCGGCGTGACGTTGCAGCAGCCTGAGGCACGCCGTACGTTCTCCCGGGGAAGTTGTCCCTGGATCACGGGACCCTGGCAGTGGCAGGCTGCACAGGCTCCCGGGAGGGGAGGTGTGGATTGTGACCTGTGCTTTCACACAGGCTTCTTGGTGGCTGCAGCAGCAGCCTTAGCATCTCATGCCCGTCTCTGGGGTCCACGCTGATAGCCGCAGCTGACGCCCATTTCTGGAGCTCGTTTAAGCAGTGCTCTGAATCCCGTCTCTTTGTGCGTCCTGAAACAATGGTCTGTTGCCTCCTAGGCAGGTCCAGACTTTTTCCTGGACTCCCTACCGGCTAATGTGGCACACTAGCCCCTTCAGGCTGTGTTCACGCCGCCAACCCCAGTCCTCTCCCTGGGATCCGACCTCCGAAGCCCGAGCCTCAGCTCCCAACCCCCGCCCACCCTGGCTGGTGAGCAGACAAGCCTCTCGGGCTGGTGAGTGCTGCTCGGCGCCGAGCCTCCGTGCGGGAGTCTCTCCGCTTTGCCCTCCGCACCCCTGTGGCTGCGCTCTCCTCCGTGGCTCCGAAGCTTCCCCCCTCTGCCACCCGCAGTCTCCGCCCGCGAAGGGGCTTCCTAGTGCGTGGAAACCTTTCCTCCTTCACAGCTCCCTCCCACTGCTGCAGGCCCCGTCCCTATTCTTTTGCCTCTGTTTTTTCTTTTTTCTCTTGCCCTACCCAGGTACGTGGGGAGTTTCTTGCCTCTTGGGAAGTCTGAGGTCTTCTGCCAGCGTTCAGTAGGTGTTCTGTAGGAGTTGTTCCACATGTAGACGTATTTTTGATGTATTTGTGGGGAGGAAGGTGATCTCCACGTCTTACTCCTCCGCCATCTTGAAGCTCCTCGGGAGTGATATTTTGGATATGTTAAGTTTGAAATCCCTGATGGAGGCCAACTGGTGATGTCAAGAAGGTGACTGGATATATAAACCGGGTGCTTAGAGGAGACATTAAACTGGAGATATTCATGTTGGGTCCCTAACTGTATAAATGTCATTTAAAGTCCTGAGCCTGGATGAGATAAGTTTAGGGATAATGTGAAGACAGGACTGGGTCCTGGGGCATTCCAGCATTTAGATGTGAGGAGGAGCAGGAGCAAAGGAGACTGAGAAGCAGTTGCCAGTGTCCAAAGAGCAGAGCCCCAGCAAATGGGTGGAGACAGTTCAAGATTGAGGGTGCTATTACCTCTGTCAAATGCTGCAGAGAGGAAAGGCAGGATGATGGTAGAGATGCATCACTAGATTTGGCCAGGTGGATGGAGCTCTCCCTCTATGTCTCTTTGAGTCTGTATATATACACTCACAGAAAAACTGAGCCAGGCTATTAGAGTATCTCCTTTAAACATGCTTTTGTGCAGACAAAAAAAAGAAAAGTTAATGAATTGTGGATTGACCATGCATTAGTTGTTTCAGAATAATTCAGATATTTACATACTCATGGGGCACCTTGTATCTCCTGTTTCTTAAAATGTCAAAGGTCTTAGGGGGAAAGTACACATTTTCATTAAAATTTTATTGCAAAGCTGATGAGTTGAATATGCTTTCATTTACTTTGATCTCCTTCGGTAACAGTTCATAGGGCATGTGGATACAATTTTGTTTCCTATTAGACTCGACTGTTTTTGCAATATATACCCATATCAAATCACTGTGTTGTACACCTGAAAGTAATATAGTGTTATGTGTCAATTATATCTCAATAAAAAATAAAATAAAATAATGAAGCACAGAAAGCAAGAACTCAACTATCATGACTATTCAGAATCAGAATAATAATAGTAGTATTTTAGAGCTAATAGGGATGAAAAACAGAGAGGGGTCTTAATATTTGTAACAGAAAAGCAATTTGATGTAATAAAAAGAGTATTGGTTTTGAAGTTAGAAAAATTTGGATGTGAATCCTAGCTCCACAATTTACTGTTTGATATTCTGTGAGTTTGCAGAGTCTTGATTTTCTAATCTATTAAGTAAGGATAAATAGCACTTATATGCTTGTGGAGAGGATTAAATAAGATAATGTGTATAAAGCACATGGTCCCAGGGACTTCCCTGTTGGTCCAGTGGTTAAGACTCCACGCTCCCAATGCAGGGGGCACGGTTTTGATCCCTGGTGGGGGAACTAAGATCCCGCCTGCCGCAAGGCGCGGCCAAAAAAAAAAGCACATAGTGCTGCATAGTGCCTGCCTGATATGGGTCAGGAATTTACAGAATGTTAGTTGTTCTCCTTTACCAGGCTTGAAGTCACGTCACAAAGGTAGCGTAGTAGGGCTGGGACCAGAGTGCCCGTGTCCCGACTTGATTTCCAAACTTTCTCCAGTGAGCCATCACGGTCACGTATGGAGTTGAAGGAAGGGAGACATTTAGCTGCTTATGTCTCAGCTCTGCAGTCAGAATCATTGGGACCCTCATAGGGGAGTGGTTGGTAACGCGGGAACGCTCTGAAAACAATCAGAAAGAGGCTGCCCTGTCCTTCAAGGAGTTCTCATCAAATATGGGCATCAGCGCTCACTTGCATAGGGAAATTTAAGTGAGAATCTTTGTATAACGTGCACTCTGTTCCAAAATTACTGGTCTTCCAAAGCACTGAGGGACCTGGGCTAGCTTTTTGTCATTTATTCCCCAAGGAAAATGGATGTTTGCTCAACAGGTACAAGAACTGATCAAGGTCATGCCGTCTGTCATCATTCCCTTCTTCCACCCAGTGCAGGCTACTTATACATATTTTTAAGTCATGCACTTTGTGCATTCTTATCTCTACATTTTGGTTGTATCTTTCGCATTTTCCCCCCTCCTCCTCTCTCCATCCACTGGAGATCTTCTTGCACTCTCTTTGACATTATGTAAAGTACCCATCCTCAGAAGCTAGCTGTATTCCAAAGTTTTTCTGGAAATTCCAACACGGAGGAGAGCTCTCCCTCCTCAGAACAATGGGCTACTATTTAATCTATAGAATAAAACTATGCAAATTTGACCGCCCACATTTTCCCTGTGGCTGGCCATCTTTCTAAAATTTATACTGATCACACACAGGCCTCTTGACAGGTCATCTTAGGTCCAGTAATGGCAGAAATAAAACTTATAGGCCTGGATCATTTCTATCCACAAAATATATCCAGCGTCATCAATGATATGAAAACGTGAACAAAGGATGGCTCTGAGCCACCCTGACCCCTGAGTAGGGTGATGGCTCAGGGCTGGTGCAGGTGGTGCTGATAGCCAGCAGCCCATTGAGTGAGAGCTCTGTGAGGTCTAGGGCCCCCCTAGATAAAAGATTTTATCCTCTTTCCACTGGAAAGACCATGTCATTCCAGAAACAACTCCTGCTCCCATGTAAATCAACCAATCTGGTGTTCAGTAAACCTAGAGGCTAATGGTAAGATTAAAGTTTAATTATGAGAACACACTGGAGAGTGTGGAGTCCTGCTCAGTGCCTGGGCACACAGGTTGACCAAGCCTAGAAGAGCCATCATGAATGCTGATGCAGTGGGCTGCTGCGCAAAGAGCATGTGCAATGGGAACAGGTAGATTCAAGTTCACATCCTGACTCTTGACTTAGCAACTGGTTATGTGTTCTTGGGTGAGAGGGTCAATCTCTGTGAGTCTCTATATCTTCATCTGTAAAACTGTGGCAAATCCAGCCTCTGCTTGGTTTCACCTGGGTGTACATTCAGCTGGCTCCTCAGCTGAAGGCTGGTTTATATTTTCTAATTTGCCTCCTTTTCTTCAACTTGTAGCTGAGATCAAAACCAGTAATGGAGAGAATAAAAGCAGAAATGGAGTCTGGATGAATTATTAACATCCAAAGACCTGGATGCTCTTAGAACCCGTGAAGCTGGAGGAAGGTGCATTGCTAATAACTGAGTTGGAATCAAACTGACCTGGGTCTGCAAGATGCAGGTGGCTCCTGTGGCATCACCACGTTGAGCAGCAGTGAAATTATTTCTCCCAAGGCAAACTGATGGTTGTGGAACTATTAGAAACGTTTCCTCCTTAGATAGCTAGCATTCATTTAAAAAAAAAAAAGAAATATTTTTGTGTTTTTTTTTCACACACACACACTGTATTTTATTTTTATAAGAGATAAATAAACTGACACCAAGCATTGTAAATGGATGACCACAACAAAAGCAACAATGATTGCAATTACCAAACACGAAACACACTCATACTATGTCATAATATTGACGTTCAGTCCAGTAATCCTCCACTGTAACAGCTCCTTTTTGAACCTTAATGGCATCATTTATAAAATAATGGATAATAATACCTCTCTCTCAGGATGGCTGTGAGGATTCTCAAAAATAAGGCTGAAATGCTTCACACATATTAGGTGTTCAGTAGATAATAGTTACTTTGTTTTATCTAAAAGGACAGGGCAGGGTTGACTATGAGAAGATATGCATGCCAGGAGATATCAGAGTCCATAGGTTTTTTTTTTTTTTTCTGTTCATACAATAATTTTTCTTGTAGGAATGTTGATAGGATTAGCCCAAGACAGTTTTTCCAGCAGTGAAGAGTGGCATGATTTTGCCTGTTTTACTACTATTCATTCAGGTAACTGACATGGTTTCCTGAGTCACAACGTTGCATCTGGTCACTCTTGTCCTTAGGACGCTTGCCTGGGTGGGTGAGGGATGGGAGAAGCTTGGTACTGCTGCTGCCTCTCCTGTGTTCTTGCCCCCAAACCAGAGCTTTGGGTGTGGGCTCTGATAAAGTGGAGGAATGGTGGGTGTGGGGTGGCACGCCTGCCGTGGGTCAGCGGTTCCCCATGTGCTGCTGACTCTCCCCTGGGTAAGTGGAGCCACATTTCTTTCCTGGCAGCTGCAGAGCCCAAGCGTCAGCAGAGAGCTTTGAAGTTTCCTGGGGAGAAACGGCGTTCTATAAAGAGAAGGAATTATTATTGCTTCCTGGCTTTGGTGAGTTAGCAATGGTCTGGTGAATTTGGAAAGCAGCAGTTGGCTTCGCATTCAATTGTTTTGACTTATTTTTCATAAAAAATAAGAACTCCTCTTAGTTAGAGATGGTTAGCAAAAACAAACAAAATAATATAGACAAACAAAACCCTGACTTCCTTCTTTTCCCCAGAACTGTGCAAATGTATATTCATGAATCAGTAAATAAAAGCAAATGAAAAATGGATGTGATTTTGTAACTCTCTCGGAACAAGCAGCAGGAATTTAAATAATATTAAATTTACTGACATGTTTTTTTCAGTGCGTCCTCAGAATTTGTTTTTAAACCTTTCTTCTCTTTTTGAATAGGCCTTGGGGTGGGGAGTGTTTGTTGCTTAAGAGTGACGCAAATTCAGCCCTCCAACTTCCCCCCTTCCTGTTGCAGCATGGCTATTCTCCCTCCTCCCTGTCCTCCTTCTCCTCCTAATACTGCATATTTCCTTCTCTTCTGTCTCTGTGTGAAGAATAACTTTCTTGCCCAGTTGCACGCACAATGTAGTTACAACGCTTTTTGCCGGCAGTAAGAATGATCATGTGTAGATATGGGTTTATGAATGTGACTTTTATCGTAGGCCTTTAATTGACCCAAGGGAGACACAGTGGATACAGCTGATGCAGCTGGCATGCTTGATTAGAACATCAATATTAGCCTCAGCTTATCAGACTTCTGTTGTATCTAAGGCATTGTGTTGGGTGAGATGGGATGTTTCTTTCTTTTTTTTGGCTTAAACAACAGAAATATATTTTCTCACAATTCTGGAGGCTAAAAGTCTGAGATCAAGGTTTCAAGAGGGTTGGTGTCTTCTGAGACCTCTCTCCTTGTCTCATAGATGGCCATCTTCTCCCCGATTCCTCACATGGTCTCTCCTCTGTCTGTGCTTGCGTCCTGATCTCCTCTTTTTTTTTTTAACTTTTTATTTTATATTGGAGTACAGCCGATTAACAATGTTGTGATAGTTTCAGGTGCACAGCAAAGTGACTCAGCCATGCATATACATGTATCCATTCTCCCCCAGACTCCCCTCCAAGATGGGATATTTCAAAATATAGAAGACACTCCATGAGTGTTTGCAGAAGATGTGTCACAAGCGATGCAGACCATGGAAATCCAGAGGGGTGGCATCTCTCCTCACTGGAGTGAGCACAAGAGGCAGGCTTCATGCAGGAGTAGAATTCACTATATATATATATATATATATATATATATATATTTATATTTATATATTTATTTATTTATTTATTTGGGGGTGTGTGATTTTTTATTTTTTAAATTTTTAAATTGAAGTATAGTTGATTTATAATATTGTGCTAGTTTCAGGTGTACCCCAAAGTGATTCAATTATACATATATATATATATATATATATATATATATGTATGTTCTTTTTCAGATTCTTTTCCATTATAGGCTATTACAAGATATTGAATATAGTTCCCTGTGCTCTACAGTAGGTCCTTGTTGTTTATTTTATATATAGTAGTGTGTATCTGTTAATCCCAAACTCATAGTTTATCTCTACTCCCTCACTTTCCCCTTTAGTAACCGTAAGTTGTTTTCTTTCTATGTCTGTGAGTCTATTTCTACTTTTAAATAAGTTCATTTTCATCATTTTTTAAGATTCCACATATGAGTGTTATCATATGATATTTGTCTTTGTCTGACTTACTTCGCTTAGTATGATAATCTCTAGGTTCATTTGTGTTACTGCAGCTGGCATTATTTCATTCTTTTTTTTACGGCTGAGCAATATTCCATTGCATATATATACCACATCCTCTTTGGGATTCACTATATATTGAAGTGCATGTTGGAGGGGAGGAGGAAGGCTATTGTAGGCAGAGGGACTACAGGAAGAAAGTTATAAAGGTCAAGAATCCAGAGTTGAACTGCGGCAGAGTGCATAGACCCATGAAACGAGAGCAGAATTGAGTGTTAGGAGCTTAGAAGGTGATGGAGAGCAGTGAATTGTGAAAGGCAAGCATTGAGAGCACATGTGGAGAGAAAATCTGGGGAAAGGAGACCCCAGTTAAACATCTAAAAACAAAATCCTGATTTAAGTTAAGGGATCAAGGATTTAGGGAGAATAGAGCCAACAGGTTAGAGAATTGGGCTGAGGTGGAATTAAAAGATAGATTTACATTAAAGGCAGGATTGAGAAGGGGATACAGGGGTGTTTCCTTCCTGACCTCAAACCCTGGCCTCCTCCTCTTCCTGCTTTCAGGCTGGTGGTGCTTCAGACCAGGGCAGTTTAGCCTAGTAACTAAGCACGTGTATTTTGTTAATCCCAGTCTACCATATTGGCTCCATGACCTGGGGCAAATTACCTCTCTCTGCTTCAATTTCCCCATCAGCAAAATGGTATAAAAGAATAGTAGCCATGTCAGTGTTGTTGAGAGAATTAAAAGAGTCAAAGCATATGAGGTGTTCAACCACTACCTGGGCATTGTTATTACTTGAGGCTCTCCTTTGCTGCAACATTTCCTAGAAACTGGAGGTTGGGGATCTAGCATGCACCATGCGTAGTGATCCCCTATTCTGTTAGTTGCCAGGTAACATTAGAAGAAAGCGTGTGAGTTAGAGTTTAGCTGAAATAAAGAGACAACATGAAAAGCTTGTATGGCTACTTGTGAATTGAGAAGGTATCACTTGTTTTCTGTATGCTGAATGCCGTATTAAGTATCTGCACTTCTCCTAAGGGGAGAGGAAATTAAATTCAGTGACTGACAGAGCACTAAATCCTTTCCCATATATCCTCTCATTTAGTCCTTATCACTATCCCATGAGAAAGGAATCATTATTCTCTTTGCAGACAAGAAAATAAATTGAGAGCCATTAGGTTATATATCTGTAGGCAAAGAGCTAGTATGGGATGCCTAAACCATGTCCCCTGTGATGAGAACAGTGGAAACAATGCTTCGCCCCTCTCCCTCCAAGAAAAACAGGGATTTTTCTCTTGAAATATTAGAGGACCTGGATGATCACTCAGCATGTATTCCTAACCTCTCCACCCTTGTGATGATAGTTCCTGAATCTCTACTGATCACGGTAGATGGCAGATGAGAAATGTCCGTAGGCTAGTAGCAAATCACTCAGAACAATTTAGAAGGCATGTTCATAAATTAGGGCATAGATGTCAACACTGTCATTTTCTGCCTGTGGGATGGAGAAAACGGATTTCATCAGGAGGTAAACTGGTGTGTGAAGGTACGGTTCGTAAAACTGTCACTGAGCTAGATTTGAAAGCAAGGAAAGGTTTCTGGAACAATAGTATGTGCCCAGTTTGGATGGTGAAACAGACTGCCCTGCCTGGACACTCACACTTCAGTAGTTTGGGCTCCCAATTGGGTGCTGGCCCATAGGATACTTAGTTGAGCCTGTGTCAGCTGTCAGAGAACCACATCCTTCCAGCCTGTCACTGTACGTGTGTTGGAGGAGGATCCCCGTGTCCGGGGACTCATGTCACATTTGCCTGAGGGGAGGGTGAAGGGGCTTGTGGTCCTGTGTGCAGCTTAGTTCTGTGGTTTGCCCCGCTGCCATCTACCTTCCTGTAGAGAAGGGGAGGGTGAGCCTGGTGAGGGTGTGATCCTGGGAAGGCGGTGTGGGGAGGTCTTCCTTCAGCCCTAAGGCTCACTCATTGCTGATGTCCTTTCAGACATGGAGTGAGCCTCAAACCTATTGTATGAGGTACCAAAATATCACTTCATGCTACAAAACTCTGGCCAGCTACTCCCTGTTCAAGCTCATAAGCTGAAGCGTCTTCCTTAAAATACCTGTTCTTAAGTTTTTGACAGGGATATTTTTTTAGTCAAAGCATTTTAATTTTTATTCCAAATGTATTTATTTGAATGGAAAACACACGTTCATAGAAAACTAACTAAAGGCTACCAAAAGGCATCATGTGAAAACTGCATTTTCTATCCCCACCATTGCTCAGACCCCTAATTTATTTCTCACTCCTGAGGTCATCACTGTATCTATTTTCTAGAGATATTCTGTATACAAAAAAAGTCTATATGGATAAAGATCTTGTTTTTATTCTTGTTTTTCATTTCTTTTCCTTTTCTCCCTCCCTCCCTCCCTTCCTTCCTTCCTTCCTTCCTCCCTCCCTCCCTCCTCTGTCTTTCTTTTCTTCCTTTCTTTCTCTCTCTCTCTTCATATGAGTCTTCTTTAAATTTTTTTCATTTGTCAAAGTATCTTGTATGGCAGTTCTTATAGACCTATGTATTAGTCAGGGTTCTCCAGAGGAACAGAATCAATAGTGTATACTATAAGAAATTACAACTGTTTATTATAAGGAATTGTCTTACATGATTATAGAGGCTGGCGAGTCCCAGGATCTGTAGTCAGCAAGACCCAAGAAGAGCCAGTGTTTCAGTCTGAGTCCAGGGGCTGGAGGAGACCAGTGTCCCAGCACATGCAGTCAGGTAGGAGGAGTTCCCCTCATTCGTGGGAAGGTCAGCCTCTTAGTTCTGTCCAGCCTTCAACTGATGGAATGAGGGCCTCCCACATTAGGAAGGACATTCTGCTTAACTTAGTCTACCAATTCAAATGTTAATCTCATCCAGGAACATCCTTCAGAATACCCAAAATTATTTTTGACCAAATAGCTGGGCACTGTGTGGCCCAGTCAAGTTGACACATAAAAGTAGCCATCACAGCTTGTTTTCTTCCTTTCTTTTAATTGTAATTTAAAAAAAAACAGACAAGTTTTTAGATTCATAGCAAAATTTAGTGAAAGGTATGGAGATTTCCCATGTATTCCCTGCCCCCGCATATGCACATACAAACAGCCTACTCCACTATCACTATCCTGCACCAGAGTGACACATTTGTTGTAACTGATGAACCTATGTTGACACATTATCACTCAAGGCTATATACTTTATAAGCTATTTCTCTTACCTTACCGGTAGTTTTCATTCAGTGGAAAAAAAACTTTCTATTAGAGTGTTCCAAAAATGGAATTGGCTGCTTCTTGAGTACCCTTCTGTCCCTGGAAATTTTCAAATTGATATTGTCTTATGGATGCTGGGAAGGGACTCTTTTTTGCACTCGTGGAGATAAAATCTAGAGCTGTGAAATATGGGCCATACATTTAATTTTACATTTTCAAGTAGCAGGACGGTAAAAAGAAATAGGTGAAATTAATTTAAAAAATATATTCTATTTAACCCAATATATTCAAAATATTATTTCAATACACAATCCAAATGAAAATATTAATAAGGTATTTTATATTCTCTTTTGCATACTAAGTCTTCAAAATCCAGTGTACATTTTACACTTATAACACGTCTCAATTTTGACTAGCCACATGTCATGAGCTTAATGGCCATACGTAGCTAGTGGCTACTGGCTACCACACTGGATATCACAGGACTAGATAGGACCCATTCCAGTGGTGAGTCTTGTTTCTGAAGTTATTTACAGAATAGCCCAGAAAATGGTGCTGGGCCATTTATGAGACGGCCAAGTGTGGATGAGTGGAGAGAGGTCAGGGCTGAAGACAGGAGACCTGAGTGCTTTCCTTGCAATCATACAAACTAGGAGAGTGAGTGTATGAACTTTGCTCAAGCCCTGTATTTCAGTTTTTTGCCTTTAAAATGAAAGCCATGATACTTGTTTTACTCACCTTGCAGAATTGTTGAGAGGCTCAGAAGAGATAAAAGATGTGAAGGTGCTTTGAAGAGTTGAAATCACATTAAATGTGATGTAATTGCTCAGGCAGAGTCAGCCATTCAGCGGTTGCTCTGTTCTCAGTCGTGCCACAGGCTTGTTGAACACCCTTAATCTCTTCATGACTCAGTTTTTCCAACTGTTAGCAGGAAATATTTGAAAGAGTCCTTTGAAGTGAATGATACAATGGTAGTAGACACATTACATTGTAATGGTGTGGTTCCTGGGTGGCCCATCACAACTCCTCATCCCCAAAACATATCAAAATACAAGAGACGTGTGAATAGTAGACATTAAAGAATAGAGGTCAGGATTGTGGGCTGCTCTGCTTCACATTCCAGCTTTGTGCTGTGTTAATTGTGTGACATAGTTTTCATACCTATAAAATGGGGATCGAATTAGTAATTCCCTCATAGATACTATGTGAGGGTCAAAAGCACCAATACACATAAGGGACTTATGACAGAGCCTGGCACATAGTGATAAATATTCACTATTTTCAGTGTTACAGATACTGCCAAGAGACAGTACTTATATCTGTATCAGTTTCCTATGGCTCTTGTAATAAATTACTGCAAACTTGGTGGCTTAAAACAATACACATTTATTTTCTTACCATTCTGGAGGTCAGAAGTCCAAAATCAGTTTCACTGGACTGAATCCAAGGGTTGGCCTGGCCACACTCCCTTGGAAATTCTGGGGGAGAGTCTGTTTCTTTGCCTTTTCCAGCTTCGAGAGCTTCATTCCTCACATTATTTGGCTCACGGCCCCTTCTTCCCTCTTCAGAACCATCGTGTAGCATCTTCAAATCTCTATTTGTTTTGTCATCACATCACCTTCCCTCTTGTCAAGTCTCCCTCTTAGGGACCCTTGTGATTATATTTAAAGCCACCTAGATAATCCAGGAGAATGTCTCCATCTCAAGATCCTCAACTTAATCACACTTGCAAAGTCCATTTTGCCACATAAGGTAATAGTCACAGGTTCCAGGGGTTAGGACTGGAATATTCAGCCTACTACATACTCTAACTTTTTTTTTTTTAGTATTTATTTATTTATTTGGCTGTGCCAGGTCTTAGTTGCGACATGTGGGATCTTAGTTGTGGCATGTGGGATCTTTAGTTGCAGCATGCAGGCTCTTAGTTGTGGCATGCGGGATCTTGTTTCCCAACCAGAGATCGAACCCAGGCCCCCTGTATTGGGAGTGTGGAGTCTTAACCTGTGGACCACCAGGGAAGTCCCTAGTCTGAGTTTATTTTAGTTTTATCCTCACTCTACCTCCTTATCTCCTCAAAATGATGATGTTGATATTGCTGTAGAAGAAATAGAATGGGACATAGTTCACATCTGATTTTGCAGACTCTCATTTTTTTTGCTATTTCAGTTTGGAGAGTTACAATGTTTCTCTTTTCTAGGATTTTCATTCACTCTATAAATATATGAGAGCCTATATGGTGCTAGAAATTGAGCAGAACAGACAGAAACCCAACCTAACCTTATGGGACATGTGGGAGAAAACATACATAAAACCACCACACGAACATGGGGCTGTGAAAGGTAACTGCGGATGACTGTGGAGCGTAGAGCAGATACTTTGTGTTTCAACATGATGTTTTGTATGTAATGGGGATGTTATAATTTTGGGGAGGCATTAGGATGTAGATGCTGCAGAAACTTTTCACAATTGAGCTTACACTTGTCTAGAGGTAGGAAACACCTAGGTATATAGGAAAAGGGTTGTTACTAGTGAAAGTAAAGAAATTTCATAAGAACTCTGTCTCTACAGGAGTCAAGCAGAGGTGAGCATCCCCTCCAAAACGAGAAAATATTTCACCTGAGAAAATATTTCAATGAATCAAGTTATTACATTTCTTTAGAAACTTTGAGCAGAGGATTAAGATTGGTTTCCGTTGCTTCATACGTTATAAATTTAAGTTTAAGGAATGGTGCATGCTGGGCCCAGGATTAGTGTCAGAGAGGAAAGAGCTGAAATCAGAATTTATGTTTTAGGGTTAATGCTACTGGGAGAGCAACGATGCTTTAAAGCCACGTTTTTAAGGTCGCCTCCAGAAACAAGAGTGCTACCTTCGTGCACCATTGCTACAGGTGCTCAGTGAAAAAGAACTTTGTTATTTACCTGTCTTCTAAGACCTGACTGCCAGGTCAGAGCAGATTTATGTTGTCGCTATGCCTTATGGAATAAACACACTTTCAGGCCACAGTAGTTTCATGCTGGAGGAAGGGAGTAATCGGTTATATTTGATCCTTCCATTTTTTAAAAAAATGAAGTCTCCTCATGCCATTTTTCCCTTCGTACCATCCAAAAGTACTAATTGAGAGTGTCTGAGATAGCACCCGATGTGATTGTCTGGTGACATGCTTCAAATATTTGAAGGTAGTTATTAACTAACTATTGTTAATTTCTTTTAAAAAAACATTTAAAAAAGATATTTATTTACTTATTTATTTATTTATGGCTGCGATCTTAGTTCCCTGACCAGGGATTGAACCCTTGCCCCCTGCAGTGGAAGCTCAGAGTCCTAACCACTGGACTTCCAGGGAATTCCCACTCTTGTTTATTTCAACTGACAGTTTTGAGCACCTACTTATGTCAAGCAATAGGTTAAGGCTTATTGTTGGCTAAGAAAGGCATCATGATAGAGGATATAGGAAACTGTCCCACTAGAGAGATTAAGTATGTATTTGTAGGCAGATCAAAGAAATCTTCATAGAGGAGATGTATCTGCGGCTGGGTGTTGAAGAATGAGTAAGACAGTTGGGTAGGAAGAGTCTCTTACTGCATCACAGTTCCAAGAAAGTTTCAGGGAGGCTGATGGGGGGACTTCCAGCTAAGGTTGCCCTTTAGAGGATGACCTCTCCCTTTGGGATGGGTCTGCCTCGGTCCCCTCGCCCTACTCAGGCTGACAGCAGCTCTCAGGGATTGTGGCATCTGCATGAATGAGGTCTTGGGTTTGGAAGAGCAGTGGCAGGAGACTCAGTCAACTCCTCTGAGCCATGGTTCAGGCCTCACCCATTTGGCCTGCACTTCACAATCCAGACTCACTCCTCTGATGGTGGAACTGATTTACAGTACGGACCATATCCATGGGAAGTGCACAGAGTTTGGTATGTTTGGAGTTTAGAGTATACAGAGAGGAACAATAAGAGGTAAGGTTGGCTGTGGAAAAAAGGTTCAGATAGTGGGCGGCCTTGGAGGCCATGCTAGGGAGTTTGGACTTCATCTTATAGACAATGGTGTTTAAAGCAGAGGAACACATTTATATTTGCGTGTTTATAAATTTATACTCCTTATAGTGATGAAGGTAGATTAAAGTGACACAAGACTGAAACGAGGAGACCTGTTGGGAGGTTTTTACAATAGTCCAAGTAATGGATGTTGAAAGGCAAAGGAGTCAGGGCAAATGGAGAGACAGGAGGGAATTTATTATAGAAATTGTGAGGATTGAGGAATTCATTGTCATAGTGAGATGGGTGGAAGGATGGGCAGATCATGTCATTAGTCAATATGGTACACACTGGGGGAGAATATGAAGTTAAGTTTTTGGACATGTGGAATTACAGGTTCTATCACCTGTTTGCTGATGTGGTTTTTAGACCCTCTGTGATACTGGCTGGTCTCCTCTTGGATACACTCCAGTGCACCTCTCAAATGTGTTGTAAATTCCAATAAATCCAGTTCTGGATGTGATCAGAGCTCAGGGGAATGACAACTACATTTTTTAAATGCAGCCTAGGCCTGCATTAGCTTTTTCGGCAGCAGGCCCATGCTGTGGGCTTATTTTGAGCTTGTCATCCACTCAAGCCCTGACGTCTTTTTCACATGAGCTGTTTTCAAGGCAATTCTTTACTCTGGAATTGATTTTTTTTTTTTTAAACTTAGGTGCAATATGTTTCATTTGTTCCATTAAATTTTATCTTGTGAGTTTGGATACATTATTCCAGCCTGTCAAATATGATTTTCAAATGTTGATTGATTCTCGTAGTCTTTCTCTTTGTGATACCTCCAAACTTTGTGATCTCTTTGTATTTGAAAAGTGTGTTCCATCCTATTCGATAGAACAAAACAGAAATAATTGAGAGCTTTGTGTCACTCAAGACCTCCTTCTTATTTGAAAGATACCTACCTACTTGTCAGTTCTCTTTGGGAACATGGCTTTCAACTAACCACATTTATCCATTATGAATTTAAGAATAGTACGACAGACATTGCTGATGTGTTGTTGAACTCAGATGCTGTTTGTGTCTAGAATTTCCCTGGCCTGCCATTTTAGTGATCCCATCAGAAGGTAAGACTTGTCTTTAATGAGCCTGGGCTGCTACTCAGTACTTACCACTTTCTTTGCTAAGCTCATAAACTATCTGTTTAGATATGCATTTCCCAGGGTTTGATGTCAGACTCATGGGGATATCATTTTCATAATCTTCTTTTGTCTGTTTTTGAAAATAAGAACCTTTGACTTTTTCAGTCCTTTTGACCTTTATCCTAGTCTCATGTATTCCCTAACCCCTGAGATTAATGTCTTAGTTGTTGCAGTTTCCTTTGGAACTTAGTATAATACAGTGGTTAAGAGTACAGTTAACCTGCCTGGGCAAGAATGCTGGCTATGAAACTTCTGGCAACTTATTTATCCCTCTGAACTCTGATTCCTTGTCTGTGAAATACAGTTAATAACAGTACCTATCAATTAAGTTGTTGTAAGATTAAACAAGTTAACCCATGTAAAGGACTTAGTGCCTGCCATGTAACAGGCACTCAGTAAATAAGCTCTTTTATTACTCTAGAATGTCATTTGGTTTGGATCTAATACCTGCTTTCTTAACTATTTCCTCAATATGTCTTCTCTCTATTTCCCTCTATTAACCATGATTATTCTCTCTTTTTTTAAGAGTTTGAAGACTGTTCTTTTTGATGAAGATGGAGTTTTAACTGTGGCGTTAAAACCAATTGAAGGGAGATAGATTTTAGTCAAATAACTTGGTTTTCTTTTGGCTTCTAAGGTACAGAATAATTTATTGCTTATTTTATTTCATTAGAATGGCCTGTTACTTGAATATATTTTGGAATTGAACTCTTTCCTTTTGTTTTTGACTGTTGGGAACTGCTGTTTGCACATGCACTGCATCACCTCTCTGGAGGAAATTACTGAGTGTTGGAGAGCAGTGTATAAATGTTTGGGAGTGTCAGTTCCCACATCTGTAAAATAAGGGCCATGGAAGATTTTAGTATGTAGGGATTCTGTAGATTGGTTGGTGTTCCCCTATAAGGTCTAAATATAGGGAAAGGTTTAGCCACAAGGGTGCTAAGCCTAGATTTCTAAGGGAGAAAAACATCAGGGCTTGAGGAGCAGGAAGTTCTTCCACAGACTCTGGGAGACTCCTGGGTTTAAGGGGTTCTTACCAATTTGCTCTCATCCCACAGCACCTCTATCCAGAACAGTGTCAGGGATCCTGTGGTTGCTTCTTCAAACTGAACTGAAACAATTAACTGATTCTGTGGAACTCAGAATCAGGTTCTGTGAATTCTCAACACATAAAACCATTCTGTATCAGATTGCTGTAAAATCATCTATTGGAAGCAAAATTCCTTCCATTCTGAGAATAAACAAATGGCCTTATCCATGAATAAGACAGTCAAGGTTTCTATGCTCGAGCCTCAGGGAAGGGATAAGCTTTCCAAAGATAAACCAGACTGGACAGATTTAAAGTGGTAAAAGCAGATTTTATTCAGGACTGTTGCAATAATGGAAAAGAGATCTCAGTATAGATCTCCTCATATGGGCTCAATTCTGAATACAGCACGGGCAAGTGGGGATTTATAGCCAAGGAGCAGGGTTGGGGGTTACTGGATGGAAAATTACCAAGAGGAAGCACCAGGGCTAGGGGATTCTGGTTAAGCTGACTTAACAGGATTCCTGCTGAAGGCAAACTAGGGTGATCAGATATCAAGGGTGGAGGATTTGGTCAGATATTGAGGGTGGAGATTATCTCTAAACTGACTTAGCAGGATTCTGGCTAAAACTGGGTTCTTGAGAATATGTGCAAAGACAGGGCCTAGTTGAAACAGGAGGCTCAGAGGAGCTTGACGGAAATCTGGTCAAGGAGGGCATCTTGTCAAGCTCTGAATGAATACTCCTTTTTCTCAAAATAGTTTTGGTAAATTTTCCCTTTTCCTTTTCCTTCAGTTGCATTCAGTATAGGGCTTGTGGAATCTTACTACCATGGAGATAAGCTGGCTAGAGAGGATTCTTTAATTGATGCACTATTCATGAGATGAGATGATGAGGAATTTTGTTTTTTGATCTTTCCATTCCCCCCCTACCCCTCTCCCCCATGAGCTTGTGCTGCTGCTTTGAACTAAAGCTCAGGAGAAATCCTTGAAAAATTAGCCTATTAAGTCTAAAGTGAACTACAAAGGTTCAAGGCAACACAGGAGACATTAGAGGAAAACTTAGTGAGCCTTAACATTTCATTTTTTCCTGTTTTCACTGGGACACTTTATTTAAAGGATGAAATCAGATACTTCTTTTCTCTGGAGGAATAAAGCCACAGCGTTTTCCCTTTTGTCTCTTGCTGAGACTTATTCAAGGGCCCCAGGAGAGGCAGAACATGATAAGTGCAGTACCACCTTGTTTAGGTAAATGTTCAGTTCCTTTTCTGGTCTCCACACTCCTCCATGGTGGGCCCCTTCCCCTGTACCCCCAGCTAGGCGTGTTCTTAGTGCTCATTCAGAACCCAGACAGAAACACCTCCTGATGCTCCCTTTTGTAACTGCAGTCATAAAATCCTCTGAAATGTATTGTGCCATCCAAACCCAGCTCTGCTCTGCGGAATCCTGCAGACACCTTTTTTACTCTCTCCTTTCAGTTTTGCAGAGGGCATCATCACGGTGGCCTTTTATTGAAAGTAGGTTTTTGTCATTTCTGTGCTTGGATGGGA
This sequence comes from Balaenoptera physalus, assembly GCF_965194825.1. Lineage (NCBI taxonomy): Eukaryota > Metazoa > Chordata > Mammalia > Artiodactyla > Balaenopteridae > Balaenoptera > Balaenoptera physalus. The sequence goes on along the minus strand of NC_138890.1, from coordinate 132,928,305 downwards.
GCCAGCTATTGCCTTGAAAAACCTCTGAACTACAAAGGGCTTATGCAGCTGGAGAAGCTTATTCCTAGAAAATTTGAAAATGATCTTCTATTGCCTAGTACCTGAGACAGTTTTTAAAATGTGATCTCTGCCATTGCTGGTTTTAATTTGAATGGAAAGGGAATTTCCCTCCGAGGGACTTTCATTAGAAAGAGAAGGAGCAGCTCCTTCTCCCAACCCTCACGCTGCTCAGTTTCTTATTCCTTGAAAATTCAGAGAACTCTGGCTTTTGTGCCTTTGTTTCTGAACCTCAGAAACTTGGTGGTAAAAGAAGACAGCCCTGTTTGCTGTTGAAGAAGTGAGGGTCAGAGGGCTTGAGAGGCATTTCCCCTAGGTTGTGTAGAGCCTCCTGAAGAATTGTCTGGCTTCTTACTTTGTTCTTATTTATAAGCCTAAATGAGTGAACGCATGAAGTGGATTTTTCCATTTGTTCTAAGAATTGATTCATAACCTACTGCTAACCAGTTCATTTTTTTCCCCCTGCACTTGTCTGTAATGGAAAGTCCTGATCTACGTCTGCTTTTCTTATTTTCCTGAACCCATAAAAAATGTCAAATAAAATGGATAAATGGCTATGATTTCATTTCCATTATATATTGCTATTGAGTTAGAGCTGAAACTTTGGGGCTTGTTTGTTTTAGAGTCAACTGTAGATCATTTATCACTCTCCACTACCCTTCTTATAGTCATCTTGATAGACCCCTGTCTATTACACATCAGTGGGCTGTGTACTTCAGTGACTCAGAGAAAGTCACATATGTAGATGTCACTGTGGGTTGTTTGATAAAGATGTCTAAATGGCAAATATCCAGGCAGAAAAGCAAAAGCAAACCAGATAAATAGAAGAAAAACCCCACAAACTCAATAATCTAGAGAACAATAAATGATTGATGTACAGTGTGCTTAGGCAATAAATTGTATTCTAGATTTAGATTTACTTTGACCTTTTTTTTATGCCTAACTTCTGCTTCTTTCACTTTACAAAAGCTCTTCTCAGACTTTCAGGTAAACTGGTCACGGATCCAGATGGGAGTGTGATCCCAGATGGCAGTGCTCCCAGATGGGAGCGTGGGTGTTATTTAGTTGACTCTCCTGCAGCTGGACTGTTAGGCAGACAGTTCAAAATGACCCCACAGCCTACTGCTCCCATCAGGAGAGTGACCCTAACGTTGGATGCTTCCATCCAAGGTCAGATAGCCCTCAATAAGATCTGGACATCAGAGAGATACCAGCTTTACTGAACGGTTAATGTAAATTCATCTTCATACATGAAATATATGAATATATAATTATATAAATATGTAATATGTAATATATTTATATAAATATGTATATATTTATGAGTATTCCTCCATACAGCAAATTTAACTCCTAATATGTCAGTATGGTTTACAGCCAATGTTTTCAAGCCATGTGTCATTGAGTCTAGGGACTCCACAGAGGTGCCCCAGGTGAGCCGCTTGATGGGCTGGGGGAGACCCTGAGAAGGTGGACTTTCAGGCTCTTCTACCACAGCTGATCTAGACCCTTTCTGTCTGTTTATACTAGGGCTGTGATGAGGTTCAATTGTGAGAAGAGTTCTCTAGCTCAAATTTTAAAAACTGCAGATTTAAAATGTCACTCTGGTGTGACCTACCAATCTCTTCTAGCTAGGATATTGATGAAAGCTTTCTTGTTGAAAGGATTAGGGTAGCAGCTCTCTTTTGGCCCTAGTCCTGCTACTGGTTCTGATTCCTTCCTGCACGATCCTCTCTATTGTATCCCCTCTTGCGATTGTACAAGTCCTTTATACTGCAGAAACATCTATCACACCTGAAGCAACCCTCTGAGGGGATGATGTCTGAATGTTTTGTAAAGTCACAACACTTCTCAAAAATGTTTCTATAGAAATACATGGTCATTAGACCACCAACCTTGGGGCAATGGCTTAGTTTGGATTCTTAGTTCTAGCTTTCTGTTTGCTTCTGGCACTGAAGTCTTTTGTTCAGACTGTGTTTATGTTTACTTATATATATTTTTCTGATTTTAAAAGTACGAAATACCACTTCTGGAAAAGCTGGAAAATACAGAAAAGCATAATAGATTATCTGAAGAATTTATCTTGATGTTATTTCTTTAGTCCTCTTGGTTTTACCTTTGACTTTGAAGAACTTTGCTCTTCACTCTGAATTTACCTCTTAAATTCTCTTTCCTGACTTTCACCTGAACCATGTTATTTTTCCTACATAATTAGAATAACAGAGCCTCCTTTTTCCTTGAAGTTTTAGATAAGACATGAATTTCTTCTATCCTCAAGTTGATCCTTTATTCTTTATTTTTTTAAGTATAAGTTTCAGGTATAGAGCATTTATAGTTCAACATCTGTACACACTACAGAGTGATCACCACCACAAGTCTAGTTACCATCCATTACCGTATAGTTGAACCCCTTCAAGTGGATCCTTTTGTTAGCTCTGGGTTACATTCTTTCTTTCATCCTCTATGACTAACTTCTTCAGTACTTTGGCTCCAATTAAGGGAATGATTTTTCTTTTTCTTCTTCTCTCACTCCTCATACCCTGGCCCAGAGTGCAGTCTCTTCTGAATGTTTTGATCTGTCTCTCATTCCTCACTTGATAAATTACTTCACTCGCATTCTCCAAATCTCTTTTGAGAGTTTTTTTTTTCATTAGCAGTACTGAAAAGTTTTTTTCCTTTCTAATTTAATTTGTAGTTTTTATTTCATATATCTCACTTCCAAAACGTTCTGAGATCCATTAAAATAAATAAACAAAACAATGATTTGTATAAAGTTACAAAAAGATTTATAGGCAGAGTGGGGACTAGACCCCCACAGCCCCAAATTTCAAATTCTCTGATCTCTCTTCAAATAATGGTGCCTTTAATTACTCCCCGATGGAAAACTAGTAATATCTGAGGATGAAATTTTGATTAATCCTGAATAACATACAGTACTGACTCATGAGCATTCAGATAATTCATTATGACTTCATTTCAGAAGAGCATGAGAACAGGGTGGTCAGAATGAAGAGTGGACTGCCTTGTTCTTCCTGAAATGTACTCTCTTCACTTATCCAAGTACTTACCATCCTTTGGGAGGATACAAACAATGACATGTTTTCAACTGTTTTGGCATCTTACTAGTGAGGACTTCCCTGATCCCTCCATTTAAAACAGGAACCCAGTATCACCCTGGCAATCCCTATCTCCCTTCACACAACATTTTTTCCATAGCATTTTTAACATTTTAATGTAGTGTACATTTTGCTTGTTTATGTGTTTATTGTTGGTTCTTCTGTCCCCTCTCTCCCTCCCTCCCCCACACCTGGGTGTAAGCTCCATAGGGCAGGCATATATATCTGTTTATTCACTGCTGAATCCCATTTGTATCCCCTACCATACTCTCAAACAGTGGCCAGCATATAGCGGGTACTCCATAAGGATTTAATGGAGAAAAAAAAAAAATCAACAAATGAATTGGTTAAGCCTCAAAACAAAATCAAGCTGGGTAAAGTAATACTGTTATCACCATTTAACAGCTGGAGGAATCTGTTTACCTCGGCTATTTGGCAAAGGTCTCAGGACTCAGAGTTCCCTTTATATCCTGTAAGCAACTAAGCTTTGCAACTGATGAAAAGATGCAGCGATATACATAATTCATGGAAATGCCATGGAATTCATTTCACAGCTCTAACTATAGACCCAGATGTTTGACGAGAACAGTGCTTAAGACCCCAGCATATGCAAATGGGTTAGATCCTTTAGCCAAATGACAACCGTGAGCAAACAGGACACGTACCCTGTGCATTAGAGCAGTGTCTGACGGCTGCCCCCAACACTGTCAGCACTTACACTGGTCTGTGTGTTTTAGAGATTCCCTGGCAGCACGTGTCATGCCGGGAACTTGGCAAACAGAGTCTCTCCATGGGAATAAACTGGGAGGTTAATTTGGTTCCGCTCCGGCTGATTGAAGCTCCGTCACCTGCAGAGTCGTTATGTGGTGGTGATTGTCCCTTTGCTCCATATCTACAGTCTGGCTGTACTATGTGTGTGGATGGTTACTATTAATAATCGTAGTGAGTTTATGATTTTGAGCCAAAATTGTTTTTATTTTATCACAATAGGGATTTGCTTTTGTTCTGAAATATTAGGTAGATCTCTATGCCAACCATCCCAGGGCTGACTTGTCTGTTTATACTGGTAAGGATGTCTGATGACCTCCTTTTTATCTTCTCACTTTTTTATTGGTACCGGGCATGTTCTAGTTTAACTGTACAGCTCTAGTTTAAAAGTAATACTTGGTAGATTAAAAGTATTGAAGAAGAGAAAAAAATCAACAAGTGAACTTTTATATTACTAGTAACAAAATCTTTTTGTTTTAGAAGTACGTTGCCTATTCTATGAAAGAAAAGGCTGTGACATCATATGACTGTATATAGTAATATTCGTGATTACTTCCTATTGGTGGGGAAGTCTGGTAGGAGTCCCTGTGTTAAACTGAGAACAGTCTAACAGAAAGAGGATATGAGGACTCTCACTACTGTGCAAATTCCCAAAAGGCAGGGGAATGGACAAGTTTAGCTCTGGAATAATTTGCAAAAATAATAACACCCACTAAATTTGCGCTAGGTCAAATAATAATATGTATCCTTTCTATGTTCTGGTCCTTTGCTAATGCAGGTGTACACACATACACATACTTGCACACCCTTATGCCCAAATATTCACAAAATTCCCCCTTATACATGGTTCCTGAATACAGTTTCATTTGTCCCTTTTAGAAGCAAGTGAACACTGAGAGACTATGGTAGTTCATGGGGGGAAATGTCCTGACCAGATACAGATCTCAGCTTTTGTTCCTGGCCCTTCTATAAATTCACTGTGTGAGCCAATAATTCTTTGCAGCTTTAGTGTTATTCTTATAAACAGAGTTGATAATCTCTGTTGTACCAAATGCACAGGGTTGTATGAGATTCAGGTGAGACAGTGTGTATGAAAATTGAGAATTATATTGTTCACATAAAGACATCATGGTTGTTTTGAGTCTGCATTGCAGCCTGGTCAATGCAGGATGAGAAGCAGGGGTAGTTCATGCTGCCTCTCAGGGGTTCAGGGTAGCATTTGGGAATCCCAACCCTCAGCCTTCCTTTTTCTGGAGAACCCTACTGAGGGAGCACACAGTAGGAAACAATAGCCAAATGGGAAACTAAATACCACTTTTGATGGTTAATTTTATGTGTTAACTTGACCGGGCTAAGGGGATGCAGTTGACTGGTAAAACATGATTTCTGGGTATGTCTGTGAGGATGTCTCTGGAAGAGATTAGCATTTAATTCAGTAGACTTAGTAAGATCTCCCTCACCAATGTAGGTGGGCATCATCCAATCCGTTGAGGTCCTGAGTAAAGCAGACAGGCAGAGGAAGGGCAAGTTTGCTTTCTCTGCTTGAGCTCAGGCATCAGCTTCTCCTGCCCTTGGACACTGGCACTCCTGTTTCTAGGGCTTTCAGAGCTATAATCTCGGCCCCTTGATTCTCAGGCATTTAGACTTGGACTGAATTACACCACTGGCTTTTCTGGTTCTCTGGCTTGCAGATGGAAGATCATGGGACCTCTTGGCCTTCATAACCACATGAGCCAATTCCTATAATAAATTTCCTCTTGTATATGTCTATACATATCCTATTAGCTCTGTATCTCTGGAGAACCCTGGCTAATACACCACTTTATTAATACTTGATAAGCACCCCAAAATCTCATTTTATAAAAGCTGTATTGGAATAGGTTAGGCTCTAGGGCTAAGTGAGGCCTCCTATTTGATTGCTCTTGAATCTGACAGTCCCATAATCATGAGCAGAGGAGGTGGAAGGGAAGGAATGACAGGGTGGAGTGAGATGGAGAGCAAGCGAGAGTGAGCAGGCAAGCTGATAGTTGTAGCCATGAGGGAAAGAGGTGAGCCCTGCAGCCCAGCCTCAGTCATCACCTGTGTGGAGGCAGGAAAAAAGTCAAGGGCTCCTGCTTTCCAGGCACAGTCACTCCCTGTGTCTTGGTCCAATCTAAGTCCTGGACTCAGAGGGATTAGATGAATGATTTCCCTCCCTTGGAGTTGGAGGTGAGGGGTAGCTTATGAAGAGGTAGGCAGAGGGGTGCAAGTATGTGGCCAAGGGGCAGAAGTTCCCTCTTTACTGTGTCTGCTCAGAGAAGATGTATTCCACCCCAAAGGGGCACGGGAAGGGAAGGAAAGGATACGGAGCCGTGCTGATGATAAGGGGCTCTTTATGGGACTCCAGAGAAGCTGTCAATTTATGACTCCAAAGAAATCTCTTTGCCGGTAGTTTGGTACCTTGTCAGGATCATAAAGCTAGCCAATCTCAGAAGAAAATCTAGGAAGAAGATGGTGGACGTGTGTGTGTGTGTGTGTGTGTGTGTGTGTGTGTGTGTGTGTGTGTGTGTATGTGTATTTATGAGTGTTTATTTTCCTCCTGTCTCCTAAAGATGATACATGGGTGAAACCTTGCTAGTAGTTACTTAGAAACTATGTCTTATGTTTCCATCTTATAAGTATGTGGACTGCACTGTAGGAAACTACTCCTGGGGGCATAGTTGGAACGTCTGTAAGAAAGCAAAGGTCTTTCTCAATGCCTATTGTTTATCACAGTGTAGATTTTTCTTCTTTTTTTCTTTTTTAAGTTCTCAGAGATAAAATGAAAAAATGAGATTAAAGACAAGAGGGTATTTTAAGAACTAACAGGCTGTATACTTCAGTTTTTGTTCCTTCATTCAAAGTTGGCTAATAATGGGTAATGTAGGTATTTCATTCACATAGGAGGGAGGAGTACAAATGACTGTCTTCTATTAGTGAATTCTTAAGTTTTGTTTACTTTTGACTTTTTAAAATTTAAACATTTTAAATATCTCCGGTTAAAATCTGAATTTTTTAAAGAAAATTTGATGAGACTAAAATAGAAAATACTCTGCTTTTTATAGTGAATTCTGTTAAATGAAAAAGCTAGTGAAAGAGATTCTAATGAAACAGCATCTAATGATTTTACACTGTTGATTCTAAATGTCCTGTGGGGTTTCATGATTTCAACTAATTCTATCCCTTTACTCATTTAGTAGGTTATATATAAAAATTTAAAACCCCAGAAATCAAAAGAAAGCTGGAGTAGCAATTCTCATATCAGACAAAATAGACTTTAAAATAAAGACTATTACAAGACACAAAGAAGGACACTACATAGTGATCAAGGGATCAATCCAAGAAGAAAACATAACAATTGTAAATATTTTTGCACCCAGCATAGGAGCACTTCAATACATAAGGCAAGTGCTAACAGCCATAAAAGGGGAAATCGACAGTAACACAATCATAGTAGGGGACTTTAACACCCCACTTTCACCAAAGGACAGATCATACAAAATGAAAATAAATAAGGAAACACAAGCTTTAAATGACACATTAAACAAGATGGACTTAATTGATATTTATAGGACATTCCATCCAAAAACAATAGAATACACTTTCTTCTCAAGTGCTCATGGAACATTCTCCAGGATAGATCATATCTTGGGTCACAAATCAAGCGTTGGTAAATTTAAGAAAATTGGAATCGCATCAAGTATCTTTTCTGACCACAACACTATGAGACTAGATATCAATTACAGGAAAAAAATATAAAAAATACAAACACATGGATGCTAAACAATATGCTACCAAATAACCAGGAGATCACTGAAGAAATCAAAGAGGAAACCAAAAAGTACGTAGAAGCAAATGACAATGAAAACACGACGACCAAAACCTGTAGGATGCAGCAAAAGCAGTTCTAAGAGGGAAGTTTATGGCAATACAGTCCTACCTCAAGAAACAAGAAACATCTCAAATAAACAACCTAACCTTACACCTAAAGCAATTAGAGAAAGAAGAACAAAAAATCCCCAAAGTTACCAGAAGGAAAGAAATCATAAAGATGAGATCAGAAATAAATGAAGAAGAAATGAAGGAAACGATAGCAAAGATCAATAAAACTAAAAGCTGGTTCTTTGAGAAGATAAACAAAATTGATAAACCATTAGCCAGACTCATCAAGAAAAAAAGGGAAAAGACATAAATTAACAGAATTAGAAATGAAAAAAGAGAAGTAACAACTGATACTGCAGAAATACAAAGAATCATGAGAGATTACTACAAGTCATTATATGCCAATAAAATGGACAACTTGGAAGAAATGGACAAATTCTTAGAAAAGCACAACCTTCTGAGACTGAACCAGGAAGAAATAGAAAATATAAACAGACCAATCACAAGCACTGAAATTGAAACCGTGGTTAAAAATCTTCCAACAAACAAAAGCCCAGGACCAGATGACTTCACAGGTGAATTCTATCAAAAATTTAGATAAGAGCTAACACATATACTTCTCAAACTCTTCCAAAATATAGCAGAGGGAAGAACACTCCCAAACTCATTCTGCGAGGCCACCATCACCCTGATACCAAAACCAGACAAAGATGTCACAAAAAAAGAAAACTACAGGCCAGTATCACTGATGAACATGGATGCAAAAATGCTCAACAAAATACTAGCAAACAGAATCGAACAGCACATTAAAAGGATCATATACCATGATCAATTGGGGTTTATCCCAGGAATGCAAGGATTCTTCAATATACGCAAATCAATCAATGTGATACACCATATTAACAAACTGAAGAATAAAAACCATATGATCATCTCAATAGATGCAGAAAAAGCTTTTGACAAAATTCAGCACCCATTTATGATAAAAACTCTCCAGAAAGTAGGCATAGAGGGCACTTACCTCAACATAATAAAGGCCATATATGACAAACCCACAGCCAACATCGTTCTCAATGGTGAAAAACTGAAAGCATTTCCTGTAAAATCAGGAACAAGACAAGGATGCCCATTCTCACCACTATTATTCAACATAGTTTTGGAATTTTTAGCCACAGCAATCAGAGAAGAAAAAGAAATAAAAGGAATCCAAATCAGAAAAGAAGAAGTAAAGCTGTCACTGTTTGCAGATGACATGATACTATACATAGAGGATCCTAAAGATGCTACCAGAAAACTACTAGAGCTAATCCATGAATTGGGTAAAGTAGCAGGATACAATTAATGTACAGAAATCTCTTGCATTCCTATACACTAATGATGAAAAATCTGAAAGATAAATTAAGGAAACACTCCCATGTACCATTGCAACAAAAAAAATAAAATACCTAGGAATGAACCTACCTAAGGAGACAAAAGACCTGTATGCAGAAAACTATAAGACACTGCTGAAAGAAATTAAAGATGATACAAACAGATGGAGAGATATACCATGTTCTTGGATTGGAAGAATCAACATTGTGAAAATGACTCTACTACCCAAAGCAATCTACAGATTCAATGCAATTCCTATCAAACTACCAATGGCATTTTTCACAGAACTAAAACAAAAAATTTCACAATTTGTATGGAAACACAAAAGATACTGAATAGCCAAAGCAATCTTGAGAAAGAAAAATGGAGCTGGAGGAATCAGGCTCCTGACTTCAGACTATACGGCAAAGCTACAGTAATCAAGACAGTGTGGTACTCGCACAAAAACAGAAATATAGATCATGGAACAGGATAGAAAGCCCAGAGATAAACCCATGCATATATGGTCACCTTATTTTTGATAAAGGAGGCAAGAATATACAATGGAGAAAAGACAGCCTCTTCAATAACTGGTGCTGGGAAAACTGGACAGCTACATGAAAAAGAATGAAGTTAGAACACTCCCTAACACCATACACAAAAATAAACTCAAAATGGATTAAAGACCTAAACGTAATGCCAGATACTGTGAAACTCTTAGAGGAAAACATAGGTAGAACACTCTTTGACATAAATCACAGCAAGATCCTTTTTGACCCACCTCCTAGAGAAATGGAAATAAAAACAAAAACAAATGGAACCGAGTGAAACTTAAAAGCTTTTGCACAGCAAAGGAAACCATAAACAAGATGAAAAGACAACTCTCAGAAGGGAGAAAATATTTGCAAATGAAGCAACTGACAAAGGATTAATTTCCAAAATATATAAGCAGCTCATGCAGCTCAATATCAAAAAAACGAACAACCCAATCCAAAAATGGGCAGAAGACCTACACAGACATTTCTCCCAAGAAGATATACAGATTGCCAACAAACACATGAAAGGATGCTCAACATCACTAATCATTAGAGAAATGCAAATCAAAAGTACAATGAGGTATGACCTCATACCAGTCAGAATGGCCATCATCAAAAAATCTAGAAACAATAAATTCTGGAGAGGGTGTGGAGAAAAGAGAACCCTCTTGCACTGTTGGTGGGAATGTAAATTGATACAGCCACTATGGAGAACAGTATGGAGGTTCGTTAAAAAAGTAAAAATAGAGCTACCATATGACCCAGCAATCCCACTACTGTGAATATACCCTGAGAAAACCATAATTCAAAAAGAGTCACGTAGCACAATGTTCATTGCAGCTCTATTTACAATAGCCAGGACATGGAAGCAACCTAAGTGTCCATTGACAGAGGAATGGATAAAGAAGACGTGGCACATATATACAATGGAATATTAATCGGCCATAAAAAGAAACAAAATTGAGTTATTTGTAGTGAGGTGGATGGACATATAGTCTGTCATACAGAGTGAAATAAGTCAGAAAGAGAAAAACAAATTATGCTAACACATATATATGGAATCTTAAAAAAAAAAGGTTCTGATGAACCTAGGGACATGACTGGAATAAAGATGCAGACGTAGAGAATGGACTTGACATGGGGAGAGGAAAGGTAAGCTGGGATGAAGTGAGAGAGTAGCATTGACATATGTATACACTACCAAATGTAAAGTAGACAGCTAGTGGGAGTCAGCTGCATCACACAGGGAGAACAGCTTGGTGCTTTGTGACCACCTAGAGGGGTGAGTTAGGGAGGGTGGGAGGGAGACGCAAGAGGGTGGGGATATGAGGATATATGTATACATATAGCTGATTCACTTTGTTGTACAGCAGAAACTAACACAACATTGTAAAGCAATTACACTCCAATAAAAATGTTATTAAAAAAATGTGCTTGGCATTGCGTTTGGAACTTAGTAAGTGTCCCATAAATGTTAGTTACAAGGATGATAACAGCAACAGTAAAACTTAAGCATTTCACAAGCAAAAAAAAAATTTAAAACCCCGGAAATGATGGTGGGTACCGCAAAGGGATTTAGACCAGCATATTCTGAGAAAAATACAGGTCTCCCAACCCGGACGTTTCAATTCACCAATATATATATATATATATATTTATTTATGGTATCTTTATTGGAGTATAGTTGCTTTACAACGTTGTTAGTTTCTGCTGTACAACAAAGTGAATTAGCTATATGTATACATGTATCCCCATATCCCCTCCCTCTTGAGCCTCCCTCCCACCCTCCCTATCCCACTCCTCTAGGTGGTCACAAAGCCTCTAGCTGATCTCCCTGTGCTATGTGGCTGCTTCCCACTAGCCATCTGTTCTACATTTGATAGTCAATTCACCAATTTTAAAAAGTAACAAAATTAACAGACAGCTCCTGCTATAAATCGAGCATAGGACTAAAGACTGTTGTGAAGAGTGGCTTCAGCCCACATATCTTCATTTGTTTAGAATTTTGAATGAGGTGCTGCACATGGTAGGTGCTCAGTGAAGAAAAGGAGCCAGTCATCAATTTATGACACTAATTTTCACCCCCTATTTCTTCATCTCATTGTACTTTTTTTTAGAGGAATAAATTACACTAAAACTACTGCTACCACCTAGCCTTTTGGAAGAACATTTATCATCTTTATTTTTTCCAACCTCCCAAAGTATAAGTGAATTTAGACTCTAGGAAACTAGTGGGAAGAATGATATACTGATATGTTTATGCAGGATCAAAAAAATGAATTAAAAGTTGAATTTAATCAGTGTGTGTGTGTTTGTGTCTGTGTAGTGTTTTGATAATCTAATTACCTACTTCTCTTGAACTGATTGATTATCTTGGTGTCATATGGACTCTGTGAACTTCTCAATGTTATCACTAACCATTTTTAAGAATTTGTAATATTCTTATTGTGTTCTTAATTATCTATATGTACTGTTAGTTCTTTAAAAAATTTCTCTCGCTTTTTCTTTTAAGCAGGAGGCCATCAAATGACTCCAATATTTGCTTAATTATTCAATATTCCTGGGACAGAGAAGAAACTAGTCATACATTTTGGCTGGCTCTGTATTGGCCACCTCTGCAGGGTTCAATTGGATGAGGTGCTGTTGGCAATAGCGCAAAGCGTGGGGTGTGTCTGTAATCGATGAGCCTGTGTGTCCCGAGTGGTTTGGGGAATGAGACTCATTTCCTCTAGCCCTGCCTTATGAAGAATTTATCCTCTATTTGGAACAGATAAGGCTAATACACAGGAAAATACTTGATAAAAATACTCAATTATATGTAATTGTGTTAGCTGGGGCTTGGGCTAAGCTGCTTTATCTAGTGTCTCAAACTGCAGTGACTCGAACAAGAAAGGAGCTTATACTTCTTCAGGAATCAATTGTCCAGCCCTGAAGGTGAGCTGGGCTTCTAGCTCACCTTTTTCTTGTTATTCTGCTGCGGGTGAATCTGGCTTATCCCTGCCTCTTCTACACTCCAGCTCACGGCAAGGGCAGAGAGACAAAGTAGAGCATGAGCAATGCCTTTTTAAAAAAATCAGCATTATCCAGGTATAGTTTACAGAAAGTAAAATGTACCTATTTTAAGCATACTGTTTAATGGATTTTGACATAAGTTTACACGTATTTTACCATCACCCCAATCAAGGTACTGAACATTTCCCTCACTCCCAAAAGTTCTCTTGAGCTCTTTGCAGTAAATACCATCTACTCTTAGCCTGAGGCAGCCGCAGATCTGCTTTCTGTCATTATGGATTAGTTTTGCCTGTCCTAGAGTTTCATATAAATGAAACTATACATTGAGTACTTTCAGGTTGGGACTAGGGTGATGCAAATGAGGTGCCTAAGATGCATATTTAAGCAGACGCTAGCTCTCAGTTTCATGCTAGTGACAACCCAACGATGCACCCTGTACCACACTCTTTTGTATCTGTTTCTTTTGCTTGGCATACTGTTTCTGAGATTCATTAATTTTGTTGTGTGTATCAGTAGTTTGTTCATTTTTATTGCTGTGTAGTATTCTATGTTATAAATACACTATAGAATCTTTTCATGTGTTATTGGCCATCTGTATGTCTTCTTTGGAGAAATGTCTATTTAGGTCTTCCACCCATTTTTTCATCAGGTTGTTTGTTTTTTTGATATTGAGCTGCATGAGCTGTTTGTATATTTTGGAGATTAATCCCTTGTCAGTTGCTTCATTTGCGAATATTTTCTCCCATTCTGAGGGTTGTCTTTTTGTTTTGTTTATGATTTCCTTTGCTGTGCAAAAGCTTTTAAGTTTAATTAGATACCATTTGTTTATTTTTGTTTTTATTTTCATTACTCTAAGAGGTGGGTCAAGAAAGAGCTTGCTGCGATTTACGTCAAAGAGTGTTTTGCCTGTGTTTTCCTCTCAGAGTTTTAGAGTGTCTGGCCTTACATTTAGGTCTTTAATCCATTTTGAGTTTATTTTTGTGTATGGTGTTGGGGAGTGTTCTAATTTCATTCTCTTACATGTAGCTTTCCAGTTTTCCCAGTACTACTTATTAAAAATCTACAAATAATAAATGCTGGAGAGGATGTGGAGAAAAGGGAACCCTCCTACACTGTTGGTGGGAATGTAAATAGGTACAGCCACTATGGAGAACAGTATGGAGGTTCCTCAAAAAACTAAAAATAGAACTACCATATAGCCCAGCAATCCCACTCTTGGGCATATACCCAGAGAAAACCATAATTCAAAAGGATACATGCACCCCAATGTTCATTGCAACACTATTTATAATAACCAGGACATGGAAGCAACCTAAATGTCCGTCAACAGAGGAATGGATAAAGAAGGTGTGGTACATATATGCAATGGAATATTACTCAGCTATAAAAAGAACGAAATAGTGCCATTTGCAGAGACGTGGATAGACCCAGAGACTGTTATACAGATTGAAGTGAGAAAGAGAAAAACAAATATTATATAATATTGCTTATATGTGGAATCTAGAAAAATAGTACAGATGAACTTGTTTGCAAAGCAGAAATAGAGACACAGATGTAGAGAACAAACCTATGGATACCAAGGGGTGAAGGGGGGTGGGATGAACTGGGAGATTGGGATTGACACTATTACTAATACACTATTATGTATAAAAGAAATAACTAATGAGAACCTATTGTATAGCACAGGGAACTCTACTTAATGTTCTGTGGTGAACTAAATGGGAAGGAAATCCAAAAATGAGGGGATATATGTATACGTATAGCTGATTTACTATGCTATACAGCAGAAACTAACACAACATTGTAAAGCAACTATACTCCAATAAAAATTAATAAAAAAATAAATACACTATCGCTTGTTTATCCATTCTTCTATTGAAGGACATTTGGGTTGTTTCCAGTTTTGGATTTCTAAGAATATAGCTGCTATGAACAGCTGTGGACAAGTATTTCTGTGGACATATGTTTTCATTTCTGTTGGGAAAATAGAAGTGCAATTGCTGGATGATGTGGGAAGTATATATTGAACTTCACGAAACTGCTGAACTATTTTCAGAAGTGGTTATAGCACTTTATACTCTCACCAGCAACGTAAGAATTCCGGGTACTTCACAGCCTCACCAACACTTCTTATTATCAACCTTTATTTTAACTAGCTATTCTAGTAGCCATGTAGTGATGTCCATTGCAGTTTTAATTTACATCCCCCAATGATTAATAATATTGAACATCATTTATGTGACGATTGGCCATTCATGTATTTTTGTGTGTGAAATATCTGTTAAAATCTTTTGCCCATTAAAAAACTTGGGTTTTCATCTTAATATTGATTTTTCTGATACAGTATCCATGTCAGATATAGGTACTGTAAATATCTTCTCCAAGAGAGCTAAGGGTTAAGGGTAATTTTTTCCCCATACAGATATCCAGTTGTTACAGCACCATCTGTTGAAAAGACTACTGTTTCCTCTTTGAATTACCCTGGCCCCTTTTGAAAAGTAAACTGTCCATATTTGTGTGGTCTATTTCAATGATCTATATGCATAACCTATACAAATACTACACTGTCTTGAATACGTAGCTTTAGAGTAATTTTTGAAATCAAACAGTGTTTTCATCCAACTTTGTTTTTCCTTTTCAAAATTGCTTTGGCTATTAGGTCTACTGTATTTCCATGTGAGTTTTAGGACTGGCTTTTCAATTTTCACAAAAGATGCTGCTAGGGTTTTTACTCTGATTTAAATATATAAATCAATTGTGGGGAGACCTGACATCTTAAGATCTTTAATTTCCCTCGACAATGTTTTGTAGTTTTCAGTATACACATCTTAGTTAAATTCATCTCTATGTATTGGGTTGGCCAAAGAGTTCATTTGGGTTTTTCATAACATGTTATGAAAAACCTGAATGAACTCTTTGGCCAATGCAGTATTTCATGTTTTTGTTGTTATTTTAAATGTATTGTGTATTTTTCAAAACATTTTTTTTCTCATATATAGTGTAGGTGAGGAAGAACTTTCATTTACCCTCTATATCTGTGACTGGGGCCTGTGAATTAAACTGACAAAAGACAGATTAATGGGAGAAAAGGAATACAAATGTATTAATATTTTTATGTTCACAGGAGCTTACAGAAAAGAAATGAAACTCAAAGAAGCAGTTAGAGTTGGGGTTTATATTTCATTTCAGCAAAGGGTGATGAATTGTGGAGCGTGACTAGCCAATGGAAAAAGGCTCTGGTTTTCTAGAGGCAGTGAACGTGGGAAGTAAATATGTAAGGAAGCTAATGGAAGATAAGGGTTAGTTAGTAAGGTTTATTTATGCAGACTCACATTGGTGCCATCTTCCTGGTATGGGAGTGAGGAGGGGGACATCTTCGCAAAGGGAAATTTATGCCCTGCAGGTGGGGGAGGGCAGAGAGCTTTTCCTGTGTTTGCTTTTTCTCAATTGCCTTCATCTCAAAATAATCCTTATGTCAAAGTAGCATGTTTGAGCTGGCATATTCTGATCCCCTTCAATACGAAGACAATATTTGTGTATTGGCTTTGTATACTGCAGACTTGCTAAATTTACTTATTAAATCTAATAGCTATTAAAATAAACTTTTAGAGTCTTCCATAAAAACAATTGTGTCTTACGTGAATAAAGGTAGTTTACATCTTCCTTTTCAAACTGTACAGGTACACCTAGTATATTTTTTTAACTTTATTTTATTTATTTTTTGTATGTTTTCTCTACAGTTATTGAATTTTTAAAAAATTTTTATTGGAGTATAGCTGATTTACAATGTTGTGTTAGTTTTAGGTGTACAGCAAAATGAATCTGTTATACAAATACATATATCCATTCTTTTTTAGATTCTTTTCCCATATAGGTCATTACATAGTATTGAGTAGAGTTCCCTATGCTATACAGTAGGTCCGTATTAGTTAGTTATTTTATATATTGTAGTGTGTATGTGTCAATTCCAATCTTCCAATTTATCCCTTTTTAAAAAATCACTAGTTTTATTGTGCTCTGCAGATATTACATTTTTACAGGTTGAAGGTTTGTGGCAACACTGCTTTGTCAGATGCTAGTTAACATTTTTTAGCAATAAAGTATTTTAAATTAAGGTATGTACATTTTTAAGACATAATGCTATTGCACACTTAATAGACTACAGTGTAGTGTGAATATAACTTTTATATACACTGGGACACCAAAAAATTCCTGTGACTCACTTTATTGAGATATTTACTTTTGCAGTGGTCTGGAACTGAACCTGCAATATCTCCAAGGTACGCATGTATACCTTTTGTTTATTTTTATTACTTTAATTACACTTGTTAGGACGCCCAGTGTGATGCTGAATAGAAGTGGTGAAAGCAACATCCTGCTTATTCCCAATCTTAGGGAGAAAGCATTCAGTTTTTCACTCTTGTGTATGATGTAAGTTGTAGGTCTTTTACAGATTTACCTGACGAAGTTGAAAAAGGTTCCTTCAGTTCTTAGTTTGCTGAGAGTATTTATCACAAATTGTTATTGAATTTTTCAAATGTCTTCTGCAAATATTAAGATGATCATATGGGTTTTTCTCTATTATTGTGTTAATATGTTGAATTACACTGATTTATATTCAAGTGTTAAACTACAATGTATTCCTGGGATATTCCTTGCCCCATCTCCCCTTCCCCAACTTGATCAAGATATAGTACAGACGGTCCTTGACTTACTATGGTTTGACTTACAAAAGTGATACGCATTCAGTAGAAACTGTACTTTGAATTTTGATCTTTTCCTGAGCTAGGGATGTGCAGTACCATACTCTCTCATGGTGCTGGGCAGTGCCAATGTCCCTCAACTCCCAGTGAGCCACACCATCAGGACGGTAAACAACCCATACACTTACAACCATTCTGCTGTTCACTTTCAGTACAGTATGCAATAACTTATATGACATGTTCAACACTTTATTATGAAATAGGCTTTGTGTTAGATGATTTTGCGGACTGTAGGCTAACGTAAGTGTTCTAAACATGTTTAAGGTAGGTTATGCTAAGCTATGATGTTTGGTAGGTTAGGTGTATTAAATGCATTTTGACTAATGATATTTTCAAGTTACGATGGGTTTATTGGGATGTAACCCTATTGTATGTGGAGGAAGATCTGTACCAATTTTATATATTGTGAGATTCAATTTACTAATATTTTGTAAAGACTTTTTGTGTTTATGATCATAAGGGGTACTGGTCTTTTTTTTTTCTTGTAATGTCTTTTTGGTATCAGGATTATTCTGGCCTTATAAACTGAATTGTGACATGTTTCTTCCTCAAATTTTTTGAGGTACTTTTGAAAGATGGTATTATTTCTTCCTTCAATATTTTATAGAATTTACCTGTTAAACTATCTGGGCCTGGAGTTTTCTTTATGGAAAGTTTTTTATTACAAATTTATTTTCTAATATAGAATAGGATTATTCAGATATTCTTTCTCTTCTTGTGTCTGTTTGGTAGCTTATTTCTTTTGAGGAATTTGTCCATTTTGTCCGAGTTGTTGGATTTATTGTCATAAAGTTGTTAATAATATTCTCTTATGTGTTCCTTTTAGTATCTTAGAATCTATAGTCATATCCCCTGTCATTTCTGGTGTTGTAATTTGTGTTTTCTCTCTCTCTTTTTAAAATAAATCTAACTAGAAGTTTATAAAATTTATTGACATTTTCAAAGAACCAGTTTTTGGTTTTATTGATTTTCTCTATTGTTTGCTTATTGTATGATGCATTTATTTCTACTCTTTATTATTTACTCCCTTTTATATAATTTAGGTTTAATCTGATCTTCCTTTTCTAGCCTCTTCGGGTGATAGCTTAGGTTATAGATTTTATTCTATTCTTCTCTAATATATGCATTTAAAGCTATATATTTTCCTACGTTAGCCGCATCTCACAAATAAAGATATGTTATGTTTTATTCAGTTAAATATACTTTCTAATCTCCTTTCTGATTTATTCTCTGACCTATGGGTTATTTAGAAATGTGTCACTTAATTTCCAAATATTTGGAGATTTTCCAGATATTTGGTTTTCATTGATTTATTATTCTCTTGTGGTCTGAGAACATATTATACATAATAGCAATCCTTTTAATTTATTGGAACTTTTTATAGCTAAGCTATAAAAGTAAGTGGTCTACATTGGTGAATGTTTCACAAGCACTTGAACTAAGTGTATATTTGGCCATTATTTGGTCTAGTGCTTTAATAAATATCAATTAGGTCAAATTGGTTTACAGTATTTAAAAAAATGTTCTATATCCTTATTGATTTTCTCTCTGCTAGTTCTATTAATTACTTAGAAAGAATTGAAATCTTCAAAAAATTTAAGATAATGTCTTTTTTACAAGATGTGGAAAAAGTGTATAATTGATTTCAGCTCAAACTCCATTGGTAGAATTTAAGTTATATGTTTAGACAGAGGTTAGGAAATGTAGTCCCTAGATGGAACTCATATACTTAGATAAAAAAGAGGATGCTGTTACTTAAAGGAAGAAGAGAATGATGAGAAACTTGGGGAAAAATTACTCTCTGCCACAGTAATTAATTGTAACCTACCTGGGACACACTACACATTCTGTAGGAATTCAGAGGAAGGAGTCTTCAGTGTGAGAGGAAGTTGTTGGGTAGTGGGACTTCAAAGCTGGAGTAGGGCTAAAACAGACAGGGGATATAAGGAAGTTATCAGAAGGAAAGTGACAGGAGTAGAAATGAGCATAATGTGTGTAGCATACAATAGAGGAGAGGTTAGGGGGCTCAAGGAGTGAATTAATCTTACAAGTTACTGGGAAATAAGGTTGGGAAGGCATATTGGAGGGTAGAATTAAGGACGGCCTTAAATAGCCAGATAATGGACTTTAGATTTGCTTCAGAAAGCAGGAATTTAGGTTTTTGAGCAGGGAGACCATCTGATGGAAGAGGTGGTTAGGCTTATTTATCAGGGTGCTGTGTATCCTAAGGTAAGAGAGACCAACAGGTCATATTCCAGGTGTGAGGTGATGAGGCTTCAGTGCGAATGGAGAGAATGCAACAATATTGCTTTTATTCTTTGCTGGATACATTGATATGTGCGCCAACTCCTACTCCCACTATGGCTACTAGAGACAAGTCACATGGATTGGTGAGGTCTAAGGGACCATGCATTGATGGGAAGTTTAAGAGCTCATTATCTCAGTCTTACTAACTGGCAGAAGGTACCAAGTCTCCTTTCCAGGGGAAACAAAGCTCTTTTGGAATCACAGTTGAACAAACACATCAGGAAGTTTTTTTTGAGACTCAAAGTCCAGTTCATTCCCAACCATCAGGCTTTTTTGACCCATACAAATGCTGTAAGTCACCTTAGAACAATGAATAAACTAACGGGAACACAAGCTAAGTTGTTTGCCCTGTCTTTGGGTAATGCTCAGCATCTGCTTCCCGGGGAGCACATTTTCCTGGGGAGTGTCATATTTCCTTCCACATGTGGCTGCTGCTCTTGAGCCTTCCCAACATCCCCCCGGCTGAGTCTTTCTATTTGGTGGCCAAATATCTCCAACTCTGTGCTTATTATTCTATATTGGGGTTGCCGTGGAAAATAAGGGAAACATGAGGCAGCTAATGACCACATCATGGATGAACCACAACTATTTGAGTTCACATCTAGTTCTTTAGTGTCTCTGAGGGTGGGTATGGTCTCAATTAGGTTAGGAATGAGGTAGGAGGGATGGAAGAAAGACACAGCCTTTCCTTGATCTATGGCTTCTGGGTGGGATTCAAATCCACATCTCTCTATAGACCTGCACACTGAAGTCAAAACTCCCTACATGAGTCATCTGTGGGCTGCTTATTTTGTTTCCCGGAGCTTAATTCCAAGGCTGCATTCCCTCCCTCACCCTGCTTTCCTCCTTCCCTTAGCATATCAACAGATAGAAAACTTCTCAGGCACATAGTGGATATGGAAGGAAAGAAGAAAAAAAAAGAAAGGAAAGAAGAAAGGATAGAAAGAAGGAAGGAAAGGATACTCTATCATCAAGGAAGCTGTAAACGAGATACACTGTGGGCAAAAGAAGACAAGAGTAGATACATGCACATTCTGTTCCACTGGTATTTCCTTCCCTTGCCCCAAAGATTCTCCTAGCCCTAAGTAGAAAACAGACAATTGGGCTCTGCTTTTCCCGTCTCAACTCCTAACCTGGCAAAAATTACAACAGTAATTTGCTGGTGCAGCTTCTGTGGTGAGGTGAAGATGCCCAGCATTCCACTTTTGACCCTGGTCTTGACGCAGAACCACCTCTTTCATGTGAATGCTATTTGGTCATCATGAGGTTTGTTAGGGTATGGCTCTTCCTCTAAATGACCACTAGTCTGACCAAAATCAGCTTTTATGAACAAATATCAAGGGTAATGAGTTAATGAGAGCAGCATACTTGGTTAAGCAAATTTTATTTTGTCTTCAGGAATCTATCTTATGGATGCAAAGAAGTTCACTTAAATACCCTGTGGTTCTGATTAGCCTGCTTTTGGTTAACCCAAACATGCAGTTAGGCAAATGTGATCCAGCTTGCCCTCTAGCCCTGAGGCTAGCTTTCCCAAACTCTGGTGTAAGCAGTAAATGGCTACACTCACAGGACTTTTATAATGTGGAGTGAATTTGTTTAAAGAGGGGTTACTGCTGATGAACTTCCTGGTAACGTGTAGCTGAAGGAGAATCCAAGTGTTCGGCAAGAATTAAACACATGAATATTTTCTCAAATCTGTAGTTTATGCATGTGAACAAAGCCATGTGATTTTATTAAGTTGATGGTACAAAACATGCCTAAAAGTGATTAAGAGAAAGTACTATATACTTGTTTTTTTTCCTGGTGATGTAAACTAAAGTGCCTGGAAAATCATAAAACTGGCTTTGTAATAGTTATGCTTAGGGTGCAAATTTGTCATCTTTGGGGATGTTACCACCCTCTCAAATTCTACATTATTGTCTTCTGGAGAATGTTAGTCCTTATCATATTCAGCTGTGATAGAGGGAAGCGTCAGTCCCCACCTTCTTCCTATCAACCCCCTTAATGTTCAGGATTTGTAGGTGGCCACAGAGGGCCAGCTGTATTAGTGTGAAAGTGGAGTGAGCTGAGAGAAGTTGTGGCTTGCTGTGGTGAAATTTGGAAGAGCGAGATCTCAGGAGAAGGGCTGGAGATTACTGATGAGGACCAAGCACTTAAGTATGTATGTGGGCTCTGTCTCCCTCCCCCCGCATTTTTTTTTAACCTGGAACTGCAGTTAACTGCCCAGAAATAGCTCAACGTCTATGTCATTGGGGGAGCATGGTGGTGTAAGCCCTGGGACTAGATCAGCCTGTGTTCAGTTTTTGGTTTTGAACTTACTGGTGGCTTTGGGCAAGTGCTGTAGCCCCTGAGTTTTAGTTTCTTCATCTGTAAAATGGGTGGAATAATAAAACTCTGCTGGCAGGCTAGTGTAAGGATGAGCGGTACTGTATACAAAGGGCCCAGTGCACAGTAGGTACTTAATAAATGGTAGCTATTATCTGATGGGCAAGTTGGTATTGCCTCCCTTTTACAGACCATTAACTAAGAAAGAAAAGTTAGGTGGTCTGCGGTGAGTCTGTAGTATTTTTGAGAATGCCTTAAACATCCTGGCTAGCAGTGGGCTGTGATAAACGGAATAAAAGAGAATGTGTTGTATGAAAGAATAAAAGCTTTAACACGAAGTACTATTTCAGACTACTTAATGCCTTTCAGCTGTGACAGAAGTACTGCACACAGCAGAGTGTGTGGGATCTGAGAGGCGGCTGTGCTGGCTATTTGTGAGGCAAAAATGTCTAGATGCACGTGAATTACAGTCTTTTAAAATATTTTATGTATATTTGAGTCTTGTGGAGGCATCTTTAATACTGCTGATTTAGAATTTAAGAGAGAAACCATTATTCCTTTGTTTGTCCCCTAAGTGCCTTACTCAAGTGTTTTTTTTTTTTTTCTCTCCCTTTCCCATGCCCTTTATAATTCTTCTGGCTCCCTGGTATACAAAACAAGGGTTTTCCTTTGTTATTATCTTGAGCATACTTGCAGGACACACACAAATCTTAATCAAGTCACCTTATCCAGGCCAGTCCAGCTCTTCTCAGAAAGCTCTTGAATTTCATTTGCCATTTAAAGAGAAAAGGTTTAAAGCTGTGTGAGGTGGTATGACTTCAGTGTTTGAGAAGTCTGCCTTGGCTGACTATCTAATACCATGAACCAGGGGGAATAAAAAACTCATTGTAACCGGAACAGCACTGACTCAGAGACGTGTTGGACAAAACATGACCGCTTAGGTAGCAAATGCGTCGAGGATGGCAGACCCCAAAGTGAGGGGAGGCAGTTTGCTGACGAGGGTCTTGGGAGGTCTGGTGGCCCTTAGGTGGGAATAATTCTGGACAAAGGGAGCTGGTGCAGCAAGACTGCTGGGAGGGCCACTAGTGTGGTGTGGAGGACAACTTAAGGGTTAGAGTTTGAAGAAGTTTGAAAGTAGAATTTAGCGTGGGATGATAGCTAAGGATATTTTCTCCATCCATCCAGCCAACCAGCCATCCACCCATCTGAATCCTCTCTTTGGAGAAAGGTAAGACACTTTGCCACATTAATAATACATTGTCTTAAATAAAAGGGAGGGCGTACTTGAAAGATTGTGACTCTCCTAAAGACACGCTTGTTTTGTCACTGACTCCTGGAGTGCACGGGCTGGACTTCAGAAAATGCTGTTTTAGGAAGAGACGGAACTTCTTAGAGAAATCAGGTTTGGGGTGAGCTCTAAGAAATCCCATCTAAGTTTCTTGAGGTCTGTGTGGATGATGAGAACTGATCTTACTTGTGACTGGAAAGGACTCTCCCTTCATTCCATTGCTGTCGGGCTCCACAGAGCTGTTCACAGATGGGTCTCTCTGAAATGAGGACATAAACAACATGCCTTGGAAAATCACACATCTCACGAACACCTAGATGCTTAAACGGACATTCTGTCCTTGATGAAGCTGAGACAGAGAAAGACTCACCCCAAGCCCATCACGTTAAGCCCTCGGTTCCCAGTCACAGGCTCTGTCTGCTTCTGAATCTACAGCGATCCTTCTATGTCCAGTCTTGGCCCAGCTTCAGTCATGAACAGCTATGGTGCTAAAAGCCCAGTTCTGATCATGGCACTGCTCAGGAATTGTTACTGTCTTCCCAGTTTTTCAAAGTAAAGTCCTAATGTCTTTATTTGGTATTTGAGATCTTCCCCTTCACGAACCCTGTGCTCTTAAGTAAATAGAACTACTTGCATGGCCCCCTCTGTACCACAATATCCTAACTCTGTTTTCAGTCATTCTAGTTTTGCTCTGGAATGCTCACCTCCACATCTTGCTAGAGTCAAATCCCACCTGTCTTTTAAGGCCTATTTTACGGGTTGCCTCCTCTGGGAAGCTTTTTTTGACCTCTCTGATAGAAATGATCTCTTCCCCCTCTTAATTCACATAGAATTTTTTTTCTACCTCTATTATTTACAATAGTGATTCTCATACTTTTCTAATAATGAGACTCACCTGCAGGTACTTGTTAAAAATAAGAAACCTGGGCCCCATCTCAGACCTATTGAATAAAGCCTCCAGGGGATGAGCCTGGGAAGGAGTATTTTTAACAAATGCCCCAGGAGATTCTTCTCATCAGAGAAGGGAAATATCTTAGAATACTTGCCACTCAAACTGGTTTTTGGCTAGCTGTGTCAGCATCATGTGTGTGCTTGTTAGAAATGCAGAATCTTGGGGTCCAACCCAAATCTCTGAATCAGGATCTGCGTTTTATTCAGAACTCCAGGTGATTCCTATGCAGGTTAAAGTTTGAGAAGCACTGTCTTACCATGCCTTTTACTTGCCACTTCTATAATTAATCATGCAACCAAAACCCTCTTATCATCTCATTAATTACTCAAAGCAACTATTATTCCTGTTTTTTCAGAAACTTCTATTAAATTGAATCATGTAGAATGGTAAGTATTAGCTTTTTTACCTTGTCTACAAAAAGGGCGATTCATATGTTTCAATTGAATAGTAAGTAGTGGTAGCACTGGGATTAGAACTCAGGTAGTTTGACTCTGGAGCCCTCTAGTAAACTTTATGCTATTATTATAACTATCATATATGCCAATGAATGTTGGTTTTCAAAAAAGAAAAACGCCTGGATTAAAATACATTATTGAGTTCCAAGGTTAGTACATGACAGTGTTCTGGAAATGGAAATGTGCTTATATAAACAGTATGAATATGAGATGGATATGGGGGGGAATGAAAGAGAAATGGAAGCAACTGAAATTACATACTTTCACCTCCACTTAGTCCATATGGATGGAGACTACAGGTATTAATGCTCATTTTCTTCCAGACATATGGGACTGAACTATCCTTTGTTCTGACTTAGAATTTTCAGCTTCGTTTCAAATTTTAAGAACTGCAATTTCAGACTATGACTGGAATACAAAGTCGTTCTGTCTCTTAATTTTCAGGCAGAGTAAGTTTACAGTAATAGGCTTGTATGGTTTTGTGTGTTCAGGGGCCAAAGTTTGGAAAATCTGTGGGAAATTGGAAAGGGAAGGAAAGATTTCTTGCCAAGCTCTTTGATACGTTTGATCCTTTAGAGTGACTAAATACACAGTAAAGACACAACAAAGAATAGACTTTCATCAAGAGGCCAATGTGCAGTTGCCTCCCTCCCTCCCAAACAGGGTATAAAAATGTTTCCTATTTGAGAGTTATAATCAACTAATTTTTAGTGTGTGTGGTTCACGGCAAGACTGAAGCTTCTTAAAAGGAGTACTTGTTTCCCTGTGATTTTTGCTGACAACCCTTAGCATGCTACAGTTCTCAGTCTTAACAAAAGGGCTTTATGTGAAAAATCCTTGCTATATTTTAACATGATAAATGAGTCAAGGTGGGACTTCCCTGGTGGTGCAGTGGTTGGGAAACCGCCTGCCAATGCAGGGGACACGGGTTTGATCCCAGGTCTGGGAAGATCCCACATGCCGCGCAGCAGCTAAGCCTGTGCACCACAACTACTGACGCCTGCTCACCTAGAGCCCGTGCTCGGCAACAAGAGAAGCCCACGCACCACAATGAAGAGTAGCCCCCGCTTGCCGCAACTAGAGAAAGCCTGCGTGCAGCAACGAAGACCCAATGCAGCCAAACATAAATAAATAAAAAAAAAGAGTCAAGGTGGTGATAACTTAGGCATAAGAGGAAAAACAAGGTGTGCTCTCAAGACACTTAGATTACTGGCCTAGGACCTGGCAGGAGTAACTGGAGATAAGAACTTCACGAATTGTAGTTGGAAAAGAGTCTGTGAGAATCCCCCCGCGGAAGTGGATCAAGTTGCTTTGTTAATACAGTGGGGTTATGGGGTGCGTGTGCCTGAGCTGTGCAGCTGTCCCTTGGTATAGAGTGGCTATCTTAAAATGTACCTGTGGTGAAATAATATTCTGGACCCCCATGCATTTTTCCAGCATGTTCTTCTTCAGTAAAACTTCTCATAAAATATCTTGCAGTTCCAGAAAACTGGCGTGAATGTTTCATCAGAACTCATTTATCCCAGTTTCACACCTTCCCCTCAATATTTACTTTGTATGCACTGCCCATACATTTTCAGAAGAAGCTGAATCACAAAGGTTAAGAAAATGACAATTTCTTTAGTGAATGAAGCTAACAGTTACTGGTTGCTTTTTCTTTTTATATGATTGATCTCTTTGCTTCTAAGCATGAGAAGTGTGGCCTTAAATTCAGCTTGCTTTAGGAATATGTTCTTTAGGAGCTGTGACTGAAGCACTCACAACTCTGATCAGGTTAAAAATGCTATCGTAGTTTTGTTTTATGTTTCTATAACTGAGAGAAGGGACGTGTTCTTTATGTTCTGTGAGTAGGCCTTTGTATATCAATACCTATCACCTGTAATCATATAAACACAGACGTTTCTCTGGGCCTCAAACTGTGTGTCTGGTCCCATGCTTATGTAGGATTTAAAGAATATTCTTGAACACTTTCTTTTTTAAAAAAATAGTCTAAAATAAATTCTCCCGTAGAAAGTTTAGAAGGAATGAATAAAACTAAAGAATGAATAAAAAGCAGGAACATACATTATTTAAGAACTTAATAAATTAATTTCCTATTCAAGTATAGGCTTAGGGGGAAAAAGGAACATACAGGAGAGTGGTTCTAGTTCTGCCTTAATAATGTGATATTGGATGTTTTCCTCTGTCTACAGTCTGCTATCACTTCTTACTCCTGGTATATAGTCATGAAAATATCTTACTTCACAGGACTTGATTAATAAGAATACACAACCAGATATCATTAGTTCACCATGACCCTTAATTTATAAGTAATCATAAAAGGAATGCAGAGGAGAATCCTCAATATGTCTTATTAGTATCCTTTGGATTAATAAGAAAAGTTTCTCGAAGTCACTCTTGCTACTCCCACTGGAAAGAACATTAAAATGAGAGAAAGAGTCCATTGGGTCAAATGCGTTTTACGTGTGGCATGTGCACAAGAATAAACTGTGAATACTCTAAAAGCGAAAGGTTCGAACTTCCCTGGTGGCGCAGTGGTTAAGAATCCGCCTGCCAATGCAGGGAACATGAGTTCGAGCCCTGGTCCAGGAAGATCCCACATGCCGCGGAGCAACGAAGCCCGTGCACCACAACTACTGAGCCTGTGCTCTAGAGTCTGCGAGCCATAACTACTGAGCCTGCATGCCACAACTACTGAAGCCCATGCACCTAGAGCCCATGCTCGACAACAAGAGAAGCCACTGCAATGAGAAGCCCATGTACTGCAATGAAGAGTAGCCCCCGCTGGCAGCAACTAGAGAAAGCCCGTGGGCAGCAATGAAGACCCAATGCAGCCAAAAATAAATAAATAAATTAATTAAAAAAAAAAAAAAAGTGAAAGGTTGAGGCACATGGACTGTAAACCCAGTCTACCAGAATTAAAGCCGTGAAGACCAGAAGGCTTTCCTTGGAGAACAGGTGTTATGGGTTGAATCGTGTCCCCTCCCCCAGCATTTCATATGTTGAAGTCCTAACCCCCTGGCTCTTTAGAATGTGACCTTATTTGGAGATAGGGTCTTTACAGAGGTAATACGTTAAAGTGAGGTTGTTAGGGTGAGCCCTGATCCAGTATGTCTGTTCTCCTTTTAAGAAGGGGAAATTTGAAGACAGACAGACAGACAGACAGACAGACAGACAGACACACACACACACACACACACACACACACACACACACCCCACCCCCACCCCCCCCCCCCGTCATGTGAAGAGCAAAGCAGATGGGAGCAATGCTTCGACAGCCAAGGAACACCAAAGATTGCCAGATTCTCCCTTACAGCTCTTAGTAGGAACCAACCTTGACAACACCTTCATTTTGAACTTCTAGCCCCAGAACTGTGAGACGATAAATTTCTATTGTTTAAACCACCCAGTTTGTGGTATTTTGTTATGGCAGCTGTAGCAAATTAATACAATAGGGTAGGAATTAGACCTTGAGATTCTATTCATAGGAACCTCTGCTATGTCTCCGAACACCACCATTCCCCAGACCTTGGCAAATAAAGCTCAAGAACTAATAGCATATTGAATTGTTCCAGATGATGGCTTCATTGAGCAATGTCTTAAATAAACCCTTCCCTGATTATCTCAGCTGCAGCAATAAAGCTAAGCAAAATTGACGAGGATGATCTTTCAGGTCACGTACCAAAAAATGCTCCTTCTGATGTGCTAATGAAGTTTAGGCTGATTGAACAAGAATTCATCACTGAACATAGTTACTCTCATTTTTCTAGGTCACTAGATCATAGAAAGAGGCTGATTGATTCACACCCGAATTATGCCAATTTGCATAAACTAATGAAATTGCAACTCAACCAAGGTTGTGAGGAGTTATCTAATTCATTATGCTGACAGAAGGGGAGGAAAAAGAGTGTCAATCCCCTGGGTAGCCATCAGTGTTACTCTCCCATGATCTAAAAAGTATGGGAGAGAATTTTAAAGGTATGGGGTCATCTCAGCCACTGGTGAACAAGCAACACTGGTACAGGAAATAAGTATAAGCCAGACATCAGAAATAGGGTTGGTTCTTGAAAGGACCCAGCCAAGCCAGACATCAGAAATAGGGTTGGTTCTTGAAAGGATCCAGCCAAGCCAGACATCAGAAATAGGGTTGGTTCTTGAAGGGACCCAGCCAAGCCAGACATCAGAAATAGGGTTGGTTCTTGAAAGGACCCAGCCAAGAAAACATAAGCCACATCAGATACTTTAATACAGGGAATTTAAAAATTCACTATAAAGGTGTTAGAAGGGCTATACAAGCAAACAGAAGAAGGTGAGGCTACCCAGAGATAGGGCTGGAGGGACAAAGTGAGGTGCTGCTGTTTATAGAGCCTGGAACCCTGGGGTTAATGACAGGAGATGGGAGATCATCGAAGGGAACCAGCAACTGCTGGAGACCCTGTCCAGAGCAGGAAGAGGGGAAGGTAATACCCTGGCTTCTATCATCTTCTCAGCCTCGTCTTGTTCCTCCCATTGCTGAACGGAGCTGGCAGCATCAAGATGGCCAGGAAACATAGTTGGCTGGTGTTAGCTCCTTGAGTGAACGAAGGTGGGGTGGGTGGAGGCAGGGGAGGAATGTCAGTTCCCCTTTGCTGCTATAGCCAGTTACCCCAAACTTAGTGGCTTAAAACAATGCAGATTCATTCTTTTATATTTCTAGAGGTCAGAAATCCAAAATCAAGCCATCAGCAAAGCTATGTTTCTTCTGGAGGCTTCTGGGGGAAAATCTATTTCGTTTCCTTTTCCAGCTTCTAGAGGCTACCTTCGTTTCTTGGCTCGTGGTCCCTTCCTCCATCTTCAGAGTACATCACTCTAACCTTTGGTTTCCTTGTCACACCTACCTTTTTTTTTTTTTTTTACTTTGATCCTTTTGCCTTCCTCTTGTGGTTGTACTGGGGAGATTCTCCTGTATTACACAGATGGGCCCATCTCCAGGTTTTTAACCACATCTGCAAAGTCCCTTTTGCCATGGAAGGTAACATGTTCATAACTGCCAGGGGTTAGGATGTGGACATCTTTGGGAGCCATTATTCTGCCTTTTACAAGAGGGAAGGTAACAGACTTGGGGGTAAATGAGCAAGTGACTGGCACAAAAGGCCTCTTGCCAGCTCTTAACAACCTCTTTCTATAATCTCCAGATGCTCTTTTGCACATTGTACTGTAGTATTTCAACTTGCCCAGTTCTTAGAGAGCAGTCCTTGGATTGGTTTTTGGAGGCAAAGCAAGTTCGCTCATTTACAAGATACCGCACTGAAGGCTTAATGAGATGTTATCCTAGCAGACCTTGTTGGAAACTTTTATTTAATAGAATTACTCTTGAACCAGACAAATGCTAAGGTAGAAGCAGAGGGTGGAAAAGAAGGAAATAGGGTTTACTTCAGTCCAGGGGCCTCTGGACATTGACCGAGCAGACCCCTAAATGAGGAGAACCCTGTATGTGAGCTGAGTTGTCAAGAGAAAGGTTCTGGCATCTTAGTGTACCTCTTGCTTATTTCTTATTTTTTAATCTTGTGTCTTTTGTGGGAAGAAAACTAGCAGGAGCCTTCCTGCCTTGGGTCTTTAAACCTGTCCCTTGGGGTGGCTGGAGTAGCATGCCTCACCCAGCTGCTCCCACCCATCCCAGGTCAGCTGCACGCAGAGATGAGCTATTTTCAGAGGAGGTGAAGACCCAGCCAGACAATGGATCTACTCCAGGCAATTGGGAAATGTGGAAATATTTTTCAGAGAAAACAAAACCCAAAGTCTAGTAGCATAAAGCTTATAAGTGGTTGCTCTTCTCCTTCTTCACTCTTCCATCCTCTGAGAGTTTCCTGAGCACTGTCTCTCTTCCGCTAATGAAGACGATTCTGACTTGTGGGTGGCAATGCCTCCCACATGAGGTTTCCCAAGCAAGGAAGGGCCCACAGGGAAAAAGGTGGCAGATGCAGCATATTCTGCTATTAATTCTACCTAGAAATTTAGGAAGAATGATAATTGTGAGACAAGCCCAGACCCAACTAGGCCCAACCCCAGGGGATTTTCTTTTACTCATTGAGAAATAATCTCTTCAATCTTCATCTTCGTAGTTGTGGTGGTCTCAACTATGCCAGAGCGTATTATTTTGAGTCAATGCATGCACTGTAAGAAGAGATCCAAATTCTCTGAATAGTGCAGGTCCCCGTGTTTCAGGAACACGGTGAGCACTTGCCCAGCCAGTCTCCCACAGGACTCCCTGTGGTCCCTCTGTTTCATATTCAGTGAGGCCTGGTAGAGGGGATGGTGCTGGTCACAGACGCTCTTTCAGTCTATCTTGGTCTTTGGAAAGGGAAGCTCCAGAGGAGAAAGGGTTGGGATCATGAAAGGGCTTGGCCCTCATGTGATAACTGGCTCTAACTGGTATTTATATTAGTCCACAACCTCCTGGCTGTGGCCATTTGGCTAGGGTAGCCACTTCTAACTTAGGATTGTGAAGATTCACAAGGAGCTGGCAGCAATGCTTGGTAACTGAGGAAGGAGCCCCTTTTAAGGTATTCAGGCATGATGGTTAGGAATGAGATTTTTAAAAAGCTGGTCATGGTCCAGCCCCCTCGTGTCTTAGGAGGACATCAGAACCTTGGTGAGGATAAGGGACATTTGTTTTATTATTGAAGTATAGTTGATTTACAATATTATATTAGTTTCAGGTGTACAATATAGTGATTCAATATTTTTATACATTACAAAATGATCACCACAGGAACATTTGTTTTTAAAGGTGTGTGTGTGTGTGTGTGAGAGAAAGAGGGAGAGAGAGAGAGAGAGAGAGGGAGAGACAGAGGGAAGGGAGGGTGGGTGGGAAGGAAGGAACAAGAGAGAGAGAGCATGCAGGAGTTTGTGTGTCTGGCTGGCTGGTAAGGGCAGTAGGATAGGAAAAAGGAAAGTTTGACAATAAGTAGAGTCTGGAAATAACACTTTTCTGCTGAACCTTTCAAGGGTCAAGTGCCCCTGTAATGTCCTCCTTGTTGGCTGCCAAGTGACATAGGTAGGCAGCCAAGGAGCTAAACGTATGGGTCTGGTTTGATGTTCTCAAGTGGCATGGGACAAAGTTGGTACCATTTGGCAATAAAGACATATTTATGGGTAAAATGTACTTTTGGAACTGCTTCTAACTTTTTGATCCTAGGAGGCTTATTGTACTTGCTATACCAATGGACCCTAATCTTAAATGAAAGGTCATTCAACACTGTGTAACAGTTAGTGCTTTTTTGTTTTGTTTTGGTTGTTTTTGAGCAGGTTGAAAGTATATCGACTTTAACTGCTTGGAGACACCTGTGTTGTCATGATATCTAGACTGTAGTCTATAGCACCTGGTTTTCTATGAAGACCCCAGTGTGTGTTATGTGGTGGCACTGGTGGTGCTGGTGTGGGATGTGTGTGTAGGGGAAGGTTATAAGGAAATTCGGAGATAAATTATGGTCTCTATCCCTTGGTGTCCTGTTTAGTTTATTGAAAAAGGATTTGAGCAAGAATAGCATTTTCTCCAAAAATAAATCTTTCTGAAACTCTTAGCTCTTGTAGTTCTATACACTGAGCGCAGGGTCTCTATTTCCCTGTCCCTGCTTGCTTATCTCTTGACATGCAGAATGTGCTGTATTACCCTCAATAGTGAATGGGAACTCAGAGAAAGGCTATTGGCAAGATAACAGTAATCAAATAATACAATGTCTTGGTTCAAATAAAAGAGTATGTGTAGAAATACTTAGTGAACTGAAATGAATCTTTATTTTTAGCTTAAGTTTAAATATTTGGTATGTTTAAAAAATGCTCCTTGAAATGAAGTGATTCAAAATTGGGAGATTAAAGTCAGCATATGGACTTAAAAAATGTAATTGTGGTAAATACACATAATATAAGATTTACTGTCTTAGCCATTTTACAGGGTATGGTTCAGTGGTGTGTATTGTCGCATTGTTGTGCTATCAATCTCCAGAACATTTTCATCTTGCAAAACTGTAACTCTGTATCCATTAAACAGCTAGTGTGATTTGGGCTGCTTAGGAACATTCATCTGCAAGCATTGGCTGGAAAATCTGCTTTCAATTCTTTTGGGTATATACCTAGGAGTGGATATTCTGGGTCATATGGTAACTCTTATGTTTAACTTTTTGGGGGACTGCCAAACTGCTTTCTCCAAAGGCTGAATCATTTTACAATCCCATCAGCAATGTACAAGAGTTCCAATTTCTCCAACACTTGTTATTTTCCATTTTTAAAAATTCTAGCCATCCTGGTAGGTGAGAAGTAGTATCTCATTGTGGTTCTGATTTGCATTTCCTAAATGACTAATGATATTGAGCATCTTTCCATGTGCTTATTGTCCATTTGTATATATATCTTTGAAGAAATGTTTATTCAGATCCTTTGTCCATTTAAAAATTGGGTTGTTTTGTCTTTTTGTTATTGAGTTGTAAGAGTTCTTTATATATTCTGGACATGATTTGCAGATATTTTCTTCATTCTGAAGGTTGTCTTTTTCACTTTCTTGATAGTATTCTTTGCACAAAAATTTTAAATTTTGATGAAGTCTTATTTATCTATTTTTATTCTTTTTTGCCTGTGCTTTTGTATCATATCTAAGAATTCATTGTTAAATCTGAGGTCATAAAGATTTACTCCTGTTTTATTCTAAGAGTTTTATGCTTTTAGCTCTTATATCTAGGATATTTATCCATTTTGAGTTAACTTATGTGTATGATGGGAGGTAAGAGGCAATTTCATTCTTTTGCACATGGATTCCCAGTTTTGCCAACACTATTGTTGAAGAGATTGTTCTTTTCACATTGAATGGTCTTGGTGCACTTGTTGAAAATCAGTTGGCCATAGATGTATAGGTTTATTTCTGTATTCTCAAATCTATTTCTTAATCTACTATCCTTTTGCTAGTACCACACTCATTTGATCACTGTAGCTTTGCAGTAAGTTTTTTTTTTTAATTTTTGTTGGAGTATAGTTGCTTTACAATGTTGTGTTAGTTTCTGCTGTACAGAGAAGTGAATCAGCTATATGCAGTAAGTTTTGAAATTGGCAAGTGTGAGTCCCACAGCTTTATTTTTCTTTTTAAATGTTATTTTGGCTATTCTGGGCCTCTTGCAATTCCACATGAATTTGTTAACTGGATTTTCCATTTCTGCAGAAAAGACTGTTGGAATTTTGATAGGGATTGCATTCGGTCCGTACGTCACTTTGGGTAGTGTTGCCATCTTAAAAAATATTGTCTTCCAATCTTTAAACATGGGATGCTTTTCCACATATTGTACTTAGGTTTTCTTTAATTTCTTTCAGCAGTGTTTTGTAGTTTTCAGTGTATAAGCCTTTCACCTCCTTTACACTGACAATATTTTATTTGGAAATTTACTAGTAGAAGATTTTTCATTACTGCAATGTATGTGTTTTAAGCTGAAGGTAAGAGAGAAGTGATAAAAAATAAATTTGAAATCTTGGTTTATCTGAAATGTTAGATAAATTGCAACTTCTTAATAAAGAATGGATCTTAAAGGAGGTATTAACAAAGAAGAGGAAATTGACATTTTAGATATGATTTTTATACTTATGGGTTAATTATGGGTAAATCTCTTAACTATTGGATATCTAAAATTTCCACCTTTGAGATCCTATTCATTACATCTCATTAATAAGCTGGAGAAGATGGTAGGTTGAAAACACATACCAACCTCTCCTCCCTCTCCAAAGTTTTGAAATGGCAGACATTGTTTTGAAAAATAGAATGAATTCACAGCTATGGTAGAAAACAAAAAATGTGATAAAAGTTAGCCATAAATTTAATATTTATATTAGGGTTAATGTAGTAAAAAAGCAGTGAAAATAAAATGCAAAAACATATGTGGGGGAAGAAAGTACTGCAGATAAAAGAGTATTTCTGGAATTCCCTTATGCTCAAAGTCCCAAAAAATCAAAGCACAGAGGGAACCTGGGATAGTCATAGGGAAATTAATTGAAGAACTACACTTGGAAATTCTTTGTCTCCCTCCTCTCTCAGTTTGAACTGAGCAGGAGCCAGAAGTAGAATTTTCTCCTAAGATACAACTCAGAGACTTGTCTAAAAAACAAAATAACCTGATTAAGGAACACTCCCCAAATGAGTGTTGGAGGCAGATAGAGAAAAGAAGCAGACTGAAGCAATATAAAATCTCTACAAGTATAGAAGAAAGTGGAGGGGGGTGAAGGAATGGAGCAGATGACTTCACTGATTGCTTCTAGAATAAACTCTAACTCATTGAGTTGGAAATTCCAGGATAATCACTGCTTGGGTGGTGGAGCTTGACAGAGAGAGCTGGATAGTATGCTACAGACCATCTCTAAGAGGACTGAGGAATTCCTATACTTAAGACAACCTACCCACATACTCCACCCAAATTCACATATCACCTCACCTCCCCATGCTACCACGAAGGGCTAGCTGTTGTAAATAGAATGTTTACTTACTGACATGAAAACAGGAATTTTCATACACAGATGCAGATGCTTAACCAGGAATCACTAAACACTTGAGGAAAACCAGTACTGTAAAGGGAAGGCACCAAATTGAATAAATAAAAGAATTAACGCAAGAGGAATTAGAGTTCAAAAGACAAACAGCAGAAGGCTTTCAGATAAGCTAAATTAAAATTCTCAGAAGAATTCTAGACAATTTTACTACCATGGACCAAGAATGGAATGATATGAAAAAACCAATTAAAATCATTGGCATTTAAAACTGAGAGGCAATTACAGAGATCAAATACCAGATGGGACGTATGTTGGGATGGTCACAACTGAAGGTGCAATTCCTGAGCTGGAAGACATACTGGAGGAATGTCCCCAGAACTCAGTCTAAATACACAAAGAGAAAAAACGTGAAAGAAAGGTTAAGATATGAAAGACAGAATTATTTGGAACTTCGAGTTCTTTATGCAACAAAAACACATGTGTTTAGAGCAAATAAGACATTTATTAAACAGGAGCCTTCAGAGAATGTACTCCATTAAAACAAAAACATGTATCTAAGAAGGAGGAAGATTTAGAAAAAAAGAAGTATCTTCTTTAAATATTTCCTTCTCTGTTTTGCTTATTCTTTCTGAAACTTGGCGGTTTCATGAGAGGCTGTTTCTTCCTCAAAAGTCCCTTCACACCACAAAGCTTGAAGTTGGGGTAAATTTTCTTCTTGTCTCTGGTTGCTCTTCTCAAAAATATCCCCTTTCCTAAAAATCCTAGTTATGTTGAAGTGCTTGAACTTCAAACTGCATCCCACACTACATTTTCTTGTTGCAGAAATTCTCTCAGTACTTGTGACTCTTCCTTATTCATTGAAGACTTGCTTTCTTTCTCTCCACACTTAAGTTATAACTCCTAGAAATTTCATCATCCAGTAAGTTCCTTAGTTTCTCATTTCCAGTGGTCATTTTTTTCCACTCCCATGGTCATCCTTTAGACCTCGTCATAAATTGCAACCGTATCAACTTTGAAATCTCATTGTCAAGCTGTCTTCTGTCTCTTCAGCTCAATATTTTGACCCCTTCAGTCTTTTGGGGCCTTCAATCTTTTAATCTGCCAATTTTCCTGTGTTACAACCTGCTTGCCATTGCCATCCGTCTTTACTTCTTACTCAACTTCCATGGTTCCTCACCATGATCATCCACTTTTAAACATCCCCAGGCCCCTTTCCAACTCGTGCTTTTTACCTGAAAAAAAATCCTCAACGCTCAGTTAAATCCAAATTTACAACTTCTCTACATCTAAGCAGCTGAACGTAGGTCTAGTAAAATACAATCTTGCTAACTGGTCTCATTTTATATTGTTGACTGGAAATTTCATGCATGCTGTCATTATTACTCAGTATTTCTAATATGGATCCCTCATAATTTTGCCTTTCCCTTTTCCTGATCAGTATTTCATGCTCTCTTCTCCTTCTTTAAACCAACCTTCCAATCTTCCCCACTCATCTATACTTAGCTGATGTGTTTGACTCTTATTTTGTTGGAAATAAAAAAGGAAATATAAATAACCTCTAATATTTCCATCTACTAATCTATCTGTATCTGTGTCATGTTCTCTGTCTTGCCTCTTGTTATAATGGACAAATCATCATATTCTCAACTAAGGTGAGTCTCTTTACTTACCCACTAGACTCCATCCCCTTTTACCTACTCCACGACTTCTCCCTGAAGTTTTCCCCACTCACTTTTGTATGATCACATTTCTTCTCCACCAGATCATTGCCCAAAGCCTACTAAGGTGTAATATTGTTGGTCTTGAAAGAATCCTCCCTTAACACTATATTCCCCTTTAGTTACCCTCTATATCAGCACCAAACTTATAACTCTCTTTCCCTTTACAGCAAACATTCTTGGAAAATGTATCTATACTCACTGTTTCCACTTCATTATCTCTTATTATAACCCACTTTATGGTCAAGTTTTGAACCACATATTCCACAAAATTCACTCTTAGTTGGTCAGTAATAATCAACAACTTGTCAAATCCGATGGTCAATTCTTTGATCTCACATGGATTCCTCAGCAGCATTGTACAAGGGAAACCCCTCCTTTCTTCTTTATATCTTATCTTTTCTTGGTTTCCAGAGCACTACACTCCTAATTTTCTTCTACTCACTGACTGGCTTTCACTGTCTTCTTTGCTAATTCTTTTTTCTCTTCCTTATCGATATATTTCAGAATGGTCTTTCCCACATTCATTGTATTTCACCTAATATTACTTTTGAAAAAAAGGAACTCGTTTTAGAGTAGAAGACATATATAATCTAAAAATAAATTATGTAAAATATTAGGAAGAGGGAAAAGGAAAATTGATCAAAAGATGCACAAATATATAAATTTCAAAACAAGAAAGAAAATATGCATAGTTACTGCAGTCCTTGTTTCATCTGGTCACAAGGCTGTAGTTGAAATTTGTACCTATCTTCATTCATGCTATCTTTGTCCTCATCCAGAATCTCAGTTATTCAGGATTTTTTTTTTACTTGATGAGGTAACTAGACTGTCTCCTGAAAAGTCTGAGCTATCTCTTCAACTATATTGGATTTATTTAGAGTCTGAGTCGTTACAGGTCCTATTTATATTGGGTTACTTTAAAACTTTATCATGGGGCATAGGTAGAGTAGAAGGTGCTCCAAAGAATTCCCTGGGTTCCACATATCATCTTTCTGCCTCTTCATTCTGTAGCAACCCTAATTTCCTCTGATAATACAGAACAGTCATTCCAGGTGGGAGAGTAATCCCTTTCTTTGATGGTTGGTTCAGAGGCATAAGAGGCCTTAAGTGACCAGGAGGCCAGTTGCAACTTCTCATCCAGTGGAACACTTGTCATGTCTCGTGGTGGGACTGCTTCTCCCTTGGGAACTAATACCTCTGTCTAGCAACTCCAAACACATAAAGAATGAACATATCATGAGTCAATAATAAGTTATATTAATGAATAAGCCACTCCTACGTCTATCCTTGCCTCCTGGACTTACTGTGACTAGAGTGGAAACATTTATTGCATACTCTCTAGGACCATAGGCTACGATTTGTAGGACAGCACAAGCCTTGCAAGGTGCTGTTTCCAGATGGTGCTGTCATTGAATTTTCAATAGGCTAGTCCCTCATTCCAAAGCAGCAGCTTCTTCTGGATGATGGGGTACATAGTAAGACCAGTGGATCCTGGAGGCATGAGCCTGCTTCCTCCCTTGCACATTCCAACTCTCACATGAGTCATCATATTGGCTGAACCTAACTGTATCCAGAACCTGCTGGCAAGAAAGTCTAAGAAATGTAGATTTCCAGCCTCTGTAATACAGTGGAGAGCATAGAAGGGAGTGGGAATGGATGCTGGACACCACTAGACAACATTAGTGTATACAGCTTGCTCTGTTACATGATGTGGGTCTCTGTGCAGACGTACCTTTGCTAGAAAGACCTTCCCTGGCCATATTATATGAAATATCACCCTTCTTTTTTTCCTGTTTCCTCACTTTGCTTTATTTTATAGAGCAAATATAACTATGTAAAACACTGATATTTAGTTACATGCTAACTTGTTTATTGCCCATTTCTCCCACTATTTATGTAAGCGACACAAGGGAAGAATTTGTGGTCCTAAAACAATTCTGGAAATATAGAAAATACTCAGATATTTGTTAAGTGAATGGAAGAAGCAATATGAGCAAAGGAACCATTAATACAGCTAGTTAAGCAAAATTAACATATCATAATAAATCTGGAATTTAATTATGATGATTTTAACTTAGTAGACAAAGCAAGGTACAGAAGAAATTTAAAAGTGTGCTGAGATTCTTGTCTTTTTCTTTTTTCTTCTTTGTGTCTGTATATGGGCATGTGTATGGGGATGAGATATAGATACTCATTAACACTGGAGGTTGACAGGGAAAAGTGTTTAAATATGTATGTAAAATTTCATACTAAGAAGCTTCTAGTTAAAGTTGGTGAATCAAACATATTTGTTAGCCTCCAGTCCCTTTCAAAAACCCATTATAATTATAGGAGAAATATTTTTTAAAGCTATAATCCCACAAGAAAAAATAGACCTGGAGAGGAGACAACAGCAACATTTTGGGAGCTGGAAAGCAGAAGGGTGAAGGGTTGCTGATCCAGCAAAACAGAGAGCGCTGACTTTTAAACTGGCAGTGGGAAAGCGAGGAAACTTGATACACACTGTGGTTCCCCAGTCTTAGGAACTGGCAGTGCCAAGTGCCTCTGGAAGTGGGAGGCAAAGGCAGCGCTTGGTCGAAGATGGTGGGTTGAAACCTTGTTTATTAGTAGTAAGCTTCTAGATCCTAACTCAGCCCATGCACTTGCAGCCTGCCTCCATCCCCTCCTGACAGTGGCTGTAAGTTTACTGTCTGAAGTGTATAAACAGAAGGTCTGGACCAGGGCGCAATAGGTAGAGTTCAGGGTGGGGTATTGAAAATAAGGTGTTTGAGAGTTTACTTTCTGACTGTTAAGACCACCAACCTTCTTCCCCCATGTTTGATTGTTTGCCAGATTTACGCCTTTCTAGCATGGCACATAACCAGTCCAAGAAGAGAAGTAAAAAAGACTGACATGGGGGCTTCCTCAACGTGGTGGCAAGGGCAGACCTCCCTCACAGTAATGCCCCAGACACAGAGCATATCCCCAGCTTTATAGCACCCCACTCTAAAAATGTGAGTGGATGGCAAGAATCACTAGACATTTAAGGGAAAACTCTGACATAAAAACCAGAGACCAGGAAAAAAATAGAAAAAGAAACTTGGGAAAACAGAGACTATGCAGGAAGACGAAGCTTAAAAAAATAAATAAATAAAAAGAATAAACTTACTCTCATTAATATCCTTGGAGAAATAAGGTATTCCATTTATGATATAAAAAGCAGGAAGCTATAAAAACAAAACATTTAAAGGACAAAAGTAAGATTGTTTGGAAATTAAAAACAGGAAAACAAATTTAAAACTCAGTAGAAGATTTGCAAGATAAAGTTGGGAAAATCTCCCAGAAACTATATAGCAAAAAACCAAAAGATAGACTAAAGAGAAAAGAAAATTTAAAGGACCAATTCAAGATTTCCAGATGTTTCAGAAAGTGAGAATGGAGAAAACAGAGGGAAGGACATTTAAAAAGTAATCTAAGAAACATTTCCAAAGCTGAAGGAGAGTTTCCAGAGTGAAAGGGTAGATAAAATGCTCAACACAATGGATGAGAAATTTCACAGCTGTGTGGACAAAGAGAAGTGAAAAAAAGAGAGGGGAACAGGGTTTGAAGGAAAAGGGGTGGAGGGAGAGGGAGGGGGGAGGGAGGGAAGTGTGGGGGGAGAGGGAGGGAGACAGGAGGGGGAGAAGAGGAGGAGGAGAAGAGATAGAAGAGAGGGAAAAGTTTTATGCTTTTATAAGTTCTCATATTTTTATAATTATGAAGAGATACAAGGTTCAGAGATTTTATCACATAAAACTTCAAAATTTGTGTCCACAAGGAAACCAATTAATGAATGGCAAGCATGAGACCAGGAGGGAATATTTGTAATATATGACAGAAATGATGGCTTAATCTATATTACATAGAGAATATCTACAAGTCAATAAGATAAAGACACTTTAATAAGAAATCAGGAAACAGCAGAGAGTGGCAAGTTGGAGAAGAAACACAAATGCTCAATTAACAAATAAAAAATGCTCAATTTTACCACTAATCATAGAAATTCAAATTAATATATTCCAATACCATTTTTGCCTATCTGATTGGGAAAACATTTTCATGATTTGTAGTATCCATTGTTGCAAGACGGGTTGGGGAGAGGTAGGGGACACTCTCATACACTAGGTAGGAGCCCAAATGGCTACCACTTAAAAAAAAAAGACATTTGGAAGTATCTATTAAAATGATAAATATATAAACCCTTTGACCAATCAGATCTATCCTTTAGCATCTGTCCTACGGAATACTGCCAGAGGGGCACAGAAATACATTTATAACTATGTTCAATATAACATTGTTCATAATGGTGAAACAATGAAGTGTCCACCAGCAGGAGATTAATTAAAAACAATTGTAAGAAAAAAAAAAGAAAAAACAATTGCAAGTTCATACAATGAAAGAGTACCTCCTCATGAAAAAGAATGAGTCTGATCTCTATACACCAAATCTCAGTTCAAGGAAAATTCAGGCAGTGCTAATAGATATTGAGGATTCACAGTGTTTTGCTGATGAGCGCAGTTGCTATGGAAATTTCAAGTAAACCAAAACTCCTTTGGGAACGAGTGAAACAAGCTTTCTTGAAGAAAGGAGTAGGTGGGAAGTAAGTGTCCTGCTAGAAAAGACTAGGAAAGCAGGCAGGATAGTGTGCAAAGGAGCAGAAAAAAGGAAAACATCATTTACAGAGGATGGAAAAGAGACCTGCTCACCTACGGTGGAAGGTCTCGGTAAAGACATGTCTGCCAGTCAGGGAACATCCACTTGAAGAATGTTGCTGCCTTGCTGTTCTCTTTCCCTGAAGAAAACCAAGAGATCTAAGTAGAAGACACTTTGATGAATAGATGATTCATATGAAAGAAGAAAGTTCTTGATTTTAAGTGTCGTCAAACCAGGGAAGAAATTATGTGCAAGAGTTCTGTAATTTCTGCCCCACCCCAAACATAATTTAAAAATAGGAGAGTCAGTTGCCTCTCTCTTACAGAGTTTAGATCAGGTTTTGGAAACCTTTAAATATAGTTGGCCAAAGTTCTACCTTCTTACCTGCTGGCACTAAGAGGGCAATGAATCACATCCTGCATCCAGACTCCCACTTATAGGTGTGGATGGGAAAATAGGAAGGGAAATTTTATGGTAAAATGGGCCAAGTTATATCACTTGCCCATTGTCCTTGAATGTAACAAAGAAAGGACAGTGATGGCCTGTCTTCTGTGCTGAGATCTTGTTTGCCCCTCTGGATTCTGCTCTCCCCTTTCAATCCTGCTTTCTGCTCTGGGAGACTGACTTATGTGGACTATTTCAAGAACTCCCTTGACTTTGGACTTTTGTTTGGGTTCAGCCAACAGGGGCATCTGCAGGAGTTCTGCAGAAGGGCTGAGAGGGAGTTCAAGCTGTGATTGAACTCCCCTTCTGCTAGGCTGCCCCAGGCTGGCTGTTTCCCTCC
This sequence comes from Balaenoptera physalus, assembly GCF_965194825.1. Classification (NCBI taxonomy): domain Eukaryota; kingdom Metazoa; phylum Chordata; class Mammalia; order Artiodactyla; family Balaenopteridae; genus Balaenoptera; species Balaenoptera physalus. Next base: position 132,885,798 of record NC_138890.1, on the reverse strand, counting down.
AGTTAAAGGTCTCTGCTCCTCACAGTTGGCCTGTCTCTACGCAAGAGCTCTCTCTTCTGGGTTGTTTCACTGGTCAGTAATTTACGTGATCCTTTCTAAGTCCCTTTTCATTTTATTTCTGCTATTTACTGTATGTATGACCCCAAACAAGTCTCTAAACCTTTTTGAACCTCAATTTTCTTATTTATAAAGTAGTTTAAGAAAAGGTTACGTGTGTCATAGGGTTCTTGTGACAGTTAAATGAGAACAAGTACTGTTAACAGTGCTGGTGGGGCTGGTGTGTCTCGTGTATCTCATGACCTATAAGCTTCAGCTTTTCTTGTTCTCACACTTCCCTCCTGTTAGTATCACAACAGCCCTACGTCCCCTCCCTGATCATCACTCCAACAGTTTCAGTAGTGGATTCTGTCTCTTGTTAGTTTGTAATACCAGCTACTTCTCATATTTACAATTACATTTTGATATTCTGGTAGGTTTTTCCCAGGAAGCATCTTCTAATGCCATGACTCTAAACAGTGCAAACAATGTAGATACCCCAGCTGAAAACCTGAAGGACATTATCAGATTTGGGGATGGCACTGGTGGGCAATATAACTGTGGTACAGGTCAGGGAGGGCTGGGCAGAAGAGAGAAAACACTTTACCACTATGCGATGTTGTCTAAATGCCATGTTTGGAGAAATAATATTAGTATTTCATCGACACATTTTAATATCCCAGAAGGGAAGCCTGCATTTCTATGGGTCAGAGACTGTCTCCCCAAATCCATTCGCTGCTTCCTGCCAAGCTGGTGTTAAAAGATAAACTGAGACATATTAAACATTTCAAGAACTTATTTGAGCAAAAATCGACTTGAATCGGGTAGCATACAATCTAGCAGATAGAAAGGAGCTCCCAGGAATTATACAAAGTGAAAGACTTTTATAGTCAGAAGGGAGCAGGGACAAGGAAGTTATACAAGGCAAAAAGTGTGTTGGTTATTACAAGGTGACTTTCCTTCAGTGGGTGGCAGGGGTCTATCAGGCAGAGTACCTAGCTAGTGCTGATCAGGTGATTCCTGACTGACTGGTTTAAGATTCCATTTCTGGGAGAACAGAAACTGTAATTAAGTTAAGTCTCTGTTTGGTGACGTGGGGCTTAGCATAAGCAACTCCATTTTGGGCTGTTGTCTTGCTTTTAACACTGGCACTTTGCTGCTTGGTAAAAGTCTACCTTTTCTGCTTCCTTGTCACTAAGGTGTGGCCATGGACTAAGTCTGGACAATGAAATGTGATATGGAAGTATGCTGTGTTGTCCAAAGTATTCTTTAAGGGAGGGGGCAAGTTCCTTCTTTATTCCTTCCTTTTCCCTGCTGTTTGGAATGCAGACACAGTGGCTGGAGCTCAAGGAACCATCTTAAAACCATGAGTTGGCAAGTTGAGGATGGAGAAGGACCACAAGAGTGAAAGCCTGGGCTCCTAACTATGGATTCACCAGATTAACCCTCAGTTGCCTGCCTCAGGCTCGTATTATGTGTTTACACCACTGTTGTTATTAACTTTTTAAAAAATAATGCAGCCCAACCTAGTTTTAACTATGCATCTCATCTCTGAGTTTTGGATATTGGAGACAAGAGCCTAAGGATGTTTCATTTTTCTTGGATCACAGTGAAGCACTTGGAGAGGTAGAATTCGTATGCATTTCTGGATTTTAGGACTTTTCTTGCCAGTGATCTGTGCTACCGCCATAATGCTCTTTCTTTCTCTCTCCTTCCCTCTCTCTTTCTCTTTTTCGTTTCTTTTTTTCAAATGCTGCAGTTCAGAGTTAAGTATTCCAAATCTGGTCTTTATTGGGGTTTGGATTATAGTGTTATTTGGAGGACTCCTTAATGTGTTTCCAAAGCCACTGCCTAATTGTAGAAATGAAGTGTTAAAAAACAAGAGAACCCCGCTGTAAGCAAGAGCCCAATAAATTATTCAGAGTTTTTAAAGGATGCTTTATCATCAGATGTTTATAGTTTCATGGCTCAAAGAACAGAGAAAGAACACACAAGTGCCCTTCAAGCTGTCCTCTTGATGGTGGTGAAATGTCACTGCAAGCCCTGTTTCTCTGCCCTCACTGTTTGCTGTCCCTGGGATTTAATGGAGATGGCAGTTTAATTATTACCATAAGCCCACCCAGATAGTTAAATACAGGTCAATAATAACTCAGTGAAGGAAGGAGCTACAGCAGCACAGAATGGGTACAAGAACAATTAGTCCTTTTTAGGCCAGAGAAGAACCAATATTAGAACATAAATTCCTCAGCTATAACATTACCACTTTCCCTAAGTGATCATAAAATAAACAAGAATCTAAGGAAAACTGTGAGACGTGTGTAATGCTGCCACACAAAAGACCTACAGATGAATGTGGATCAAACTAATTTTCAGTGCACAACCATGTGGTTGAATACCAAAAGAAGCAAAAAAAAAAAAAAAAACCAAACCCACAAAACCAAACCAAAACCGCCAAACCCTCTACCTAAACAATAGTGTCATAGATGAGATATGAAACTACTGAGTTTTTTGTTTTGTTTTCCTTTTGGCAAGCTCAGGGGAAGTGCCTGTGTGCTGCGGCTTGAAAAGCAATTATTTATAAATTATGAAAGCATTGCCTCTGTTCATGGATCCATATAATGCCTGCATCTTGACAATTAGGAGGCAGAAAATATCACAGATAAGCCCTCCCTTGTGAGCTGGAAGGAGAATGGCTGGTGAGATGTTTCCAAATTGGTTATTTTTGGTGTGTTGGGGGTGGAAAGGGAAGAAAGAGTGTTGAGGAAGTTGGGAAGCCTGAAGTTCCCAAGTAATGTTTGATTTGTGAGCAGAGGGTCTGCACTACTACCTTATCAGTCTATTGAGGTCACTATTTTCTCTCCTCAATTTGATGGTCCATGTTCTTCAGTTTGTTCTACACCAGCATTCATTTTTACCTGTGCTTCCTTGAAATCACCTGTGATGTGCCTCAACCAGGAGGTTGTAGGGTACAGTGGCTGAGCGATGGATGCAGGATATAGGCTCTGAGAGTTAGAAACTTGGTCCCCCACTTCCTAGCAAGTGATCTTGGGCAAGGGACCTCCTTTCCTATCTGTGAAATGAAGACATGATTATTAGGATTAAATGAGTTATTATTTGTAAAGTGCTTAGAGCAGCATCTGGTATACAGTAGGTGCCATATAAGTGTTTGTTAAAGATTTTAAAAAATAATTTTTATAAACATCAGAGCTATAAATTAACTACTCAGAATGGATAAATGAATGAGACATTACCATCTCTGCAATTGAGGCAAAATATGTGTGTGTGTGTGTGTGTGTGTGTGTGTGTGTGTGTGTATAATCATGGTGGGGATTTGGTAGAGTTGGGACTCATGAGGCAAGAAGATGCCTGAGAATCTCTGGTTTTACACTCTTATCAGTATTTTGATCATGGCATCGCCAGCAGTGAAGGCCTCACCAAACATCCCCTGGATTTCAATGTCATGTGTTTGATCAGGAGGTACAGAGAGGAGGTGAGGTGTGCAGTGAGCTGTTACACAGTGAATCAATGTGGGCAGGCATAGGTCACGCTCTGCTGAGGCAGGGCGGTCAGAGCAAAAGCATTAAAGACACAAAGAGAGACAGGTTCAAAAGATGTGGCCTCACCGAGAAGGGCTGTACACAAGCCTGGTTGCCAGGCCAGTGCAGCAGGCAGCACCCAGGAGTGGTGGTCGCTGAGCTGCTGGCAGACCCCAGACAGGCCCAACAGATGGGGCAGGGGACAGATGCTGCCAGGCTCTCATGACCAGGATTAGAGGAGCTCCCCATGCAACTGTCTTCCAGCCATCTTCCAGCAAGGGTTACACTGGGAACAGCATCTGTTTTGAAGGCAGAAAGAGATAGGTTCTCTGCTCTTGTTTCTCTCAACTTCAATTTCATCTGTAAAATAGGGATTTTAATAACAATTTCAGCTTCATCGGTTTGTTGTAAGGATAAAATAGTGAGTGTAAAAGTACTGTAAAAATGGAAGTATAGTTTACTGATATCAGTTATTTTTATATAGATGATATATACATTTTGTGGTTTGTTTATAATGCAGGATTGACAGCTTTATATAGTAGAGATAGTCCTAAAAAGTGTGTAATGATTTTTTTCTCCTAGATACCAGCTCCTTTAGGAGACAAGACCATGATGTATTAATTTCAGTGATCTTTCACTCCTTTGTTCTACAGTGCTTTTCTCTAATTAGATGTGGAACAGAGTATCTTGTTCCTCAAATAAATCCTGCGGGAAAGAATCATTTTATGAGGGAATGTAGTGCCTCATTAGCTTTTTTTTTTTTAACCTGAAGTCTGCTCAAAGTAAGATGCTGGCATATGCTCTTGTGCTGTATTTACACACCTCCTCTTGCTCACCCTGCCCCCCTTCCCCTGCTCTTCTCCCTCCGCCCCGCCAGGACCACAGCTCTCTGGTGGGTGATGGTGCAAGTAGCTGGCTTGCCAAGGTTTGGGGAGATATCATTTGTGGAGATGTTTAATTTAAATAATCCCCCACATTTTCTGGGAATAGTCCCTCTTTAAAACAGCACCATATTTACACTGTTTATTAGGGCGCTCCTCTACTCAGTTATCTAATTACTCAGTCTTGATAAACTTGAAATGACTTGAGATGAAGTCAATTTCATAGAAAATTAATGGTAAGTTGTTTTGAATAACTGTGCACTATCTGATAATTTTTTAAAAAACAATTCCTTTAACAAAATAAAATCAGGGAATGAAATAAGACCCAGGAAGTCTTATTACGTTAAAGAGAAACATCTGAGATGTTTTGAGCTGCTTCTTTGAAAAATATGAAAGTAGAGCAAAACCATCATCTATGAAAGATAAGATCACTGGAAAGGACTTTAAAGGTTTATAATTACTTGGTAAGAAGATTTATGAAATCTAAAAATTAAGGAGAAAGAACACAGTGAGTCAATCAAATATCTTCTTTGACGCACATCGTAAAGCTTGCTTGGAGTTCCTTATGGACTGGTCTTTAAAATACAGTATTTGATGAGCTGGGAAGGTTGAGCTAATTTTTTTAAGTTCCTCCAGTAAACTTGATTTCATAGGCAGATTTTTCTCCACATGAAGTATCTATCTTTCTTTATCTTTTCATATATGTAGGGTTTTCTTGCTCTTATGTAAACACAAATTGTAATCTGTATTCCGTATTTTACACAAGGAGCTCTCTTTTTTGAAATTCTTTCCCAATAGAGAAACAAATTTAAAAATGATATATATGTGTGTGGGATACATGCAAAATTTAAAAATTTGTTTCCTTACGTGTATTTAGGTGAAAAACATGAATTTACTCCTAAGTGCAAGAAATGCTATATTGCTTCTTTTTCCCCCAAGTTAAAATAAATCTGGATCCATGATCACATTTGCCAAAATACTGCCGTATCTAACTTTAGTCATGGTTTTGGAATCTGTATCATTCCCTAGGGCTTACACCAGGGAATGTGGTTGACAGAGAAGTCATGAGGCCCCCTGCAGATCATGGAGCAAGGCCTGGGTTTAGTTTTTGGTGGTCGTTTGCTTTGCTCCCTCTGTAATACCCTGAGTATTGCAGTTGAGTCTCCTTCTCCATCATCTGTGGGGTACCACTCCACCCACTGGGCACCCAGTTGCTCTCTCAGTGACTCAGGCTAAGACACAGCAGAAACAGGCAGTGCTCAATCTACCCTCCTGGCTAGTGTCAACAGGGCACTCCAGGGAGCCAAGCTTCCACCCCAATCAGCAAGTGGAAGGCGGTGGGGTAAGGAGACTGGCCTTCAATTAATTAACAATCTAATTCCACATCCTCAGTTCTCTCACTGATTCAGGCTAAGCCGCAAGTACCCTCTCTGGTACTCCATGGCTTCAGAGGTGAACGACTGGCTGTCTTTGAGTCAGAAATGATGCATGAGGGCCCTACTCTCCAGAGCTTCCCCCAAGTCGCTGTTCCCCTTTTTCACACATGGGAAATCTAGAGCCCTTCTTCCTTTACTCACCATATTGAGTTCTTTGCTCTTCTGCTACTTCTAACTCTAAAACTTCTGGGAGTCTAGACTTTTTAACACAAAGGCCTGTAATTCTATTGTGGGATAAGAGAAGCTAGACTCCAGGGCTTAGAGGTTTTGTAGCTCTCTGAAGTGGAGGAAGAAGAATGAGTCTGTACCACAGCATTAAGGACAGAATATGGATGGATATCTCCATCCCCACCCTCTATGCATATGTGTGAGATGGAGAGTAGGACCATCCAAAGGAAGCCACAATGGCCTAGGATCCTTTCATGGACCCCTGGCCTTTAGTGGGCACCCTACGATGTTATTTGGCAATATTCCATCTCATTTCATAGAGATATGGCTCTATGGTCTTACTATGTGAGCCCTGGACAGAGAAAATTGTGGCAGTGGAGTAAAGTATGGAATTCTAACTCTCTGTGGGTTGTAAAACCAATCTCATTGCTCTGTAGTTGTACTGTGGTTAGTGTTGCAACCCAATAAAACTTACAACCAAGTTGATCTGACATATTCACGGAAGATCAGCTCCTCTAATGAAGGTATACTATATTTAAAAGGATATTTCCATAGCTAAAACAAATTTTCACTTTTAATTTTATTTTCTTTTAATGCTGTTTGTCTTCTAAATAGGCATCGATGGTGATTTTTCCCTTTCATCAGAGATTCAGAGGTAAAGGCCTCAGGACTGGTTTCCCTATGTTCTTCCCACTTATGCCATTCCGTCTGTAATTCTCTTTCATGAACATTCTTTTCTCTCTCCCCTGCAAGCAAAAGTTTCTTAAACAGTGTCTCCTAGTCCCAGGTGGGGGCAGTTCTTAAACCAAGGTAGGGACAGCAGAATCATAGCAACATACTAGGTACTGTATTCCTGGGACAGAAGTAGGGGCAGATTCCATGAATGAGCTGGTGGTGGTGGGATGCAGCAGGGACAGAGGGGGTAGCACCAGGTCACCGTTAAAGACATAGAAAAAAGGAGGTGTCATAGTGAGACTGAAGAGTTTTGGATAATAGGTATTTAGTGGTCTTGGGACAAAGGAACTGGAAAGAATTAGAGAAAAGGAGAGAATATGGGAACAGATTTCTTGGAGTCCAGGCAGGAAGGGCTCCAGGACTCAGGCAGCCAGCAATGCTGAGCCGTATTCTGCTAAGCAGGGACCAGCTTCTGCGGTAAGTTTGAATAATGCACTCCCATCTCCCCGCCCCTCCCCCGCCACTCCTCCAAGATGTCCATGTCCTAATCCCTGAAACCTGTGAATATGTTACTGTACATGGTCACACATTTGCAGATGAGAAGACTATCCTGGATTATCCTGGTGGGTCCAATGAAATCACAAAGGTCCTTATAAAATGCAGGCAGGAGGGGCCAGTATCAGAGAAGGAGACGTGAAGATGAAGGCAGTGGTCAGGTTAATGCAGCCATGAGTCAAGAAATGTGCACAGCCTCTAGAAGATGGAAAAGGCAAGAAATGGATTCTCCCATAGAGCCTCCAGAAGGAACACAGTTCTTATGATGGCCTATTTTGAACTTTTAACTTCTGGAACTAGAAGATAGTACATTTATGTTGTTTTAAGCCACTCAGTTTATGGTAATTTGTTATAGAAGCAATAGGAAACTAATACAGCTTCTTAAACTCCTATTGCAGAGGCCAAATATTCTTATTCTATAAATAGAGATCGAAGGGTTGAAGGTGGAAATTCAGATGAGAGGGTGCTGGAAGTGTAGATGAACTTCACTCCAAGTACAAATGATGACATACAGTCCCCTCCTCATTTTGCCAGGAAAGAGGAATTTTAAAAGCAGAAATGTTCTAGGCCACTGATACTGAGAAGAGTTTGGAAAGGGAAGGCTGAAGACATCTTTGGTGGGCGTAACCATTTTGTCGCACACTGGCCCTGGTACAATTTATCTCCACGTTTGAGCAAACAGAAGCAGGGCTGGAGGCTTTTGTGTCACAGCCACCAGGACCCTGCTCTTTGGTCTCCTACAACCTTTGCAGAGCAAATCACCACCTTTGAGGCTGTCTGAACCTACCACTTGTGCCAAGGGGACCGGTTGGTACAGTTACAGACAGCTTCTAGTTGTTTTGGTGCCACCTACCCACCTCTTCTTCCACTCCAATTTTTTCTAGAACGTTTTTTATCATTCAGTTACAATTATCTGCTTGAGGTGCACATTCCTTGTCTTTAAGTATCAATATTAAGTTTAAATCACTATTTCCCACTGAAGGGAAGTATATTGACTTTTAAGCAGTATTGACTTTGAATTACTTATGTTCATTCATTTCCTTTGCATGAAATAAATTAAAATACTCAGAAACTGTGCATTTTGAATTTAGAACACAAGTATTTTTTTAATGTAATAAGCTCTAATTAGCCCTGGTAATGAACCTAAAGTTTGGTTTTGTTAGCCCCAGCATTTTGCCCTGAGCTTTCCTGACAGTAATTTGACAAGATGTAAAATGAACTATATTTTAAAATCTCTCCAGTGTTGGGATCTTGTAATTTTTCAATTAGGAATAGAACAAATGTCTCCAATTAAGAATAGAGTTAATTATTTTCTTTACTCTTTTATAGAAAAAATTATGAGGCTTTATTTGGCTTTGAAAGTCTCATAGTAAGTGCTTGTCACATTATGAATAGGGCAAAAGTAAGTGTAATTTTCAAACCTCATTAATGTGTATAAAGTTGGGGAGAAAAACCAGTGTGAATTAGAAGAAAAGACTGACTCATAGAATAGTGTAAATAAGTAAACTTGTTTTACTTTGAATATATAAGGTACATGGAATAAAGCTTATATTTAATAATAGCAATGATGATGATTATGGTGATGATAATAATAATAAAATTGTAATGGCTAACACTTATATAGTGTTTATTACGTTCCAGGCACTGTTCTGAGAGTTTTACATTTATTAAGTCATTTGATCCTCACAAGGAGTCCCTGAGCTAGGTACTATTATTACCCGCATATTATAGATTAGGAAAATGATGCACAGAGAGCTTAAGTAAGTTGTCTAAGAGGTTAAGTAACTTGCAAAGTGAAGGGTGGTGTTTAGTTACCTTACTTTTAATGAATTAATACTTATTTTAAATGAGCTTTGTAAATGCCTCCCTTTGGCTGTTGGTGAAATTAAATAAATAGGCACTTTCAAGACCAAATCTAGCTTGGATACACTCATGGTTCTGTAAGCAAACCTTTCTCAGGCTGTGAAGCACTGCAAATGCGTGCATATTTCCCAGGGAATAAATGTGGGAAACACCATTTTTTCCCCCAAACCCCCAAATAGAAAATTTATAATGCTGAAATTTAGAGTGATTGATAGGTTGTCATTTACCTTTCTGCTTCCCATGGATTTCAAGTATAAAGGAATGTCTAGAGCATAAACTGTACAAATTATTTTTGGAATACTGGAAGAAGCATCAGTTGCAAAAATTGACATGCAAATTTTAAATTATGCTTTGTTCATGCTAAGTTTGTTCTCTTAGTCCCTCTATTTGGCAACAGAAGCCTTATTCTTAGCCTTCAACTTCAGTCACTGTCACTGCATTCAAGTGACTTTTCTAGAAGAAACTAAGAAGTACTCAAATTGTCAATATGTCATCACATATTCAAGGTTTGCGATTAGCCTAAATATAATAAAATGGATTTAAGGTGTAGAGTCATAGGTACCTTGAAACATAAGACAATGTGAAGCATGTCTTTATATACTTCCAGTTATACATGGAAAACCTAGTATATTATGAATATGCCTTCAATTACTTGCAGCTGTTTATTTGAACACTCAGAGAATTTTGGTTGGAATGAGATTTGAAGGTTATTTTATACTGCTGTAGAACTGTGAAACATGATATGAACAAAAGCTGTAACTTCCTGCACTTCTGAGAGCTATTTTGTATTCTTGTACGTTATTTTTGTAAACTAAAGTATATGCAAGAGTTAGTGTAACTTTGGGTACTTCCAATGGCCTTGGGCAGTAAAATAGGCTGTCTCATTGGATGGTTGTGAAGATCATCCTCATCATGTACGTGTTTTCAATATAGCAGGTATCACCTTTACATTATTGAACTAATTTAATCACCACCCATATGAAGTAGGAACTGATATCATGCCCATCTGATAAGTGAGACAATTGAAGCCTAGGGAGATTAGGCAATTGGGTAAGTGATGCATCTGGGCCTGAACGTAGGCAGGTTCTGGGCTCCAGAGCTCAAGCCCTTCGTGGTTACGATCGTGAGGATCAAGCGGAACACACAAGGCTTTGAAAAGCACATAGTAGGTTCTCCGTAGGTGTTACATAGCTTTGAGTAACGTAAAAGATATTAGTGATAGCAGTGAGTGGATTAACAGTGGACATTTTAAATTCTCTTAAAACAGATTTGCGGATTTTCAAGTTTTAATGATGATCTGTGCAGCTCTTACTGCATTTCATTAAGTAAAAGACGCTCTGCCTGTCTTGGGTTCCCAGGAAACAGGTTCTGAGATGGAGAGTTGTGTGCAACAGGCTTGCTGGAGAGTGCTCTCTGGAAAAACACATGAAAAGTAGTGAGGAAGACAGATGGTGGGGAGGGAGACAGTGATTCACAAAATGGTTGCAACTGAGGTCTTACCCACTTTACTGGGAGCTGAGATGGCCTTTCAGAGTCGTCCCAAGTTCAGGCTGGGGGCCAGGCCTTCATATTACCACTTTAGGCAGTCATTGGTCATCGGCTGCCCCCTGGAAGAGGGCGTAGCCGTGGGTGAGACAGTTCCCTGGAGTGGATGCAGGGTCCATGAGGGATGCAGCTGTGAGCCATCAGCAGCTAATATTGCCAGCAGCTGGGAAATGAGTGCTCCAGCCCTTAAGATGGGATCTGGGTGGGACACCACACCCACTAGAAAAAGCAGAAAAAGTCACAAACAGATAATCGACTAAAAGTGAAAATACAATGGCAAAGAAAATTATGAAAAACTTAATGCTCATTAATAAGGAGATCTAAATTAAGACAACGATTTTCTCCTGTCAAATTGGCACAGGTGAAAAAAACACGGAGCTCCTTTTCAACGTAGTGAGAGTGCCCCAAGTTAGGCATACTTTCTAATTAAATAATCTATTGTAAAATAATTTCAAACTTATAAAAAAGGTTGTAAGTTCAGTACAATTAAACCTCACATCCCTTCACTCAGATTCTCTGAGTGTTAACATTTCACCACATTTGTGCAATCAGTGTGTATGTATCTCTATCTCTATATCATAAGTTGCCCCTTGTAAACAGAGTTTTCATCTCTTAAGCCAAGGGTTTAACTCCAGAGACTTGGAATTCAGACCTGAGTTTGAGTCCCAGTCACTTATCATTTTACGTGACCTCGCGCAGGACAGTTTTTCTTAGAGCCTCTGTTTCTTTTTTTTAATTGAAGTACAGTTGATTTACAATGTTGTGTTAATTTATGCTGTACAGCAAAGTGACTCAGTTATACACATATATATACATTCTTTTCCATTATGGTTTATCTCAGGATATTGAATATAGTTCCCTGTGCTATATAGTAGGACTTTGTTGTTTATCCCCTCTATATGTAATAGTTTGCATCTACTAACCCCAAACTCCCAGTTTATCCCTCCCCCACACCCCTCCCCCTTAGTGATCACAAGTCTGTTCTCTGTGTCTGTGAGTCGTTTCTGTTTCGTAGATTAGTTCATTTGTGTCATATTTTAGATTCACATATAAGTGATATCATATGGTATTTGTCTTTCTCTGTCTGACTTACTTCACTTAGTATGATAATCTCTAAGTCCATCCATGTTGCTGCAAATGGCATTATTTCACTCTTTTTTTATGGCTGAGTAGTATTCCATTGTATTTCTGTACCACATCTTCTTTATCCATTCATCTGTTGATGGAAATTTAGGTTGTTTCCATGTCTTGGCTGTTGTGAATAGTGCTGCTATGAACATAGGGGTGCATGTATCTTTTTGAATTATAGTTTTGTCCGGATATATGCCCAGGAGTGGGATTGCTGGATCATATGCTAATTCTATTTTCAGTTTTCTGAGGAACCTCCATACTGTTTTCCATAGTGGCTGCACCAACTTACATTCCCACCAAGAGTGTAGGAGGGTTCCCTTTTCTCCACACCCTCTCCAGCATTTGCTATTTGCAGACTTTTTAATGATGGCCATTTTAACCAGTGTGAGGTGGTGCCTCATTGTAGTTTTGATTTGCATTTCTCTAATAATTAGTGATATTGAGAAACTTTTCATGTGCTTGTTGGCCATCTGTATGTGTATGTCTTCTTTGGAGAAATGTCTATTTAGGTCTTCTGCCCATTTTTCAATTGGGTTGTTTGTTTTTTTGTTGTTGAGTTGTATGAGCTATTTGGAGCTTCTGTTTCTTTTGTTACAAAATGAAGATAACGTTCTTCTGGTTTCTTTTGGTGTTTAGATTAGATCCTCCAAACAGACCCTGGTAAGGTCTCAGTAAATGTTAGCTGCTATCATTATCATCATCATTATCATTGGCTCCTTGAGGGCAGGGACTATACCTCACACATTTGAACCCTCAGTCTTGAGTGCAGCACCTTGCGATGATGGGTTGCCCAGAAATGTTTCTGGATTGATTTGCTTTTGTACTCAGTACATTATGAGGCTCAGGGACATGGGGTGGTGGATGGGGGCTCATTCTGAGGGCTAGAGACTTCAGTGGGAGAGGCTGGAAAGAATGAAAACGGGACTCAGAAGCTGGAAACTTTGTTAATGACTCTGCTTCAGCCAAAATAGGCGATTCATTGCTTGACCAAATAAAAGGATATTATTCAAGAAATTCCCCTCTCTCCCTCTTTGAACCCCCTCATGAATGTTTGGCCTGTGTCTATGATCTGCCACACAATATTCTGGAACAGCAACAACAAAAGCTGGTGAAATGGACAAGAGGAGAAACTTTTGATATGCTCAGTTCTTAGCAAGGGAAGTATTTATAACCATAGAAATGCTCACCCCCAGCCCCCGCCTGTCTCCTGCAGCGGACTGCTTTCCACATTCTGTGGCTTTGGGGACACCAAAAATGTGGTCTTAGAGGCACTTGCACGTCATGGTCAAGAGGCTAACCCAGGAGGGTGAGGACAAATGCCAGCAGATGTGAAGTGATGCACACAGGTGGGGAGGGCTTCCGTTCAGAGAATGTGGTGTGAGGTGACGCACGAGCCTACATCAGCTTTGTGTTGCTTTTTGTTGCTTGGCTGTATATCTACCCAGTGCATTTGCCAGATGTTCCTTTAACAGTGACAGGCAACCGATTTCAAGCAGATTAAGCCCCGGGGAGAGTTATTGGTGTAGTTTACAGAATTCAAGGAAGAGCTACACAAACCAGGGCAACTCCTGGGACCTTTGAGGGCTCAGGCCTGCCAGAGTCTCCCTTTCATCTCTGTTTCTTTCTGAGGCTTGTCCTCATTCTACCAGCTTCTTGGGGGCTGGGGCAGAAGAATGGTCAACCTGGTCACCTTATAGCTGGCACCAAGGAGGACAGAGATTGTTCTCTTCCAAGATGTGTCTGAAAAATCCTTGGGGAAAGCCCCTGGCACAGCTGGGGTTAGGCACCCACCCTTAGTACAAAGCCCTGGGGGAAGCTGTGATTTGCTGAGCCCACCCTGGGTCCAAGGGGACAGGCCTGTTTCCAGATGAAGGTAAGAAGCCAGGAAGCCACCCCAGTTTGGAGAATATTATCTGTTTCTGCAGAGAAGATTGAAGGCTCAACATCACCTCCCTGACACCACTTTGGTTGCTCCTGTAGCATTTTGACCCCATAGCTTAATACACAAACGCAGAGGCCTTCTCCTTGACTCTAAGCCCTTCCTATCTCAGAGAGGTGTGCCCTGGGTAACTTTATCCCAGCCTTTAGAACCGGCCCCCCTCCCATTTGCCTGGACAAATGTGATTAAAGTGAGCCTAGGCCTTTGCAGCCCCTCATGGGAGACGTCTTTGGCCTTCTTATTCCTTTTATTTTATTTCCTGGATTCCTTCCAGCTGACAGATATTTAATAGAAGATTTTTGTGGGTCAGACATATGTGTTAGGTGTTATGAGAGATGAAAAGAAGAAAAGAGGGTTTATACCCTGGAGATGCTCAGAGTCTAGTTAGAGAGATAGTTAGCAAACAAAAATATCATTACCATAAGTGTGGCAAGAGAAGGAAATGAAAGAAGGAAGCACAAGCATCTCAACGTATGGCAGGTATTGGGAGGGAGCGTCATTTATAAAGTGAAGTAATAGAGTTTATTAGTATTATATTGCTGCTCTAACACATTACTACAAACTTAGTGACTTAAGACAACACAAATTTCTTCTCTTACAGTCTGGAGGTCAGAAGTCTAAAATCCAGGTATTGGCAGAGCTGCATTCCTTGTGGCAGTTCTAGGGGAGAATCAGTTTCCTTCTCTTTTCCAGCTTCTATGGGTTTCCTGCATTCCTCAGCTCAAAGACCCCTTCCAGTAGCAGTTGCATCCCTCTGACCTCTGCTTCCATCAGCACATCCCATCTCTGACTCTCCCACCCCCTCCTTTTACTTATAAGAACCCTTGTGATTACACTGGGCCTACCCAGATAATTTAGGATAACCTTTATCTCAAATTCCTTAACTTAAAAACATCTGCAGATTACCCCTTTCCATGTAAAGTAACATGTTCACAGGTTCTGAGGATTAGGACATGGGTATTTTGGGTGGGGGACATTATTTTTCCTGCCACAGAGGGCTACATTGTCTTGAAGGTGTCTCTTTTTTTTTTTTTAATTTTAATTTTATTAGAGTATAGTTGATTTACAATGTTGTGTTAGTTTCAGGTGCACAGCAAAGTGATTCAGTTATACATCTATTCATTCTTTTTTTGACTCTTTTCCCATATAGGTTATCACAGAATATTGAGTAGAGTTCCCTGTGCTATACAGTAGGTCCTTGTTGGTTATCTATCTTAAATATAGTAGTGTGTGTATGTTCACTCCAAGCTGCTGATTTATTCTTCCCCCCAACACGTTTCCCCTTTGGTAACCATATAAATGAACTTATTTACAAAACAGAAACAGACTTACAGATATTGAAAACAGAAACACAAATCTGGAGCACCAATCACTTCCTTGTTCAAAACCATTCGCTGGCTTTGTTCACACTCTCCCTGGAGTTCTTTGCCCACTTACCACGTCCTTCTTCTCTTGGGCCCTCAACAGGCTAACTTCTACTCATCCTTTAAGACTCTGGAAGCATGAAGTTGTCTTTTAACTCCAAAATTCCACTGGTTGATTGGAGCCATGTCAGCATGATTTGTTTCCTTTAATTACTAGCCCTGACTGTATACTCTCATTGTGTTTCATTGTGCTCAGTGAAGAGACAACTTTGTGGAGTTCCAGTTCCTTCTGTATATCTTGACCTTTGGGCTGCTACAGAAGGAGTCATGTGGGGGAATTAGAATATTTACTGCCAAGGGTTTGAAAACCCAAGCTGTTTTTATGATAAACACAACAATAACTAAAGGACATCTTTTGTCCCCTGCTCAGTTACAAAGCAAACCCTGATCCTACAAGCTTACTCTTTCCTCTTACATTATGACCTATCTGTATCAAATGAGACTTGGAAAACAGTCACAAGAGAACACACTCTCATTACTGTGGCCTGAAAAGCTTGGGGACTGTGTGAAGGTAGAGAGATGGAACATAAAGATGGGCTAAGTGTATCTGCTGGAAACGGAGCAAGAGGCTGATTAAGGATTATTTGATTCTTCACCATTTATGCAAAAAATCAGAGGCAGAGGAGGTCCAGATGGTACCAAACAAGAGATATTTTGGAAGTCCTTGATATTCAGCTTTGAAATAGAATCTTTGTTTTTATAATGCTCTTTCACAATGACCTATTGCTTTGACCACTTAAAATTAGATGGTTTTCCCTGAGCCAAACCAGTTGTGGGGCTGATGTGAGGCTGAGGGAAGTTGGCTCAGGACCGACTAATTGGCTGGAAGTATTATTCCCTCTTTTGTGTTTTTAAGCTTTCTCCCCACCGGCTCCTTCTTCTTCTTCTTTTAAAGAATTAAGACATAAGTGACATAAGTTGTATTAATTTCAGGTGTACAACATAATAATTTGATACATGTATATACTGCAAAATGATCACCACAATTAGTTTAGCTAACATCCATCATCGCACATAGTTAAACAAAATTTTTTTCTTGTGATGAGAATTTTTAAGATCTAATCTCTTAGCAACTTTCAAATGTACAGCACAATATTGTTAACTATATTCATCATACTGTACATTACATCTCCAGAGCTTATTTGATATCTGGTAACTGGAAGTTTGTACCTTTTGACTACCTTCACTCATTTTGAAACTCCTTACCGTCCACCTCTAGCAACGACCAATCTGTTTTCTGTATCTATGAATTCAGTTTTTTGTTTTTTTTTTTTTAGATTCCACGTAGAGCTGAGATCATACAATATTTGTCTGACTTATTTCACTTAGCGTAATGCCCTCAAGGTTCATTCATGTTATTGCAAATGGCAGGATTTTCTTCTTTTTTATGACTTATCTTTTATGAAAGATATTCCAGTGTGTGTATATCACATTTTCTTTATGTATTCATCCATTGATGAACACTTAGGCTGCTTACATGTCTTGGCTATTGTGAATAATGCTGTAATGAACATGGGGGTGCAGATACCATTTTGAGTTAGGATTTTGTTTCCTTTGGATAAATACCCAGAAGTGGGATTGCTGGATCATATGGTAGTTCTATGTTTAATTTTTTGAAGAACCTCTATACTGTTTTCTATAGTGATTGCACGAATTTACATTCCCACCATCAGTGTAGAAGTGTTCTCTTTTCTCCACATCCTCATCAACACTTGTCATTTCTTGTCTTTTTGATAATAACTGTTCTAACAGGCATGAGGCGATATCTCGTTGTGGCATTGATTTGCATTTCCTTGATGATTAGTGATGTTGAGCATCTTTTTGTGTACTTGTTGGCCGTTGTATGTCTCCTTTGGATAAATGTCTATTCAGATCCTCTGCCCATTTTTCAGTTGGGTTGTTTATTTTTTTCTATTGCATTGTGTGAGTTCTTCATATATTTTGGACACTAACCCTTTATCAGATGGCTCCTTCTTATTTGTATTTAAACAGTTGCTATGGATACTGTGAGTTGCCTACCCAGTAGAATTCCTTGCCCTCTTCCTTCTTAACATGACCTGAATTTTGTTCAGGCATCCACCTCACCCTCTTGCAAGACAAGTTGCTCAGAGGATGCTATCTTACCCTTCAGCTCTGGAAAAGGGAACCTGATTGGTCTAAGTGTAATCCCATCACCCTGGCCAGTGATTGGTTCAAGAATGGGCATGTGACCCAAGTCTGGCCAATGAGAAACGAGGAGAGTTTCCTGGTAGCTGTGGAGAACATTGTTTGCTTTTAAGAAAGAGACATGGAAAGCCACTCTCTTTCTCTCTATGGGTGGGAAAAAAGAAGCATGTGGCTTTAAATACCATCAGTGAAATTGTACAACCATGAGAAAAAGCCCGAACAAAGCAGCATTACAAAGACTGGGATGATGTACGTGGAAAAAGGGAGGGACAAAAGGAAACTGAATGCTTGCTCATGGTTTTGCACTTTTTTGATCAACAAACTCTGGATCTTGCCTTGTCTCTGAATTTTCTGTCATGTAATACATTCCCCTATTGTTTACGCTATTTTAAGTTTTCTTACATGCAGGTAAAAGCATCCTAACAGGTATACTCTTCAAGTAGTCATTGTGGTAAATAAGTCCACACTAGCTCCAAGCCTTGGCCTCCTAACCCAGGAACCCCAGCTCCTTTTTCAATCTCCAGCTAGCATATGGGAGTTCTAGAGGTTCTTGACTCAATATGGGCAATCGCTCAATGCTGTCCTCGTGATCTCTTAATGGTACTAGTCCTAGAGGGCCTCAGTTATTCCTTAGATACCTTTTTTAAAATTAGGAGAATGCGCCCTCCTCCTGTTATATGCTCAGTTGGTGACAAGAGTGGTCCCAAGCAAGGTTGCTTGAGCTCCAAAATCTTAAAGAGATTAATAAGCCAACTTTATTTAAAAAGAAAACTTAGATACACAATTTCCTGTTGACCTTAAGGCTCTGTAGCTACGTTCAGCTAGACCAGCACTGTCATTTTAAGTTTTCGAGTAGATCTTAAAAAGGTCAAAAGAATCAGATAAAATTAATTTTAATAATATGTTTTTTAACCTAGTATATCCAAAATATTATCATTTCAATATGTATTCAATATAAAAGGCCCTCTCTAATGACCTCATTTTAACTTAATTATCTCTGTAAAGACTATCTCCAAATAAAGTCACATTCTGAGGTACTGGAGGTTAGAATTCCAACGTAACTTTTGGGGGAGACACAGTTCAACTCATAGCAATTGGGAAAAGCAGAACTTCAATGACCCCTCTAAGAGGGTCTCAGAGTCTCCCAGATGTCCTCAGACCACCCTTGGAGAGATGCTGCTTAAACCCATCTCTTACGTTTCAGCTTAGGAGCCACTTCTCTGCAAAGCCCTTCCTGACCCAGCCCATATGAGCTGCTTCTCCTGTGTTCTCTGTAGCCCCTGGGCTTCCGCCCATTTTCATAGCATTTATCATACTATTTTGGAATTCCTTGTTAAGGGGTGTATTAATCAGCTTGGAGTGCCATAACAAAATACTATAGACTGGTGGCTTAAACAACAGAAATTTACTTTCTTACAGTTCTGGAGGCTGGAAGTCCAAGATCAAGGTGCCATCAGGGTTAGTTTCTGGTGAGACCCCTCTTCCTGGCTAGTAATAGCTGCCTCTTGCTTTGTCCTCACTTGGCCTTTCCGCTGTACATGTGCAGGGAAAGAGAGAGGGTGTGAAAGGGAAGGCAGGAGGGGATATCTCTGGTGTCTCTTCCTTGTTTTATAAGGACAGCAGTCCTATTGGATTACGACCCACTCTTGTGGCCTCATTTAACCTTAATTACTTCTCTAAAGGCTTTATTTCCAAATACTGTCACATTGGGAGTTAGGGCTTCAACATATGAATTTTGGTGTACACAATTCAGTCCATAACAAGAAGTCATTTCCTTTTACTGAACCTAACTATAAAAATCAATGACCTATTGACCAATGGTCAGAGATTACTATGTTTAAGTTTTATTTTGAGCAATATGGCAAAATAGAATTTAACTTGTCTTTTGTGGGTTTTAAATCTCTTATTAAAAAGAAATCCCTGAGGGACTTGCCTGGTGGCACAGTGATTAAGAATCTGCCTGCCATTGCAGGGGACATGGGTTTGAGCCCTGGTGGGGAAGATCCCACATGCCGCGGAGCAACTAAGCCCGTGCGCCACAACTACTGATCCTGCGCTCTAGAGCCAGTGAGCCACAACTACTGAAGCCCGTGCGCTTAGAGCCTGTGCTCCGCACCAAGAGAAGCTGCTGCAATGAGAAGCCCACACACCACAACGAAGAGTAACTCCTGCTCTCTGCAACTAGAGAAAGCCCACGTAGCAACGAAGACCCAACACAGCCAAAAAAAGAAAAAAGAAAAAATTCCCTGAATTCTCTTTGAGAGAATTGTTTAATATAATCCTCTTGGTACAAATACTCTCTAAGGCATATGCTTTAGATCAGTGATAGTAAAGGATAGTTTAAAAAGTAAGTTATTAATACGTTCATTAAAATACGTTAAATCTCCCTGTGGCAGATATATTTGCCAGCGTCCATAAAAAAAAGTTTTTATAGTGCCATTAGAAGTTCCTAAAATATAAATTGCTTAGAGAAATACATGAGATTATAGCTCAGAAGGGAATCTAACTGTCTACAAAATGTTTGGGACATCACATTACTAAAAGTGGGATTATTTATATGCTTTTTAATGGTGAGTTAATGAACAATACACAACAATGCAATAGAGGAAACACGATTTATTTATTCTGGACCAAAAATGGTGGAAGAGATTCTGTCTGTTTGTACACAGATAATGAATTCTAAACATCCTACTCCTGTTCTCTCCCTCCTTATATATGAATGTCGAAAGTGGGTAAATTTCTGTGCAGCTTGGTTCATGTAATTCTGTGGCCACCCGCCTGCCTCCTCAGCTCTGTTCACAGGCCTGCCTTCTTTAGATATAAAACCCCAGTGATCCCCAAGCCAAGAGTGTCTGCATCAGTGAAGATCTATGAAAACACACTTTTATTAGAAACATATTTATTTATTTTGAACTGAACTTCAAGTGATTTAAACTTTATTGGCCATATTTGGCAAGACGGTCACTGCTGAGGTTACAGCTCCTTTTGCTGCCGCCTTTTGAAGTCAGGGTCAGCTCTTGTGGCTGGTGTGGATGGCAGGGCGTTCTGCATTTGACTTATTCTGACTTTCAGGAGAGGAACTCTAACACGTGTGATTATGACTGAATGTGGTAACCTTCTCCATCTTGTCCACTGAATTGATTTGGATTTCTTCTTAGCTGCCATGGCCTACAAACAAAATGGGGGAGTGTTCTGGAAGAGATTTCATCAATTTCCTATTGCCTGAGTCACACTGTTTATCCCCCTCTCTTCTCCTTCTCCAACCCAATTCGTAATACTCTCCCAACAATAACTAATTTTTCTAGAATCACTTATCTGTCTGTCCCCCTGCCTACTTGGAGAATGCCTGGATTTATATGACTGTCATGTTGGTACTTGCTATTTTAGATACTTGGATTTGAAGTGAACTTTGGAATCTTTTTCTTGTATTTTTTAATTGGTTGAACTTAAAAAAAGCCATTAGCAAGTATTGTTTTTACAAAAATAATAGTAATTCTACTTTAAGAAAATTTACTGAATTAGTGTATTTTTTCAAGTTACTAAAAGTTAACCTATTGTGTGTGAATCCTTAAAATCATTTAGATAAAGGAGCCTTCCATATTCAAAATTGTTAAGGCTTGTTAACCTATGAGTCTGAGAGATTTAATTAGTGAGAGTATGAAATTAATTAAAGGTAAAAAGTAATAGTAATGGTAGTTAAAATATTTACTCGGGATTTCTGTGGGATATTACTGAGTAGATAGTTTTGTTAGTAACAATACTGGCCCTTGACACACCGTTCCCTCCATGCTAGGTTCGTGTAACCTTCGCAACACCCCTAGGGATACATTCCAGCGTTCCCTCTGTTGTAAATCTGAGGAGGCAAAGCACACGGTGGTTAAGTGGCTTGCTCAAGGTTACACAGCAAGGAAGTGGTGGGGCTGAGGTTCAAACCCTGACATCCAGGCTCCTGAGTCGGTGACCTTAGAAAGGCAAACTACCAAGCATTCGCTGGAGGCGCATTTGTGAGAGAGGCAGATTTTATATTCAGTGCCTCATTATCTCAGTTTCGAGGCTTCTTCCAGTGGACTGTGCAGGGCCTTCATCCTGACTCTCTGTTGCCTGGGCAACCCTACCAGGCCTCTGATGTGTGTGCCTATTCTTCCTTCTCACTTCCCTGTCATCAAAACTTGTCAGTCTTGTTTCTCAGTCTTCAAAATTCTGACATTTGTATGTTGGTTTTGATTAGCAAAACCAGGCCTGGTAACATATTACTGGAGACATGTAATTGCTCCTAGAGAGGGAACGTCTGAGAATTTATAATGTTCATGCATCCAACAGGCCTCTAGTAAACAGAATAGTAATAAAACATGGTGAGGATTTCAGGTCATATCAGTAGCTACTATTTATTAGGCACTTACTAGATGTCATGGACTCCTATAGGATTTCTAATCCTTTAACCATAACGTGAGCTTGGCATCGTACGCTCAATCTATAAATAAGGAAATAGGCACAGCAACCAAATTCCTTGCCCATGGTTACAAAGGTGCAGCTCAGGCTTTCTAACTCCTGGTTCTCTCCTTCTTTCACTCTGACTTATCTTCTACCTGTTCCCGCAGGGCTCTCGAGACATGGATCTTAATGAGCCAGGTCTGGGGCTCCATCTGAGGTGGTCAGTAACCTCTCAGAAGAGCACAGCTTGCCTCCTTTTTATCTTCCATTTTTCCCCCCTCCTCCTTCTTTAGGAAACTCTTTACGAAAAGGGTTCACAGTACAATATTCTTCCTCTTTTAACATGCTACACTCACAGTCTCCTGCCCTCCCCCCCCCACTTCTTCTTCTTCTTCTTCTTCATTTTACATGGAATTAATGTTCCAGAAATGTTGCCTTATCATTGTTTTAATCATTTGCTTGCATTTCTTTGGAACAGTTGCAGTTCTTTGGAACAGTTGCAGTTATTGCTTTGAAACTTCTAGCAGTAGTCTAGATTTTCTTCTTGAAAAATCTTAGTTTTATTTGAACAATGGGTAAAAATGGCATTTTGCCACTTATCTTTAATTTTGCATGAATGATTTGAAGCTTTCATACCTGAATTCAATATTTGGTCAGATGTGTAATCATTTCTGGGTGATGGAGTGACTAGGGGAAACCTGCACTGGGGTGATGAGCAGCCATTTTTAAAGGACAAATAAGTGACATGGAAACTGCCCTTTCCCTCTCTGCGCCCTTTATGGACGCCTAATCCTGAATCTGACATACTCTCCATGGCACATCTAAAAAAGCCCCTGCCAATCATTTTCTAATTGTTGCACCTCTGTGTTGAGTCAGCTGCTTGTGTGTTAAATGTGTGTTGAGCAGAAAGCTGGGGTCTTTTGGGTAATGGAACATCTTGCTCCATTAGTAAGTACTTTAGTGATGTCACACCCCCCCCTTTATAACACCCATGCTACGATTTTTAGTGGGAGTAGAAGCAGGCTGGCCTGTCCCTCAGGAATATCGGGAACATCTGACCGTTAATTTTTATTTGAAGAGATAAAGGGGGTAGTCCTGGGCAAGACTGTCCCGAGGCACAGTGAACCAATGTCGCAGAAATCCCCATCTGTGCCCTTAGTCACAGCTCCCTCCCGAGCGCCTCTTGTGTTCCCACTGGACTCAGGATCCTCCAGTTTAAAGCATCCTTTCTGACAAGGCTTTGCTTCCCTTCTCACTGTTTGGCCTCTTGATCTCTTCCTGGCTTTATTCCTTCCCATGCGTCAGTCCCCTGAACGGTGGTCTGGAAGCCTCATTATCGGATCCAGTGGTGCATTCTATAATTCTAGAGTTGGGAGAAACTTTAGAGATTATTCTAGCCCAGCCACTGAGCCAATGAGAATTAGACCCAGAGATTGAAGGTGAACTGCCAGACTGGATCTTCCCTCTAGGACTGCTCAATGGAATCAGTTTATGTTGATCCTTCCATATTGGAAATGTCTTTGTTTACATTTTAACAGGGACTTTAAGTGCTAAAACTAATGTTTACTAAACTTGGCTAATTATTCAAATCACCCACATTGTGGTTCTGATTCTCTATGTCTGGGCTGGGAGTCAGAAACTGTACTCTTAATAGGCCCAGGTAAGGTGATGATTAGCGTATGTTGGGAAACTGCATTAAACCCAAAGTCTGACTTAATAACATTGCACATTCCAGCTAACCAGTCAGGCTAATTGACTGTGGAGTTTTAGGTGATCCAGCTTCCCTAGCTCACATTGCTCCCCTTAGAAGGCTAATGTTGACTTGAAAACCGAAGAGCTCTCTTTTATCGAAAACTGGAGGTGCAGGAAAATGGTTTCCCAAACTCTAAGGACCCGATGAGTATTTGTTGATGTAGAAAATATTAGCATAATCAGGGAATGGGTGAAAAATAAATGTTTTTCTGGGTGGTACTAGAATCCCTCATAGAGAAGGGCCTGCCTTGGTTGAGGGCTGTATCTTGCTAAGGCATCTCAGATAGAAGGTAAGAAGGCAACTGTAGAGGTTGCTAAATCATGCCTCATTAGAAAAAAGTGGGAATTTGGATTTGGGTAAGAGCAGAGAAGAGAGGATAGAAGAGGAAGAGACTAAACAGTCAAGTGAAGTGACCGTAACCATGTACAACAAGCTACCTCTTATTCAGTCTTCATCTGTTTGTGTTGCTGCAATATTAACACCCTTCTCCTCAGACCTCTAGCAAAGCCACTTACCCACGAGGGTGAACATAAGGACAGGAAGAGAGATGTACATCTGAATTCACATATGCAGAATCCTGACAGAACATACAGGATTACAAGTAGACTAAATAAATCGAAACAATTCAGTGAGAGAAAGAACTTGGATTGAGGGGTGTCCATGGGTCATAGCGTTGCCAGGCATTCTCTCTATATAGAACATGCCCATGTATTTCATGATTTTGTCCCCAAGCATGTATCAACTTGGTTAGGACACCCTAAATGTCCTATATTCAGTCTTTTCCAATAAATTGACAAATTCTGCTGTTGAACTGGGTATACTTTATTTTTATTTGCTAAATCTGGCCACCCTACCATAGGACCATAAGTGCCCTAGTAAATGTGCAGAGATCTTAGCAAGGACATTGGGCTTTCCGTAAGTGGTGAATGGGGTTTCAGACAATCTTATCTAGATTATCTAGGGCAGAATGATTTTAGTTGACGCTGAAGTTATAATTACAACTGGCCAGTCAAATCCAGTGGCTCACATTAGAGTCATTTGGGAGCTTATAAAAATTCATGCCCAGGGCTTCCTTGGTGATGCAGTGGTTAAGAATCCGCCTGCCAATGCAGGGGACACGAGTTCCAGCCCTGGTCAGGGAAGATCCCACATGCCGCGGAGCAACTAAGCCCGTGCGCCACAACTACTGAGCCTGTGCTCTAGAGCCTGCGAGCCACAACTACTGAAGTCTGCGCACCTAGAGTCCATGCTCCGCAACAAGAGAAGCCACCGCAATGAGAAGCCCACGCACCGTAACGAAGAGTAGCCCTCGCTCGCCGCAACTAGAGAAAGCCTGCGTGCAGCAACGAAGACCAATGCAGCCAAAAATAAATAAAATAAATTTATATATAAAAAAATCATGCCCAGGCCCCATCCCTAGGATTCAGGTCCATATGGTCTCGTGTGGGGTCAGGATCCAGTATTGTTAAAACTTACTAGGGGATTCTAAAGTGAAGCCAGGATTGAGAATCACTGGTCTGGAGAGAGCCTATCCTTTGGGAAGTCTTAGGCATATACAGCTGTGATGGACAAATGTCAAAGATTGGGAGATGAGGTAGAAAAGAGGGAGGGGGATGAACTCCAGTGAGGGGACTATTTCCACTGGGGTCTAACCACCTACTGGAAGATCTGGACCTGGCTAGGTCTCTAATATATGTCAATTGGAAACCTATGATTTTCTCTATATAATTCTACAACAAAAGGAAAGAAAAACCAAGAGTTTTTTGTCCCCACTGTTTCCGTCAGGGTTTAATCAAGAAACAGACCAGTGGGAGTTCTATATTAAGAGATTTATTGCAAAGAATTATATGATTGTGCAAATGCTCATCTGATTGTGGTGGCTGATGAGGCAAGTTTGAAATCCAAGGATGTCTGAAATGTATCTGGTTGGCCATCAGGAAGGTTAGGCTGGAACTCTTGGACATGAGGGGAAGCTAGTGTCCATATGCTCACTTCCTTCTTCTTCAGGGAAGCCTCAGATCTGCTCTTAAGAACTTTCAGCTGATTGAGTCAGGCCCCCAGACTATCTAGGGTAATCTCCCTTCCCAGAAGTCAACTGATTGTGGACTATTATCACATCTGCAAAATGCAGTCCCTCAGTATCTGAAGGGGACTGGTTCCAGGATCCCCCGTGAATGCCAGATTCTGTGGATGCTCAAGTCCTTTATATAAAACGACATATAACCTACACACATCCCCTCATATACTTTAAATCATCTCTAGATTACTTATAATACCTAATACAAATGCTGGGTAAATAGTTGCAAACACAATGTAAATGTCATGTAAATAGTTGCTGGCACACAGCAAATTCAAGTTTTGCATTTGGGAACTTTCTGGAAATTTTTTTCCTGAATATTTTTGATCTGCGGTTGGTAGACTCCGTGGATGCAGAACTTGTGGATACAGAGGACCAACTGTACTTACACAGAAACACCTACATTATTGTTTGATTGAACAACTGGAGACTATAGCCTAGCCAAGTGGACACATAAAACTAACCATTACACCTACCTCATACTTTTTTGGGGGGTCAAAACAAACAACATAAAATTTACCATCTTAACCATTGTTAAGTATACAGTACAGTAGTGTTAACTATATGCACATTAGTGTTTAATAGAAATATTTTATTTTGCAAAATGAAACTTTATACCCATTGAACAACAACTCCCCGTCTCCCCACACCCCGCTGCCTATCTCATACTTTTAATTCTTTCCTAAAACTCCCGTGAAGCTGCTAGACTGCAAGGATTCAATGCAGAAGGAGGAAATGTGCTGTGAGGTAGTTTGGCTGAGGTGACCCATCCTTTGTTATCACTCTTACCGCTTGTGTGACTCGAAGCAGCACAGGAATGACGGGGAGACTCAGGCTCGGCCCCTGTCGCTTATGTCATGGTGGAGAGAAGCAAGGGAAGAAAGAGGGACAGAAAGCAATGAGGGACAGAGAGCTGAGCTCCTGCTTAGGGCCTGTGGATTAGACAAGAAGCAAGTACACCAAAGAAGCTGGAGACCCATTTGTAATTTTTTGGGGGCCATTGGGTGTGAGGCCCTAGTTTCTTTCTTTTTTTTAATTGAAGTATAGTTGATTTACAATATTATATTAGTTTAGGTGTACAACATAGTAATTCAATAGTTTTGTAGGATGCACTCCATTTAAAGTTGTTATAAAATATTGGCTATATTTTGTGTGCTGAGACTATATCCTTATATCTTATTTTATACATAGTATCAATAGTTTGTACCTCTTAATCCCCTACCTTTCTTTTCCATCCAAATTTCCCTCTCCCCACTGGTAACCCCTAGTTTGTTCTCTATGTCTGTTAGTCTGTTCTGGTTTTATTATATTCATTCCTTTGTTTTCCTTTTTTAGATTCCACATATAAGTGATGACATACAGTATTTGTCTTTCTCTGTCTGACTTATTTCACTAAGCATAATACCCTCTAGGTCCATCCATGTAGTTGCAAATGGCAATATTTCATTTTTTTAATGGCTGAACAGTATTCCAGTGTATATATACATACCACATCTTTATCCATTCATCTGTTGATGGACATTTAGGTTGCTTTCGTATCTTGGCAATTGTAAATAATGCTGCTATGAACATTGGGGTGCATACTTCTTTTTGAATTAGTGTCTTAGTTTCTTTTGGATATATAGCAGGAGTGGAATTGCTGGATCATGTGGTACTTCTATTTTTAGTGTTCTGAGAAATCTCATACTGTTTTCCAAAGTGGTGGCACCAATTTACATTCCCACCAACAGTGTGCGAGGGTTCCTTTTTCTCCACATCCTTGCCAACATTTATTATTTGTCTTTTTGATGATAGCCATTCTGACAGGTGTGATGTGATATCTCACTGTGGTTTTGATTTGTATTTCTCTGATGATTAGTGATGCTGAGCATCTTTTGATGTGCCTGATGGCCATCTTATATCTTCTTTGGAAAAAAGACCTATCTATTCAGGTTTCCTGTCCATTTTTTAATGAGGTTGTTTGGTTTTTTGATAATGAGTTATTTGAACTGTTTATATATTTTGGATATTAACCAAATGATATTTGACATATCATTTGCAAATATTTTCTCCCATTCAGTAGGTTGTCTATTTGTCTAATTTCTTTTCATTGAAAATGCACCTGTTTCCTTTCTTTAATGCATAGGAGCTGTTAGTGAAATTGAGGTTGTGAGTGTGATTTCTCTCTGAGTCATATAGCTTTTCTGATTCACAGGAACCGAGAGCATCCCTCACCCTGTAGAGTCCTTTTAAATGCTGCCATGGCTTCTGGGCATGGAGGAATGTAAACAGCTCAATTTAACATTTATTCCTAATACTGAGAAAAAAACATCTTTCTCATATTCACACTTTTTGCAGAAGGAAAAATGCCCTGGGTCAAGAGTTAGGAGGCACAGGTGCCTGTGCCTGGCTCCGTCATCACCTAGTTGTGCCTTAGTTTGCTCATCGATAAAATGGTGGAATAGCTTGAGTTGGAGGGTCTTTTCTAAGCCTGTAGTCTCCATGAGTCCAAAGGGCAGTGTACTCTGTCCCAGAAGTGTGTAGTGTGAGCGGTGGCAGGGTGGTTAGTTGGTCCCTCAGATTTACTGGGATTTCAGCCTTTTGCTTAACACAGTTATGTCTGGAGGAACTCCTGTTCAGGATAGGTAGGTATGAACTTTAAGCCAAAGAGTTTCAGCTTTACCCTGTATTTGAACAATAAAATTATTGTCCAAACCTGGGACACTTTTGAGAGTGAAAGGAGTGCTTTTAAGAATCGTATCAGAACAGTGGATGTAAGCTGGGTCTATCCTGGGCAAACTGAAAGTCAAGATCACCTTGGTTGTAAGCAGTGAGGAATCATGGAACGGTTTTAAGCAGGGAAATTATCTAATTTTTCTCAGATTAATAATTGAATGAGAAAATATGTGTTAGCATATGTGGCAAAGCAAGGTATACTTACTACTTTTGCCTAAGGAAGATTCATCCGCTGCTATGCATTAACTGAGTGGAGGGAGAGAGACCAGAGACCAGGAGACCAGTAAGAGCCACCAGAATCATCCAGGCAAGGGATGACAAGGGCAGAACCGCTCTGGGAAAAGGCCAGGGAATTATTATTCTTAGGCAAGCAAGAGTCACAGTAGCAGCGAAGAAAGATGAAACCTACTGAAGCTACTCAGAAGAGAATCATTACCTCTATGTGATGAATAAAGAGGATAGTCTTACTGGTGGTTATTAAAAATCTCATAATTTAGTGACTTCAAATGTAGGGGTTGGTTCTGAATAATCATTTATTGCTCAGCAGCACAAAGAAAGCATCGACTCCCTGAACCTTGAGATCCTGCTCTGGCCTTTTCTCAAAATAGAACCACTTGGTAGCTTTCTCAGCCGAATGCCCTCATTTCAAGTCAGGTCGGTCAGAGAGATGAACTGGATAAATGTTTCTGGAGGTATTTGGTCATGGGGCGGTATCATTAGGACTTGTAAAGCATGTCTAATTTCCTTAATGGATTATAATGTCTTGGAAATGGCTATAATGATCTATTTACACAGAATGCCTGAGTGCACAGACCATTTGTATAAATAAGCAATTATGTTCCCTATTGTCAGGATAGTTTTGGTCTGAAGATCAGTTACCTGCCGCTTTTAGTCTGTATTGTTAATTCAGGCAGTGATTATATCCTGCCTATTATAGATCTTCAAATAATCATTATGAATAGCAGCTGCTTGGATCATGGCTATTTTTACCCAGATATAAAGCCTGCCTGCAAAATCTCATTTAAGATAGGAAGTGACTTGGAGGAGTCCAAAGGAACATTCCTGGGTCTGTTTTATGTGCAGTTTTGGTAGGCCCTGGACTATTTGTGTGTTCTTGTCTTTTTCTGGGAAGGAAGGAAAAAATACCTAGGCTAATACTGGTCAGTGCCAAGAACTACATCTGAGTACATTCGTCCATTTGTTGTGAGTGTCCCACCGCCAACCGGGATTTTCTAGTGTCTGCACCTCTTCACACTCACTGGCAGTCTGTAGTTGTGATCGGAGAGCTGAGGGAGGTCCGGTGGAGGGATGATGGGGAACTCTTGCCTCCTTTATCTGACTGGCATCCTTCAAAATACATCCTTACTTAACTGAAAATACGTTTATCCCAATATTCTCCAGTCTCAACTTCACTTCTGATTGCATTAGCCCTTTGGACCTTTATCATTCACGCCTTTCTCTTCTTCCATCCTCTCTTGCCAGCAGCATCCATTGTTGATAATTGATGTGTTTATTCGCTTCTTTATACCCTATCTTGTGTCAGAAGGGTCTTAATTTTATTTTTAAAGGTATGCATGATAAAGAATGAATGAATTTAAAATAAGAGATGCAGGTAAAGAAAAAATAAGGTAGGAAAGTACAATGGAGTCAGAAGTGAGGTTAGTCCATAAAAGTCCTATGCTGCAGGCACAGGGGAACCATAACTTAAGCCCTAAATCTAACAGCCAAATGGGAACGGGAAGCATGGCCTGAACACATTTTACAGACTCTATTAAGTGAGATCAAACTAGTCAAATAAGTGAAACAATGATTTCTGGCACTGAACTCAGAAAATTTCCCTGGTGTCCTTATAGAGAGGACTGTGAAGTGTGATAGCAGGCAGCTCAGGTAACATTATTACATTCCATTATTGAAAAATCAGGTGCTTTACTTGTCATGTTGGCTCTGAACTGAATTCTTGTCATTCCCTAGTTTGTATTAGGATCCCTGCATATGTGCCTGTTGGGACCTGGTGTTGAGACTGGTTGGCTCTCAGTGAAGGGGTTATCGCTTTTTCCATTCCTTTTGCTCTCCTGTGAGCCCGTGATGCCCAGGATTCCCCCAGGAGTGTCTATGGTTTCTTTTAGTGTTCTGTGCTCCCTAGGGTAGGTGACCCTTGCAGGATGTATTCGTTTCCTATTGTTGCTGTAACAAATTAGAACAAACTTAGTGGCTTTAAATAATGCAAATTTATTATCTTACAATTCTGGAGGTCAGAAGTCAAAAATGGATTTCACTGGGCTAAAATCAAGGTAATAGGAGGGGCTTGAATGCTCTAGGCTTTTCCTATAATCTAGAGGCTGCCTGCATTCCTGGCCTCTGGCCTTCTCCAGCAATCATATCACTTCGACCTCTGCTTCTACCATCACATCTCCTTCTTGGATTCTGACCCTCCTGCCTTTCTCTTTCACTTATAGGAGCCTTGTGATTACATTGGGTCCGCTTGGATAATCCAGGATCAAAGTTCCTTCTACCATGTAAAAAACATATTCACAGGTTCCTAGGATTGCTTACGATGTGGATGACTTCGGGTGGCTGTTGGTATTTGCCTGCCACACAAGAGAGCTGAGAACAGGAAGGGTGGGTTGTGTGCCATCCTATACTATCTGAGCTTGCTTGCAAGTGTTTCAGACAGGCTTCAGGCAGAAAAACTGGGCGGTGCTCAGTAGGGGGAACTGCATATGGAGACCTAGAAATAGAGATGATTCAGGAGCTGAAGACAAGGGAAGGCAGCTCAACTCAGAGCTGAACTACCAAAAGAGCTGTGAGCATCTCTAGGTGGAGGGACAACAGGAGCAGGTAATGCTACCAGAGCCTGGGAGCCAGGGCCACCAGACTGCAGCTGAAAACCTGGAGAAGGAGGAGCTGAGGTCAAGGAAGAGGCATAGGCACCACTGGAGACATTGCCTCCACTGAGGACAGTGGGGACACATACCCTGGCTTCTCTCGCTTCCCAATTGCCCGTCTTCCACTAGTGCCTTCTATTTATTGGCCGAACCAACTAGAAGCTAGTAGGCAAAGGAGTACAAAGCTGTAGTCGATCTGAAGCCTAAGAGGGGACAGACAGGCTCCGGATCTGAGAGCGAACAAGAAAATGGCCCACACATCACACGTGGTGATGTATGTACATGTGAATAGCATCGGGGTGGGGGGACATCTGGTACCATTTTCTTTAAATCTATACATAAGTTCTGGCTGTCAATACAGTGAAGAAAAGACGGTATGTGTGTGTGTGTGTGTGTGTGTGTGTGTGTGTGTGGTAGCGGTTGGAGGGAGGAGTAAAAAGCAACTGATTTTCACTTTGGTAGGATTTACCAGAGGAATAGACTTGAAAGACACTTTGTAAAGGGCAAAGTTATTTTTATGAAACAGAATGGGTAATTTGTTCCCCCTGCTCCTGCATCTTAATTCCCCCTCCCTTTTCTCCCTCTTCCCTTCTTCTCACCTCCTTTCCCCTCTTCTCTTCCTTCTCCCCCTTTGTTTCCCATTTCTCACTCTCTACCCGCTTCCTCCCTTCCCTCTTCATTCTGTCTCTCCTCACTCCCCTCTTTTCCCCCCATTCCCTCACGCTTGTTCTTGCATCCATTTCTCAGAGCACTACTTCAATTAGTCAATAGGCAGATTCTTCTTCTAAACAGTGATTACTGTCTCCTCCTCCTTCTTTACCTTGTCTACCATTCCATTTACTGATTTCAGTGTTCTCAAGGCCGGGAACTCCAGAATTATTTTCATTAACATGTCTTTTTAAGTTTCTACCTTAAGAAGTATTTTTAGGATCTCTCCTAGGACCCAAACCCATCATAAGCCCAGTTATCTGGAATCCTCTCTACCTTTAATTTCCTGATATTTTCCTGGACATTCCACAGTGTCTTTTGTTTTTGTTCTTGTGAGATCCATTCCCTGAGGGGAACTGTGGGGCTTGACACAGCCAAGGATCATGTCATTGATTCTCAAGTAAAAGAAGCATAAAACATAAACCATATGCTTCTGTTGAGATTATAACCACTGTTCAACTCTCTTTGAGATTTGTTCAACACCTCGAATGGTTTAGACTCTTTGCTGAAGGGAAATGAGGCAAATACTTTTCATGGAAGATGAGCTTCTGGTGGAAAGAAATTGAAGCCTTTGATGCAGTCAGCCTTACCCAAATGTTCTCATCTGGTAATATATAAAGTAATCGGTTGATTAATTTTTGGACCTCTGGGGCAGAACGTTGAAGTCACCACATTCCTCAACATTAGTACTGCTGTTGATCTGAAGCCTCCCAGGAGAGACGGCACAGTATAGCCTCTCATTCCAGATTTCCCAGGTTTCAGCTCTGGCTCTACCACTTACTCTCTGTGTGACCTCGAGCAAGTTGCTTAACCACTCCGTGCCTCAGTTTCCTCAACTATACAGATAATAATAGCATTTGTCTCCCTGCACCGTTGACAGAATTTAAGTCATTATAAACTGCTTAGAACAATGCCAGGTACATAGTAACAGCTCTAAAAGTGTTTGCTCATTATTTTTTTGTATTTTTCCCCTTTCTCCCTGGTAGCCACTCCCATAGGCACTTGTTCTAATGTGTTTGTGTTCTCAAGGATGTATGTATTCTTCTAATATATGTAATGTCGTGTGTGTGTTGTGTGTGTGTGTGTGTGTGTGTATCTGTGTGCTTGATTTCACTTTAGGCTGTATATTTTGTTTTGTTTCTGTACTTTTGAGGCATATCCCTTGAAAAACGTGACTGTGAACTGCATGGGTCCACTTATACACAGATATTTTTCAATATTAAATACTACAGTACTACAAGGTCTGTGGTTGGTCAAATCTGTGGATGTGGAGGAACCTCAGATACAGAGGGCTGAATATAAGTTATGCACGGATTAACCCCTGCGCCGTCCAAGGTCACCTGTATTGGCATCTAGCTCTTTATTCCTCCCTGCCTCATAGCACCCTATAGTGTGCATCTATCATGTTTACTTATCCACTGACCTAGTGATAGTAACCTAAGATGCCTCTAGGTCCCTGCCCCAAACGATTCCGTGACTAGCACACTTGCAGAAGAAGTGGGATCACTGGATCACAGGGCATTTAGTCTTGCTGTGAATATGCCAGATTTCCTCTTCTGTGTGTAATTCATGTACCTTGAGCTTTTGCCTCCAGGTATGATTGAATGCTTACAGCAGACCAATGCCCCCACCAAAGCTTAAGGGATTTAGAAAAGCTAGATTAAAAAACAAACAAACAAACAAACAAACATGTCTAAAGGCATTGGAGATCTTTTGAGGCATTCAGTACTTACGGGGACAAAATCACAGGAAAAGGGGATGTGAATGAATGTTTCCTTGGGCATTTGCCAATTCCAGATGTGGGGAAGATGTTGCAGAGCTGGGAAAAGAACTGTTACTAAGAGGAAGAGAAACCCGCAGAGTTTCTGCCAGTCTAGTGGGGTTTGAAAGGCAAAACTTAAAACGCTGGGAGGTCAGAATCCTTTTGAGAGGGGAGGGGTGGAGAACTGAACCTAACACACTACCTGTTTTCCCTCAAGACATTTGTTGAATACTGATGCTAGTCAGGTAGTAGGCTAAGAAGCCAAGCAGGACAGCTCCAGAGATAGAGTGGAATTTTCAACAGGTCTGTGGGCTGAGAAGACAAGGATTAGACTACCAGACACACCAGGGGAAGAGGACCTGGTGAACAACCCAGGTTTTATCTGGAAGCCCTGGTGCACTTATCTTTGGAGGAGAGGAATACAGTGGTAGACAGAGCC
Organism: Balaenoptera physalus; assembly: GCF_965194825.1. NCBI lineage: Eukaryota > Metazoa > Chordata > Mammalia > Artiodactyla > Balaenopteridae > Balaenoptera > Balaenoptera physalus. The sequence goes on along the minus strand of NC_138890.1, from coordinate 132,851,673 downwards.
TTGCTGGAACTGTAAGTCATCCATGACACCGCTCAGTCCGTGAATGGATTAAGGTGGCCACCTCTATATTATCTGCCTAGCAAAGAAAAGGGCTAACCCTCTCCAGAAGAAGATAACATCATGTACAACATCTGGCATTCAGTCAAAATTGACTACGCATACATGAATCTTGAACAAATGATGTAAAGAGAGAGAGAAAAAGAGAGAGGGAGGGAGAGAGGGAGAAAGAGAGAGAGAGAATTAATTAAGTAGTAGACCATAGAAACAGACCCACAGGTGATACAGATCACCTTGATAGACAAGGGCTTTAGCATAGCTATAATTAATATGTTTACATGAATAGGCTGGTGTACTTTGCCATTTTTCTATTAGATTTCACATATTTTTCTTGTTTTTTTCCCCCCAGGTCTTGATATATTGATATTTCAGCTACTAGTCCACTGTTGACTTTAAATATTGTCCCTATTCTCAGGAATTCCTAGAATCTCCTTTTTTTAAATCTAATATTTTATGAGGTCACAACTTTCAGACAGTTAAAAGCCTACAGAAAGGGGAAATATATTAATTTTGTACTTTTAAAGAGAAATAAATAATAAGAAATCTTTTTAAACCATAGCACCTTTAGGTTTTTAAGGCTTCATTAACTCTCTTTTCTTGTAGAGATATTGATTTTCTTCTTTATTATTGTTTAGTTTAATGGTGCATTTTTGGGATTTTAAAGGTCCATAGTCTAACTGCATTACTAATTTTGGACATTTTTATCTATAATTACATATTGGATTGTAAAACAGATGCTTATTTGAGCTTTTGTTCTTTTAAAAGTGTATTTTTCGTCAAGCATTAACAATAAATATAGACTGTATTTGAGACAAGCTGGTATTTACCCTTAAAAAATGATTTGCGAACAAGACATTCAAAATAACCCTTTTTTGTTTCTGCTAAGTTATAAACAGTTGTTATTCTCCTTATTGTATACATGTAACTTGGATAAATTGAGCATTATTTCTGCAGCATAAGCAGTGAACTCAGCTTTTCCTACAGCCAGTAATGGTGGTGACAACGAGATGACAATGCAGATACCATCCCTTGGTGGATACCGGAAGGACCAGTTTTGGACTGGCTCTCATGGAGTGGAATATTTTCAATTATATTTCAAATATTTGGAAATTTTGAAATTCATTTGGAACACTTTAAGCCTAAGACTGCCCCTGAGCTGTATTCTGGTCCTGATGCTGTGTTTGTGAAGTACATGTAATTGCCAGGAAGAATATGAGGAGAAAGAAATAGAATGGAAATGGAATTTCACGTCTTCATTTCAGCTTTTCTCCTTCTGAAATGGCTTAAACCCCCCTGAGACAGCCCTTTTCATATCTGCTCCCTGTCTCTGCTTTTTCCTTCCCTTTCTTAATGTACATGAACATTTTCTAGAGATAATCAAGGGTTGAGAGCAATATAATGCTGGCTCACATCTTTTTGAATGTTTCTTAGAATAAAACTTGAGCTTACAGGCATAGAAGTATAACATGATGCCCTAGCTATAATTCCCAAAGCTTTTAAAACCTTGATGGAAGTGATAGAAAAGGAAATAATTGTCATTTCTAAGCTGCATAAAGTGTTAGTCTTAAAAGAGGTAGAAATGTGACTGCTCTTTTTGGGTAGACTTCTGTATTTGTTTGGAGAAAGCTAACTAGAGTCTTTAACTAAATGCACATGCAAAAGTAAGTGTCCACTTGGGGAAAACTGAGAAGAAACTATTAATTTGACTGCAAGTGTTTTAGATGGTTTGGTGATAGCAATTGTTTTGTACAGTTGAATCAGAGGTACATTTTTGTGGGTTTTGTTTCTAAGAAATGCTTTTTTTTTTTATCCTAAGTATGGATTTAGATATTGCTATGGGGGTAAATTATTGCTTATTCTAATGGAAGGGTGTATAGGTATGTATGTATCTTGTTTGAATGCTAACAAAAGCCCAAAAGCTGAGATAAAATAGACAGCAGGACAGACAGCCAAACCTGTTCTTCCCCACACACTGTAGGAGCCATCATAGGAAGAAACGGGACCAGACCAGACGAAGCTCAACCTGGACTTCCTTTTAGCTGGACTTCTCCATGGCTGCCCAGGTGGCAGATACTAAAGTGAGCTCTGTCAGCCCTCCTCACATTTAGGCCTGGAGCTGGGCACAGGGTCACTTCTTCAGTTGTTGTTTGTCAAAGCATCCAAGACCAGACCAAAATGATACAGATGAACTGGTTTGCAAGGCAGAACTAAAGACACAGCTGTAGAGAACAAATGTATGGACACCAAGGGGGGAAATGGAGGGTGGGATGAATTGGGAGATTGGGATTAACATGTCTACACTGATATGTATAAAATAGATAACTAATGAGAACCTGCTGTATAGCACAGGGAACTCTGCTTCACTAGACTGTACAGTAGAAAGTAAAACAACCTTTTGAAACAACTGTACCCCTCCCACACCAAATAAAAAAGACCAGACAAGACTGAAGGGGGTGAAGGAATGTTTTCCACCTCTGAATGTGAGATTAACATGCATGTTCAGGAAGGAGAGGAATTAATGATGGCCATCATGGAGATAGCCACTATAGTCTTAAGTGAGTGACTGCAAGACTGAATAACCCTGCTGTGAGGAATGAAGAGGTGTTGAGCAGCTGAATTTTGATGTCATTGGCTTTGGGGGCCACAAGGTGAGGTTACAGTGGGTTGGAGGTGAGGTTATCTCAGAAAGGTGAAGATGTCTCCATGGTTAGCCACAAGAGGCTGGTCCTGAGAAGGTGAGCTTTAGATTGGCTCCAGGGGGAACATTTCTTTTTTGGTCCTCATGGATGTTTTGATTCAGGACTGTAATGAGGCTGCTTAAATTCACTCCAAGCAGTTGGAATGAAGTTGGGACCTGACAGGTGGAGCTAGGTAAGGGAGCTGGCTCTGTAGGGGGCCCCATGAGAAGGACCGTTCACTGCGTTACACTGCTCTCAGGGGTTACCTTTCATGTGGAAAAAAAGGTAAATAGTGCTCCCCCCCTTGGACTTGTGCAATGTAGGGCATGTGGACAATGAAATGAGCCACATCTGCTAGCAGTTGTAAATTATTCTCGGTGTTACATCTTCTGATACTGACAGCAGTGGTATCTACAAGGGAGCTGGAGTTCTCACTTCCTAGGGCAGAGATGTCAGGCCAAGGGATGGCATCATTTAGACCTGGAAGATGGCAACAAGAAACAGCAGATGAGTAACAAAAAGAACTTGTTCTCAGATCCCCAGGAGAAATAAAACGACCTTCAGGAACATTTAAGGAAGAATTCCCCTCCATCCACAAAAACACTAGAATGGTTGCTGGTAAAGCAGGTGGTACAGAGATAACTTTGTAATTATTGCATGTACTAGTTTCCTGTGACTGCTGTAACAAATTTGCATAAATCAGGTGACTCAGAACAACAAATTTATTCTCTCACAGGTCTGAAGGCTGCAAGTCCAAAATGAAGGTGCCAGCAGGGTTGGTTCCTTCTGGAGGCTCTGAGGGGAAGTCCATTCCATGCCCCTCTCCCATCTTCTGATGGCTATGGGCAGTCCTTGGCTTGTAGACACGTCACTCCAATCCCTGTCTCTCTCATCACAACTTGTCATTGGATTTAGTGTCAACTAGGGTGACCAAAATGATCTCTTCTCAAGATCCTTAACTAAATTACATCTACAAAGACCCTTTTTCCAAATAAGGTCACATTCACAGGTTCTGGGTAGACATACCTTTTCAGGAGTACCATTCAACCCACTATAGAACATAAATATAATAATTGTCCATGTTTGTCTTTTGAAGGTAGCTACTGAGGCTCCTATGGTATGAACGATGATTTGGAGGCAGAACTCTAGACATTTATAAGTAATGGTTGTTGAAATAACTGGAGGTTATGAGTACATGTGTGTGTATATGTACCAGAAAACATTTCCAAGATTTAGACATTGAACCTATAACTCCTAAATCCACAGAATCTTATACTTTTCCCCTCTCAGTCTCTCCTTATCTTGAAAGAGAAGAAAAGTGCAAGAGCAATGAAAAAAATAAAGACAGAAAGATTAAAGAAAAAGAGAGAGGGGTGGGGGAGAGGTGAAAAAAGAGAGAGAGAGAGGAAAGAAAAGGAAAGGATAGAATTCATGTTTTTCTTAGGTTGCTAGTTTATTGATAACCATATTGTTTAGTTGCAGATTCATTTTCTTTTCTATCGTATCTTCTTCTCTAATACGTTGTCTCTGCCTGTCTTTCCTGACCCAAGTAGATAAACACGGTGAATGCAGAAGCCACATCACAGTACTCGCCCCAGTACCGAAACCACTCTAGTTATGTGGTCAGGGTTGGAATCCAAGGGCACAGTTCGTGGGGCTACAAGGAACTCAGCGCCTTCTGTTTTCTCAGAGGCCCTGGCTCTCCTGGGTTGTAGTCTTGGTCTGGAAGGTATTCTTTTTCTACTAAGGGGCTGGTAGAGGTCTGTTTTTGTTTTGTTTTGTTTTCCCCTAGAGGCTCTTGCTTGCTTGTGGTTGAATGAAGACTTACTCGATAAGTTACGTGAAGACAGGGTTACTTTATGGTCCTGATTCACTCTTGTTCATTCATTTCTGTGCTTAGAGAGTGGTGATCCCTCAGTATAGTTTGCATTTTTACGGGGTCTAAGTTCTATTAGTACTCTGACTTAAATGTAGCACACGCTCCATTCAATACAAGCCACCTTCTATCCTCTAACTGACTCCAAACTATTGACTACAAGTTTGCTAAACCATTCCCATAAGGGTTTCATGTTCATATAGCACCATCAACTCAATCATTATAGCACTTACCTGGAAACTTTCTGTTTTTCCCTTGATTGTAAAACCATTTATTCTCATGGGTTTGCTTGGTATGTCCTATCTTTAAAAATTTTGTTCAGCTATTTATGTGATAAACATTTTACATGTTGCTGCTGTGTGCCAGGCTCTGCACCAGGTGCCACCTATTCAGAGAGATAAGACATGCCTTGACCTCAAGAGGCTCGTAGATACCTAAGTAGACAGTCACAGTCAATGCGACACTGTTAGGGAGAGGCCCTGGGTATAGAGAGTCCACAGCCTTCTTTAGAGTTAAGAGATTTAGAAAAGACTCCTTGGGGTAGGTGATATTCAAGTGGAGTTTTGGAGAATGAAGAAGAAATATTCAAGTCAGGAATGGGGAGGTAGGTGCAGGGTACTGTAGGCAGAGAGGATAGCAGGAACAAAGGTGTGGAGGAAAGCACCCAGCTTGGCGTCTTCAAGGTGCAATAAACAACTTTTTTTTTTTTTTTTTCTGCAACAGGGAGTGAAAGGAAATGATGACCTGTGAGGTGGACAAAGTTTCCAGAGGCCAGATCTGTGTCTATGATGCTGAAAGGCTTGGACTCTCTGTTTAAGACTGTGGAAAACACTGAAAGGGATGAGTGGGAAAGGACATGGGCAGTTTTGCATTACGGAAAACTCTCTTTGGCTACATGGTTTTGAGGCTAACAAGCCGGAGACAGGAAGGAAAGTGTGAAGTGATGCGGGGCTGGATGAAGGCAGTAGTGGCAGAGCTGGAGAGGAAAAGATTAAAATATACACTTAGGAAGTTGGCATGTCTGGCTGGTGGAACCTTTGTGAGGTCTGAAGGAGAGATGGGGTCAAGCGTGATTGTTAAAGACAGGCAAAGAGAGAGGAAAGCGGGACTTACTGAGGGAGCATATTCCAAAGCAGGCTGGAGGTGATGGCTCAGGACCAAGGCCAGGAGGTGTGCCCTCAACAGGGAAGCAGCACTGCCTTGGGATCTAGCCTCATCCATTCTCCTGCCTGGGCCTCTGGTCTTGATATGGGCGGGCTCTGAACTCCAGCTTGTTTTGCCCCCAGAAGCCCCCAATTCCTGTTCTGGTAAACTCTGAACTACCTTTTTGTAACCACATCTTATTTGTTCTGTTTGACTTCAGGGTACAGAATGGGGCTGTGTGAGTAGAAGTTTCAGGACGGTTCAGCTCTTCGTGATCTGATTCTGGCTCTTTTGTAGGAGAGCTGCTCAGGGCAAAAGGAAGGGGAGCTGGCAGAAGGTGGGAGACTCTCTTGCATATAATTTATAGCTTTGTGGAGCCAGAGAGCAAGTTACAAATTATGTTTCTGTGAACATGCTAAGGAGTGTGGGAGAAGCATGTCTAAATAGTTGTCAGCGCAAGCTGGGGCTGAAGTGAAAATCGGGAGCTGTGAGCTGAGCCTGGGGTTCAGAGAACCAGGAAAGGCAGGAGCATGGCACCCTGACCCAGACGATGTAAATGGGAGTGGAAAATACAGGAAGAACCAGAAGCTAGTAGGAGGCTTTTGTCATGTCCCTGGCAATGTCATGCATAGGTAGAAAAGATCCTTTGCAAGGTCTAAGATAGCAAGCACATATAGAAAACCTTTCCCCAAGTTGGAGTTGCCCAGTGATAGCATAAAAGATCAGTGAGCAGTCTGGAATTCTTCAGCAGTCTGGATGACCCCGTGCTGGGGCTATTGGAGAGGGCTCCATGCAGCAAGGCGGTTGTGAGTCTCTACCATTGGAGATGTTCTTATTCTGTGATGTTCCAGGAATGGCTCAGGGTGTGGCCCTTGCAGCATCCTTGGCTATTGCTCAACTCAAATCAGGTGGTTGCAGGAGAATGACGACAGAGATTTGGACCTGATTTTTCATTATAACTTGGAGAAAGGAGTTACATCGACTGTACTACGCTTAAATTCCTTTAAGTGGATATCACTGTAACAGGAAAATAAAATGTTTTCGGTTTGGAATTACGTATTCCAAAGGGACTCTTTTGATGGTTGTTAGAAGTAAAGATTTTCAGCCCTTCTGCCATGTAGGCATTGTTTGACCAGCATTTACCAGCAGCAGTGATTGGAGTAAATGCTATGTTTAAGGAACATCAGTGGGCTTTATTGCAATTTCATAAAGTTAATGAGTTCATTTTGTAGGTCGTTAGAAGGTTTAAGTTTTTCAGAGTGTCTCTAAACTCCTGGGAAATGGCTCAGCTAACTTACTGGTTGTATAAGAATGCTTAAACATTAATTCCTTAAGTCATCTGTGTTTGTGTGAACAAGAAAATCTTTAGTGACTTATTTTATCCCATTAATTATTTTGATAAATGTGAAGAATACATTGAACAATTTACAATGAGACCAGTGCTTAATTTTGAAGGATTATACATATGGTAATACAAAAAAAGAAGCAGACATAAAATACACAACCAAAGGCAACAAAAACAGGCATAAGCAAAGTCTACTGAAAACTGTGCAGCCAGAGACTTATTTGGAAGACTAATGCTTTATAGCTAAGCATTAGCTATTTCTTCCTGGTTAACTTGGCACAGAACAGTGCCACTTCCAAGTGTTATTTATTGTGTTCTCTCAAGATATTACTGTATTAAGCAATATGAACATATTAAAATTTTATAAGTGCTCCAGTTCCTGTCCTCAGGATATAGTGTTTTCTTACTAGAACGACATGATGGCCATCGTTGCACTCAGCATTTGGCAGAGATGTAGAGACCCGTGCTTTCTAGTGGATTTGCATAATAGAACTCTCATTCAATGAGAGTTATTGAATTATGGTTCAGTGAAGGGGGAAGTACAAGCCTAATTTGATTAGACATTTATATACTTAAATTTTCTGAAATATGTCTCCTCTGTGTTGCCGATTCCTCTTTTCACTTAGAGGTGGTCTGACCTGTTCTGGAATATAGAGGTGGAGTTGAGACACACTTTTCCTTCAGTATAAGGAAAAAAAGATAAGATAAAAAAAGAAAAAGATATTATTTTCGTAAGCTTGAACATAAGTGTAAGTTTTTGCTGTTCTTCACGTGCTCTGTTTTGGACTCTGAGAACTAGTCACTGCCGTTAGAAGTTACATGACTGCCATTAACAATTATGTGACTTTCACCTTTTTGTGACCCGTTTACAACTGGGCGTCCTGTCCTTCTTCATCAGGGTGCTCAGGCCCAATCCTGCAGTTGTCTGAGTGCTTAGCCTCAGCCCACACAGAATTCCTCTGCATGCACGTCAGCTGGCTGGAGTGAGCAGACACCCGTCACTCACGCGAAGGCACATTCCCATTCTAAGCTCTTCAACGTTTGAGTGGGCGATAAGCCTGGAGATATATATACAAGGTAAAAAAGCCCTTAAAAAGGCTTCACGAGTATTTGTGGGTTTTTTTTTTTTCTTTTGTTTTTGATGATTTTTAGTCTGTAACAGGGACTGTTTCAACATGGCTACATGTTCATTGGGTTTGATCAGTTTGATGGATTCACCTGATGAGTTGGCATGTTTAAACAGCTTATTAATCCCTTTAAGTACTCGGGAAATTTTGCTTCCTGATCTAAAATCCAAAACAGTAAGTCTTGATCTTCCTCATCTTTGAGCTCATCCAGAATTGTTGAGTATACCCATGGGAAGGGGTGGCAGGTTTTAGAGACCGTATTTATAAGATGTTAGGGTAAGTAAGGCCATATCTTAGGCCCTTAGAACTCCTTTCCACTTATATTTTTTCTGGATAAATACTATTTATTTTATTCATATTTAACATATTCTGTAAAGATAATTAAAAATCCTCAAGTTTCTCCCTAAGCTCCGGCTCCAAAAAGAAGTTTCTACCAAAACCCTCCTTTAGAACACAGATACTAAAACAAAATGTCTCTTTTTTCTATTTTATTTGTTTCCAGTTATCAAGCTAACGATGAGTACATCTTAGCTTGTAGATATTAGAGCTAAAAGAGACCTGAGATTTCTCTATCTCTTCTCTCAATTTCTCATTAAAGAGCATAGCATGAAGCAAAAGATTAGGCTGATTTCTATCAAATTCCAAGGTCTAGAATTGAACTTGGAGAATAACCATAATTAGAATTCAAAACAGATTTAAGAGGAAAAGTTACACAGTGAGAATGATTCAGCTGGGAAAGGGCTAGTAAGGACACTTATAATAGTGCTATCTATATACATGAAAAACTATTTCAGCTCTGCATCACGATTTTCAAAAATCGTGGTAATGCCAAAATTGTATTCAACCTATAAAGTTCACAGTGTTTGTCTCTCACTTTCCATGATTTGCGTCACTCTAGATCAAACCTCACATTTCAGTCTAGCCCTTTGACAATTACCTGGAAAGTCAAATGGGGGCCCAGCACAAGCACTACTCACGATTGAGGCGGATCTAAAGCCATGCCAAGTGAGGTCTGTTTGGGAAAGTAAACAGAGCAAGGGAAGCAAAGTGGGAGGGATGAACTGAGGCATTAACCAGAAGGCTTACCTGGAAGGAAGAAGGTAGATAAAGATGGAGTGAGTCTCAGGCTCTCCCTCTCTGTATGTCGCCTCTCTTCTCTTCCATCAATCAGGTGACTTTCACTTTCACTGCTTCCTTGTAGTTTCTGTTTCCTGAAAACATCAACTTACATATGGCATCATCTTGCTGTGTTCTCTCTGGCTCCTTTCTGCCACATGACATGTCCTGATGCCCTTTTTAGCTCCTGCCCCTATTACCAGCTGCCTCAACTCTGGATTTCCCAGTGCTGAATTCTGAAGAATGGAATTTTAATGGTTCACGTCATCTTTTCCCACCAGGTCAAAGACTGAAGCCCAGTCTATGGATGGATCACCATATTTTTGAAGGCACAAATCCTGATCCAGTTGACTGTGGGTCACTGGGTCACATGGTACAAATGTGGTCATTTATATCACAGGGGCTGTGGGTAGGTGTACTCCTTCAGGAGGGCTTGTGGATGGCGGGCCTCAAATCTAGTAGTGACTCAGAGGGGACAGGTCAAAGCCACACAGTTATGAATGGCTGGGGGGACTCTTGTTTCCACCCCAAGGCTTTTCCTTTCTCTCTCAGTGCTTCTGCTAAAATAAAGCTGGATATATTAGAATTCCTCACTTGACTTTCCAGGGGATGCAAAAGAGCCTTTCCCATATGTATAGATTTTTTAGATGTTGCTCACTTCACAAATGAAATGTCAGGGCAAAATCCCTCATATATAGTGTATAGTATGAAAAATATATGATAGGAAAGCTTAACTGCTGATTTGGGTCTCTTAATAAACTTGCTTCTTTCTCCTCTCATACTGCAGTGCAGTGGGGTTAGGACTTCTAAGTGAGGCAGGAGAAGAGGGTGAAGGATGTTTTCTTTTTCCTTCTGGATGTCTCTAGGGGTTGACAAAAGAAGCTTGGGTCGCCTTGATGGCGTCCTCTAAGTCAGTCTGAGTAGCGTCATGTTCTGAAAATGGCATAGATACTAGAGAAAACATAGCTACCATTTTCTCAGACACACGTTTCTTGCAGTTTGATAATGCTGCTGGCTGCGATAAGTTCTGTTGATGGAAAATGGGGAAACTGGCTCAAACTTAAAGGTATGGGGGGTGGGGAGAGGAAGAGGAAGAAATGAGAGAGAGCGAGAGTGTGTGTGTGTGTGTGTGTGTGTGTGTGTGTGTGTATACACACACGCTGGAGACCTGGATATTTTATAGACATTCTGACTATCAGAATTCTGACACAGAACATCTGACACATTTCTACTCACTCTATGTGAAAAAAAAGTTTCTCTTTCCCAGGGACGATGCTATGTTTTAGAGGAATTTATAAGCAGAATTTATTTCACTCAACTCCTTCTTTGCACGGGATATTGTTAACTTAACAAAATAGTGTAAAGGGCATTGGACTGAAGTCAGAAGACTTGAATTCTAGTCCTAGATCTGCTACTAACTAGCTGTTTGACCCTGAGAAGTGACTTTACCGGAATTACAGTCTTTCTCTGAGATGAGAAAGGTGGAGAGATTCCTCGCTCAAGGTCCCTCCCCAAGTGCTAAGATTCTGTGATTCTATGAAATCAGACCATTGGAGAAGAATACAGCAGTGTTCTCCTGCATGGGTTATGAATGGTAATTAGAAGGTTGAAATCTGCTGTAAGATTATTTTTTAAGACTGTATTTATGCTCTGTCTTAGCGGTATCAGTTTTTCAGGAAGATGATAGAGAGGAACTTTGGGAAAAGCCTCAATTCACTAGAGCCTGTCCCTGACTATCCACAGCTATTTGTAATAATTTGAGTTCAGAGTCCTTGGAAAATTTTTTTTTGTGAGTAAGGATATTTGATACAGAAATTATACATAAGTAGGAAGTTATTTGTATCAGTCAGAATGTATGTGTGGGGAAAAGGGCATGGGGCAGGGAGAAAGAGAAAGAAAAGCACTAGTTTGTCTACGCAGATTATTTAAGAAAAGGGCATCAACTGATAAAAAAATGATAAGCATAAGATGGGAGCTTAGATGGTATCTGCTGAAAGTTATCTGTTCTGTAAGTTATAGTCATTTGTCAAGATAGGGACTGAGAGAATAAAGCAGATGGATAGGAAAGATGTTCAGGAAGATACGATTTTCATCCTAGGCAAAGGTCCAACAGATGAGATCGATATTTCAGCCATGGAGTAATCGCTTTATTAATAAACGAACTGTACCATACCCAAACCTTGAGCGAGACACCTGGGATAGGACAGCTTCAGAGACCACTCTGATCTCATTTATTATTCCCATTATCTGCTAATGAGTCCAGAAATTTCTCAGACCTTTTTTGTCTGAGAAGGTATGGGAAGGTATGGTTTCTTCATCATTATTTCTTCATTATTATTTCTGAGAGGTTGTTCACTTTCCTCCAGGAAAATAGAGTTTGGAAGAGAAAGAGAAAAACAAATTAAAACTTTTTAAAGAAGAAAAGGGCCTCTGAATGTGTTTCTCATTTTGTCCTCAAATAACCTTGTCTACTATGGAATCAAGTTAAAGAAACTTAATTAGGTTTTCGAAATTCAAAGAGAAGATAAAGAATGAAAGTTAAGTGTATCAGAAATCATTAGCTCTTTAGGCGAACAATTGTACTCACTAGAAAGGAGAGTGATCTTTCATTTAGATGGAAAGTCAAATTATGAAGGTCATTCACTCCGGCATGGCAGTTGCATTAAACATTTAACTGATCCAACCGTGGAGATGTAGAACGGGTAGACAACCTCAGAGCGTTTGACTTTATTTATCCCTCATTTTCCGTTTAGTCTTTAGCCATAAGCACAACCAGACACATTTTTATAATTTTGTGTATTCTGTATTCATGTAGATCTGGAACATAAATCAACCATTTGGCTATCTTATTGACAGAACTGACTTAATGAATTTATGAGAAGTCATAAATTTGTTTAAAATTTAAAAATAAAACACTTGCATTTTAAATTTAGAAGATGAAAATAAGCCCCCCAAACTCAATTCGTCAAGTATCACTTGAGCATTCTACATTTACTTAGAAAGGGAAGACAGGAACTATAAAGGAGAAAATTGGTTGCTTGAAATATTTAATTCGGAGGTGACCTTTATGATATTCTAGATTGGCAATGTAACATCTGAAGGAATTCAAAGTTATAATAATAAAAACTAATTCACTGAGGCCAGACACTGTGCTGAATGTGCTGTAGACATAATGTCATTTAGAGGAAGGGAGATTTACCTGGTGAAGTGGGGTTAGTGGGAGAAGGCTGCTTAGGATGGAGAAGTTTTGCTTCCAGTCTTGAAGGAATTGTAGGGTGTGGCTCAATAGGAGTTTGAGGAGCAGCCTTCTGGATCGGGGTATAGGATAAGCCAAGACATGCAGGCAGGAAGGAAAAGCATATAAAGTATATATGTGGCATGGAAGGGCCCCTGCCTGGGACAGGCTGGAGGGAGGAGTGGTGAGGGGGACTAATGTGGGCACAATTTGTCAGGCTAAGATTTGCCAATTAACTCTAATTCGGAATAATTTTGCAGTAAATCATACTATCTTGTTAATGATGGACCTTTCTCTTCCTTTCTTTTGCTACTAAATTGTCCATCGTGAAAAATGTGTAAGAGAGAATGCAGAATAACAACAGTTTTGCTTGTGGTTATGTTGCCCAAAGGATAAAAAACAGGTAATAACTCTTAAAAACCCTATTCGGAAATCCAGAGTTCTCATTGTGGGGTTCTTCCCTTAACAGTCAACACAAACGCTGCTGCTGTTTTCTTCTTTGCCTTCATGGCGTTGCTCAGGACTCTAACATTTCCTCGTCAGGTTGTGACACTTCTCAGTCATGTACTTTATTTTGTTCCATCTTATTCCTACCAGGGATTAAATACTTTATTCGGAATGTTTATGCTACTTTTCTGGTTATATTTCTCCTTTCCAGAGCAAAGAGAAAGAAGGAGGGGGAATGACTTAAAGACATCTTCAAGAAGAAAGAGGGAGAGAGGTGGCTGAGGTGGAAAAATAAACGTTTTGTATAATTGTTTTTTGTGCTATGAAATAGAAATGTCTTCTAGAGAACAATGGCCCCAGTGCTGGGTAGAAGGCCTGCTTCAGAAAGAGCAAGCCTACTTCAGAGTAAACAAACCTCAGTGCATAATTGGAACTTTCGTTCTTCCAGATTGTTTTGTGAAGAACATGCTGCCAAAACCCTTTTTTAAAAAAAATTTAACTGCTTCTTTTGAAGTGCCTTTTTTTTTTTTTTATTTCAAGGAAGTTTATCATCCTCTCATTTCTTCTCATTTATTTTTATTATGAATTATGAACCCCAATGTCTGGAGGACGAGGACCATTAGTTTTTGTATTTCCCAGATATGATAGTTTTAGAGTTCATTCTGCAGGTTTATTGAGAGCACTCCAGTGAAATCTAATCTCCAGATCACCTTTGTTTGGTTCTAAGAAACTGAATGTGTTTCTTGATCGTTTACCTGCCCCATCTTCTGAAATAATTGATTTAGCCTCTTTCGTTCATGTGTAGCTGCTCACTAGTGATCAAGCTGATTATCTGTTGGACAATTATGCATTTTCTCTGTTTTAAAATGGCAAAAATACAACATGTTTTTAAGAATAATTATGCTATAATAAAGACATGGAGGGAAGGCAAAAGTTTTTCATCCTCACACTCTGAGTCATTTAAAGAATTTTCAACTTGCTTTAAGTCATTTGCTTCTTTTTTTTTTTTTTAACATCTTTATTGGAGTATAATTGCTTTACAATGGTGTGTTAGTTTCTGCTTTATAACAAAATGAATCAGTTATACATATACATATGTTCCCATATCTCTTCCCTCTTGCGTCTGCCTCCCCCCCACCCTCCCTATCCACCCCTCTAGGTGGTCACAAAGCACCAAGCTGATCTCCCTGTGCTATGCAGCTGCTTCCCACTAGCTATCTATTTTACATTTGGTAGTGTATATATGTCCATGCTGCTCTCTCACTTTGTCACAGCTTACCCTTCCCCCTCCCCATATCTTCAAGTCCATTCTCTAGTAGGTCTGTGTCTTTATTCCCATCTTGCCCCTAGGTTCTTCATGACCTTTTTTTTTTTTCTTAGATTCCATATATATGTGTTAGCATACAGTGTTCCTTTTTCTCTTTCTGACTTACTTCACTCTGTATGACAGACTCTAGGTCCATCCACCTCACTACAAATAACTCAATTTCGTTTCTTTATATGGCTGAGTAATATTCCATTGTATATATGTGCCACATCTTCTTTATCCATTCATCTCTTGATGGACACTTAGGTTGCTTCCATGTCCTGGCTATTGTAAATAGAGCTGCAATGAACCTTGTGGTACATGACTCTTTTTGAATTCTTGTTTTCTCAGGGTATATGCCCAGCAGTGGGATTGCTGGGTCATATGGTAGTTCTATTTTTAGTTTTTTAAGGAACCTCCATACTGTTCTCCACAGTGGCTGTATCAATTTACATTCCCACCAACAGTGCAAGAGGGTTCCCTTTTCTCCACACCCTCTCCAGCGTTTATTGTTTCTAGATTTTTTGATGATGGCCATTCTGACCGGTGTGAGATGATATCTCATTGTAGTTTCGATTTGCATTTCTCTAATGATTAATGATGTTGAGCATTCTTTCATGTGTTTGTTGGCAATCTGTATATCTTCTTTGGAGAAATGTCTATTTATGTCTTCTGCCCATTTTTGGACTGGGTTGTTTGTTTTTTTGATATTGAGCTGCATGAGCTGCTTGTAAATTTTGGAGATTAATCCTTTGTCAGTTGCTTCATTTGCAAATATTTTCTCCCATTCTGAGGGTTGTCTTTTCGTCTTGTTTATGGTTTCCTTTGCTGTGCAAAAGCTTTGAAGTTTCATTAGGTCCCATTTGTTTATTTGTGTTTTTATTTCCATTTCTCTGGGAGCTGGGTCAAAAAGGATCTTGCTGTGATTTATGTCATACAGTGTTCTGCCTATGTTTTCCTCTAAGAGTTTGATAGTGTCTGGCCTTACATTTAGGTCTTTAATCCATTTTGAGTTTATTTTTGTGTATGGTGTTAGAGAGTGTTCTAATTTCATACTTTTACATGTACCTGTCCAGTTTTCCCAGCACCACTTATTGAAGAGGCTGTCTTTTCTCCACTGTATATTCTTGCCTCCTTTATCAAAGATAAGGTGACCATATGTGCGTGGGTTTATCTCTGGACTTTCTATCCTCTTCCATTGATCTATATTTCTGTTTTTGTGCCAGTACCATACTGTCTTGATTACTGTAGCTTTGTAGTATAGTCTGAAGTCAGGGACATTTGCTTCTTTTTTATTGGAGTAGAATTGATTTACAATGTTGTATTAGTTTCAGGTGTACAGAAAAATGATTCTTTTTCAGATTGTTTTCCATTATAGGTTATGACAAGTTATTGAATATAGTTCCCTGGGCTCTACAGTAGGTCCTTGATGTTTATTTTATATAGAAGAGCGTGTATCCGTTAATCTCAAACTCCTAATTTATCCGTCCCACCATCTTTTCCCTTTGGTAACCATAAGTTTGTTTTCTATGCCTCTGAGTCTATTCCTGTTTCATAAATAAGTTCATTTATATCATTTTTTTTAAGATTCCACATATAAGTGGTATCATATGATATTTGTCTTTCTCTAAGTTATTTGTTTCTTTAAATCCGGGAGATTTGGTTTCTGAATTTGAATTATCTGTGATACAGTGCATGCTGACTCATAGACTTGCTATAAAACAATTTAAAAAACTAAAAAAAAAGGTATTGGGGCATCATCTGTGAATGTAATTTTCCAGTCATCTAGAAAATTGCCTTTTAAATAGAAGAGCCATTTCAAACTTATAGGAGCATCAAGTAACATAAAAATGTTAATATTTTAGCTGTGTGCTCATTTCAACTTATAGACAGCATCCCATTTTTCAAAAATTATTGCCTGGTTCTAAAGCTGGGCATATCAGATTTTAGGATGAAAATAGATTGTTTGGACAGATTCTGCCTCTTTTAAAATACATGGTCATTACAAATAACACGAATCTTCAGCATTACAATCTGTGACTGCTTAGTAATGACCTGGACTGAAAATTCAAATAACGGCTAGTCTATAAAAATAGTGGTGATGTAGTGTTTTCTCTCCAATCAGTTTAACTGAATAATGAACAGATTCAGTACTCAGATGGGATATCACCAACACAACGGGAAAATAACCAGGCTTCAGGGCACAGTAAAACTAAATTTTGGTGTGTGAAGCTCAGTGATAGCACCATAAAAATTCTAGCCAGTGCTTCGCTTATTGCAGTGGAAATTTGTATACTGTATAGATGAATATCACTAAAAATAGGGTGAAAAAATAATGAAATGTGTGAACATATACAGAATGGAGAGCCCTCAGACAGTTGAACACAGCATGCAAATTTGGCTTTTCTATAATTTTATATGTGGTATGATTTATGGTTCCCCATTCCTAAGTAGGAGTAGTTTCTTTTACTTACCTATTATTGATAGTTGAAATGCAGTATATTTATTTAGGTAGTTTTGAATGCAGGTAGCAGAAAGCCAAACTCAAGTTTGTTTAAATGCATTCTCTTACATAGAAAGTCTAGTTGTAAGACAGGTATTAGGGTTGGTTGATTAGCTGGTTAGCTGTGTGATCAAGACCAAATTATTATTTAGAATACTTAGCATAGTGTTAAACAATAATAAATTCTTATTAATTGCTAGATTGATTATAGTTTTAATAACAAATGGCAAATATTAAGGGAGCAGTTCTTTTCTGGCCAAATAATTCATTTTTCATTTGTTTTCTCAGTAGCTTGTGATTATCTCGACACCATAAGTTTTTATTCATCTCCATATCCCCCAGCACTTAACATTGTGCTAGCAGGTGAGTGAATGAATGGAATAAATGTGAAACTGATGAAAGAGTTTATATGCCATGAAATTCTTCACTGCTTCACTTCAGTCCCTGCTTTCTGAAATAATTTTTCAGTGATTTGATCATAGTTTGATATGATATGTTTACTTGGAATTATAATCGGACTTCTATTCCTCATAACTCTTTTTCCTCTGTCCTTGTCTCAATGTGAATAATTCCTGAGTGGGTAACTCTAAACTCCACCTCCTTTTCAAATTTCAGTCCTGGATGTCTCTACCCAGATGTTCTACCAACACCGCGTACTCCATATGGAAGGTGTGCTAGAAAATGAGGTGGGCTGGGAGGCAAAGGACCAATGCTTAATTCTATCACTTCTACTAGCTGGCTTGGTGACCTTGTCAAGTAATTTAACTTTTCTGGGAGCCGATTCCCTCAACCCAGTATGAGGCAGTAGCTGCAATAATGGTTTCCAAACTCTACCTAGTACAGTTCTACAAGAGTTCTGAAACACACCAAAAGCTGTAAGTATTTAACATTGCCTAAGCATTACTTACACTAGGTTTGAAAATGTAGACCTTAAAGGAGATAAATGAAAAATGCATCATCATTCTCTTAGGCAGTTCTCTTAAGTAGTTATATGGAGGCTTTGTTTAGAAGGCAATTGGTTTGAATTTTGCCATCACAGCTCCATTAGCAATGAAATAGAGCCTTAGTATCATGGGAGTGCTAGGGAAGCCAATGCAAACCACGCAGCCAACTTTCTTGGGAATGACTTATGTTACTGTTTGGGCCAGTTTTTAAGAAAACCCTGTGTCAACACTTTCTGTGATGGTCACCGTGCCTTGCTGAGCTGCTTCATCTAGAACAGCCTGCTTCAGGCTGTGTTCATGTCAGGACACACTGTTCCTCATTATAGCTTCCAATAGCCCAGGTGCCAAGGCCAAGAGATACTAGAATATGAGCACAAAGCCCACTTGGCAGGATATACATGCTATCAAATCAGAGGTCTACAGCTACAGTGTCTTTGGGTCAGGATGGGTGGTCTGATTTCAGTGGGACTTGGCATCACAGCATGCAAAGTTATTAACTTCCTGGAGCCATTGTTTGGGAATAGGATATTATGTTTTGATACCAAATATGTCAAAATGTACCATTTTTTTAATGTACAGTTTTTTCTAGGTCCCTTTCCTGATTTTTTTTTTTCTTTAAAGAAATAGAATGGAAACCTTTTCATCCACGGCTAACTTGAACCTTTCTGTACATGATCCTGCCCATTCCATATCTGTTCATTATTATCAGGCCAACCAACCACACACAATGAACCCATGACCTCATGGAGGCAGGTCACAGACACACTGTGGTGTTCATGGACAACGAGCTTGTCGTCCCCCTGATCTGTTCCTGCCTGGATTCCACTATGATCCTAGCACAGTCCTACTGCAAAGCTTTGGCTAAAATACCTCTGGCTTGAGTGTTGTTTTAGGTATGTGGATTTGACGCATCTGTGGGATCTACAAGTGGAGGGCCCAGTTGGAAATTGAAGGTGTATACTTGGAGCTCAGGGAAGAGATCTGAGCTGAAAATTTGAAATTGGAATTCGTCAACACTAGGTAGCTATTGAGATGACTGAAGTAGATGAGATAACTTAGGGCATGTGTGGAACGGGACGGGCGTCTGAGAAAACTGGAGACATGTAAAGCATGAGCTGAGCTAAGACGACCAAGAGTGATCCTGAGAAGCGTCGTTATATTGCTTCCTAATAAGGTAGGCTCTGTCTGAGAGCCACTTTTCTGCTTCCTTCAGAATGTAGGCACTGACCAGCTTTACCCTTTTTCCTGTTAATCACAGCTTTAGATTGAGTTGTTTGAATCTGTGTTGATAAATTCCTTGTCAACCTATTTTTCTTAGTCCAGAGGTAGATAATTCCCTCCTTATTGGTCATTCCAGTCATTTGGCTGAATTCCAACTAGGATTTTTTGAGGTCTTTCTTAGAAGACCTGCAGTCAGTAGCAGTTAGAGACATAATTCACATTTCAAGTATGGAAGTTTAGATTTTATCATGTGGATAAAATGTCGTTCTCAACTGGAGGTGATTTTGCTCTCTATGGAACACTTAAGAAATTGTCACCACTGTGCGTGTGTCTTAATAATTACAGATTGTTGGCTCTGAGGGTATGCAATCTCAGAAATGAAGTTTAAGTGCAGACATACCTTAGTATTGTTAACTGTTACCGATTATTAACTGTTGTTCTTACTCTGTTTTCCAGTCCAGGGTCAATTGTACATTAGATATGTTCAGTTTGGGTCCTGAAATCTCCTTACATATGACTATGTTAACAAGTGTGAACCAGCTATCACATATAACTAGTCAAAACATGTGATCACTAATAGAGAATCGGTACTCTGTTCTTGTTCTACACAGTACTATACAGATTTAATACAATTTCATGCAAGATAAAAGACACTGGTATTTTAGTCAGTCTGATATCCTCATTGTCAGCAAATATTTCCATTCTTTTTTTTTTAATATTAAAACATATCTCATGATTGCTGTTGCTACATTCATTGGCCCCAGGTTGGAAAACATCAGACACAATAATGTCTAGAGCTTCCAGCTTTAACATCATTTGATTAATGTCACTTTTTATATTGTATTCTGGTTCCTGTTCATGAGACTTTTAAATTTAAAAGTCATGTAGCCATTTATTTGTTTTGATCTTAATACCAACATTTAGCATTGCAACTCTTTCCCAGTGGGACTTTATCAATAACTTCAAGGTGGTTTGTCACTTTGTTCTTAAGTCAAGGTTTTGTTAAGTAAAGTTATATCAATTTTTTAATGAAAAGAATTGTAGAATAATATATCTTATAAATCAAACAGATATGGAAGGGTTAACTGCAGAGAGATGGGCCAGAGTTGTAGGACTATGATCTGAAAATAATCATGCAAGGTCGAGGAAGAGGTAGGCGCTAGTAAGGTAGTGGGAAATCACAGACCTTATCGTTAGTGAAGAGAAGAAATCCATGTAGGTAGAAAGGTACAGCATGAGAACATAGAAAATGATAATAGGCAAGCAGGCAGCACAAAGAAATTCCAAAGCAAAACCTCAGGAGCACTGATCTTTGCAGTTCCAGGTGGGTAGTAGTTACTGGGGATCAAGCAGATCCTTGCAGTTCCAGGTGGGTAGTAGTCATTGGGAATCGGGGTAGAGTTAGTAGGGCCTCAGTCCTGGAGCAACTGACCTCTGGGCAGTTATCAGCATTGGGGTTTAAGTACAAGAAAACAAGGTAAGAAACATGTACGTCAGGTGGCATATCACCTGGAGAAAGCTCCACTTATGAGACTATGGAATCAAGGTCATAGCTAGACAAGGAATAAGTGTGATGAAGTCCCCAACTGGTAACAGCAAGTGACAGAAATCCAATTCAATCTAGTTCAAGAGAAAACGGAAATTGTAGGGTCATATAATTGGAAGTCCAGGGGGAGTTGTTAGTTTCAAATATCCACAAATGCTTTGTGTGCATGGAACCTAATTCCCTTCTCCTTGAGTGAAGGCTGTATATAGTGGCTCACTTCTAATGAATAGAATACAGCGACAGAACAGAGTGTAGCTTTGGATGTTGTAACTTTTTGTTTGCTCTCACTCTTGGGTCACTCACTCTGGGGGAGTCATGTTGTGAGGACACTTGGGCAGCCCTGTGGAAACACCCACTTGGCAATGAATTGAAGCCTTCAGCCAACAGCCATCTTTGAAGTGGATCCTCCAGCCCCAGACAAACCTGCAGATGACTGTAGCCTGACCTGTACCTGGACTACAGCTGCATGGGAGACCCTGACCTAGAACCACCCAGCTAAGCTACTCCCAGATTCCTGACTCTCAGGAACCGGGGAAATAACACATTATTGTTTTAAATTGCTAGGACTTAGGGTAAATTGTTATGTAGCAGTAGATAACTAACAAAGGATGATGCAGTTTCAGGCATAGCTATATCTTGGGTCTCAAATGCTAAAGTCAATGAACCGTGTTATTCTGCTTTTCAACTCGGCTTTCCAATTTGTTTTCCTTTGTCCTCAAATTCGCTCTGTATGTTATATAGGCAATGGCTTCAGGTAATCATAAACTCATATGCTTATGGCTCATGATTTAGGAGAGAAGTTCTATTTTTCTCCAGGTCCATAGATGATCTCTTTTTTTTAATAAATGTATTTATTTATTTATTTATTTTTGGCCACATTGGGTCTTCCTTGCTGTGTGCAGGCTTTCTCTAGTTGTGGCAAGCAGGGGCTACTCTTCCTTGTGGTGCGCTGGCTTCTCATTGTGCTGGCTTCCTTTGGTGTGGAGCACGGGCTCTAGGTGCGTGGACTTCAGTAGTTGTGGCACGTGTGCTCAGTAGTTGTGGTTTGTGGGCTCTAGAGTGCAGGCTCAGTAGTTGTGGCGCACAGGCTTAGTTGCTCCGCGGCATGTGGGATCTTCCCAGACCAGGGCTCGAACCCGTGTCCCTCGCATTGGCAGGCGGATTCTTAACCACTGTGCCATGAGGGAAGTCCCATATATGATCTTAAGGTAGAGTTCTTATCTGACTCTATGGATTCACGTGTCCACCATGCATCCCCCCTGTCCAGGGAGATACCGTAGAATCATTGCTTGAATCAGCTCTTGTGCTTGCCCTTGTGGCCACACATGGAGTCTCATTGTTAACATCCTTCTTCCAACCATATGAGATGTGACAGAGCTAATTAATTCCCTCATTGCAGGGTGTTATTGCCAGAAGAAAGGAGATAGGAGTGCTGGTAAAGAGAAGACAAGAGATGCCTGGCACAGTGGAGTCAAGTAGGATTACAGAGAATATTGTGCCTTTTTTCATTTACAACTACTCATTCAGAGCAATCTCAATAACATTAAATAACTGACACATAAGCTCAGAAATTCTCAAAAAATTCTCAATATCAACTATTGCTATTTTCTAGCAATCTTGCCTATTCCAGACATGCTTAAGAACCAAGAAGTAAATAAGCATAAAAGTAAAGAGTCATGTACCACAGTGTGCCTTGCAGCTCTATTTACAATAGCCAGGACATGGAAGCAACCTAAGTGTCCATCGACAGATGATTGGATAAAGAAGATGTGGCACATATATAAAATGGAATATTACTCAGCCGTAAAAAGAAACAAAATTGAGTTATTTGTAGTGAGGTGGATGGACCTAGAGTCTGTCATACAGAGTGAAGTAAGTCAGAAAGAGAAAAACAAATACCGTATGCTAAAACATATATATGGAATCTAAAAAAAAAAAAAGGTTCTGGTGAACCTAGGGGCAAGACAGGAATTACGATTCAGACGTAGAGAATGGACTTGAGGACACGGGGAGGGGGAAGGGTAAGCTGGGACGAAGTGAGAGAGTGGCATGGACATATATACACTACCAAATGTAAAATAGATAGCTAGTGGGAAGCAGCCGCATAGCACAGGGAGATCAGCTCGGTGCTTTGTGACCACCTAGAAGGGTGGGATAGGGAGGGTGGGAAGGAGACGTAAGAGGGAAGAGATATGGGGATATATGTATATGTATAGCTGATTCACTTTGTTATAAAGCAGAAACTAACACACCATTGTAAAGCAAATATAATCCAATAAAAATGTTAAAAAAAGTGTATATATATATATGTATGTGTATATATATATACACACAAAGGATTTGTTTCAAGGAACTGGATTACAGGATTGTGAGGGCTGACTAAGCCCACTGAGCCCAGAGTTCCTAGGGCAGGTGGTCAGGAAGGGAAGATCATGAGCAGGCTGGAACCCACTGGCACAGGGTCTCCCTCTTTCCCTGCCTGTTGTCCACAGGCAAGAGTCTCCCTCTTCCTTCTCTCTCCTCCTTACTCCTCCCTCACCCAGCGAAAGCCTAAGTTCTCTTTTAAAGCCTCTCAGTCCACATACCCTGGATAATTTCCCTTCCAACTCATTGAGGCCCACGAGAGATATCTGTGAAATCTCTTCACAACAGCACCTACATTATTCAATCAAATGATTGAATAACTGGGGACTGTTGTTCAGTTTAAACAAGTTAACACATCAAAAAACCATCACAGTGCTTTATATGAATATTATTTTATTCCTTGCAATAATAACTTTATCTCCATTTTATAAATGAATAAATAGAGACCCAGCAATGTCCAGTAACTTGCCTAAGGGCTCATAGTAAGTGACATAGCTAAGTTACCAAGCCAGCCCTTCTCTCTTCTAAACCTGAGCTCTTTCTACAATGCGACTTGGTGCCGGCCACATCTGGTGAGACCTTACTTAGAGACCAGAACCAGAGGCAAAGGCAGCTATCCATGGAGGACCAATGGCTATTGACGTGGTCTGGTGTGATAACCTCTGTTCAGATGGAATGGCCCAAACTGGGTAGTAACAGACACAGTCAGATTCTGTGTGTTGGGGAGTCTAAAAGAGACTCAGAAAGGGATAGAGACATAAAGGGTAGAAGCCCAGATTCACACACACAGAAAAGTGTCAGCAGGAAACATGGGGCAATAGAAGTCATGTACAAGCAGAAACAGAGAAGGTGGAAAGAGGGAACAGGTTGGTAGTAGCAAGAGAGTTAATGGAGAAAACGTAGTTAGCACAGTGTAATTGGAGGAGGATCTTGGGTTAAGGTGGTGAAGGTGGATGCCTGAGGGGACGGGCTAGAGGGACACTGGCTTCGTTCTTGGATTGCACATGTACGTACTTCCCCAGGCTCACTTAGTATTAGCGTGGCAAACATGATTTACTTCGCTTTAAGAGCGTGGGTTCAGAATTTTAGGGAGAGGGCCTGAAGGGGTATTCATTCAGCTAGAGAAGCCACCCCATATCATCTTGACAATGTGGCAGGTCTGTCTAGCATCTGTGTGGTCCAAGGAAGCCTCCTCCAGAGTGAAGCTCCTCCTTGGTCCTCACGTAAGAGATGCAGGACACAGGTGGTGTTCATCACTGACGGGCCACAACTGAACATGCCCAGTAGCCTTCCTACTCAGGGTGGATCGTCACAGGCACTACCTGCGAGCTTGTGGGCCATGCAGACACTCAGGCCCCACCCACACCTACTGAATCCAAATCTGTAATAAGAGCCTCAGCTAATTTGTGTGCACACGAAAATTCAACAGAATACAAGATTCAGTCATGGTAGGCTGCATCAGAATACGTTCCAAATTCTTTTACCTGGTGATGGCTGCGTTAAGGGGCCCATAGTTTCATCCCGTACATTCTATGAACTCCCACTCTTCCTCCCGCATAGGGTATATGATAACTAGGCCAGAAGAACTGGGCTGTGTGCCTTGGACAATAACGTAGTTCTCTATGAGAGCTGGCTTTGGGAATGCTGAGTCTTCTTCAATATTTTGTGAATTTTTATATCGTCCTCCATTAACTGAGGAACCTGAGTGCACAGCTGTTCCTTGCAACCTGATGGATCGTGACAAATAGTCTGGGTGATTTAATTTGCAAAGCTACAGGGATTGTAACAGTAGTAAATTAAACCTGAGAAGAAGGGCTTTTAGAAATAGGTGCACTGAGAGCAACAGGAAACGGCTGATGACAAGCAACCCCCCAACATAATAACCTGGGCCATTCTCTGCGGGTGAAAATAGCCACGCCGGCCTCCCTCAAAAGGATCTCTGGCCCTCTCTGTATTGCAGAAGGTACAGTACATGGTGATGATAAGGATGGATGAGTCATAAGAGGAGGGTTTAGCTGCCCACAGCATACCGATCAGGAAGCAGGGAAGTTTAAAATGCATGTTTAAAAGATTTTCAATAAATGTAATGACGATAATGCACAATTTGGAGCTTCTCCAAAAACTCAGCTCTCTGGAAAACAGATGACCAGGATGACTCACTCTCCAGGGCTCTGGAGTATAAGGTGTACTGATATACTTGCCACTCCTCCCACCCCCAGGGAGCGTGTTTCCCACAGCCCCAGAGGAAGCAGCCACGGGTGCTAATCTGTCCTTCCCTTGTCACCGTGGCTTA
The DNA here is from genome assembly GCF_965194825.1 of Balaenoptera physalus. NCBI lineage: Eukaryota > Metazoa > Chordata > Mammalia > Artiodactyla > Balaenopteridae > Balaenoptera > Balaenoptera physalus. The sequence continues at coordinate 132,826,472 of NC_138890.1, read as the reverse complement.
TTTTTCCCAGCTGGGCCCATCAAATCCGCTCTCTCCAGAACCTGAAACTGGGACACACAGCCTTTAGGTGGTGTTTGTCAGGTGCATGAGTTGAGAAGCTACATGAAGATGGGTCTGGGTTCGCTAAGGTTTGCCAAAGCACAGAAAGTTGGCAGCAGAGTGAACATGAGGTAAAAGACCCTCAGGCCCATGAGTCTGGAGCTCGAAACTTCTCTCAGTCCCTCTCACTCATTCTAATTCTTCTGAGGTTCTATTGTATTACCTTCTCTGGATCCCAGGAAGTACCCTGTGTCCTTCCAGAAAAGTCCACTATTTTTGGTTAAGCTAATTTGTGTAGTGTCTGTTCCTTGAAAACAGTTGTTCCTTGTTGAAGAGGTTTTTCACACCTAAAATCCATAAAGATCCCTCCTATTTTACTAGCAACAGGTTGTGGTGACTATGGGACAAGATGGGGTACAGGGGACAGCGCAGAAAGGAGAAGCATATCATCGTCATGTGTGCCGGACTGACAGCAGAGGGAATGGGCCGTTATGCTGACCAGATAGCAGGCCACAGGTGCCAGGCTGGAGTCCCAGGCAGAGGCCAGTGCCTGAAGGCCCACAATGGGTAGGAGGACCTAGGAATGTGCCTGGCCTCAGGGTTCAAGCTGGGCATCGGAAATAGGCTGAGGTAGATTTGGAAATAGCACCTTAGGATGGGGCACAGGTGCAGGAGGGCTTACCTCCCAGCAACGAAGGTGATACAGCTCTGCCCTGATCGTAGCAGCTGTTTTAGTGGAGGTGGGAATAAGGGGTGCTGTAGGCCCAGAGATCACAGCCCTCTCAGGCCCACCAGAAACATGAGAGATCATAACTTCTGCGTTCCCGGACTCTACTGTTTAGTAATTCTCTTTGGAGTGCAGGCATTTCATTTCCAGGCTACCACTACAGAAGCTATTCATTAGGTGGTTAGGGTCCATTCTGTAAACTTGACAATCTCTCTCTCTGGGAAAAAGCAGCATATTGTTTCTGTCCCTTTTCCAAGGTTAACCTAAACTTGCTTGAGGCTCACTCCTACCCATTTGACCACTTGGTATCTCTCAAATCACGGCTAAAGCTGACCAGCATTTTTTTTTTTAAGTGCCTGGAATGGTCCCAGGCAAGTTCTGAATAGCTACTGAGAATGCATTTAAATCAAGCCTAAATAACCTCTGTAAACTCTCAAGTCCTTTTTTTTCCGACTCTGTGTGATGTCATAATGAAGAGAAAGTGAATATATATGTATATATGTGTGTGTTGGTACAAAATTCAGAGAACCAAAGAGGGTGCGTTTTTAAAAATTTCTCAGAAATTTCACATTTAGGACATTAGCGGGAATGCTCACTGTTGTGCCGTTTATTAAGATGGGACCAGTTTTAACTTTCTGATGTGCTATCCAGATACTTTAGAACTTATCTGTCTGCCAGCTTTTAACTTGCCATTTATTACTCTCGTTTTCATTTGGTAACAAACTGTTTTGACAGACAATTTCAGATTATATCTTCCTTTTCGGAAGCTTATAATTTTTGAAATTCTCTGACAAATAATTGTCACGTGTTTTATGTATCAACATCATATATCTACATAAAAGAGAAAATGGGTTCCCATCTACTCTATTCAAATGACTTGTCATTTCTTAAAATTCATTGCAAAACATATATTTATCAAACATATATTAGGTACCTACCATATTGGCACTCTGTGCAGTGACAGGGCTAGACTCTTCTGGAAGTATAACATTGGAATTAAGAACAAAGCTTTAGAATCTGTCATAGGATGGGTTCCCCCCAGAAGCAGCTCCTGGGACAAGTGCTTGTATGCAATTGGCTCATGAAGGACTTGCTCCCATGGGAGATGAATGAAGGAGCTGGGGCAGCAGGCCAGGAGGGGGAGGGAGTGAAGCAAGGGTGTGATCTCAGGCAGAGTCTCATGCAGAGTGGCTTTGCCCCAAAACCCCTCCACCTCACAACAATCAGGTGTCTCAAGGGAGCTGGGCAAAGCATCAATATTACTCTCTATAGAGGCAGAGCTTAAATATGAATGAACAGCCACAACAAAGGAGGAAGTAAGAGTTGAGCCCTGGGGTCTGGAGAAGGAAGAGGGGGAGGGCCTCAATATGACAGACCCTTCCCTCAAGCGGTGCTGGATGAACAGGAAGAGCCGACGCTGACTTGGCTAGAGGTGCAGAGGAAGAGCAGAACCTGGGCGGGGTGCACAGGAGGGTGATTCCCCAGCTGCCTGGCAACCATGGAGAGGTGGGAAAGGAAGGACTACTTCCGGCTTCAGCTGCTAGGCTGGGACAAGCGTCCTTATATAAGAAAGGTATGTGAGGTCGGTGTAGGGATTTGGGATCATTCTCTATCATCTTCCCCCTTCCCTTCCTCCTTTAACCACGGATGATATGAGCACTTTCTAGGTTTCTTCACATATGGTTTCATATGAAATCGAGCCTAGATAAAGGTATTCCTCTTTTTAAAGTAACCACAGAAATAACAGTACACAAACGAAGCATCAGACTCTCAGGCAGGACCAAGCACCCATAGCTTAAGAATTAGAGTTCTTTCCTTCTTCAGCTTCATGCGGTCATAAACCGTCAAAACGTTAAACGCAGTTTTAATTCATAAAGTCTTCCTCATTCCCTTCCGTGGCCCTTGGCTCTCCTGCCTCTGGTTTCCTGGTGTAGGGGGCGTGGGACGAGGCATATTCAGATAGGAGGCACAGGTGGTCTGGGATCTGGTGGCTGTTTCAGGGTGGTGAGACTCCCGCTGTCTCTGGATCCTGCTCAGCTCATGTGAGAACACAGAGCGCTTCTGTGGCCATGATGGGGCGGGAGGGGTGGTGTGCCGGCTTCCTTTAATGGGCTGGGGAAGGGTTTCAAAGTGTGTTTGTGGATGCTGTGTGATGGGGATCAGAATGAGAGTCCCGCTTCTGTGACTGAGCTGCTCTGTGATCGAATGACTTGATGGCAAGTGTGCATGCTGCATCCTACCAGGCAAGGAGGTGGTGCTTCAGCGCTTCTCCCTGTGCTCTCCCTCTTCTGTTTTGCTCTAGTTTTCAAGGGGCCATGGGCGTCTTTGACAAGACAGCTCTTCAAAATAAAGGCCAAATGACCACAACTCGTGCCTCCCACCACTAAGAAGGAGGCACAACATCCGACAGGTCTCTTTGGGTTCTGGAGGTGACATGTTCTAAGTTCGGGAGCACAGAAGTGGCCTGTGGTTGATACAGAGGCTTCCAGATCTGAGCAGGGCCCAGAGAAGAAAAGGGCTCTGCAGCAGGTGCAGTGCGTGGTGCCAGCAGCCCTGCCACCTTGACCTTGTGCACCGCAGACTCTCGGGTGTTAGAGAGCTCTGTGGTGAGAAAGATGTGTGGGGTTTACAGCAACAAAGACCCAGGCTTCTAGATCTAGCCCCTGCCGTCTGCAGTAAAGAGTATTTACTCTTCATAATACAGCTCTGACACGCTACAGGGCCCCAGTAGAGAAGCAATGACTGCACATGGGACATCTAGTGACAGTGTCACCCAGCTGCCCATCCTGAGCTGGGCTCTGACGGACCCACCAAGTAATAAATTCAGCAGTCCACTGTGAGATAGAATTGGTGCATCCGGGATGGGCACAAGCAGGGACAGAGGACGCAAGTGAACATGAGCAGGTGACCCAGGCCCTTCTGTTATTCACTATGTTTGTGCCACTGCCCTTAGCTCACATCTAAGACTGCATGGGGGCTTCCCTTCTGACCAGCTGTTGGGGGATAAAAAAGGCCAAGCTTGGGCCACAGCTGGGTAGCTTGGTATGTAGGTACAAGTGAAAACAGACTGCTGCTCTACTTCATCCCATGACAGGGATGGCCCTGGAAGAAAGTGGTGAGCAAAAGTCTTCCTTGTGGGTGCTAGATGGACTATATGATTAAACAATATGATTAGTCATTATTTTCTACAGGCTAATAGAAGAAAGTGGTGCATCACAGGTTAGGTTTTGGACAGGTCATTTTGGTGGTAAGTAAGAGGGGAGCTTTGGTTGATGAGAGAGTAGCACTGTGGTATGGGAGAATGTTGTGACGGATAGTGTCAGCTATAAAGAGAAGTGGTCCAAGAGAGTTTTAAAGGTAGATGTCTCTCCCGTCAGTATGCTGCAAATAGATTTTTAACATAGGCTCTGGTCGTGATTCTAGCTCTTCCAGATCTTTTCGGAGAGGCTTAGAGAAGATCGAGGTAAAATCTTTTCTTGGAGTGGTATATGTCACATGAACTTATCTATCTGGTGAAATAAGGGCTCCAGGTAACACAAAAACAGTTTGGTGTCTCCTTAGCAATGAGGGCAGAATGGGATGGAGGGAACCTGAGGATTTAAAGAGAGAGGAAGAGGAGAGGAGAGATCAGGGAATACAGAGACTCAAGTGTGTACCCATGTCCATGTCTGGTATTGATTGGATCTTGTCTGAGGAACTCATGTTAAGTTTTCAAGATTGGTTTTTGTTTTTGTTTTTTTTAGAGAAGCAATAAGGAGAGAATCATTCATTTGGAATGGAGGTAATTTTGGTGCTAACTAGTTTTTTCACTTTGGGCAAATTCTTTCTGGTCTTGGTTTTACTGTTTTTAATCTAACCAGTTGATTTCGGTGAACTCTGAAGTTCTTCCTAACTTTTGCGTATATACTTCTTTGGATAAAGCCTCTGGGGCAACAGAGATACTGAAGCAATTAAGAATGGAAGGGGTAAGGAAAGTAAATGAATGAGGGTAAAGCACACTTCACAAAAGAGGAAGGGCCCATGAGAAGGAGGAAATGAAAAACGTTAGGGATTTATATTTATAGGAATGCAATATTTGATTGATTATATGTTCATAGAAATATTTGGAGGGGTGGAAGAATATTTGTAAATTAAACAAAAGGATATTAAAAAGAAATTCTTTTCTTAGAGGTCCTCTTTGTCTGAGAAGGAACATCAGAGGGCAGGTACTTATGCATCCAGCACTGAGGTTAGATCCCCTATGCAGGGTTTTCAAAGGAGATGGTCAGGCACGAGATATATGACCTTTAGCCCAATATGCACTTTGAGGGTGAGAAGAGTTGATGTTTAAAAAGCCAAGAGAGGGAGTATCTTTGGTGAATTGTCTGTGTGGGGAGTGTACCCCTGCTCCCAGCACCAACAGAATATTGGGTGCTTCCCTCTCACTTCAGCCTGGCGAGAGGGGCTGTAAGGCAGCCAATCAGAAAGCTTGATGTGTGGATTTGGGGGTGCATGCTGGTCCTCTGCGGAAGGTAGTTTGGAAATGAAAGACTGGCTGAAGCCACGCATGAAGGCAGGGCAAGAACAAGGGTTGCATATTTAACATTTGCCAACAGTGTATGACCTTCCTCTGGGCCAAATGGGGGCCATGAAAGGGAATCAGGTTGGAGCCTCCTGCAGTGGGTTCTGCAAGGCACTGAGGGTCCAGAGTCTGAGGCTCTAGGGTTTACCGCTGAGGCAGGAGCTGATGTGAGGGACGTAGCAACAGGTCAGCTAAAGGAGATCATCGTGGACCTCTGAAGAATCCACAAATGTTTCCCCAAGGCAAATAGTTGGCTTTGGTCCTCCGTCAGACAACCAAGAACATCAACGCTGACCAAGTCACCTGGGTCTTCCTGGGCCGCCTTCTCTTTCTTCCCTCTCTTCTTACAACCCTGCGAATTTGGGCGTGGGGTGGGGAGAAGCTGACGGGAAAGTTGAGTTTCTTCTCTTTCTGTTCTCCCAGCAGGTTTCCAGACCCAGGCCGGCCCAAGCTAAGAGAGTACAGTTTGCTGCCCTATTTTAAAATACAGTTCCAGGTTGTTATGAGGGGGGCTAAGTAGGAGACAGAGCAGGACTCACTCCCACAGTTTCTTCTGGAAGTCACGAACTGAGGATGCACAGGCAATAAACCTAGGTCTACAAGCTTGTCAGTGTACTAAGCTGCATAAAACAGTGATCTCTTAGTACTAAATCTTAAATTAGCTACTGGATTTTTAGAAGTACGGGATAAGAGCCAAACAAAGAAGTTTCTTCTAAATCTATAGCTGCTCCAGGAAGCTGAGAGCTACCAGCCGCTAGTCTTATGAACAGATATTCTGGGATACCTATTTATAGAGGCCGTCTTGTCACATGGGCAAGCCGTGTTTTTCTGGCATTGTTCCTTACCGTGTCATGGATCTTAACTTTTGGAATGTCCAACTCCTTTTAGTAAGCTTGAGTAGGTTTTTAACCAGGCCAGCATTGAATCTTGGGATGTAAAACTTACAAAGGTATTGAGGCTGTAATGCCCTCATTTTACAGAGGGGGAATGGAGGATCCTAGCGGTGAAAACATTTGTTAGTTACAGTTAGGAACACATCCAGGCTTCTTGACTCCAAGTCTGGTGCCTTTAACATATAATAATATAATAAATTTAAATTTAAACTAAGGATTTTGTTTTGTTTGAGGTAGGTGAGTTTTGGATATGAGAGGGGCTGAAAGTAGGTTTTTTTTTTTTAACCATACAGTTAAACAAACTAATAATTTTATAGTGTCTAAGGCTCTTGTATCATTTATATAAACCAGAGGAAGAAGAAACGATTTATAATCTCCTAGCACTCACCAGCCATATCAGTAAAAATAAATTTAGAATGTCATGATCTCAGTAACTTTGAGAGAGACTCAATCCTGCCCATCAGGTACAGTCTGAATACACATAGGTACATCACTTTGGCCATGGATTCTGCCTCTTAGGAGGTGTGTGGCTCTGTGTAAGTCACTAAATTTTCATGAAATTGTTTCTTCTGCTGTGAAAAAGAAGAATGATCCAGATTGGTTCATATGTTAAAGATATTTTAAATTGTAAAACACTTAATAAGAATAAAGTATTACAGTTCTTTTCAGTTATTGCCATGTGGAAATTCTCGAGGGGCATCCTCTTCCATAGACATTTGTTACCAGGACCATTATGTGGGTGGTATTTGCAGGCTGGTCTATGAGGTTGTGCCCCAGGAGTGCAATTATCGTAGATCATAGTATGAGTGGTGCCCTCAGTGGCTTTAAGATACGTGGGGACCCTGTTAACTGCTGTGTTTATTTCCTGCTGGACTCTTGGTATGCACATGATGTAGTCATAGGCATACTCTGCAGAACATGAACATTGCCTTGGTAGAATACCTCTTGGTTTTCTAAACTTCAGAGAACGTATTTATGTCTTAAATCAATATTTTCAACCCAAGGTTAAAAGAATTACATTTATATTCCTAAAGATACAACCAAATACTTTTTACAAAATGGTGTGTGAGAATTTCTTGACTTATATTTAAACTCAACTGATGGGAAGTCAGAATCCCATGAGGACAGTTCGAAAATGTACCAAATGTCAACACAAGAGAGCTTGAAGGTCTTAAGAGAGACATTGGGATGTCGATGGTCCTAAAAGAGACTGTGATCACAGTGTCGTATTTCACATGAGCCACTGACTGCCAGGTGCTATTGTGTGCTCTGCTGGTCCTGAACATGTTTCCACAGTGATTGACATTGCACATCCAGTGGAACAAGTTCTGCACTTCGCAATTCCTCGGCATGAGGTTTTCTAAGAGCTCTTTGACAAGCTTTTAATCTGTCTCTTCAAAACCAGCTTACTTTGCAAGAGCAACAATTGTCACTTTGTCTTCAACCCCCTCTTCAAAGTCTGACATAGGCCACAAACGACAGGGTTAGTTGTTCACATGCACTCTTCATCTTTTGTGGAGAATACTTTTGATATGACTTTTTATTGAGCTCTAGAATTATTCCTTACTCATAAATATTTGATTCTTTGGAGAGTAGCAGAGTGCCCAGCAGAACAGCCTATACCTTTAGCTTTCCTTGCAGGTAGGGGGTAGCCATGTGACAGAAATCTAGCCAATGAGGTATAAACGGAAGTTGTTGGGGAAGCGCCTCAAAAGAGAAGCATGTGCTTATTTACTCTAGCTTTTCCTTTTGTCTGAAACATGGACATGATGGCTGGAGCTTTGGCAGCCATCTTGAGAACATAAGAATATGAAGGTCAAGGATAGTGAAAGGGAAAATTCAAAAGAGTGTGGGTCTCTGATGACATCAGGGAGTACCATGCCAGACCTGTATCAGCCCCCTTTGGATATCTTCTATATGAGAGAACAGTAAATCCCAAAATATGCTCAATAGTACAGTTTTGGTGGGTTTGGAACACAGTTTCTAAGTGATAGATATATCTTGTCTATTTTTGTCCAACTCCTCCTCAGATTGTTCCCCCATCCCTAAGTTGAAATGATCTTATGTACCCTGGCCAAGCCAGTTCCTTCGTTTCTTTCGGGACATTTCTCAGACTTACATCCTGTGAAAAATCTTTTATTTTTCTTCTTCCTTTCTGATCAGCCTTATAGTTAACAAAGGTATAACTTTTTTGGTGTTTGAGTCAATCTCTTCTATGTATAATATTCTTTTCTATATAGTCATTTTTGTGTGTTTTCTATGCCTGAGGATGTAAAGTCATTGGGAATAGATATCTATTCTAGTTTATCTTGCTATGTCCCATTACTCTCCAGCATTTGGGCCTAGCAAAGTGGTGAGTCCTACAAACTCTGTGAATACTGACTGCATGCATTTTGTCAAAACTAGAGAAACATGGGGTGGGGACTGATACCTGAGCAAGTCTTGATCCTTGCTCATGTGAATCAGACTTGGGTTGTAGAGCAGGTGATGGTCCTGCTGCCTCATTCTACAGTCAGCTGCAACGGTCCCCATTTCCCACAGAAGGAGAAGTGAGGTCTCCTGCTCTCTCAGGAGTGCCCACCCCCATCTGTCTCTGGGCTTCTCCCAGGGCTTTTAGGTCATTTTTCTTCTTCCTCTTCTTTCCTTCCTCTTCTTCTTAACTTTATGCAATTCTTTTAAAACAAAACTAGAAAGCAGGAGTTACAAAATTCTTTGAGAAATTAGTTATGAACTGACCTTTTCCAAGGCATATCTTTGCCCAGAAACAACCCCCTTTGTGTAAACTCACCACCTTGTACTTGTTGTTCAAATGGCTCCTCAAATTCTTTCTTTTCAGGAAGTCTTCTTCAATGGACTGAAAGTATGAGGGCCAGCCTACTTAGTATTTGACCATTCAGTAAAGATGTGTTGAAGTCTACTATATGCTCAGTACTTTGAGATACTCCTGGGGGAGTGAGCGTCAAGTATAAAATGAAGTATGATTTTTGACCTAAAAAAATATACAGTCTGGTTAGGGAATTCACATCCGCAGAACTCAGTAAAGCTAAACATCCTGTCATAAAGAGGTTTAAGATAATGTGCATCCTTTCTCTAGCTGGGCATATCACGTCCACCCCTTACCCCTTATCCAAAGGGACAAGCCATGAACTCATGAAGTGCTTACTGAATTCTCTCCTTACTGGTCAGCTCACTTTCCACACTTATTCTTTAACTGCTCATAATATAAATTACACATTATTAAATGTGTGTATTTATAATTGGATTATTGTTTCAAATACCAATACATTAACCAAAGAGCAGATTATAAGCACTTGTATGGCTAACATTGGGTTACATATTTTGGGAGTGCAGCAATGGCTGACTATAGGATGTGGTCTTACCTGTTTTCTTCATCACCTCTTTCAGGAAGCCTTTGCTGACTCTGTGCTACCCCGGCAGAGTTATTTATTCTGAGTTTCCATTGGAGTGATGATGGTGATTAATGTTAATTGAGATTTAGTAAGTGCCAGACACTGTGCTGAGTACTTTACTTGTTACCTCATTCAATCCTCCCAACAAACCAAAGAAGTATGTAGTGTTATTACTCTATCTTTACAGATGAGGAAACTGAGGTACAGTTAATCAACCTGACCAGGGCTGTACAACTAGTAAGTGGGAGAGAGACATTCCAATGCGAGTACTCTAGTATAATCACCTCTGGTTTAAAGGGTAAGGGGATTGCATCAATCTACTTGGGCTGATACCATAACAAAATACCATAACAAAGCTCCATGTGGCTTAACCAACAGAAGATTTATTTTCTCATAGTTCTGGAGGCTAGGAAGTCTAAGATCAAGGTCCAGCAGAGTTTTGTTTTTGCTGAGAGCTCACCTCCTGGCTTGCAGATGGCTGCCTTCTCACTGTGTCTTCACATGGAGGAGAAAGAGTGAGCTTTCTGGTATCTCTTCTCCTAAGGACACTAAATCCCTTAATGAGGGCCCCACTCTCATGACCTCCTCTAACCCCAGTTACCTCCCAAAGACCCCACATCTAAATATCATCACACTGGGAATTAGGGTTTTAACATAAACATTTTGGGAGGACAGACATTCAGTCCATAACAGGAACCAAGGCTTGGGGAGATTATATAATACAGCCAAGGTCAGAATTATTAGGTGGAAGGGCAAGTACTGGATCCCAGATTTCTGGAGATGGGTGGGCCTCTGTGTTACTTTGAGTTAATAAGGCAAGAGGATAAACAAGAACAGGGAGGATAAACAAGATCCATGGTACTCTCAGACATTTTGGATGCCCAAACAACATTGCAGGTCAGGGCACCTTAACCCTGGTAATTATAAAGATAAACATACCTCTTTCTCTTCTGCTATATTATGTTTGCAATATTTGTACTTAGGCAGAAAGAAATAGACCTTCTTTTCTTCATCTGATTCAATTCATAATTAACCTCTAATAAATGAAAGCCTGGTCTTTAGAAAAAAAGCGCTCTCTCCTAATTTTTGAGATTATATCTTAAGTAGGAATTTTATAGAGCAGTAATGTTTTTGTGAGGCTTGTAGGTTCTTGCCAACGTTTTCAATATTGTATCAGTCAAGATTTCAACGGGAAACAGGTGGCACATTAAGATTAGGTAATTTGAGAGGAGTTTGATGAAAAGTCTATTTAGAAGGGTGTGGGCATGGCTTAGGAAAAGCAGCAGAGATGGTGTGTACTCCTATGCCACGGTTCTTGTTAATACTGTCAGGCCTGAAGGAACAAGTGAAAGGAGAAGTAAGGGAGACCCAGAGAGAGAGGTGTTTGGAGAGGGCTGCCTGACAGTGGAGGAGTTCAGCCAACTCATAGCCCAGTATGGGGGACTCCCTGGGGAAAAATCACCTACCCTCACTCTCTTCCCGCTTCTGGTCTCCTGAAACTGTGTCCCACTGGCTGAATCTAACAAGAGCCAACAGCAAGGGGTTATGTTGATATATTCTGAACGTGTCAGCCTCCTGGGGCAGAGAGCAGAGTTTAGAAGGATGAAGAATTAACTAGGAGGATAAAGGGAGGATGTTATCCCAAATACCATTTGCAGTGAGGTGGAGATTTAGGAAGTGATCCTGACTGCCATTTAAGCTGTTCTGCCTTTTTCTGTTAAACGTCATAGGTGGTAGATAACCTAGCGATTGGCATGGTTCACCTTAGTGTGTGAAATGAGAGAGAAAGAGAGGTAGGTTGACTTTAAATATCTTCCTTACCCAACGAGAATGGAGAACGAGGTACTCCATCCTACCGTACTCAAGAACGGGGTTTAGAGTTGCTATACATTAGCAATACAGTTAACATAAATAAAACTTTTCATTGATTGGGCAAGTGGTACTTAAGATCAAGTTATTGGTGAGAGATTCAAACCAGTTTATGAGTGCATTTTGTAGAAACAGCTTTGACGGCCAATCTGAAGAGACTTGATCTGATAAACTGTGGTCCTCTGTTTCTACACTACCAGGAAGCAGTAGTCCCTGGAGTCAGGGGATGACGGGCTGGTGTCCAGCTCTGCCACTCACTAGGGCATAGCCAGGGCATATCAGATCATCTTAGCTTCTTCCTTTGTGGACTGAGGAAGATAATCATGCCTCTGCCAAAGGATTGTTGTAAAGACATTTAGCAGAGTGTCTGGCACAGAGGAAGTGTTTGGCAGATGTTAGATATTCTAGCTCGGGTGAGTTAGGGAATCTGGCCAACAAACAGCAGACAATGCTTTCCTAAATAAGGAAATGATACCTTCGTTAGAATGCTGGCTTTCTAAAAATGAAAACGAAGTTTCAAAGGGGGCATGTGCCTTCTCCAGAAAATGATTAATTATGGGTATTTTTGCAGTCTATGATACAATACAAATAATTAAATCAAAGTTTGCCTGGAAACTGTGGAAACAGACTCAAAAGCACACGGAGTTGTCAGGCTGGAGGTTAGGAACTGAGAAGCAGAAGAGGAGGAGGGGGAGGAGGGGGAGGAGGGGGAGGGGAGGAGAAGCAGTTCTCTTCCACCACGGGAATTTTGCTATAGCTGTGGCAGCCAGTTCGTAGCTTCAGGGTCAGATGCACAGAGTATGTGCACAGCTGTCACTCCTGTGACTATATGAGAACCAGGAAATACGTTTTTTTTTTTTTTTTTGGCAATCTCCATCTACTCTGCCTCCAATTACTTGGTGAAGTAGAGGCATGCTCAAATGGTCCCAAACCCTGTGGCATAAGGAAATGGTTGATCAGCATAGGAAAGGGAATTCCTTTTCTTTTTAATTATAAAAAGATGATCTTTACTAAAACTTAACTAACTTAAATAAGCTTCAAATGTTTAAATAATAAACAAATAAGAAAAGATAAAATCTCCTGTCTAGACAGTGTTTCTGTTTAAGTAACTCTGGACTATTTTTAAGGACTATTACCAAGAACACTGTTTCTCAGACTCCTAGAGTGGGCTTTCCCACTCTGATTTCCTCTTTTTATTTGGTCTCAAAGACTCTAGCAGTTTTCTTTTGCCCTGTCCTTTGACCTCCTTATCTCATGTTTGAGAGTCATGTCTTTCTGACTCTTCTTGGATTTCCTACCAAGGCAGTTCTCTTCCTACTCACCCCCCTCCCATCTTTAGTATAACTTCCAAGGCAGTCCGCCATCATGACGACACAGGCAGATGTTCTTTCTCCTTGTGATTACTAAATCTCGAGTCTAATTCCCCTATAGTATAATCTTCCTTTCTCCTGCCTCTTTCCAAATTAAACCAGTTAGTTTACTCTCTGTAGAATGAATTTCATTATTTTCTGTATGTCACATCCCTTTTTTAGAGTTTGTTATTCTGTGCAGTGAAGATTTTTAGGAGTTTGTGAATTTATAAAACCAGAACTTGAAAACGGTTTTCACTTGTTTCAACATCATATAACATCTGAGGAAGGTCAAAATGAAGCTTTCATCTGTACAATAGAGAAAGAAATTTTAAAAGGGCTCCAAGTGAAGTGGCACTGAGAAACTGAAGAGACTTATACACGACCAGTGCCAAGTAGGTCTAAGGGCAAATATCGCCCTTGAATAAAACACCTGATTGAGGATCGTGTCACTTGCGGTGCCTCCTGGGAACTGGAGGAAGAACGTGTCCTTCTCGTGGACTCAGTGAGATTCTGCCTCCTACAGAGAAGTGGATAACAGGGAACAGAATCTCTTGATATGTCAATATTGGGATGTGGAACTGCTATCTGGGGACAGTTGGAAGGGAGCCTTAGTGCTGCCAAGGGTAGCTCAGTTCTTGGGCCCTATGAGGCCAGGTTTAAAGCTTCTTTAACAAATATGTGGGATCAATAGCTTTGAAATGATATTTTTGTTATTCTTCTTTGATCCAAAGGATTGAGGAAAGTGTTGGTTTACAGAAGAGAACTGAATGATTAATTGACCCAAAGGGCTTGTAGCACTTTTGCTGAACAAGCTAGATGATTCAGTCTTATTCAATGCTGACAAAGGATATGGAGCAAACTGGCGGTAGGATGGTCTCCCTTTTTCCACCCACCTTCCATTGGAAGCTGGTTGCCTGCAGTGCCTAGAATGTGTGCTCTATAGAGTACAACTGGCCACTGGAAGATGGATAAAACTTTGCTTTATTGCTGGGTCTGGAACAGTAGCCATGGGGGGCCCATCTGTATCAGTTTCCTATTACTGAATGATATACTACCCCATAACTTAGTGGCTTAAAACAGTAACTATTATTTCTTACAATTCTCTGGGTTGGCTGGGCTCAGCTGATCCTTTTTTCTGTTCTCTATGGTGTCAGCTAGGCTATCTTTTTTTTTTTTTTTAATTTATTTAATTTATTTTATTTTTGGCTGCATTGTGTCTTCGTTGCTGTGTGTGGGCTTTCTCTAGTTGTGGCGAGCGGGGGCTACTCTTCCTTGTGGTGCACGGGCTTCTCATGGCGGTGGCCTCTCTCGCTGCGGAGCATGGGCTCTAGGCACACCGGCTTCAGTAGTTGTGGCATGCGGGCTCAGTAGTTGTGGCTCGTGGGCTCTAGAGCACAGGCTCAGTAGTTGTGGTGCACAGGTCTAGTTGCTCCACGGCATGTGGGATCCTCCCAGACCAGGGCTTGAACCCATTTCCCCTGCATTGGCAGGCAGATTCTCAACCACTGTGCCACCAGGGAAGCCCCAGCTAGGCTATCTTATGTGGCAGCATCATTCTGGTGCTTGATACAAAGTGGTTTACTAACGCACTTGGTGGTTAGTACTGGCTATTGGGTGGGACTTCTCTTTACATGTGATGCGTCCATTAGAGTAACCGAACTTCTTTATACAATGGCTCAGGTTTCCAAACAAGAGTGAGAAGAGAAGCTACCTGGTCTCTTGAGGCCTGGGTCCAGAACTCAGCATGAGTCACTTCTGTCACATTTTATTGGCAAAGTGAACCACACAGTCAGCCCAGATATAGTCTTGAACTCTTGATTGGCATGTGCCTAAAGATGGGAATATTTATTGGTGGCCATCTTTGCAAAGAACACACCATACCATCCACGGCAGGTAGGTGACATCAGCGTTGGTGGCAATCACAGCACCTCAGATACTGAGCCTAGGGCACAGAGACACAAGCACAGGTGTACTCAAATTGTTCTGGATTCCATAAGCACACCTGGCAGCCTTTTACCTCACTAAGATTGCCAGGTCAAGTTTGCAGGTGATCTGATAATCACAGGTACAGAGATCTTTTTGACTCATTCTACAGAGTAAACTGTCCCAGCAAGAAGGAGCAGAGAAAATGCACAAATAATGATTTAATGATCCCAGAAATTCTTCAGCTCAAAGTAGCAACTAAAACTTTGGCCATTGGTTTCAGGATTAAGAGACTTAGTCATAGTGGAAAACAGAGGGCTTTGGAGAGTCAGACCTGAGGTTGAATCCTGACTCCATGACTGATTAGCTTTGTGATTTTGGGCAAATCACCTAATTCTCTGAGTCTCATTGTTCTCATCTATAGTATGGGGCTTATATCCCTTCTCATACAGAGTGGCTGAGAATATAAAGTACCTGGCACACAGCTTCTTATATAAAAAGTGCTTAGTAAATATTAACTATTATTATCTTTGACTCATCTGGTTATGAAAATATGGCTGTGACTTTAGGGTTTCCTAAGGAGCCATCAGTGCCTCTACATTCACCCACCGCCAGTTTATGTAAATATTTTGAAAGAGTACAGATCTTTCCAATTCTGTGAATATATAAGTGGGTCCTCCTCCTCCAGGTTGGCTGGCTCAGTAAAGAAAGTCTTTGAGGTAACTTTTCCTTCTTCCTATCTTCTTTCCCGACTATGTACTCTTTCCCATGTTGAAATGTACTCTTTCCCATGTTGAAAGTTCAGGAATTTAGCAACTCTGTCCATTGAAGCATGGTTACACATTGAACACATCAATGTGTAACAAGATTTATTCTGTCCCTGTTCTGCTTTTCTTGGGGGATATAAAAATTACTGATTAGGATATAAAAAGCAGATTTATAAACTATTCTGTTAGGAAAAGAAGCTATGGGATTTTAACATTAAACCTCCATTGTTTCCTCAGACACTACTGACTTCAGTTGCTTTTCCCTGTTGTAGGACCATATGTCAGGTCACACAGCATCATGTCCAAATTTTGGGATGTGAAATTATGGACGCTGTAGATATTGGTATTAGAAAGTGAATTTCCTGACCACGATTTCTTATTGTACTCTCCTAGGAAATATTTTTTCTTCTGCCCCAAAGACAGTTGAGGGCTCTACGGTCTCCCTGCCAGTTCTTTTCTTGACTGCCAATCACTGCTATCTTATCTCTTGTTACTTTTTCTTGCTGAATCAGACTTTTGTCTCTCAGCTCCAGCAACATGAGCCGTCATCTTATTTTGATACTGAACAGATCTTCCTTTTTAAAGGAGGGAAGAGGTTAAGATGCTAAATGAGCAGGAGGACCAAACCCACGCTCTTCTTGGGCTTAGACCTCAAATTTCTTCTTCTCACGTTATGTTATTTAATCCCAATAGCTAGTAAGTAGCTGGGGAGAAGCCATTTGGACATCGTGCATTATTCCTCTTTTAGGAAGAATGGATTTTGCTCCTCTGTCCCTTCAATACAACTCAGAAAATCGCCCTGCATCCTGAAAAGAAATGCATTGCATTTCTAAATGGTTAGGAGTCCTTGCAGCATCCTGTAAAGAAGGTCTCTGCTAGGAGCTCTGTAAAGGTAGAGATAAAACGTATGTTTCCATTTGCTTCATAGTCTAACAACAGAAATGTTTTACTTTTCTGTTTGATCTTAAACTGACTGTGGAGGACCTTCTGTTTTTAGTCCCCCTGCCCCAAATCACTTCTCTCCTCCCTCAGTTCCTCAAGGACAAAAATAATGAGTAAACAAACACATACACAAGTACAGTTTGTTTAACCCTGAAGTAAATCCCATTTTAGCTTTGTATCAAGCAAAGGCCCATTTTTATAAGGTGAGTAAGCATTACTTGACTGCTTTTAACAAGCGTTTTACAGTTTCCTTGTATTCAGCCTTATGGGGGGTGTTTCTAGCATTGCTCTTTGTTAAAGATCAGGTTCCCCAGGAAGTAGACTCTGAGGAGGAGGTAGTGTGCAGGAGATGTGCGGGGGAAGGGAAGGAAGCAGGGTTGTGTAGAAGAGAAGCTGACTGTGGTGCAGTCTCAATAAAGGCCTCAGCTAACTCTGGGGGAGCTCTAAGGCTGGGATGTCCCTTCAGCGTTTTCTGCAACTGAGATGAGGGGCCCAGGATGTTGTACACCCATGTCAATCGGCCACTGGATGAAGGCTGGCCTCAGGAATGGGATGTGACTTATTCGAGGCAACTTTCTTCAACCTAGGGCTATCCCGAGAGAGGGCGAGGTGACAGTTGAGGTTGAGGGCTGTGAGCTGCGGGACTCCCAGCAGCTGGAGGGATGAGCCCTTCTGTCCCACAGGGGATTCTGGGAAGTACATCACAATCTCCATGACATCTTAGATCTGGGCAACTGGATCCTTGCCTCGGGTCCTGTATTTTGGAAGGCTCCATTCTGACCTCTCTCCTTTCTCCAGCCTTGCCCCTCCTCAAGGGGCAAGGGGCTTAGGACCCAAAGACTGCATCCCTCCTAACTGCACTCTGGGTACTCAAGACCCAGAAAGCCCCAAGCTTTCAAGCCTAGGCCACAGAGGTGGCCAAGGGACAGGCATTTGGGAGGGTCGGTGCACACAGTGGGCTGTCCACGAGCAGCCACACGAGGCCCTTCATATGTAGAACCAGGGGGAGTGGGAAGAACAGAGCATTGGGGCAGGGGTCCATTTGTACTTGTGCTCTAGGCCCTGCTCATGTTGGGCGTCTGCCCTAATTGATAGCTAGCGCTAACCCTTCCTTACAGCTGCAGAAATGGAGACAAGCAGGAAACTCATCTCTGGGTATGGAGAGGCATGAGCTCAGAGATGTGACTGGACCTCTGGTTATTGCCACTAGAGTAGCTGCTCTCCTCACCGGAAAATGTTTAGTCAGATATAGATGGCTAAACTTTCCTCGGAAGACTTGTGCCTCACTTTCCTTGTCTCATAGAACTATTTGTGAGGATTAGAGTAAAAGTCTATAACTCTGCAATTCCCTGGAGAAAGGTGCTGTAAAGACACAAGATATTATAGTATAATCCTTAGAACACACTAATGCTAAATGGCCAGGGAGCAGAGACCCTGAATCGTGAGTTCTGCTTGGCTCGCTCACATGCCAGGTTTAGTGTCCAAGCAGTTCATGATTGATAGATCAGTAGTAGCTAAAAGATGATGAGCTTTTGTAAATGGGTGACTAGCTCCTAAAGAAAGCCACATAGTTTACCTGATAACACCCAAGTAAAATAGTTATTTCAGCTTTTAGAAGTGTTGCCATCAATAACTTGAGGAGTTTTCTGTCTCAAAATTTGGTGCTATAATTTCTTTTCATCTATCACTGCTAAATCTCCTATTTACTGAAAACACCTTCCAAAGTTCTCTAGAGGTTAACCCTTAACCCAGTATCCAGGCAGTCTATAACTGGGATCTTTTTTGCTCCAGAATCACATTTCACAACAGATTTCACATCAGATAGATGACTCCTGTAAAAAATCTGCAGAAGGCAGGAGGGCCTTTTGCATCCTATACAGCTACACCCAGATAGCAAGGGAGCTGCTCCACTCCAGCCAGCACCCCTGGAACTCATCTCCACTCCTCCCCCGTGGTGATATGTGCTGTTCAATTTAATAGTCTTCTTTAAATTTACTGTCTTCTTGGTTTCTCAGTTTGCTGGCTTCTTGAAGATGTTGTATTTAGTGAATGAGCAAATGATCTAGAATTATGAAGAAATATGTCCCGTGAAATATTGTCCTTGCTTCATCTAGATAGAAATAGCCAGGCATTCTGTTCTATGTACCACTCCCTTAACAAAGTTAGAAGAGCACTAAGAAAACTCAAAGTTCCAGAGACTGTATATATCCTGTGTGTATATAGGTATTTAGGCAAACAGTTGCCCCAGGAATTGTTATTGGTAAACTGAATTTACTTAAATGAACAGACTTTAAATGCTATCATATCACAGAGAAGCAGAATCAGAGGAGGGCCTCTAATCCTGTGTTGTCACTAATTCTGTTATCTTGACACTCAGTTCCCTGCCTATAAAAATAAGAGCTTGTGGAGTTAGGTAGATCAGTGGTTCCCAACCTGAGTGTAGCACTATTTTAATACTTCAAAAAAGCCTAAGTAAAATAATAGTTTGTAAAAAAAAAATCTATGTCAGTGGTACATAGGCTAAATAAAATAGAAAATTCATTTTGCTTTTGATTGGAATACTGTCAGCCCAGTATGGCAATTGTGGTTTTCTTATACTAAACAGAATGAGGGAAGGAATTAATCATTAGGTTGAATTATATAAAATTGAGGATATTTGACAATTTTTGACCTAAAAAGACAACGATTTCATATGGTTCGATGTAATATGTTTTTCATGTATTTTAGAATGGGGAAGTGGTATATCACAGAGGTTGAAAGCTTTGACTTTGAAATCAGACAGGCCTGAGTTCAAATCCCAATTCTACTGGCTGTGTGATCTTAGGTTACTTAATGCTGTTGGCTTTAGTTTCCTCATATATTTAATAATGATTGACAGTAGATGTTTTATAATTTTTAAAATATCAAATTAGGTATATAAATGTTTATCATAATAACAGGCACACAGACTTCAATGATTCATAGTTACTAGTTCTAATAAACAAAGCTTTTAACACAGAATGCATGGTTGAAAAAATAAGAGGGTTTCTTGGTGACCAAAAGTTTGGGGATGACTGAACTCAATAACATCTAAGATATCCTTCGATTCCTATGTACATATTTAGGTGCTCAAAAATCCATGAAGCATTATCATTCTCAATGATTCATTATGCCATATTTTTACTAGCTTTTTGGCAGTCCTTTCTAGTCTAGTTTTGAAGTTTAAGAGTCTAGATGTTCAGGTACTAGTATTATTAGAGGAAGGTCTAGTCGCAGGGCACAAGGATCTGTGATCCTCAGTCAGTATCTATGAGATACTTTCCCTTGACTATAACAAAAAGGAATAAACCTTCAGCCAGGGATAAAAACTAAAATATTAAACTTCTTTTTGTGTATGTGTGTGCACATGTGAGTTTTTGGTGTCAAGTTTAAGGACACTTTACCTAGTCCTAAGGGGTCATGAAAATCTTCTGATATACATTTTTTAGAAGTTTTATAGTTTTACATTTTACATTTAAGTCCTCGGTACATTTTCAGTTAATTTTTGGTACAAGATGTGAGGTTTAAGTCAAGGTTTATGCTTTTGCCTGTAGATGTCCAGTGACTCCAGCACTAATCATTAGAAACATTAATGATTTGTTTGCATCTTGGTCACAAATCTATTGTTCATATTCATGTAGATATAATTCTGGTTTTCCTATTATGTTCCATTGGACTGTGTGTCTTTCCCTTCACCAGTACCACACTGTCTTAATCACTGTTGCTATACAGTTGACCCTTGAACAATGTGGGTGTTAGCGGAGCCAACCTTCACACAGTCAAAAATCCACATACAACTTTACAGCTGACCCTTAATATCTGCGGTTCTGCACCTACGTGGATTCAACCAACTGTGGATCATGTGGTACTGTAGTATGTACTGTTTGTTGAAGAAAAAAAAATCCACGTATAAGTGGACTTTATAAGTGCAGGTCAAACCCATGTTGTTCAAGGGTCAACTGTACAGTAAACCTTAACATTGGGAAGAGTGATTTCTTCCACTCTATTCTTCTTTGTTCAAAGTTGTTTTGGCTATTTCAAGTCCTTTCTATTCATTTTAGAATAAACTTGTATATTATACAAAACACCTTACTAAGATTTAATAAAAATTGTGTTAAGCCTATAGGACAATTTAGGGAGAATTGTCATCTTTACTGTGTTGAACCTTGTAATCCATGAACGTGGTATGTTTCTCCTAGTATTTAGATCGTCTTTGATCATCATTTTGTAATTCTCATCATGAAGATTCTCTACATGTTTTATTAAGTTTATACCTAAGACTTCAATTTTCTTTGGAGCAATTGTAAATGGTTTGTATTTTTGATTTGAGTTTCCGCTTTTTTTCTTGCCAGAGTAGAGTAGTGCAGTTAATTTTGATGTTTGATCTGCATTCTGTGAGCTTGTTGAACTCACAGTTCCAGGAATTTTTTTGGTAGATCCCTAGGAATTTTCTACATAGCCAATCATGTCATCTGTGAATAGAGACAGTAACTCAGCCTGATGAGTTTTATTTCTTTTTTATGTAAAAAGAAATTTTTTACATTTTTTATGTAAATATGTACATTTTTTTCTTTTTCTTGCCTTATTTGTAGTGACTAAAAATTCCAGTAATATCTTGAATAAGAGTGGTGAAAGCATATACCTTATCTTGTTCCTCCTCTTAGAGGGAAAGCATTCAGCCTTTGATGTATGAATGATGTTAGCTATAGGTTTTTTGGTAGCTGCTCTTTATGAGATTAAGGAAGTCCCCCCTCTATTCGTAGTGCGCTAAGCATTTTTATAATGTATGGATTTTGAATATTGTCAAATGCTTCTTCTGAGTCAATTGATATGATCATATGACTTTTCTTCTTTGTCCTGTTAATGTGGTTGATTACAATGGTTGATTTTTGGATATCAAACTTCCCTTGAATACTCCAATAGAATAAATCCCACTTGGCTATGGTATACTATTCTTTTTACTTACTGCTGGATTTGATTTCCTAAAATTTTATTGAGGATTTCTGCTCTGCTTTAAAATAACTTTTGTTTAACTCTTAACCTATTTTCCTTTGTAGCTTAAAGATTGGCAAATGCCTGAAGGTGGAAATCTCCCATGTGTTGAGCTCATGTTAGATTAGTTATCTGCCTGTAACCACAACCACTTTAGCTGGAAAAATCACACAAGAATGTAACCTTAACTGTTTCTTTGGAGAATATAAACAGAAAATTATATAATTGGAAAGAAAAGGTGATACCTATAGAAACATCCCAGCTATAACTTTTCCTATTTATTTATAAGCAGAGTTTAAAGATTCAAATTTGAATCCATGTTGCATGTGAGACCATGACATGTCCACAAATGGTAGCCCATAAAAGTGACTTGTACATGAATTCATGTATAATGAGTTTGGATTCCATGCAGAGCACTATTCTAAGATTACCAAGTGTCAAACTTCTTTAATGATTTTCTTTATTATGTAGCAGATGGAACTTCCCATAGCTATTGGAATGAAGATATGTACCACATGTTTTTCTTCGACCAAATAAACCCATGTAAACACATGGCATGATTGGGACCTCAGAGGATAATCAGATTAATTATTTCTTCAGTGTATCTTGGGAGGAAAGTGCTATAGGAGACCCTTGATCTAAGCCATCTCACATGAGTAGGCTATTGATGCAATCTTTTCAGTCACTTTTAAGTGAAGGAGTAGAGGCCCAGAAGAAAAGGTCACATTTTATAATCTCCAATTTATCGTGTTGGCTTTGCCTTAATTGCTTATAATTCTAGGTCATAGGATTTAATGAGCCTCTGTGTATGAATAGGAATTCATTTATGCAAACAAAATATCTCTTTAGGAGCTGGATGATTTACTAGGCAATTATCCTATTTAGCCCAAGAAAATATAGGTTTTTGGGTGAATTGCTGGTCATTAAAAGAATTGTCTTACTGACTTAGAATTTATGGGAACATTTTGTCTGTAAGAGATCTGATAAAAAAGAAACCATATTTTTGCTTTTTATGCAGCTGGACCTGTAACCACACAAAGACGTAGACTTTTCAATGATATATGTTTCATTGATTTGAGTAATATTCTATTTGTCCTCTGAAAAACACTGCATCATCCCTAAGCAGAACAGGAAGAATAGCTTTGGCTACACTCCATTTTCCAGGATAATTTTCTTCAACGAAGACTGGTTTCAGATGACTTTGAAAGCTCTTTTCAAAGTGCTTCCTGGATATTCTCTTTAATGATGGTGGAAATGCTGTTTAGATTATGTCTGACACTTTTGTACACTATTCACAATGCTTCTACCACTTAAAAACATGTGTTCCAGGCTTATGTTCTTGAGATTCAATAAGTTTATTACATTTTTTAATAGCACAAACAGATTTTCTTTGTTATTTAATAACAATCAGAAGAAGACAATTAGTCCAGAGACAAAACAACAACCATGGATAAATTCAAGTTTTTCCATGATGAATCAACGCCTGTATTCCCATTTATGTTTTTCTGCCTACCATCTTCTCCTATGGACTACAGAATGATGAAGTAAAAGCTTTCCAGTTTACCCGTGGTGAAAACCATTATCACTCTGGAGAACCTTCTTATGATAGGAACACTTGAGCTCTGTAGATTTAGCTGTCTTCATAAATTCTTAATGGAGTTATTCCTGGTATCTCACAGTGAGATTATCATTCTTACCAATGAAACTTTCTTCTTGTTTCCAGGTTGAGTGGTCTTTTAGAGACTTGCATTTATAAAGAGACCTCCATGAAGAGAATCTTATCGATGTGTTCACCTTGCTTTCTTAAGAAGCCAAAGGTATTTCTGTTGTTTTTTAAAAGTACTGAGGTGTTTGATTATAAGTAGCTGTTTTCGACTGCAAGCATGATTCTCTGTGCAGTATTGGTTGATTCTTTTATTTCAGTGACAAGGGCTGTCACCGACAGATATTTACTTATAGCACAGATATTATTTTAAGTGCTAAGGAGCATGTAAGTACATTGCTGTTCTCATGCATTATACTCAGGATAATGCAGGTATTTTGGGTAAGCAAGCTCACATTCATCCATACATTAGAAATTAGGTGATACTAATTACTCACCAGTCTCCCTTCCGGGCTCCATTCAAATGATAAATAGCAACAAGAATATAATTAAAGATTAAAATCATAGAGTTAGATTTATTTATGGAGCAGACAACTTCCCCAGAACTCTGGAAGTGAGGAGGCTCCTGGTAAAGCTGAACTGTAGAATGAAGTTACTCCTTGTTCTAAATCTAAAGGAGAGTTGGATTTTCTTATCTAATACTTATCTAGCTAGCTGAAAGGACAATATGGCCTGTTCCACAAAAATCTAATTGTTTATAGAACTAGAAATAACTACCTTTCCTTTTATAATGCTGTGATCTCATCCATAGAGTAACACAGGCCAGCAAAGGTCAGACTTTCCTTGGTCTCACCAGTTAGATTAATTCAGAGGAGTGAGTGAGCAGGGGATAGGGGGATTGGAAACATTAATCCCACTTCACCGCTCCTCAACTGTAAGTGAAAAGGAAGTCACTTCCCCTTAGCGGAATCAGGAGGAGTGCAGTGGCCATGAAAATGTGCCCCTCAGGTCTCCTACTGCCGGGAGTCTAGTTGAACAGCTATTCCTTATGCTCTGCTTTGAAATTCATTATTCTATTTGTGCCTGGGTCTCACTTTCTGAAGGTTGTTCCTGGCCAGTGCTGAATGTGACAGGGATGCCCAGGCAGACGCATTTTGGGGAGTTAAAAGTCTTCTCGGACAGGTGATTTTGGCTCAGAAGGACTCCGTGCTCGCTTTACTGAACTTTATTAGAAATGCACTGCAGTGTAAGACTTGTCTTCCTCCCTCCCTTTTTTCTTCCTCCTTCCTTTCTTCCTTCCCTTTCTCCTACACAGGAGTCAGCATTGCAGTCTGATGCTCTCCCAGCCTCCTCCAGCTTCCCTCCCCCATTGCCCCTCACTGGCATTTTCCTAGTCATCTCTTTCATCTGTAATCCTATCTTGTTGTCTGCTTCTCAGAGGACTGGGACAAATTCAAGGAGCAAAGTCATAGGCTATCCGTCAACACCAAACATAGACACATACAAAATAATTGCAAGAAGTGCAATACTGTGTGAATTTGCACATATCGAAAGCTATTCCTCAGGACTAAGAGAAAAACTGGATCTTCTACCGTGTTACTTCTCAAATTAACAATGGTAAATGACCCTATCTTTTTAACGTCCCAATCCATGGTAGACTGATACTTTTATAAAATGCAAGAAAAGCAAATCATTTAAAAAATGAAATAAAAGGCATATAAAATAGAAGTCCCAGTTTTTATTGTTAAAATAAAGTTACTTTATAAAATTGCAATAAAAGTTTCTGAATACTTACAGTTTATTCTTATCTTATGGTGGACGGGTAACAGCTCTCAGGCTGGCACCAGTCTACAGACCCCACTTTGAGCTGTCCTGTGCTAAGGTATATGGAACTGAGTTATGTCTACTTGGCACTGGCTCAAATGGTAGAAAAGTCAAAGATTCAAACTGTCAAGTTTCTATTTCTGGAGGCTTTGGGGTTTCCATATGATAAAGGGCTGGCTAGAGTAGGTCAATGAGTTGATTGGTTTCATTGGAGGGAAACTGTCTACCCTACTGTGAACTTGACAAGGGGTTTGGTGGTTTAGGTTTTGGTCACAGAGACATACCTGGCTTGTGGTTTACCACAAGAATATTTCTTAGTCTTTTAAGTTGGATTCAGGGCAGATATATCAAAATCCCCACAGATTTCTAGCAATTTCAGAACCTGGGGTGGGGTTTCTTTCTTACCCTTTCTCTCTGGCTCTGGATTCTCCCCTCTTACCCTGGCTCCATAGATCTCTTCATTGGAGTTGGAAGCATTATAAGTATGTTTAGGGGACCCTAAGGTTAGAGAGAACTTCAAGTGGATAAATGGTAGCTTAGGAAAGCACATACCCTTGCTGTACTTCTACTTTTCCATGGGTTTTTGAAGTTTATTTAAGTGCTAAACACAGTTTATACAAACATATAATTTTGGTTCTCTACCTTGTGGTTAACAAAGCTGTAAGTAGAACCACATGGAAGTTTATCGATAATTTTAAAGCATTAGGGTGCCTTCGCTGAGGCCTTGTCCCTGCAGTGAAAGAAATTCCTTTCGCTTCCTTTATGATTATATCATTATTTTGAGTGGACTCAGCATTTTGGGGCATTTTAAAATTTCACAGTGCTTTGCAGTCATTTTTTTTTTATTTTTATTTTTTTAATTTTTTTTTAATTTTTATTTTTTGGCTGCGTTGGGTCTTTGTTGCTGTGTGTGGGCTTTCTCTAGTTGCGGCGAGCGGGGGTTAGTCTTCATTGTGGTGCGTGGGCTTCTCGTTGTGGTGGCTTCTCTTGTCATGGAGCACAGGCTTTAGGTGCACAGGCTTCAGTAGTTGTGGCACGTGGGCTCAGTAGTTGTGGTGCACGGGCTTAGTTGCTCCGCAGCATGTGGGATATTCCCAGACCAGGGCTCGAACCCGTGTCCCCTGCATTGGCAGGTGGATTCTTAACCACTGCGCCACCAGGGAAGTCCCTGCAGTCATTTTTATTCGTGTTTGTTTTTTGTCGAAAAGTAGAGTAATATGAACCAACTGTCATCTCCTGCTATCATCTCCTGTATCGATTGACTGGCTCAGGTACTCCATACCCATCATATCATATTTTCCAGGTAGGCAAAGCAAGAGAAATAAACCTAGGGGAAGGGGGAGGAAGGGGATGCAGGTTTGGTTAGAAGGAAAGAAAACTGGCATCAAACTGTTTCCCTGCTGTGGAAAGGGGCACAGACTCAAGAATGGTCAGTGCCTGCAATTTTCTTTCAGTTTCAAATGTCCGTAGGAGTGCATTTCTTCCTCAGCACCCTGAAGAGTTGATGGTAGCCTGGAGCTCATAACTCGCAGGGCACCATCCTAGGATTCAGAGAGCAGAACCCCACTGAAAAGGCATTTAGTAATGCAAGGTCACAGGTAATTTACAGCCCAGACAGTCAGCTTGTTTTGAAGCCCTGAACTTTGGTAGACCTCACCCTCTGCATGCTTTTTCTGTAAATAAAGATTGCACAGCTGGAGAGCAACACCTTGTTTCATCGTATACAAATAGCCAGTGCTATTAAGCTACATGACAAAGTCTCTCCTTTTATCATTTTGGTGGATGACCCTATAAAAATACATTAAACCTAATAAAAAAATAATGCATCTAAGCACTGTATCCTGAACATCTGAGTGAATATATTTCATCTGTGGCTTCTTCATCTTAAGTTATGATAGCAGGAGCTTGACTGGTTATTAACCTTATAGTCTTTCACTGAGGGTCTTTGGTAGAGTTATCTGTATTCAGAAAAGGAATGGCCAAAAGAGAGCAGAATAATTTGCTGGCTTGGTAGCTCAGAGCATGTGTTTCATATTTAACACAGATAAATCTGTAGGCTGTGACACCAGAAGATACCTACTTCTAAACAAAACTAGGGTTAATGAAATAGCACAGTTGATAAACAGGTCATATTCCGAAAGTGTTTGTTGTGAGTCATCCTTAGTGAAATATGGGCCACTGTCTTTTGCTTCCTTAAAATTCAGTGTTTCAGAGACTAAACTGTGTCTGTTGGATGTGTGCTAAGTGTGTGTATTCTGCTCAAACTTTGATTTTCTTGATTCTCCTATACTTAATAGGTTAGGCGGGTTGGATATAAAGACTGAACAGCATTATACAGTGTACTTATAGAAAGTGATGGTAAGAATAACTCACAGAAGAAAGTATCTTTGAGAGTTTTATTTCTAAACAGTCTTCCAAAATTACCGGTTTGGGAGATCAGAGGTGCAGAAGAGATTGTAGGGTGGCTGGAACCCGAGCCATGGGCAAAGTGTCTACTTTGATATGTTGTTTTCTCTCCTTGTCTCTTCTTCCTTCTATCATTTTTACTCTAAATTTGATCTCCAGGAGCACGAAGCCTAGATTTTGTGCTGTTCAAAAATTATTTTGATTCTAAGAAAATATATCTAGCTCAAATAGGAAATGATGCCTCATTTTCACCACACAAACTTAATCCAGCCTCTTACACCTTTTACAGAGGAACCACAAGATGAAGCCTTTAAATAGTACAAAAAACACCCTTCCCACAAATCTCTGCCCGCTCCCATGGGGGAATTCTGCTTGCTCCTCCTGACATTTCTGATCTCATGTTTTTATCCCCCTGAAGAGACTTGGAAGGTGGGTCTCAGCCTTCTTGCTTTTCTACCCTCAAAGACACCGCATCATGGGGATGGGGTGTAATCTGAAAAACAAGCAAGGCTTTCAGAACTGATTAAACATGCATGTAAAGAAATCTCTATATTAAGTCATTGAACAGGAAAATTAAATAGGACAAGTGAGCAGGTGGTAAATGAACAAAGACTGATGTGAAAAGTGATGTTTACATAAATAGCAGCCTAACTAATCCTTTGAAATATGAATGTAAAGACTTCAAGATGTCTAAAACCTTGGATATCCCAAGTTCCAGGCATTCCAAGGGCTTCCAGCATCTTTTAAACTTTCCCCCTCAGCACCCTTTAAAGCAGGGAAGAAAAGAACAATTTTCCTTCGCAAGGTGAGATTTAAAACTACCCTTAGATCTCTCTCAGAATTGGAATGCATGTTCTCCTTGACCCAGCACAGGAACGGTAACTCTCCAAAAATAACAAGGTGTTTTCTTGCAGCTCGTAGAACAAAACTCAGTCACACCAGAGAGTCTCTGAAAAGAATGTCTTCAGAGGGTGTTTTTGAAAGTGAATAGGAACTCACCTGAGGATAGAAAAAGGGATGGATCTGGCTTAACTACATAAAACAAATGTGTATGTGTTTCCTCTCTTCTCACATCCCTTTCTAAGCCACGTCTTTTTTCAATTTTCAGCATTCCAATCAGATATGTTACATGTGAATTGCAAACCTTCTACTTGTGATGTGAATGAAGTTTTTGTGCTTTGATATAATAAGTGCTTGATAAAGAGGTTTACTTGGAACCTAAAATTATTGAAAGAATGGCATCAGAATCAGAAGCTAGATATCTTGGCACTGTCATTATTTTAAATTCCATATTTTGATGAAACGATTCAGAAACCAACCTGGTTTTTTGTTGTTGTTGTTGTTGTTGTTGTTTATTTTTGTGTGTGTAGGGGGCAGGCAGTGGGAGGAATGGGATTTGTGGTAAAGAAAGGTAAATATTTGCCCTCTGTCAAGTCCAGAATGTATGCTAGGCCCTGGGGAGTTAAGCAAAGAGTAAGCTAGTTCTTCACCAACTGTTGCCCTTTTCTTCTTGGCACATAGACTACATTTCCCGAATACATATCCCTGCGATTAGTGACAACCAAGTGACTAGTTCTGGCTGATGGGATGTGGGTGGAAATCATGTAGGCCACCTCCAGGCCTGGCCTATATATTCCCTCAAGATCTTCCTTATGTGCTCCCTTCCCTCATCTGCTAGCAGAATACAAAAGATCCAATGGAAGACTCTGGGCGCTAAGGAATAGCAGAGCCACTAGACCAAAGGAACCTGAGTTTCTAGATCACAATGTGCAGCAGAGCCCCTGCTGACCTAGAAGGACTCTGTTGTGAGAAAGAAGTAAACCTGTATCGTGCTAGGCTATGATTCTCAAGTTTCTTTGTTACGGCAATGAATTTTCCTGACCAATACAGAGAACAGTCCAGGGGTATGTGGAGTGGGTGTATCAGAGGGTATGGTAGGCAGGATTCCAGGATGGCCCCCATGACCTCTGCCTCCTGGTGTTACTCCTGTGACTATGCTATGTTCGTTCCATGGAAAAAGGGATTTTCCCAATGCAATTAAAGTGACCCATCAGTTGGCAAAGAGGTTAATTATTTGGGTGGGCCTAACCTAATCAAAAGAACCCTTTAAAAGCAGAGAATTTTCTCTAGCTGATAGCAGAAAAGGGAGTGCAAGAGATGTGAAGTGTGAAAGGGATTTGACACTGAAATTATGTGGCAAAGATCTGAGAGGGGCTTGTAGGAGCTGAGAGTGGTACCCGGCCAACAGCTGGCAAGATAATGGAACCTGTCCTAGAGCCACAAGAAAATTAATTCTGCCAACAGTCTGAGGGAGCTTGGAAGTAGGTTTTTCCTTAATTGAGCCTCTAAATGATGTTGACTAAAAAAATATTCACAGCCTAAAAGCTGAGAGTTATGCTTTATTCGGTGGGAATTTTTAGGACTTCAAGCCTGGGAGGCAGCATCTCAAGTAACCCTGAGAGAACTGCTCCGAGGAGGTGAGGCGGGGAGCCAGGTTATATAGAAGTTTTGTAACAAAGGGCAGGTAGTCTGCACGTCAGAAGATGATTGTTAATTAAAGGAAAACCAGATATCTCAAGTTAAGGAATTTAGTGCATTTCTATGTATGGGAAGATGCAAGAGTCTGAGCTCACTGAAATCATTCCTTTGATGTGCACCTCAGCTATCTGGGGCCAGTATCCTGTGTTTTCACCTCCTGAGTTTCCTCAGGGCTCATCGTAGGGAGTGGCTGCAGTCTGATGGCTGGTAGACGGCAGGTATTCTTTCCTTCCTGAGTTTCCTCGAGGCTCACCGGCTTCACGTTGGAGGGCTGCAATCGCTGATGACTGTAACATGCTTGGTTAACTGATATGGCAGGAAATATTCCATTTCTCAAAGAGGATGCAGCCAGGGGACATCTTGATGTCAGCTTTATGAGATTCTCGGTAGAAGACTCAGCTAAAACATGCCTGGATCCTGACCCATGGTGATAAGATGATAAATATCTATTGTTTTAAACCATTAAGTTTGTCATAATTTGTTCTCTAAAAATAGAAAATTAATGTAGAGGTTGATGAGTGCTATATCTTAAATATGCGGTAAAATGAGGATTGATCCAGGCTGGTATCAACATTTAAGGGGTTAGATCTGTTGGACAGGCCCCGGCAGCAGAGGACAGTGCAATGGTGTCATTCACAGCCTGATGGCTTCTTGTGCTGTGGGTCTAGGGTTGAACTGGAACTCTGGCCAGACCCCACGTCTTGCCAACCAAATGGCCTGGGGTCACAGGTTGACTGTGAATCTCAGTGACAAGAACTGAGCTAGAGTTCCTGATTTAATGAGCAGTTTCAAGGTACTTATTTGCTTATGATTCTTCAGAATTATCTCAGAGGGGTTAGAGAGAGGCTGAGTTGCCTTGGCTCCCCATCTGTATTGTAGCCTAGCATTTACATGTAGGCCTGCATTTAGGTGTTTATTTTTGGAGTTTCACATAAAAATTGATTTGGAAAAAATACTTTATTGCAGAAACTCTTAGAAACTCCTAAGTTTAGGGAAAAGCAGTATATCTTTAGGGAAATGTGAGAGCCTATTATACATAGAGCAGCAAGAGTAATTCTACAGCCCAAAACAAAGTGGCGATGGGGCCCTGAATTGATCACCAGGCCTGGTTCTCATTGACTCAGGATCTGGCTTGGACTGCATCTGAAGTAAAATGTTCTTTGTGCAAGATTGGGGCAATCAAGGACCAACTAAGGTCTTGTTTGGCTTTACTATTATTATTTTTTTATTGAAGTATTATTAACATATAACTTTTAGTTTTAGGCATACAACATAATAATTCAATATTTGTATATATTGAGAAATGATCACAATAAGTCTATTTAACATCCATCACCATATGTAGTTATAAAAGTAGTTCGGCTTTAAAAGATCCCCTATGTGATACCAGAGAGGAAATGTAATAGATAGAGTTGTAGATATATAATAAACACCATGTATATAAATTCCCTGACCTGCTCACCTAGTCTAGTTCATCTTGTGTTGCTTCTAGTCTTCTTCCTAACAAATATTTATTAAATACCTGTGTGTGCCAGGCCTTGCACTTAGAACTGGGGATTCAGAAGTGCCCAAGGAGGTCACAGAGAGAAACAGTGATTGTGTCAGGTTCTCACTGGGTTAGCATTCTGACTGTGGTAATTCCATGGCAAAGAAGCCATACTATCTCCAGTTTGACATGGTGCTGGCATTCAGGAACAGTACTCTGGAGTGACAAGAAGTAAGGCAGCAGTCACCTGGGAAGACCAGGTCTCTCTCTCTTTTAACTCACTTAATGAGATCTGTAGCATAAGCACCTGTACATGTAAAATTTTCTCCTCCTCAATCATGAGAGGCCCTAAATGTACCTACTTAGTTGCCGTTAGGATTGTTAATATAATTCAGCTTTAATTGTAGTTACAATTGCACCTGCTGCAGTGCGTTAACCTCATGGGCAACTTCCTGGAAAGCAGACTTGCTAAATCACTGCTGGGTAAGGGTGATCGTGAGCTTTGTAGAGCAGAGGGACAAAGCTCCACTCTGCAGACCCACCCTCACGTGGCATCTTCACCTCCCAGGGCACTGTCATGCTCCTGCCTGTGTCATTTTCTTGTGCTAGTTTACAGAAGGGAAAAGCAAGCAGAGAAATTCACGTGCTGGCTCAGCTGCCATCAGAACTTGGGGTGACAATTCTGCCTGTTCTGACTCACAGCCTGGAAGGGAATGGGGGTCCTCTCATTGTTTTCTGCAGTCTCAAGGGACAGTGGGGTTCTGTCTTATTGCTTCAAGTGATAAAATGGGTAGAATTCTTGACTACCAAGTGACGAGCAGCAGTAAAATTAAGTAATCCTAAAAGGAAAATATGTCAAAATGAAAGGCATCTTCAAATATGATATCTCTCTTGAGAGGTCAAAGACCCAGGTCTTAGTGGAGGAAGCTATTTTCAGCTTGCATGTGTCCAGGTGCCCATTGATTTGGAATTCTTACATCAGGCCTTGTTTCTGGACCCGTCTACTTCCCCCTGGTTACAGTGTTCTAGTTATTTATTGCCACATAAGAAACCACCTCAAAGCTTAGTGCCCTAGCACAATGATTTGATATTATCTCTTATGGTTCTGATTTGACTCATTCTTGCTTAGAGGTCTCTTCTGTGGTCACATCCAGTTGTCAACTAAGCCTGAAGCCATCTGAAGGCTTGACAAGGCTGGATGCTTACGTGGTTTCTCCACTCCCATGTCTGGTGCCTGAACTAGGATGACTACTGGACAGCTGGGTTAGCTGGAACTGTGGCCCTGAGTGCCTACATGTGCTGTCCCCAGCATGGTGGTCCTGGGGGCTCAGACTTCTTAGATGGCAGTTCAGGACTCCAGGCAGAAGCTCAAACTTTCTTTTGACCAGACTTCGGAAGTCAGCATAACTTCCTCCACATTTATCCACATTCTATTAAGCAAGTCACAGGCCAGCCCAGATTGCAGAAGAGGAGACTACACAAAGGTATGGATATGGGCGATGTGGTTCACTGGGAGGAATCATCTGTAGTATTTTGTATGACATCAAAGAAGAACTGAGGGATTATAAAATCCCCAAGTCTTATTGTCAGCCAATTATGAGGGTCAGTTAGCATAAAGGACCCAGCCTTAATGGATCTGACTAAACTTTATCTGCTAAGGTCATGAACTTTACTATCTCTGGTTGAGCCTCCACTTTCTAGAAAAGCAGACAGTTTGCTCTGAATTGGAAAATTTTATCCATAGTTTCCTGGACAGCTTTCTCAGCAACAGCAAAATCCACACTTGATCATTTTGTTGTTTAAAATAAAGATACAGTGAGAGAATTATGATTTCTCATGGTTATACAACTTAATACAGATTTTGCTTTGTTAGTTTGTCGATGAAAAAATATTAGGGAAAGCATCATGTGTGGTAAGTAGCCCCTCTGTGAGGTGCTTGGGAGGGAGAGAGGACACTTAAGCAATGGTTTCTGTTGCTTGAGGAACAGGCCAGTTCTGAAACCAAAACTTACTAGTAAAATTTGCACCTTAGAAGAAAGGTTGCAGCCTAAAATTTAGTTGAGAAAACAAGACATTGCATCTAGGGAAGAATAAAGAATGTAAGAAATTGCTAAATAGTACAGTTTAGCTTCTGTGGATTTTATGGCTTTCTAATTTTTCCTCATCCTTAGATCAATGGAACTTTAGGTTTGAGATTGGAGATAAGCTTATTGGATATTTTCTTTCCAGTAGTTGCTTTAACTGGCACTCAGGATAAATTGAGGATAAAACATTTGTCCTCTACATCTGAATTTATAATTCAGTTGAGTTTTGGTGTACAGCCAGTTTATACTAAAAAATTGATACCTGGAAGGAAAAATAATTTAATAATTTAATTTAGTGTCACAATGATTTATTCCAGGCTGATGGTTATTGATAGAATACAAGACATTCTCTGCCCAGAATTGTTAATCAATAATTGGACCAAAAGAGAATTAAGCTCCTCCAGTGATGAGTTCTGTAGTAGTCCCATGGATCACAAAAATAAGACAGAATTAGTTTTTGCCCTCAAGGGAGTCAGAGTTTACTGGAGAAAGCAACACACAACAGATAATACTACGATTGCAGAGTACACCCTCTAAAGAGATATAGACAAAATGGTGGAGGAAAGAATACTGTGGCAACTACGAGGGTCACTGATGACCTGAGGGTGGCAGTGTTTGTGCAGATTCTTCAAGGCTCAGTGAAAGCAGTTTACTCCAGCCAGAGAAGAGCCTGTTCAGAGAGGCAGGGAATGGTGAAAGGACCCAGGATGTACAGGGACTAGTTAGACTCCTGGGGGCCTACAGTGCAGGGTGTGTTTGTGGGTTGGGGTGGGTTTGGGGTGCAGGTGAGAGGATTAGCAGTAAAGGAAGCTGGAGAATAGTCAGGGGCCAGATGGCACATTTGGTGTGTTTGTCTCAGTCAGGAGTAGGGTTTGGATAGTTGTGGGTTGGCTAGAACACAGACAAAGAGAGAAAAAGTTTGACAAAACCCAGCTGCCAAACAATATGGTTACGCTAGGATTTGGTAACTGATCTCAGCTTGTTTCACATCTGGAAGATCAGTCTAGGAGGACAAAGGACAAGCAGTATGCAAACACCTCTAGTCAAAGGTTGAAAAGGAGTCCAAGATCAGGATGAAACACAAAAGCTTGAGCAGTAGGCACAGGAATCTATCAGCTGCCTTTCGTCATGTAAGACTGGCCCTCAAGGGCAGGAATGCCAGTCCATGAAAGAGGGTGGGGCTCACAGGCACTTGATCCTCTGGAAACAGTCCAAGAGTCTAGGGACTTGGCATTCAAGACCCAATCAAGTTGATTATGTGGTGATCCAGTGAGTCCCTGGCTTAAAGCTTATTCATAATTTCTGCACTGAGACACTGTCTTGGGGTATGTTTAAAGGCTAAACCTAAGGAAAGAATTAAGAATCCCAGTGGTTAGAAGTGTCAAGACCATAGTAAAGCTCAGTTTTTCATACACAGGTGTATTAGGGTTCTCCATAGAAACAGAACTGATAAGATGTGTGTGTTTGTGTGTGTGTGTGTGAGTGTGTGAGTGAAAGAGAGAAGGGGGAAAGGGAGAGAGTGTACACATATTTTATGTGTGGTTTTTATAAAACTATCCTGGAGATTCTTCTCTTTACTTAGTAATAATATTTGTTAGACTAAGATGATTGAAGGGTGGCCAATCAATTTATTTTAGCTGTATTTAATGATTGATGCCAGTTGCTTCCTCTGGTTGACTGGTTGCTTGATATACCAGTGAGTGTATCGAGAGCTATAGATATCAGTCAAACTGGTATGGAGGTGTAGGCTAGAACCTTTCTACTCTAAGTATGGATCAGTTGTGGAACCAATAACTTCACTTCACCTGGAAATTTGTACAAAAGCAAAATTGTATGGCCCTCCTGACCGGGAAATCAAAACCTACACTTTAGTAAGAGCCCCAAGTAATTCATTTACACATTAACATTTGAAAAACATTGGTTTAAAATACACATTGATGGCATTATTCATATGACCAGCTCTGTGAAGCATCTTCTTTACTCACAGAAAATGAAAAAAAAATGCAATGTTACAACTCCATTTTAAAAATCAGTGTAGGGTCAATGCTGCAGCCTGTGGAATGAAAACCACATTCACAGAAAGAGAGACAAAATGAAAAGGCAGAGGACTATGTACCAGATGAAGGAACAAGATAAAACCCCAGAAAAACAACTAACTGAAGTGGAGATAGGCAACCTTCCAGAAAAAGAATTCAGAATAATGAGAGTGAAGATGATCCAGGACCTCGGAAAAAGAATGGAGGCAAAGATCGAGAAGATGCAAGAAATGTTTAACAAAGACCTAGAAGAATTAAAGAACAAAAACTTATTTCCAAAATTTACAAGCAGCTCATGCAGCTCAATATCAAAAAACAAACAACCCAATCCAAAAATAGGCAGAAGACTTAAATAGACATTTCTCCAAAGAAGATATACAGATTACCAACAAACACATGAAAGGATGCTCAACATAACTAATCATTAGAGAAATGCAAATCAAAAATACAATGAGGTATCACCTCACACCAGTCAGAATGGCCATCATCAAAAAATCTACAAAGAGTAAATGCTGGAGAGAGTGTGGAGAAAAAGGAACCCTCTTGCACTATTGGTGGGAATGTAAATTGATAAAGCCACTATGGAGAACAGTATGGAGGTTCCTTAAAGAGCTAAAAATAGAACTACCATATGACCCAGCAATCCCACTACTGGGCATATACCCTGAGAAAACCATAATTCAAAAAGAGTCATGTAGCACAGTGTTCATTGCAGCACTATTTACAGTAGCCAGGACATGGAAGCAACCTAAGTGTCCACTGACAGATGAATGGATAAAGAAGATGTGGCACATATATACAATGGAATATTACTCAGCCATAAAAAGAAAAAAAGAAGAACAAACACCTAGAAGAATTAAAGAACAAACAAACAGAGATGAACAAAACAATAACTGAAATGAAAAATACACTAGAAGGAATCAATAGCAGAATAACTGAGACAGAAGAATGGATAAGTGACCTGGAAGACAGAATGGTGGAATTCACTGCCGTGGAACAGAATAAAGAAAAGAGAATGAAAAGAATTGAAGACAGACTAAGAGACCTCTGGGACAACATTAAACGCAACAACATTCACATTATAGGGGTTGGAGAAGGACAAGAGAGAGAGAAAGGACCTGAGAAAATATTTGAAGAGATTGTAGTCAAAAACTTCCCTTACATGGGAAAGGAAATAGCCACCCAAGTCCAGGAAACGCAGAGTCCCAGGCACGATAAACCCAAGGAGAAACATGCTGAGACACATGGTAATCAAATGACAAAAATTAAAGACAAAAATTATTGAAAGCAACAAGGGAAAAACAACAAATAACATACAAGGGAACTCCCATAAGGTTAACAGCTGATTTCTCAGCAGAAACTCTACAAGCCAGAAGGGAGTGGCATGATGTATTTAAAGTGATGAAAGGGAAGAACCTGCAACCAAGATTGCTCTACCCGGCAAGGATCTCATTCAGATTCGATGAAATCAAAAGCTTTACAGACAAGCAAAAGCTAAGAGAATTCAGCACCACCAAACCAGCTCTCCAACAAATGCTAAAGGAACTTCTCTAAGTGGGAAACACAAGAGAAGAAAAGGACCTACAAAAACAAACCAATAACACTTAAGAGAAAGGTAATAGGAACATACATATTGATAATTGCCTTAAACGTGAATGGATTAAATGCTCCAACCAAAAGACACAGGATCGCTGAATGGATACAAACACAAGACCCATATATATGCTGTCTACAAGAGACCCACTTCAGACCTAGGGACACATACAGACTGAAAGTGAGGGGATGGAAAAAGATATTCCATGCAAATGGAAATCAAAAGAAAGCTGGAGTAGCAATTCTCATATCAGACAAAACAGACTTTAAAAGAAGGACTATTACAAGAGACAAAGAAGGACACTACATAATGATCAAGGGATCAATCCAAGAAGAAGATATAGCAATTATAAATATATATGCACCCAACATAGGAGCACCTCAATACATAAGGCAACTGCTAACAGCTATAAAAGAGGAAATCAACAGTAACACGATAATAGTGGGGGACTTTAACACCTCACTTACACCGATGGACAGATCATCCAGACAGAAAATTAATAAGGAAACACAAGCTTTAAATGACATAATAGAGCAGATAGATTTAATTGATGTTTATAGGACATTCCATCCAAAAACAGCAGATTACACTTTCTTCTCAAGTGCACACAGAACATTCTCCAGGATAGATCACATCTTGGGTCACAAATCAAGCCTTGGTAAGTATAAGAAAATTGAAATCATATCATGCATCTTTTCTGACAACAACACTGTGAGATTAGAAATCAATTACAAGGGGAAAAAATGTAAAAACACAAACACATGGAGGCTAAACAATATGTTACTAAATACCAAGAGATCATTGAAGATATCAAAGAGGAAATCAAAAAATACCTAGAGACAAATGACAATGAAAACACGACCATCCAAAACCTATGGGATGCAGCAAAAGCAGTTCTATGAGGGAAGTTTATAGCAAGCTTACCTCAAAAAACAAGAAAAATCTCAAATAAACAATCTAACCTTACACCTAAAGGAACTAGAGAAAGAAGAACAAAACCCCAAGTTAGTAGAAGGAAAGAAATCATAAAGATCAGAGCAGAAATAAATGAAATAGAAACAAAGAAAACAATAGCAAAGATCAATAAAACTAAAAGCTGGGTCTTTGAGAATATAAGCAAATTGATAAACCTTTAGCCAGACTCATCACGAAAAAGAGGGAGAGGGCTCAAATCAGTAAAATTAGAAATGGAAAAGGAGAAGTTACAATGGACACCACAGAAATACAAAGCATCCTAAGAGACTACTACAAGCAACTCTATGCCAATTAAATGGACAACCTGGAAGAAATGGACACATTCTTAGAAAGGTATAACCTTCCAAGACTGAACCAGGAAAAAATAGAAAATATGAACAGACCAATCACAAGTAGTGAAATTGAAAATCTTCCAAAAAACAAAAGTCCAGGACCAGATGGCTTCACAGGTGAATTCTATCAAACATTTAGAGAAGAGCTAACACCCATCCTTCTCAAAGTCTTACAAAAAATTGTAGAGGAAGGAACACTCCCAAACTCATTCTACAAGGCCACCATCACCCTGATACCAAAACCAGACAAAGATACAACAAAAAAAGAAAACTACAGGCCAATATCACTAATGAGCATAGATGCAAAAATCCTCAACAAAATATTAACAAACAGAATCCCAAAACATATTAAAATGGTCATACACCATGATCAAGTGGGATTTATCCCAGAGATGCAAGGATTCTTCAATATATGCAAATCAATCAATGTGATACACCATTTTAACAGACTGAAGGAGAAAAACCATATAATCATCTCAATAGATGCAGACAAAGCTTTTGACAAAATTCAACAACCATTTATGATAAAAACTCTCCAGAAAGTGGGCATAGAGGGAACCTACCTCAACATAATAAGGGCCATATAAGACAAACCCACAGCAAACATCATTCTCAATGGTGAAAACCTGAAAGCATTTCCTCTAAGATCAGGAACAAGACAAGGATGTCTACTCTCGCCACTATGAGTCAACATAGTTTTGGAAGTCCTAGCCTTGGCAACAGAGAAGAAAAAGAAATAAAAGGAATACAAATTGGAAAAGAAGAAGTAAAACTGTCACTGTTTGCAGATGACATGATACTATACATAGAGAATCCTAAAGATGCCACCAGAAAACTACTAGAGCTAATCAATGAATTTGGTAAAGTAGCAGGATACAAAATTAATGCACAGAAATCTCTTGCATTCCTATACATGAATGATGAAAAATCTGAAAGAGAAATTAAGGAAACACTCCCATTTACTGTTGCAACCAAAAGAATAAAATACCCAGGAATAAACCTACCTAAGGAGACCAAAGAACCTGTATGCAGAAAACTCTAAGACACTGATGAATGAAATTAAAGATGATACCAATAGATGTAGAGATATACCATGTTCTTGGATTGGAAGAATCAACATTGTGAAAATGACTCTACTACCCAAAGCAATCTATAGATTCAATGCAATCCCTATCAAACTACCACTGTCATTTTTCACAGAACTAGAACAAAAAATTTCACTATTTGTATGGAAACACAAAAGACCCTGAATAGCCAAAGCAATCTTGAGAAAGAAAAATGGAGCTGGAGGAATCTGACTCCCAGACTTCAGAGTATACTACAAGCTACAGTAATCAAGACAGTATGTTACTGGCACAAAAACAGAAATACAGATCAATGGAACAGGATAGAAAGCCCAGAGATAAACCCATGCACATATGGTCACCTTATCTTTGATAAAGGAGGCAAGAATATGCAGTGGAGAAAAGACAGCCTCTTCAATAAGTGGTGCTGGGAAGACTGGACAGCTACATGTGAAAGAATGAAATTAGAACACTCCCTAACACCGTACACAAAAATAAAATGGATTAAACACCTAAATGTAAGGCCAGACACTATAAAACTCTTAGAGGAAAACATAGGCAGAACACTCTATGACATAAATCACAGCAAGATCCTTTTTGACCCACCTCCTAGAGAAATGGAAATAAAAACATAAATAAAGAAATGGGCCCTAATGAAACTAAAAAGCTTTTGCACAGCAAAGGAAACCATAAACAAGACGAAAAGACAACCCTCAGAATGGGAGAAAATATTTGCAAATGAAACAACTGACAAAGGATTAAGCTCCAAAATTTACAAGCAGCTCATGCAGCACAATATCAAAAAACAAACAACCCAGTCACACAATGGGCAGAAGACGTAAATAGACATTTCTCCAAAGAAGATATACAGATTGCCAACAAACACATGAAAGGATGCTCAACATCACTAATCAGTAGAGAAATGCAAATCAAAACTACAATGCGATATCATCTCACACCTTTCAGAATGGCCATCATAAAAAAAATCTACAAACAATAAATGCTGGAGAGGGTGTGGAGAAAAGGGAACCCTCCTGCACTGTTGGTGGGAATGTAAATTGAAACAGCCACTATGGAGAACAGTATGGAGGTTCCTTAAAAAACGAAAAATAGAACTACCATACGACCTAGCAATCCAAATACTGGGCATATACCCTGAGAAAACCATAATTCAAAAAGAGTCATGTACCACAATGTTCATTGCAGCTCTATTTACAATAGCCAGGACATGGAAGCAACCTAAGGGTCCATCGACAGATGAATGGATAAAAAGATGTGGCAAATATATACAATGGAATATTACTCAGCCATAAAAAGAAACGAAATTGGTGGATGGACCTAGAGTCTGTCATACAGAGTGAAGTAAGTCATAAAGAGAAAAAGAAATACCATATGCTAACACATATATATGGAATCTAAAAAAAACAAAAAAAAAATGGTCATGAAAAACCTAGGGGCAAGACGGGAATAAAGATGCAGACCTAGTAGAGAATGGACTTGAGGACAGTGGGAGGGGGAAGGGTTAGCTGGGACAAAGTGAGAGAGTGGTAGTTTATATATGGGCATATATACTACGAAATGTAAAATAGATAGCTAGTGGGAAGCAGTCACATAGCACAGTGAGATCAGGTGGGTGCTTTGTTACCAGCTAGAAGGGTGGGATAGGGACGGTGGGAGGGAGGGAGATGCAGGAGGGAAGAGATATGGGGATATATGTATATGTATAACTGATTCACTTTGTTATAAAGCAGAAACTAACACACCATTTTAAAGCAATTATACTCCAATAAAAACGTTAAAGAAAAAATAATAAAAGTAATAAACAAGTAAAAAAAGAAAAAGGAATGTCTTACACTGAGTTGTCATGATTCAAATATTTGGTCTATATAATAATAATAATAATAATAATAAATTGTACATGTTTACCTAAAGCTAAGAAAAAATTATGTTTTGGCTTAATTTTCTGGGCTGAGTCAACGTTGAGTATAGTATAAATGCAATCTTAATATGAAAATCAGGGAAAGAAGTTTTGCCATATAATTGTGGGAGATTATTGACTTGATAAAACAGTTAGTTGGTCAATTTGTTTCACACTTGAACTGGTTGTGACACCATTTCCGAAATTATTTTCATCCTATGTAATGACCAGCTATTTTCCATGATCTCCTGGGAGCACAAGGATAATGGGCTTCAGTCGCACAAGGCAACT
Organism: Balaenoptera physalus; assembly: GCF_965194825.1. Classification (NCBI taxonomy): domain Eukaryota; kingdom Metazoa; phylum Chordata; class Mammalia; order Artiodactyla; family Balaenopteridae; genus Balaenoptera; species Balaenoptera physalus. The sequence goes on along the minus strand of NC_138890.1, from coordinate 132,784,828 downwards.
TTCTAGTCAGTAGAGGCAAAGTTCTGAGATCTAGATGACAGTGCTAAGAGTGTTTGCAAAGGCTTTCCCTGGATGCCTTAGAAAACAGACAAATGTCTGTTTGTCTTGGATGGCATAATTGCAGCCCTGTGCTGCACTCAGTGGGGTCTGAGCTCAGTGATCTCACAGGTCTCCAGAGCTACAACATGGTAACTTTATTATTAGAAGGATAGAGAATCAGCATTTCTATGTCTTAAGAGGAAAAATGAACCAATTAGAAACCAAGTGGCTTGCCTCAGCTAAGAGGTTAGTGTGGAATGAACTCCTGCCTTCCTCATGGTGGAATAGATGGCATATTATGCTTCCTATTTACAAATCTAATAATCAGCATTTGAGTTTGGTATCCTTATTCCTCATCTATATTTGTTACAGACGGTTCATCTTTTGAGGTAAATGGAGTTTTTTTGTTTTTTGTTTTGTAAGATATCAGAATGACCTTAATCCTTCTAGACAGACATTCCCAAGGTATATTTAAGAGGCAGCAGTGGTTGGAGAGAGTGACTTTTGATGGTCTGCTGACCTCTCCATGAGCCACACTAGAACCCCCTGTAAATGCAGGGGTTGTATTACTGTGCCTGGAGTTCAGCTGGTGACTCACTGGGGACCAGGCAAGCATGAGTAATTGCAATTTGCAAATGGCAAGGAATGAATGCGAATCTGTCTTCTCTTTAGCCTTGTTCTAGTGAGTCTTTATGGAAGCAAAATTGCACCCGTTCTCTGGACATGTTTTTTATTTTTTTATTTTTTAACATCTTTATTGGAGTATAATGGCTTTACAGTGGTGTGTTAGTTTCTGCTTTATAACAAAGTGAATCAGCTATACATATACATATATCCCCATATCTCCTCCCTCTTGCGTCTCCCTCCCACCCTCCCTATCACACCCCTCTACGTGGTCACAAAGCACCGAGCTGATCTCCCTGTGCTATGCGGCTGCTTCCCACTAGCTATCTATTTTACATTTGGTAGTGTATATATGTCCATGCCACTCTCTGACTTCGTCCCAGCTTACCCTTCTCCCTCCCCGTGTCCTCAAGTCCATTCTCTATGACTGCGTCTTTATTCCTGTCCTGCCCCTAGGTTCTTTAGAACCATTTTTTTTTCTTAGATTCCATATATATGTGTTAGCATATGGTATTTGTTTTTCTCTTTCTGACTTACTTCACTCTGTATGACAGACTCTACATCCATCCACCTCACTACAAATAACTCAATTTCATTTCTTTTTATGGCTGAATAATATTTCTGGCTATGTGTTTGCTTTAAACGAATCTCGATAAATGATGTGGCATTGAAGAAAATGTGTTTAAGCTACATATTTACCTTGAAAAATAACACAGAACTAAGTGGGAAGGAAAATATGTACACATACACACACACACACACACACACAGATCATATGCTGTCATTCTGATAGCCTATAATGACTTGTCCATTTTGCCCTTGAATCTAATTAATTGGTCTTTGTAAGCAGAGAAATAGTATTGTTTCTCTGTCTAAAGAGATACTGAGAAAATAGCTTAAAAAAAAAGTCATGGCAACACATCAGCTTCTGATATGGAACGATGTTACCAAGGCAGGCCCACCCGACTGCCCTGCTTCCTCAAGTCCAGCCAGCAGGGCAGTGCTCTGTGCCCTCCTTGGCAGAAATTGCAGGAGCAATTTGAATCTAGCCCTCGCTTTAACTGAGCAGTGAAACAGGGGTCTGGTACCCTCTTGAGTGGCAGCCTTCTAATGTTTTACATGCCAGGAAAGTGCCCCAAACAAAGAAACTGTCAGAGTCCCCAGGTCCTGAACTATAGATCTGTCTGTCTCCTCTGTGTCAGAACACCAGTTCTGAGCGGGTGCAAATCCAGTGGTGATGGGCGGGAAAAGCGTGGTGTGTGGCTATGTGCCACGGTGAGAATGCACAGGAAGGGAGACTCCGCATGCTGGGGCTTCTCACGGCTGACGCCTATTCCTATGTAACAAGTGCCCTTTCAGGTAAAAGTAACAGATGGTATTTTATCCTGTTTAAGTGACAGATGCTGGAGATTTTTACCTGTGCTTTTGCCAGTGAAGTCGTGTCGTCTGGAGAATAGGGATTAGGTTGCATACAAAACCTAGAACTAGAAACCTTTGTAGCTGCATCATGAGTATTAGAGTAACTCCCCCACAGGATACAGATGCCTGGCTCTGATTTGTTTCTATTATAAGGCTTCAGGCCCACAAAGATTGTGAGAGGTCCCTGGGGACTAGGCGAAGGGGAAATTTATGAGCCTTCATTGCTCTGCCTCTCCCTTCCCTGTGCTCCTGGGGACCATGTGTGGACATAGAGGCCAGGCATCCGATAGGTAGAATCTGGACCCCTAGCCAGATAGCTCTCCCAACTCTTATCCCTGGCATCTCGGCCAAAGGCATGCCTTAAAGGGCAGTCATTCTCTCTGGAGTCCTTTGACCAAATAAAATCTAAACCAAGGATTTCACTTTGCAGACCATTTGCTCTCTGCCTTTTTGAGATGGGATACTAGTACTCACGATCTCTCTGTCTTGCTCTTCCTGGAAAGGTAGAAAATGAAAACGTTGATACTTCTAACGCTGTTGGTCTACTAAAAGTAAAGCTTACCAGTGAATCCAGTCTAAAATGGCTCAGGGTAATCTACCAAATTCATTTAAAGAAATTCTTCATGTAGTCTAGAAGGTTAACTAAATACATTTTCTTCATCATTTTCCTAAAGAATGCTTTAAAATAATTTTAGAGGATGTCTTTTCTCCAGCTGCCAGTCAGGATGTGCATTCACTCTGCTCCACGGTACATTTGTGAATGGCGAGGCCAGCTAAGGAACACAGCCATGACACATGGAGTTGTGGCACAACCAGGGTTAGCACGCCAAGCCCTCCCCCTGCTTCCCTAGCTGCCTCCGCCTGGCAGGTTCACCTTCTGGGTTGAGATTGGCTGCTTTTCTTGTTTATCTTGTTTCTTTACGTCCTCTTGTCAAATCAAAATTGTTGCATTTTCTTTCTGACTTAAAAAATTATTTATAAACTTGGCTTGCATTCAAGGAAGATAAGCAAGCCAGGATGAGTGTTTATAGAAGTTCGGGGCCTGTAATTTTGTCTGCTGCGTACATTGGGCTGCAGTCTCACCAGGAGGGATGAGTCTTCCATATGCAGGGGTGTATAAATAGCAAGGCTTTGTGATATGGGAGTGCAGCAGCCTTAAAATAGCTGAACCGGAAGATGTTATGATAATGCTATTTTTTAGGTTTATACATCTGTACAGAGTGCACAACATCTTATTATGTGTACATAATGTGTCAACCAAATGCCTAGCAGACGGGTTGGTTTTGTTTGGAGGGGAACAAGAGTGGTGAAAAAGCCTTAGCGTGTTGGTATGCAGAAGAGCCTAAATTAGACAAGGAGTCACAATGCTGGCGAGGCCAGATAACATCCTTCAAACAGTTCGGTCTGATAGCTGGCTAGACATGTCGTGAAAAAGGGGAGAAAATGAATCTTAAATGCTTACGTGCCAGATGGCTAAAATCTAACTAACAGTTTTCTATTGTGCAGGGCTATTCATTTGTCAACCCTAGGAATTTATCTCTTAAAAACTTCCTATCCAGTTAACTTTTACTCGAGTTGATTTTTGAGGGGGGAGGATGGAGTCTAGTCAGTTGCCAGTCATGAGATAGACTGAGTGTGTTTGGACGGAATACAGAGGCCAAAGTCAATTTTTTTTTTTTTATAATAGATTACTGTTTGAAGTGTAAGAGAGGGAATCTTTATGTTAATATCATTTTTCCTCCTTAATTTAAAAAAATATCTTGAATGTGAAACTGTATTTATTGTTCGTGTACTGTTTATTAGAATATCACACTGAACTCTGTAGAGTGAGGTATTCATTTTTCACCATACTATTTTTATAACTCATTCAATTTTATTGGTGAGAGAGTCCCACACTATGATTTTGACTAGAAAAGTGAAGCTTTTTGTCTTCTTTATATATATATATATATATATATATATATATACACACACACATATATATGTATGTATATATATATACACATACCACTCACCACACCTTTTCCAAGATCCAGGGGCAACATCTCTGATTCTGATTTGAGTTTATAACTTAATCTAAACACAGAAAGGAAACTGAGAATAATAAGGCCAGATACCCCCTCAGTGTGGTAAATAAGGCTTCATTTGCTGAAGTCACTAGGTCGTAGGAAAGTGATTTTGGTCTCTGATGACCCATGAACCTTAAACTGAAAGGTACACATTCTCTACTCTGCCATAGCTTCCTTGCATTGTTTTGGGCCATCTCTGTGGGAACAAGTGCTTAGACCTCAGTAAAATTCACAGAACCCCCAGGGCCCAAAGAACTCCTCAGTCCAATGGATGGAAAGCTAAGTTTAGATGAATAACACGGGAGACTTACTGAAGCTTAGAGGTGTGATAAGAACAGGGGAAGGAGTGATTAAGAGAGCTGTGAATAATGCTTACATTTTTTACAGGAAATCCAATTAGATCCTGATATTTTAATGTGGAGTTGTTTTAAAGATCAAACTGTAAATAGGAAACACATCATTTTGTAAAAGAGAAACCCTGATCTTTGTTAAGAAAAAGAACTCAGTCCTAGAAACTGCGACTTTAAATTTTGGCAGAATGACTTTTGTTTTTCACAAAAAATTCCTCTGGAATTTCATAAGTACACCTTTTGAAAAAAATGTTTTATTTATTCTACTTATCAGCCACAATCAGAGGTCCAGTGCTAAGGCAGACTTCACTTCTATACTAAATTAAGAAAAAAACGTAAGAACCAAAGCCAAATTATTCTATTAAGTTTTGAAAAGTTATATAAAACATCATTGAATCTGTTCATGATTCTATTTTTGTTCAAGCATTTCAAGTATGTGTTACTAATTACATGTATTCATTGTTTTTTTATTAAAACATTTGGCTAACATTGAGGCCTATCCCATATAACAGATAAAGTAAGCTGAAATTACAGTTTTGGAATTCATACTTACTGTAATTTCAAATCATTGTTTTAAACTGTTTATACTGCAGTTGCCTGAATACTCATATTTAGCACATTCTTAGTGTGTTTCTTTCTCAGCTTCCTGAGTAAAAGGTACTGAGTAGTCTAAAGGGGGCCTTAAAACTAAGGAAAAGTATCTCCCATTTACCCTCAAAAATCACAATAATCCAATGTTAAAAACCAGCTGGCTCATGTTAACAGGGCTGTATCCTATTCCCACTGCATTTTTCTTTTTATGTTATATGAAAATTGACATAAAGATAGAGCAGTGACCACAGTGACATCTTACACAGAAGTGGTTTCATAAATTATAAATGCAATTATTTTATGAATTTGGAAGTGACCGGTTTTACAAACAGATGCAGTTGATGGCTGCTTGTATGATTTAAGACAACAAAAGCTTCCTCCTCTCTCAACAATACTGCTCTCTAAGTGTCTGCTGTATGGGCACTTAATCCAGGCTGGACGATCCCAGAACTCAGCACACCAGCCTAGTGATTGGTCCAGGAGTAGACTTGTGACCAAGCACAGCCAATAAAATTTTTCCGTAATGTGTGAGCACTAGAGGAGAAGACCTTTCTTCCATTTGGATGGTAAGTCCAAAGACAGACTTGTGCTGGCAGTGGTTATCTTTCCTAGTATATGGGAAAACTTGGCTGAAAATCAACCCAAGACACAGAGATAAATGGAACCATAAGATTGAGAGAAAGTCTTGATGACATTTTTAGAGCCTCTAAATCTAGATGTAGCCCTTGGATTTCCCAGTGACGTGAATTAATATTTTTCCAAAAACCACTTTGAGTTAGATTTCTTTTGCATGCAATTGAAAGGGTGCTTATTAAAAGCTTAAGAAAACTCAGCTTCTGATGCTTTATAACTTCCCCTCACAAAGCTTTTCTTTTTGACATCTGTCATATCCTTCCCACCCTGGGTACTCATGTGATATTGCAGCTTAAGATTGACAATAAAAAATATGGTAACATTAAAAAATTACACAAATTTTCTACTTTTATCTATAATAAAGCCTGAAATTGGTTGCACAATTTTTAAAAAGGATTTTAGAGAGGAAATAGGTAACTGGAAACAAGTGTAATTCAGGAAAGGCTTCATATAGAAATTGAACTTGGACCTTTAATGATGGACAGGGGTTGAAGAATAGATGATGAGGAAAGAGAAGGATGTTGCAGGTAAAGAAAAAAAGGGGAATAAATGCACAGAAGTGGGAATGAGTCCAAAGGAATATGCTCTGTGTGGAAAGGTGAGGTCATATTTGGGCTGGCAGAAAGGTGTTGCTGTATAGTTAGGTCTAGAAGATGTGTCTTTTGCCATTGGATTACACCAGAGGGCACATATCTAGTTGTCCCACTTTCAGTGATTTAAAGATTTATCAGTAGATTTGTGTGTTGTAAGCCTTATTTATCTATTATAAAGAAATAGTTTACCTAATTATTTTAGTATTCATTGATGTCCATTGCTTAGATTCATTATCTCATTGGGGACTGTAAAATGGTGATTTTAAAAAAACACAGGGAACTATATTCAATCTCCTGGGATAAACCATAATAGAAAATAATATAAAAAAAGAATGTATAGGGCTTCCCTGGTGGCGCAGTGGTTGGGAGTCTGCCTGCCAATGCAGGGGACACGGGTTCGGGCCCTGGTCTGGGAAGGTCCCACATGCCGTGGAGCAACTAGGCCCGTGAGCCACAATTGCTGAGCCTGCGCGTCTGGAGCCTGTGCTCCGCAACAAGAGAGGCCGCGATAGTGAGAGGCCCGCGCACCGCGATGAAGAGTGGCCCCGCTTGCCGCAACTGGAGGGGGCCCTCGCACAGAAACGAAGACCCAACACAGCCAAAAATAAGTAAATAAATTAAAAAAAAAATAAAAGAAAAAAGAAAAAAGAAATAACCACTAAAAAAAAAAAAAAAAAAAAAGAATGTATATATGTGTATAACTGAGTCACTTTGCTGTACAGAAGAGATTGACACAACATTGTAAAACAACTATACTTCAATAAAATGACCATTTTGGGCAAAGGAGTGACATGAATAAAGCAGATTGTAGAAAAAATAATCTGGCCACAGATAATGTGTAGGATTGGAGAATGAAAGAAAGAAACAAGAAGTTTGCAATAACTCAGGAAACAGATATAAAAAGTATAAAAAAACATGGTAGCAGGAGAAGAAATGATGAAGATAGGGAATTTTGGCTGCAACAGGGAGTGACTTATAAATGCTTGAAAGAGTTCAATCAAATATGTTTCGTCTTTTGTGTGTTTTATTACCCTCATTGTTCTGGATATCTGCTTTCAACTCAGCCTACCTGCCAATGAACTTTTCTGCATCACACCCATGAGTAGGTGACCTTCACAGATAATCATTTGTAGATTCCAGTATGGTTCTAGGGTTCTAGCAGAACTACACAAATATTGGGAATATGTTTTAACCACAAATTCTCATTTGTATTTCCAATGAATATGGTTTAAAGGATACGTTTTTTTAAACCAGATAATGTCCTTTCAATCTTATCCTAAATTCATCTATCCAACTTCCTCATGAAGTTTCTATTCAATAGTATTTATGTTCATGAGTTGAATGAGACTTTATTTTGATGACACAAAAATGAAACATCTATTTTCATGATGACAAATAAGCATTGGGATTGGTGTCTAACAAAAGGAAGGGTACCCTGTGCCAACATTTAAGTAGCTGACCAGCAGAGCCCAGTCTATAATGGTGGTGTATCTGTTTTCTTTTTAGTACAGTAAGTCCCCTACATACGAACCTTCAAGTTGCGAAGATGTGAACATGCGCTTGCATGTCCATCTTTCAAAGATGTGAACATGAGCTTGCATGTCCAGTCACATAAGTTAGTTCACATGTTTGGCATACATTGTCACGTGTGTGCATCCTCTACGAGTGGTTGTGCTTTTATGTACTCCACTGTACAGTACTGTATAGAGTACAGTAGTACAGTATCTTTATTTCAAGCCCAGGATGTGCAGAAGCAAGCGTAAAAGCAACGGTGATGCTTTTATGATGGAAACAAAAGTAAAAATAATTGAGAGAGTGGAGCAACAAGAGGAAGAAGAAGTAACTGAAGAACAAAAGAGATTCACGATGCAGGAAGTGGCGAGGGGATTTTCTTTATTTGAGGAGGCACTGTTAGTTTTGGAGGCATAAGACCTGAATGTGGCATGATGGTACATGAAAGTTGCAGCAGAAGTTCAGAATGCGATCCAGTGCTACCGTGTCATCTATGATGAGAAAAAAAGAGCTACTACCCAGACATCACTGGATCATGTTTTCAAGAGGGTAGATAGAACTGAATCCAGCAAGGAACCAGAACCTGTGCCATCAAAGTCAGGCATGAGTGAAATTGCAGCTTGCCCTCCATCTCCTATTGCTGACGATCCTTCAGCTCTACCGTCTCCCACCTCCTCTCCCTCCTCCAGTCAGTAACTCTTCTTGCCTGTTCACTCGATGCCAGCCCCTGTGTGCCCGTTGTAGTACTGTACTACTGTACTTTTCAAGGTACTGTACTTTAAGATTAGAAATGGTTTCTTTATTTTTTGTATTTGTTTTTTATGTATAATTTGTGTGAAAAGTATTATAAACCTATTACAGTACAGTACTATATAGTCGATTGTGTTAGTTGGGTACCTAGGCTGTCTGTGTTGGACTTATGAACAAATTGGACTCAACGAACGTGCTCTCGGAATGGAACTGATTCGTATGTAGGGGACTTACTGTAATTGATAAATTTTGAAATTTATCTTTGACTTTAAGGACTATCATCAGAGTTTAAATGTGAACGTACCCATCATTTCTGTTGATGTTTGCGGGATACATGGTGGCTAATGTTGGAAGAAAAACAGAATACTTATTGAACTCTTTGCAGTTCTGCTCAGTTTTTCTAACTGCATGCACCATTATTTATTTAGTAGAGTGTTAAACATGTATTTATATCCAGGTACACAGCTAAAAGCACAATGCCTCTTAGCTGTGCAGATTGCTATTGCAGGGCATAGGGTGACAGTGCCCTTTTAAATATACTTGGTTTTTTAAATTAATAATGACTTTATACTCAACTTTAAATGAATTGTATTTTCCCTATCACCAAAACCTAGGTTAATTGTTTGGAAATCATTCTCATTTCTCTACCTAGCTTTCAACTTTTTAATTATTAGTATTTGAATTTAGTTTGGCTTCCATTAATTCAAATTCTGATGGTCAAAAAATTAGATTTAAGAAGTAAGAGTCCTGCCTCTTAGATATATTTTCACTAGTGATTTACTCTGTAACCTTGAGATATCACTTCAGCTCATTCGCCATATATGGGAATCTCCCTTCCTCTGTCAAAGTTTGTTAATGAGAATCGTTTCCACAGAACTCCTAGGAGCTTTAGAAGATAAATGGAATTTGGGTTGAAATGAGAAATATATTTTTGCTGATAAATGTCTCTGTATTGGCTTTGAGTATTTACCAAATATTATTTGCATAGAATTGCAATGAGTGAGGTAGCCACATTTGGTCTCCATGGGTACTTTCTTTTTAAAAAAAGTGTTTCCTGTAAATGTTTCTAGCATCCTGTAAAATGAGATGTGGTTTTCTTTAAAATGAGGAAAAGAATAAACATATAGATTACTCATGAGCTTTCAAAGAATCCTTGTGCTCTATTCCTGACATAATGTCTTGTGGTTCTTATTCTTCCTGGGGTCAGAATAAAAAGTTTCAATTCATCCTGTCAAAAGATTTCTTGGGAACTGAGATAAGAGCAAATTTGCGTCTCTTATCTGTGGGTCTTGTCCTTCGGCTCCATGCTGCACGTAACTTATCTGATGGCACTCTGTTATTTATGACTATGGTCTGGCTTCTGTTTGTGCAGTGTTTTAGGGATTAGCCTAGTGTTTTAGCAGTTTTGAGTCAGGCTTTGAACATACTTCGTTGAAAAATTGGTGAGAATTGTTCCTCAGTGTGTGGTCTTTTACTTTCTTTAATTAAATGGATTTGTAAACTATTTTGCCCAATATCTAGTTGGGGAAATTTTAGATTATGCTTACTGGTATAGGGAAATATCTGAATATAAATTATGTCTTCTAGGGTTTAAATATCTATCTCTAATGTATTCATTGGTGCACTTAAAAACTTTGTCAAAGTCAAATCAAATCCAAAGGAGAAAAGCGAGAGCTTGCTTTGGTAATGCTGAATCTAGGAGAAGGTGGCTTAGGACAAATGGACAACAGGTTTAGTTCAGTAATTAAACATTTAAAAAAATATAATAGCATTTATACTCAAGCCATATCAATCCTTCTTATACTATTATAGTTAATTATGAGACTGCTTGGTCTTCAACTTGATGTGCTATTTTCTTTAAAAATGCTTTTTCAGGGGGTCCCTTTCTTGTTACAGTTTTGACATGTCTGAATGTCTTAGGTTTTTCATTACACCTGGAACATTGTGTAGAGTTTGGTTGATACCTTGGTTGTTCTACTCACAAGTGTAAGTTTGTTGGTCATGTATGAACTTTGGGAGTCCTTTCATTTTCATGATTGCTGCTTAGACACTCATAAGCCACTCATAATTGCCAGGCTTCTCTGTAATTAAGCCCTTCTGATTGGACACTCTGGCTTAATAATTCATTCTCCCTTATTATGTAGACCTATTCCAGCTCTTCTTAAAACTGGTGTTATATATATATAATAACATTGAAAACAACCCGCGTGTTCTAAAACCGATTCAGTTTTTAACAGCAGTATTCCTGAAGCATGGTATTCACACTTTCTCTTTTATTTTTTTCTTGTGAACAGATTCAGACTCTAATACTTATTACTTGTTTTATATATGTCATGCACTGTACTTGCCGCTGGAGATCTAACAAAGTCATGGGATCTGATCTGAAAGAGTTCACAGGCAAGTATGCGCCACTTTCCTTTGTGTATCTCCAAGATGCATAATGAAGCATCGAGGCCATTTTCACATGCACAGCAGCCCATCAGAGGACAGTTCTATAGGGCGAGTCCAACATGTTCGACTTTTAGTTTACTAACGCTTTATTCTCCAGAGACTTTACTTTGTGAGATATAGATAGAGTTAATGGGCTTGGTTAATAATTTCTAAAGGTTCTCCTTTGAAGGGGCACGCTTCACCTAGACAATCAGCTGTGTACTTAAAAGCCATAAATGGGTGGAGGATTTAGGCATAATTTGGTGGTATAGTCAAGGGACACTTGGGAGATTACTCAGAAATGTTGGATGGGATCTGTTCGATCAATTTTAGCAAGGAGAGCTGTTGCTGAGTAGGCTGTAGAGATCTCATAGAAATTAGAATAGAATGGTTCTTGGTCCTTCTGGAATGTAGAAATGGTACCGATGCTAAAGCACAGGGCCTCGGGTAGACTAGTGCCATGTGTAAATAACCGTCAGGAGACAGCTACAACTTCGAGAGGAACCACCATAGCAGTCACTTTTCTCCACAACTCCATTTGTGAACTTTTCTGAGGAAAGTGACGCTATGGCTTGTGAAGTGTTGGAAAAAGGACATCTCTACATCATGGCAGGGCTGGACACCAGATGTCAGCAGTGCTACCCTCGACTAGGCAGTATCCCACCCAGGGTTAACAACATAAGGAAAAAGCCTCACAAAACTCTCTTACATGTACTTTCTTCTTATGAAAAGATAACAATTTCTGGTATTCAAGGCATACTGGAGAATTCCAATGCATCTGCTGTCCTCAGCTCAAAGGATGCTCTCCCTCCCCCAGCTGGACATAGCCATGTTTGTGTGGCTTAACTAGGATGAACAAAAGGAATTACCCATGCTGTTTATTGCTGCAGCGGTTTGAGAGAGGGCCAGATTGCACCCCACATCTGATGCAGCTGGACAGTTGTGAAGCCTCAGATTGCCTTCACATGATGTAGGAATCGTCCACACTTAGCAATTCAAAAGTAGGATTCTGTCTTTCCTCTTCTTTGTCCTCATCACTTACCCCCAGTGTTCTAAGTAACTGCTCTCAGCTTAGCCCACTTCAGGGGTGGGATTTCCTGAGTTCTAGTCTTGGTTCCTCTGTTTTCAGGGAAACCTAAGCTTAAATACCAGGCTGGCTCTGGGAGGGGTATTCCAGGCCTGGCCCGGAGTGGCAGTAGGAGACGAGGACTACCTAGTGCATTTTTCTCGTGTAATTTTAGAAATTCCCTTGATTTTCTAGGCCGAAGTGTGGCTGCAGCATATCAGCCTTTGCTCTTTCCTGTGCTAATTAGTATTGCATTCTCTCCATCAGAGGAGCCAGCGGAGCTGACTTTGCAGTTCCTTCTGTAGTACATCATCACTCTTGCCAGTTTCCTCCAGATGATTTTTCTTCAGCTCAGTAATTAGTCGTGTTTGTAGAAAATGGTTTGGGGATGTTGAGATCAGAGAGATGGCCTTTGTCCATGTTCTGGAAAGACTGCCTTCCTGCTAGTTCAAAGAAGAGGAGGAGAAAAATGTTGAGAAACTTTGACCTTGGTTTCATAGAGTTCAGATTCATCACGGCTGCATTACTTAGTTTTCTAAATAATGAAGTAATATGAAGGCATCCCCTTCATAGCTTCTTCTTTTACAAACTTCTTGCTTTGCTTATAAAATAAGAAATCCTATAAATGTACAAATGATGTTATACTTGGGAAATGAATGGATATTCTAGCTATACTCCACTGAAGCATATTTATCATGCTGCTAACTTCTGGAGTAGGTTAAAAATACTCCAACTGTCCTAGCTAGATTTCGCTATCAATTTTTCACTTATTGAAAATATTGCATTTAAAAGTCATACATTTTCCACACTGTAATTATTTGTTATGTCCCATGCTACCAATGTGAGTAACTTAGTTTGGGCAAGACTTTTCACTTTTCTTTGCTTCATTTTGCTCTTTCGCAAAGTAGAGATAGTTTTATGATGGTTAAATGCAGTAATACTAGCCTCATATCTGGACACAAAATAAAATAATAAAAATTAGGGGCAGAATGAAGAGGTAAGGGATTGCAGAAGCTGAGGAGGTGGAGGGATGGGCATTGGGAGAGGCTTTACAGAAGAGGTGCTTTTCAGCTGGACCTTGGAAATTAGTTGGGTTATATCAAGATGCGAGGAGGGCATCTCATACCAAAGGAACAGGGATGCTGAGAAACGGGACTGAGAGAGTGTGCTTAGTTTGGCTAAAGAATGAGGAATTAGAACTGGAAAAGAACAGATGATTGTAGAGGGCTTTGGATGCCTAGCTAAGGAAATTGGACTTTGATTCAGAGATAGTGTTTGTTAAAGTTGCCATCAGAGATAGGTTGGATTCCTAGCTCTTAGAATCTAGAGCCAAATTCCTGCTCTAGATTCTGTGCAGGACATGCAGGAATTACCTGGCACAAGTCTCATCCTTGGAGATTCTGCTCTTATTTCCTATCTAGCTCTGGGCAGGGAGTGTGCCAGGAGCAGCTACATTTTTTCTCTCATTACCCAAGGATGAATGTTCACTGTGCCATGACCCTTGGGCCAGAGGACTATTCTACACCATTTTTATTAGGTCCCCTCCGCACTCAGCCATACTAAGTGTTATATAAAGTGCATCCAGCAAGCCTGGGTTGCCGAAGGGTGAGGTCCTTGCTGTAATCCACATGAAACCCTCTTCCGTGGCCACGCACACAGTCACTGCCTTTTGGTGAGAGAGTAGACACTATGAGTGGGCTTTGTGCTATGATTTTGCCCTGATGGAACACAATAGCAGATTAGATTAGCAGCCTTATTGGCCTTTGCAGAAGACAAAAATCCAGACACAGGCTCTTACTAAAAGGCAGTAAAGCCCAATGGTTTTAGATTAGGCTGATTTAAAGCTGTTGACCCACTTTGGTCCCATTTTATAACAGCATGAATTTCTTGTTGACCCTTCATGGTGAAAGTATGCTCTTCTCTTACAATCAAAGTAACATAAGCCCCAAAGGGAGTGAAATTTATTGTTTCAGAGAAGTTTTAGAAATCATAATATGTATAATTTTCCATGAACTGATCTACATTTGTAACTTACAGCCAGGGGATATTAGATGGTATTGTCAGTCTTCCAGACAAGGAACAATTATTCAGTGTTCATTTCAGACGTTAGTTGGCTACAGCTTTAAGTGATTTTTGCAGCCATGGAGCATTCTATTCTGAGGACTGTTTCCCTTTCTGTCACTGTTGATGAATGTCTCTGTCAGTGTCAAGATTTATTTGTGCCAGCCTCTAATGGAGAGGGTAGTAATTTTATGATGACTTCCTGGCCCTCTATGATATGCAAGTTTTTATCAGATGTAATTGTTAGGCTCAAGAGCCATAGGATAATGAATATATTTGACATTCAACAACTATTTCTGAGTAACTATTATGATTAGACACTAACTAACTCAGGACTTGAGTGTCTAACTATTAGACACTCAAGTCCTGAGCCATATTATGAGAGACTTATGGAATTTGAATTCCTTTTTAAAGTCGAACATCTGTATATAAATATCTTTTAAATAGAATCATAGATTAGGAAGGTATTTGGATATTCTTGAGATAGTCTTCATCACTCTGCCTGGTCCCCCACCTCTCCATCCAATCTTGTACCACTAGCCTGAGACTTCTCTCTCCCTAGTCCTTAGATATCTGGATTTCTTTCAACTCCTTAGAGATGCCAAGCCATCTCCTCTCTTGGATCTTGCACATACAGTTTACCTTCCTGGAATGCTCTTCATCCCAACCTGGTTCTTTCCACCAGCGAGCCCCTCCCCTGCATTCAGGTCTCATTCAGGCTTAATTGTGACTTGTTTAGGAAAGCATTTCCTGATCTCCCAAGGCTCAGATCTCTTTGATTTATGTTCCCAGATCTCTGGTTCATGTTTTATGTATGTTTTCTCTTCCAGAATTTTATACGCCTAAATAATTTGTTTTAGGTCTGTTTTCTGCATTAGACTATTATTTGCATGAAAGCAGGTGTTTTGCTCACTCTCGCAGTTCCAGAACTTAGTACATTTACAAAAGACATTTGATAACTGGCTAAGAGATAGTGTTTGAACCTTCTTTCACATCAGACCTCTGAAGCCCGGAGATGATAAATGGCTTGCCCCAGGAACACAGGAGCTGAGTTCATATTAAATTTCCTCGCTCCCAGTCCTATGTCGACGCTACTAAAGTGCCAGAGTGGGAGGGAGGCCAGCTAGGCTGTGGGAAATGCTTCTCTAGGTAGCAGAGGGGACAGAAGAGCGTTCTGCAGGTACGCCCTTGCCTTCCAGCCAAGCTGAATTAAAAAAAAATATTGTGACATATTTTCAGATTTACAGAAAAGTGAGAATAGTAGAAAGACTTATCATATATTCTTCATCTAGATTTTCTGAATGTCAACATTTACATTTTTATCTATCTCTCTTCATCACCATCATCAATCATCTATGTATACACGCTTTCTTCCTAAACTGTTCGCCAGTAAAATGCAGATATGCTATTTCCTTACCTCTCATTAGCTTAGCCTGTATTTTATTAAAAAAGAACAATACTTTACCTAACCAGAACACTATTATCAAAGTCAGAACATTAAACATGAATACATTATATAGTACATTATTATAAAACCTGCAGTCCTTATTCATATTTTGCCAATAGTCCCAAAAATGTTTTTTCTAGTAAAAGAAAATCCAGGAACATGTGTTGCATTTCAGTTTTCGTATCTCTTAGCTCCTTTTAATCCAGAACAGTTGTGCTTTTTTTCCCCTAGTTTTCTAGAAAGTATAGGCCAAGTATTTTGTAGACTGTCCCTCTATTTGGATTTGCTGGTGTTTCCTTGTGATTAGACTAAGTTTTACACTTTTGGCAGGAACACCACAGAAGTAATGTTTTGTTCCCAGTGCACCATATCAAGAGGTGCATGACATTGATTTGTCCCATTGCTGCCAATATTAACTTTGATAACTTAGTTAAAGTGCTATCTGCCAGGTTTCCCCACTGTGAAGTTATGACTTTCCCTTATGTAATCGATAAATATCTCTGGGGAGTTACTTTGAAACTAAGTAAATATCCTGTTACTTCTCAAAATTTCACCATGAGTTTTAGCACTCACTGGAGATTCTTAGCTGAATCAATTATTATTTTGATTGCTAAATGGTACTTTTATAATTTTATAATTTCTTCCATACTTGTTAACTGCCTTTTCACTCTAAAGAAGAGATTTATTTTCTCCCATTAGTTTGTTTATAGCACATGAACTCATAGATTATTGCTTTATTCAATACTATTATTTATTTTGATATTCAAATTATGTCAGCTTTGGCAAGTGGGAGCCTTTCATACTGGCTCCTGTATCCTTTTGGTATGTTCTCATGTTTCTTTAGTTCTTTACTTTTCTGGAGCAACAAGATGTTTCAAGTTCATTTTGTAATCTCCCTGCCTCAGCCTTAGAATTGGCCATTTATCCATAGAGATGTGCTCATTTATACTGGAGCATAATTCCTTCTAGACCCTTTCACACACTTATATCTATTTTTTATATCTTTCCCCTGTGTCTGTGTGTCTGTCTGTCTTTCTCCTATTTATACATAAAAGCCATGACTTTGCACTGATATCTCCATTTCTAGTCCAGTACCACAGCGTTCATTTTCCCTTTCTGCCTTCCTTTCATTCCAGCTTTATCCCTTTCCATATTTGTAACTCCCCTTCCCAACAGTGAGAAATCTGCCTCTTATTATCCACAATATAGTAACTTATTTTCTAATCCTAGAACACAAAGAAAATAGTTTCAGAATTGCTAACCCATGCCTCTGGAAGAGAAACCTACTAACTAGAATTCAATATTTGTTTAAAATTTTTCTTTAGCCTGAGGGAATTTTGTCTAAATCCTATATGCAAAACTTCCTTAGGTTACTCAGCTTGGTTGGGTTATTCTTTTGGAATATACTTTGTTTTGTCTTTGTACTCCATTTTAGAGTTCTTTTCTCTGTCCTTTCTTATTTTCTTTTGCTTTCATTCTTTTTTGTTTTTGAGGATGTAAAATACTAATGTTCCAAAAGTCAGAATGGTACCGAAAAGTATACACAGAGAAGGGCCATTGTCCACCCCCGTCCCTCCTTCCATACCTTCCACTCCATCCTCAGCCATCTTCTCCAGGTTACCAATCACACTAGCCTCTGCCTTATCCGTCCTCTGTTGTTTTTTGCACAAATGATCAGATACCTTATTCTCCCTTATTTCTTAATAAAGGGGAGCTCTCTTAGCATTCCACCTCACTTTGTAGAGCTCTGATTCATTCCGTGTATAGTTGCTTTGTCTACTGTGTAGATATACCACAGCTTATTCAACTAACCTCGTTTGTTTGGGCGTGTTGCTTCCAATATTTTGTAGTAACAAACAGTGCTGCAAGGAATATTCTTGTGTACAAGTATTTTAAAATTGTTGGAAGTATATCTGCAGGGTAAATTACTCAATGGTGGGAATTCTATATCCCAAGGGAATAGATGTGTAGTTTTGTTAGATATTGCCCAATTCCCCTACATAAGGATAGTACCAGTTTTCATTCCAACAAGCAATGTAGGAGAGGGCTTATTTCTCTGCAGCTTTGCCAATGGAGTGTGTTATTATACTTAAAAAAAATTTGCCAATCAAATAGGTGAGAAGCAGTATCTTGGTGTAGCTTTAATTTGCATTTGTCGTCTTATGGGTGAGTTTGGACAAACTTTTCTATGTTTAAGGGTAAATTGTTTGCTTGTGTCTTTGCCCGTTTTCTATTGGGTTTTTGGTATTTTTTCACTAATTTTTGAAGTTTTTTCTTTGTATTTTGGGGGGTAATGACACTTTATCTGTGATTTAACTTGCAAATATTTTCTCTCAATTGTTCAGTATCTCTACTGATATATAACACTGAACTGGAGGAATTAACCAATGATTTAGACAAGAGAACTCAATGATAGGCATAGAATTAGAAAAGAGGTAAAACAATTTCTGTTTGGAGATGATTTGAATCCCTGGAAAATCTACAATCCCAGGGAATCTACAATAAAACTAACTCAACAATAATGATGACTCAAGAAATAAGAAATTAAGTAGTGTGTCAGGATGTAAGCTTAACAAATGATAACTAGTTAGATCATAAAATGGTAGTGAAAAATCCCATTTACAGTAGCAAGAAAAAAGATAAAATTCTTACCTGGGAGGAGTCCTTACTGCTAATGTCTGCTATCAAAATGAACCAACTTAGATATATTCTGTAATTTCTTTTTTTCTGGATTCAGTAATAGAATAACTCCCTTTATAAAACTTTCATGTGAAAATTCCAGATCATTCTAGAAGTATCCAGATTATCCCAGGAGGGATATTGTTGTCTCATAGAGAGGTACCATACTCTAACCTGAGTTCACAAACACCTATAGATCAAAAACTCCTAAGAGTCAGGGGGTTACAGAGTCATAGTTCCAGGAAAGACTTTCTAGGTTGAAGAATTTTCCCAGTCAAAGGGCTAAGGGAAAAGACTCTGGTTATTTGGATAAGAAGGGTGTTGGCAGAACTAATAGATTGTCATGGTCCTAGACAGAAGGGGTGGATTCTTAGAGAGCAGTAAGGAAATAGGGCAGAAACTCAGCCCAAAGGCTCAGCATAAGGAGTCATGATGAAGAATCAAGGAGGAAGCCACAAATGAGAGGGCATGTGGGTAGCTGGGGAGCTCACTCAGGGTATATGGAAACTTGACCTTGGGTAGAAGAATAATTCTAAAGCCCATAAATGCTCAGAATTGCCAGATGTTATTCTTGTGGACTTAGTGGTAAGGCTGAATCTGAAGATTGTAGGTATTATAGGCCCAAACCCTCTGTGACAGAAAAATCTCATTTAATTACCCTTAGGCAGAAGCATCAAAAAGTAACCCAAGATGAAGCATGCGATGTGATGAGAAGTCAGTATGCGGGGAGCACTGGGTCTATTCACCTGGGCCAGGTCTGCTTCCTCTGAACTGGTTAAACAGAGAGGGTGCCTTCCTCATGCCCCAGCCATCAAGTTTTCAAATTAAGTAAATACTTTTGACTAAACCATGCTGTTTTAAATTTGAACTCCTTTTTTCCCTGCATTTTTGCCATTTTCTTCCATTGATTTCCAATGAAATAACACACTTTTCTATTATGTGAAGAGGAAGCTTGGAGTTTAGATACTGGTTTTTGTTCTTATATCCATATAAATGACCTATCACATTCCAAAGGTATAATTAAGCAACACTTTGGCTTTTCATTTTTCTTTTTTGTCTGACTTTTTATTTTGATATAATTTAAATTTGCAGCCATTCTCTTTCTCTCTCTACACACCCACATACACACGCACATATAATTTATAATATTAATATATTTTTTCTAAGAATAAATGGAAGACATCATTCCCTTTTACTCTTAAATTCTTAAGTGTGTAATTACCAAGAACAAGGACATTGTCTTATGTAACCACAGTAGAGTTACTGATGTCAGGAAGTTTAACATTGATATGATATGATACTAGTATCCATACGCATACTCAAATGTTCTCAGTTGGCCCAGTAATACTCTTTATAGCTGTTTTTCCCTGGTTCAGGGTCCGGTTCAGCATCACGTATGCCTCTAGTTCTTGTGTCTCTTTGGTCTCCTTTCACCTGAAACAGTTCTGACATTTGCTCACGATACATTCAGACAGTGCATTTTGGGCAGGAATATCAGTGAAAGGCTGTTGTGTCCTTTTCAGTACATCATTCCAAGAGTCACGTAATATCAATGAGTCCCAGTATTGGTGTTAGTTTTGATTCCTTGGTTGAGGTGAAATATCTTCAAGAGGTTTCCTTTGTCAAGTTGCTGTTTTCCTTTTTGTAATTAATAAGTAATTATGGGGGATACTTTGAAACTATATAAATATCCTATTTTTTTAAAATCAAACTTTCACCTACTAATCCTATTCATTAATGATTTTCTAGCTTCATCAAATTTTCTGTTTATTAGTTGGCATTATACAGCAAGGAAGAATTTTCTCTTCCCTCCATATATTTTTGTATTCATTTGTTCCTTTGTATCAGCATAGACTCAGGAGTTTTGTTTCATTCAAGTAGTTATAATACGTTACTAATGATATTGTTTTTGATGTTCAAATTGTTCCAGACTATTTCAGGAAGGTTCCTGGACGTGTCTGACACACCCTCATCATTTTTAGAGCGTTTCCTCACCTCCTAGTGCAACAAGGAGTTCAGGGCTCATCTTGCACTTTTCCTACCTCAGCCTTAGAATCAGTCTTTTCTTCTAGGAGTTTTGGCTACTCTTTTGATTTAATTGGATTAAATTCATGCTGTCACATGCCTTTCCCATCGTCTCTTCACTGTCCCCCAGCACGACTCTGTATTCCAGACTGGCCAGCCTCCTCACTGCTCTGTCCATGCAGGGCATTGATGTCTGCCAGGTTCACACTCACTCTGCTCCTTTCGCTGCCTACCGGATCTCAGCCGCTTCCGAGATCCGGTTCTTTTCCCTTCCTCTCCACGATGGATGCATGTGAAGAGCAGCTGCCGTGACATCTGTAACTCATTCATCCCCAGGCTGATTCCACGAAATTGCCTGGCTAGACAAGTGCCTTCCTCCTTCAGGAATTCTTGTACGTTTCCAGAAGCTGCTCATTTGGAAAAAGAATTTAACCTCTTGGGAAGAGGGGATTTAATTTTTAGTGACAGCTTATATGAGTGTCTTCAGTCCTTTGCAACAACATTTGACATATTCATGAGCTCCTTGTCCTCACCCCCCGCAAAGAGTTTCCTAAGAAACCCCAGCCCACGTTCATTTGTCCCTTCTTTGAACTCCTACTACGCTTGGAGTCTGAAGGACACAATTTAGCTTTTGTTCATGTGCCCGCTTTTTCTATGATTGCTTCAAGTTTTCCATAATGGTTACTAACTACTTAAGGGAAAAGGCTATTTCACACATATGCATATACATGATTTCTCCATAGTATCTGGCCTCACTTCCAACACATAAACAAATACACACACAGAGCCTAGCCCTGTGCCACACACATGTAGGTGCAATAAGGAATGATTTTTGGGGAAATGAACACTGATCATAGAGTTCACCCAGCAAGTTGGAAGAAATGGGACTACGAATGAGGTCTTATGACCTTCACACCCATGTTTTCTTGGCTCTCACATAGTATACAATAAATATCCCCCAATTTTGCCATCTATTTAGTATTACACAATTGCACCTGGATATCACAGTCTTGTAATATTACATGTTTTCTCTCCCTTTTTAGAATAAAAATTAGAGGAAAAATTTCATAGAAATGGGACATGGGATATAGCATGGATCTCTGATACCCATAGATAATCTCTAAGCCCTATTAAATCACCCTAAGTAAGAAGCAGATTTGATTATTTGTTTCCTTTCCTCTGGGTGATTTCTGCATAGCCATTTAAGTCAGTATGTTATCTTTTTTTTTTTAATTTATTTTATTTTTGGCTGCGTTGAGTCTTCATTGCTGTGTGCGGGGCTTTCTCTAGTTGTGGTGAGCGGGGGCTACTCTTCGTTGAGGTGCACGGGCTTCTCATTTCGGTGACTTCTCTTGTTGCAGAGCATGGGCTCTGGGCACGCGGGCTTCAGTAGTTGTGGCAGGTGAGCTCAGTAGTTGTGGCTCATGGGCTTTGTTGCTCCGCGGCATGTGGGATCTTCCCGGACCAGGGCTCGAACCCGTGTCTCCTGCATTAGCAGGTGGATTTTTAACCACTGCGCCACCAGGGAAATCCAAGTCAGTATGTTATCTCGATAGTAGGAAGAAAAGGAATCTTGATGTCTGCGTATACCTTGTTTAATTAATCACTAGCTATATTTTTTATTTACTTTATATTTTTTTCCCATTAATTCTATTCCTTAGGTATTCATTTTAGTTTTTAGGAATATTTAGATTTTAAATGCTGCTACCAAAACAAAAAAGTCCTAATGTACTCTTATTCTAGAATGTTTGTGGAATGTACTTTTTAAATATTTTATTCATTAATTCCATAAACACTTACTAAAAGTCTACTACATGCAGTGCCCTGTGCTAGGCTCTGGGGTAGGGGAAGGTCTTCTGAGGAACTTAACATTTAAGGTATGGCTGGCGGGATGAGCAGAAGTTGCCGGGTGAAACCTGGGAGGAAGAGGGTTTCAGCAGAGCAAACAGCAAAGGTGTCTGGGACGTGAAAGAGCTTAGAGAAAATGCTCAGAGTAGAGTGAGCACAAGGCAGGTTGGTCTCGGGGGTCTTGCAGATGTAGGGAGGGACTCCATCATAAGGGGCTTGAAGGGCATGTAAGAGTTTTGGGTTTTGTGCCACATTCAAGGCATTAAAGTGAAGTAAAAGAAGTTCAACAGATTGTAGCAAACAGCTTTGTATTTATTTTAGCCCTTAATAGCCCTTGAACATGGTTTAATAATTGATGTTCATAAACATGATCCTTTTCATAAAGAAAAGTTTATATTCTGTGTCATGTAATCTTACTAGGAAGGCAGGAAAGTTGTAATAATATATTTTTTAAAGTTTTGTTTCATCAAAAAGAGTTAAACGTGTGTTGGAAGTTAAAGGGATAACCTTTAGCTCTCCAGAAAAGTTGCTTTTTTATAAAAGCTATGCATTCATCCATCCATGCAAGTCATACTGCATACTGACTTATAGCCTTTTAACTTAATATACCAATATTCATCATAACATATACAAAAAGCTTTAAAATCTCTCTATATTGTTCTTAATAATACCATTTATTACACAAAGTAAATTTGATACTGCATGGTTCCAGTCTAAGACCCACTCTTCACTCTGAAATTGAATTTTACTTGTTTACTTTCTTTAAGAGGTGTCACTATTACATTTTCAGTAACTAATGTGTATTTCATAACATTCTGCATGTTCTCGGGAGATGCATAGTTCTTTACCTAAAGGAGCCCCAGCATCTGTTATGAACAAAACAAACTCAGAACTCTAGTAAGGCATATAATTTCAGTGTTACTATGCACTATGATTTTTTTCCAATCTAAATATAATCAGAGGATGATTACTTAGGGCATTATTTGGGGAAAGAATTATTTTGGGGGTAGGGGGTGGGGAAGGAGGAGGGCAGTTCAATCGTTGGTGATATTAAAACCACAAGAAACAGAAAATAGATACTTAGTCTCTAGGAAGTAATTGACAAATTACCCAAGTCAGTGATTTCAAATAAAGGGAAGAGTTTTGCTGGGACTCAGAGAATGACAAGATAGATCTTTTGGTTTCAACAGAAACTTACTTTGGTGGATTTAAGCAGAAAATAAACTTACAAAAAGATAATAAGGTATTTTACATAATCACAAAGAAGACTGAAGAACTGGGTTCAGAGTCAACCCAAAACATACCCCAAACTACTTGGCAAAACTTCTGCCATCTCCAGTGAATGCTGAGTGCTACAGTTTGTGCCTGTAGTAACCATTAGAAAGGTCGGTGCTCAATCTCATTGCCACTGTCCTGGTTCTCCCTTCTATGTGTCTCTAGGTCTCAATTCAAATTCCAGGGTGAATTTTTTGAGCTCCTATAGTGGAAGGCAGGCCCTGCATCTTCCAAAGACTTACAGTAGAGAATTCCCCAAACATAAGAACGTGTAGTGGCCGAAAAATATGGCAATATTTTACTTAGTCCACCCTTTGGATATTCTTCCTATATATTTTCATATGCAAACATTGATTCCAGCCTCTCATATAAAAGATAACCCTTGAAAACCAAGGTAGAGTGACTTCCTCTCCAAAACGAGGAAACCCAGGACCTCCTCAACTGAGGCATGCAGCTCCTAGTTTCGGATCCCTGGAAATGCCCAGCCTTCCTCTGCTTCTGTCACAATCACGTGCCCATATTCTGTAACTTATGGACTAAACTGAAAAGTTATTACCAACATGCTCAGTATAAAATTGTAAAGGAAAAGGAAAGTTTGTTGAAATATGTAAACGTAAGACTGACATAGCAAGGAAAAGAATATAGGTAGACACTTATGATACTAGGTCATATATATGATTTCTTTTCTCTATTACTCACTTAATATTTCTTTGACTTCACTCAGGAACTTTGATTCCATGAGCCTCTAACCCCTGGTAGTAGAGCCATTGTGGGGTTTTGGGGTTGGTTATAATTTTTTTTCACTGTAGGTAAGTATTAAAACCCCCCTCTGGTTTCCATCCACATTCTTCCCATGTCCGCATTGTGTTATAGTCACCCTATTTCCCCTAGAGAGTCAGTATCAGTAAAAAATGCAAACTTTTTTTCATTTTTATTCATTATCCCAATACCAGAGAAGCCTAAGATATGCAAGCAGTTTTCTCAACTTCTAATTTAATATAATCATACTTGTGTCCCCTTGAGGAAGTATTCCTCCCATGGGTACTAAAGCTTCTTGGTCAGCAGAGCCTAAAGCAAAAGGAATGGCAACCACACATTGTGCTTTCTGTTTGCTTTAAAAGTGTGTGTCATGGGAAGCAGCTGCCTAGCACAGGGAGATCAGCTCGGTATTGTGCGACCACCTAGAGGGGTGGGATAGGGAGGGTGGGAGGGAGACGCAAGAGGGAGGGGATATGGGAATATACGTATGCATATAGCTGATTCACTTTGTTATACAGCAGAAATGAACACAACACTGTAAAGCAATTATACTCCAATAAAGATGTTAAAAAAAAAAACTACTAGAAATAACAAAAAAAAATAAGTGTGTGTCATGTCCCATCCTGAGGCTAAACACTGCATCTCACATGCATGTTCTAATGTTCGGTGGCATGTTCTAATGCAATCAGTCCATTTATAGCTGCGGTCTTTTTTTTTTTTTTTAAATTGACATTAAATTTTATTTGCTGCACCATGATTACAAGCCTAAAGGTTTTAGAAAATATATTCACTGTTTCTTTTTTTTTTCCACACACACACACACTGTATTTTATTTTTACAAGAGATAAATAAACTGACACCAAGCATTGTAAATGGATGACCACAACAAAAGCAACAATGATTGCAATTACCAAACACGAAACACACTCATACAATGTCCATAATATTGACATTCAGTCCAGTAATCCTCCACTGTAACAGCTCCTTTACTTTTAGCTGGGGTCTTTGAAGTAGCTAGAGGTACAATGAACAAGGTCCAGCCCTCCAGAGAAAGGGAGGCAAGAACTAGGCTGTGTGTCAGAGTTCTGTCAAGTAACCTGTAGTTTATGGCAAGGCCCAGGGCTAGGAGGAGGTTAGAGAGCCAGGCATCGAAACGGATGACTGCAGTCAAGCCTCAGTGGGTTGGGATAGATGGCTAATGTCTGGGTCTGTAGAAACCTAGAGCTCTTCGAAGCAACTCAAGTGTGAAATGCTTGGAAGAGAAGGACAATTCTTGACGCACTTGCTGGTAGACTAAGATTGTTGGTGAACTCCATACTGCGGTTTGAATGTTGATTGACCCAGGAAGTTGGTGGGGATGCATTACAGATTTGGAAAATCAGCAGCCCCAGTGAAAGGGGCAGGGAGAAGCAGGAGCTGAAAACAGGAATTGTGTTGTAGCCAAACGTGAAGCCATGTGGAACCTGGTAGGATGACCTAAGCTTGCTCACTTTTCATATGTGCTAGACAAAGTCTTTATACCATTTTTGGAAGAGAAAACCACAGAGTGGTTCAAGGGAGAAATGTCAAGACTCTTAGTTCCCGACTGAAAAGAAACACTATATGTAAAAACAGTCAAACAAAATGAAAGAGTAAAAAGGACTAAAAAAAATAGGCCTAGAGATCTGACACTCCTTTCAGTGGTGAAAATGACAAAGACATCCAAGGAAGCTATTATGAGGTCATGGCTATATTTAAAGCCAGAATAATGTACAGTTATCTGGGAATGATATAACCAGAGGGGTCCACTGCATCTGAGATCCAACCCATGAAACGTTACACTTGTTTTGAAGTTTTGGTACGACTGGAGGAGTTTTATAGTCAATATTACAAGTACTGAGCCCATTACAAAGCTACTAAATTGATTTACTTTTGACAGCACATTTTCCCGTGGGTTAGCAGAGGGAAGAGTGTCAGCATAGCTGGAAGTCTGGAACTATATGTGATCCGGGAAACCACAAGCTCCCCAAGGGCACTGACCACTCAAGCATTAATTTATAGGCCTAGAAAGTATATAGAGACTTACTTCTTTCTGATCCTTAAAATCTAGGTTTAGAAAGGAATGCCTGTGATGTTATGCGTCAGCCATGTTAGCAGCGTCTTGTTTTTATGTTCAGAGTGACTTGGACTTACTTCTGTTTAAACAAATACAATTACCATTCCATTGGATTCATTTGGTGGAGAATTTAACTCAAAATGTAAGAACAAAAAAAATAGGGGTTGGAGGTGAGCTAGAATTTTACGATTTTCAGTATCATGTGAATACTGCCAACTTATTTTTTTGCCAACTTAATTTTAACCAATATAAAGTTAATAAAATAAAAATAAAATCAGTGTCCAGAATTGTGAATATTGGAATGAAAGTGAGGATCCAGTACTGTTGATTCCCCCACTTTGAAGAGAAGAATAGCTTTGCTGAAAAATGAAGTGTATCAGGAACTCAAATTTAAGGGAAAATAAAAGACCGACAGGTTCTTTCAACATTTTTCTCCCTTTCTTAGCATGTAATTAAATATAACACACATCAGTTTGAATTGTCAGCCATTAACTCAACCATAATCATTTTTAGTTAGGAAAGCATGTTGAGTTCTTCTCTCATATCTCCCATATAACCCATAGAAGTACTCAATAAATCCTTGTTGAATTTGACTTTTTTCACACTGCAGTAGGATTTAACTAAGTTTGGAAGATCTGCTACACTGGTACCATTTCCAGTCTAGACAGAGACCAGAGACTGTCTCATGTTTTAATTTCAAATAAAAGTATATTTGCATATTAAGTGAGAAAGCAAGCTTTCAGGGAGTTGTTTAGGCACTTCCTCTAGATCCATGCTTTTGAAAAACACGCAATAGAAAACAATAGCTAGAACATAGTGAGAGGGCAGAAGGCAGTAAGGTCAGAGACGACAGAGGTGGCTTGCAGATTGAGGAGGGGCTTATCGGTAATGAAAACCATTAGGGTTTTTAATCTAGGCGAGATGGAAAGCCAGTGGAGGATTCGAACAGAGGAAACAGAATGTGCACCGAAGAGAGAGAACCAAATACGTGGGAGCTGTAAATAGTTCCGCACTTGGCCATAGAATCACATACTTGGGAGAATCAGGTAAGACATAGACTGGAAAGCGCCTATTGATTTTAAGAGCTTCTGGGTGTTCTTACCAATTTCCTTGGACTGGAGAGAGAAGGAGGCAGGGATCGTTGAGTTAGGGGGTGGTTTGCAGAGCCTCAGGTCTTTTAGAGGCGTTTCAGGGACCGACTGAATAAGCAGTAGTAGAAGACTGAGTGGGAGGTTTCTGTGCTCACCAACCCCTCTTCCAGCCAGCGAAGTGGTGCTCTTGTTATTTTTTGTCTTAGGATCTCACATAAGATTTCACTTGAAAAGCAGTGTTCTGCTGCTTTTTAAAAAAAGGTGTTAAAAATAAAAATAAGGGGGAAGAAAATTAAGATACCTGTGTGGATGATCCTTTCAAGACAGGTGGCTGAGAAAGGAGAGATGTAGAAGTCCTGGGTGTGGTCGGGGGTGGCGGATCTGGAGACAAGGTAGAAATGTTTCTTTTGTTAAGCTAGAACCACAATAAGCTTGCTTTTAGGTTGATAAGAAAGAACTGTTAGTGTGTGACAGTTTCATAGAAAGGATGATGGGAAATAATGGGTAATAACTGAGGTCCTATGGCAGATAGGAGGGGGTTGAGTCCATAGCAGACATTAATAGATGTGCATTTTTTTTCAGCTTAAAAGTGGTAAGGGGAAAAGCTCAAGGATTTCCTTTGATTATTTTTTTCCCCTTTAGGCTTTAAATAAACATTTAAATAAGCACATTTCTTCAGAAAGTTAATTCTCATATCTAGTTATTGTCTTGGTACTTTAGTCAAGATACTAGATTCTTAGATTATTTTTCTCTTTAAGGCATAAACCTTGAGAGGAAGGATCTTGGTTAAGTATGCCATCTATCGTCAAACTCAATTTGACCAAAGATCAACACTTTTTATGGTTGTAATAGGAATGTATTGAACAAATAGTGAAATCTGCTTTCATCTGCTTTCTTTTTTATAGACTCTTAGGGCAGGCTGAGTCTTTGAAATGCCAAATCACTATTGCAGTCTTCAGGACAGATGAAAAAAATTTATATATTTTTTCCTTAGAATCTCAAGTAAGGAAATTCTATTATCTACTTTAAAACTAACTCTAGCCATTAGCAAGGTTTCCAATCAAGAGGAAATGATCTCATTACTAAACTGGTTTTGTGTTGCTGCCAATTTAGTAGATTTCCTCAAACTTCAGAGGAGGTGGAGAGTAGCCACTCACCTTCTTCTGTCTGTACAGAATCGTGGGCCACAGAGACCTCATTCTTGCTGCCCAGGTAGCACGCACAGGAAGCACGGTCAGATAATTGCTCCCTCTCGTCCCCGTGTCATCCGTTGTTGCTGAAATAGCTGAAATCAACTGTGATTTGGGGCCTGCTACTCAAAGTGTAGCCCAAAGACAGTAACATCAACATTACTTGGGAGTCTTGTCAGAATCTTCTGAATAAGGTTCTTCGAACAGGATCCTTAAGTAATTCATGTGGACATTAAAGTTTAGGAATCATTGCTTTGGGATATCCTTTGGAATCACTACATACAGGCTGGCTGGATTTCAGAATTCCTCTCCCCAGTGGGTAGTGCCTTTCTCTTGTGCATCTTTGGATTTCTAGTGCCTAGCACAGTGCCTGGCACTTGGCCCTTTGATTTCCTTTAATTCCACAGCTCAATCCATGTCTATTGGATGAGTGAGTTACAGAATCAGCACAGTGTCACAGTATAATCCTACTGGCATCATAAGAAATTCATATGAACAATTTTTCTGAATCTAGCTTTGACTATAATCAATATTTTAGGCAATATATCATGAAATAGAAAATGCTGCTGTAAATTGAGGACCTCTTTATTTCACCTGGAATGGTCTCCTTTTTTATTCTAAGCAGCTCTGCATCTACACATTCCTATTTTTCTGGGATTCAGCTTATCTTGTGCTATTTTATCTGTTTTTTTCTCTCTCACTTTCCTTTTGTCCCAGGTGACTGATGCAGGTGGAATGAGGCCCTTTTTGAGTTATTCTTGTATCTGTCTTTTCCTTTTAGTGTCATCAAGGTGACTCTTCAGAGGCTTAATGTGGGTGAAATGAGGAATACAGAGGGCTTTCTTCTTTCATCAACGTCTTCAGGAGGTTTTTCCATGATTGCAACAATAGCATTGATTTTACATGTTGTCTGCTCTGAGCAGTATGATAAATAAGGCCTTAGCGTTATAGATAATATTTTCTTATTTTTAAACTATATGTTTTTATTTCACAAACACTCTACTATTGCATGCTTTGGAAGGAAAAGTGACAATCTTTCCTTAGGACATTTTTGCTTTGCCCTTCTTGTTTCCTTTATAGTCATACTGCAGTCTGTTCAAGTGTAGAAGGTTTTGTGCAATGACGAAGATAAATTATCCCTGCTAGGCACAAAGAAAGTTATTTTATCTGTTGCCTAAATTGAAAAGAAACAAAGAATACTGCTTGGCTTTAACTTGTCAGCAAGAGGTCAGGAGAAAGGAGTTTCCTAACAAGTTGAAGAGGTGTTTCTAAAACATCTGTCAACACTAAGGTGAGACAAAGATTGGTACCGGTATAAAACAGAGCTCAGTTTTGACCTCCAATTTCACCAAAATCAGTAGGGAAGGCAAATGACAGCTAGAGTGGTGGCTTTCCTAGTCTGCTGGGGAGAGGCTCAGGTGAAATGTTTAAAAGACTCTAACCTTCGAATGCTTTCAGTGTATTCTTGTTGTGTAAATCTCCTGTGTGTGTATTTCCTAGGAGGGGTGAAAGTGGGAGAAGATAAAAGATTTTTTTGTGGTTGCCAAAATTTAAGTAAGATAACTTGGACTTTATGAGAGTGAATTGAACAGGCAGTATCCTTGAGTTAAATGCAAGACAGTCAAGTGTCACTGCAGGTCCTTATCAGGAGAGAAACTACTCATGCTTCCTGAAATGATGGCAGGTTGCATTCTGCCACAAACATCCATAGCGGCCTCCCCTCAGTGAACATCCCGAAGAACAAAACAGTTCTTAACTGAATAAAAAACACCTTCCGGAATGTCAATGAAACATGTAGGAGATGATTTTTTTTTTTTAATTTTTATTTATTTATTTATTTATTTATTTATTTATTTATTTATTTATTTATTTTTGGCTGTGTTGGGTCTTCGTTTCTGTGCGAGGGCTTTCTCTAGTTGCGGCGAGCGGGGGCCACTCTTCATCGCGGTGCGCGGGCCTCTCACTATCGCGGCCTCTCTTGTTGCGGAGCACAGGCTCCAGACACGCGGGCCCAGTTGCTCCGCGGCATGTGGGATCCTCCCAGACCAGGGCTTGAACCCGTGTCCCCTGCATTAGCAGGCAGACTCTCAACCACTGCACCACCAGGGAAGCCCCGGAGATGATTTTTAAAATACCTCCTCAATCTTGGAACTCTTAAGTAGACATAGAACAAATAGGTTTAGTGAAATCTGTGCTCCAACCCAGAAGCAACCTGGAGAGAGGTAAACTGACATCTCCTTACATTTTTAATTTATATTTTTATAGCAGAAAATGAAAAGCGTTGCATATCTCCCAGTCAGTGAAAGTTTGTGAGTTCTATTTTCTTTTTATGGCTTGTACGTTGGAAGAATGATTCTGAGGTCAGCCTGGGTCAGACTCTACATCTGATCCCTTGGAACCAGGAATTTTTCCCCATTAGCCAGAGTGAGCAACTCTTCCCCTGGCAGTGGGACTATTAAAACATTCTTTTAGATTTGGTTGATTTTAGTCTTGTGATAATGTTTTCAAAAAAAAAAAAAGCAGTAATAACGTGTTTTGGCCTCAAATTGTTTTTCTCCTGGACTCCATTCCAACTTGGATTCTTCCCAGGAAGCTTGTCTAGAGGTGTGGAAACCAAGGTATACACGGTCAAATTTTAGTACTGACTTTACGTTAGTTAGAGCTCTTTGAGATTGAGTGGGAGAGACAGTGTGAGCAGACTCTGGACAGAATACAGACTAACCTTACCAACCCCATGCTCTTTTCCTGAGAAATATCTATTGTCTGCATGGAAAAATTACAGATCCTTTTTTTCTTTCTTTCTTTTTTTTAATCGCACACTCCTTTTAGAAGTTAACTTTTCTCTTAATGCCACAGCTCAGGTGATCTATGACACATGCTTATTTCAAGGTTCATCTCTCTGTAACTCATTAGGCAAAGGACATTTCAATCTCTCAGAGCCCTTTATCTCTTCAGGGGAAGAAAGGGGAAGGAAAGGCCTCCTTTAAAATAGTAAATGAGGGGATGTGTGGAGAGACAAAAATATTTTTTAAGGCCTTTTTTTGTCACTTAGGTCAGTTTTTAGGCCATTAATCCTTTGATTTATGTTTGGGGGTAAGAGAACAAAGGAATCAAACTCAGTTGGAATTGGTTTCCACGTGGATTATCAAATACAGACATCAGAACATTTGTAATTGTGCGTTTGTGTAGCCTGTTGATAAAGGGAGAGAGCTTTGTGCTGTGATTCCCTGACTCCTTCCACCTATGTCTTCTCAAACTGATTTTAGCACTTACTTCCAAAACCATGTGAAGTATCAAAATATTTTCAAGGAGACCGGTGACAGTTCAGAGTGATCAGTGGCGGGGACTTGTGACAGTCTCCCCTTGCCAGTGTCTACTACCCTCCCACGGAGCTGGTGCCTTCTAAGCCCTTCCACTGTGCTTGCTGATTTCTCCTAATGTCATCCTAATCACGTTGCTTTGAAATAGCCTGGTCAACCTCCGTCTTCTCTAACTCCAGGATGAGAACAGCTGCGCTACCTTTACTCAGGGCCTGGTGTGTCCAAGGGCTTTAAGTAATACGTGCTGAATTAACAAGGAGGAAACAAAGAAATGGGACTGATAGAAAAAGTGTGGGAGGCATGTAGACTTTGAGAACTGCACTTGGGTCACTTCCAGAAGTAGAAAAGGAGAGAAAACCAAGCCTTTGCTTGAACAGGTTTTTTCTCATTCTACGTAACAACTCCTACAAGTTTGATTCAGTGATCTATTTGGGAGGTAATGTGGACATGGCTATTTGGAGGCCCATAGGAGGTAGCCTACCAGCTAAGGGCAAGGCTTCTACGCATCACTTGCACACATTCCATAAGATACTGAACAGTTAGAATCCAAGGCTTTGTGTTAATCTTCTTTCTCCTTTGCCATATGCTTGAACAAGGCAGCAGCCCAGTTTTCCAATCTTGTTATTCTTTCTTGTCCCAGGGTGCTACATTCCAGCCTGGTTCTCAAAACCCTTGCCTCTGCTTTGCTTCCTCTGAGCAGCTGCCCTTCTTGCTAATTTCTCTGACCTCCTCAACTGTACAAAGGTTGTCTGTCTGCTGCACTAACCAAGTCTATTTGTGCAGTGAGCAAAGACGCAGACTCTCTGTTAGTGCTCTCAAATCTGTGTTCAAGAATGCTGGGACAGTAGGCTGTCTTCAGGGTCAGGCAGTGAAGCAAGTAATTCCCTGGAATGTTTTCCAAGATTCGATTGTTAAAGTCCAATTTCTCATTAATGGCTCTGAATGGTTATGATTGGAATTTTAAAATTCTTTTCTCTCTCTCTCTCTCTCTCTCTGTGTGTGTGTGTGTGTGTGTGTGTGTGTGTGTGTGTGTGTGTGTGTGTAGGGGCAGGGTGGAGGCATTGGCAGTGTGAGCAATGGGGATGAAAACTGTGATTTCAAGATATTTGGGCTCTGAAGGCAAAAACTAGAAATAAAGTATCTTGCAAGGAAGAAAAAATGAAAGATAACCATGAGTTATATATTTCTAGGGCAATGCAGTTTTCATTTATGATTTGCTTAATAAACATTTGCTGAGACCTTTTCTGCATCAGCTACTGTGCTAGGCACTGGACAGTAAGATATAGACCTTACCCTGTGGAGGCAGCTACCCTCAAGACAGGCTATTCAATATGATGCAGTGAATTCTGTAGTGGAAATACTTGTGAAGCACTATTGAAGAATAAGCATTAGATTGTAAACTTATTGAGGGCAGGGCCTGGGTCAAATTTACTTTTGTGAGCTCAGCCCTTAGCTCAGTGCTTGGCACATAGTAAGTATTGTACTTGATAAATCTTTAATAATTAATTAAATGAATGAATGTTGTCCCTCTATCGATATCAATTATTTCCCTCCTGTTGTTTTGTCGACTATCTCTCATTTTGATGTGTAGCTTTTTGTTTGTGAAACTTTTATAAATGTTTTGTATTTCCTCTATATTTCAGTCTTTATCTGGCAGCTAGTTTTAAATCAATGGTATTTATTGAAGAATGAATCTGTGGCCATTCAATGCCTCGGCTTGCTATATTTAGAGTAAGCAGGTTGAAAATTTATTGGGGTAAAGAGAACAATTTTCAGATGTCAGTGTGCTACAGATGACCTTCACATGTGGTTCTCACATTTGGTTGGGATGATGTAGGGAAAGAAGGCTAAAGGAATACTCTGGGTCACTCTTTTAAAAGACACAATTAAAAAAAAAAAACACCCAGTGACATTCATGCCAATATAAAGTGAAACTTAATTCTTGATGAAATGGTTGGGTATCTTGAGTCAGATAACAAAGAGTAACATCCTCCTTCACCAGTTTTGGAAATTATAAAATATTTTATAAATATAAATCTATCTATCTATCTATCTATCTACCAACCTATCAGAAAAACAAATGAACGTTCACTCAACTTAGAAATAGCAAATATTTGCTACATGTCCCATTCCCCCTCACTCTGGGCCTCTCCCCTGTTTTATCCCCTATTACTCAAGGGTAATCACTGTTCTGAAAGTGGAGCATGGATAACTAAGTTGTGGTATATTTATGAATGGAAATCATACAGTAGTGAAAAAGCATGAACTACTGATTCATATGTCAGTATGATTGATCCTCAAAAACCCTGTTGAGCAAAGAGCAAGTCATAGAAAAATGTATACAATGCCACCATTAGCTCAAATTTCAAAATCATATAAAATGTAACAATATGTCATTTGCAGATGCATAAATATATAGTAAGATTGTAATAAAAAAACATCAATTTTAAACGTTGAATTTTTCTTAAAATTTTCTTTGATCTCTAGAAGATACTTGTGGTTACATTAGGTCATATTTAAGCAAACAGAAAGACACCTTTATTCATTATGCTGGATGAATGGATAGGATGGAATTCCTATGGACAAATTAAATGAAAATTTAGTAGCTTCAGAGATTATTCACCTATTATTTGGGTTTTGTCTCAAATTTAAGCAACATCACAGGATGTTTCTCAAAGGTACACCTACTTGCTACAGTTCTTTTTCTAGGGCTATTAAGCTTAAAACATCAGCCTAAAGGCCTCAATGACTGATCTTCGCTTTGGCTCATTATATTTGTGGTGAACTTTTTAGAAAACTAGACAACTAGTTAAGGTAAACCTTAACTAGTAATAATGTGAACAAAATAGAGGAAATATCGAATAATGAGTAGACTGGAGCAGAAAAACACAGGTTATTAGTTCAGCGTAAATTGCCTTATAAATTAAATGTTTAAAATACTTTCATGTGCCAAGCTCTGTGATGTGTCCTTTTCTTCATTAATCTTTACAACCCCCTCAATTTAGACATTATTATCCTTGCTTTGCAAATTAGGATATTGATACTTGGAGGGATTAAATTACTTTTCAAAAGTCATAAAGTTGGTACATGACAAGGCCAGGCTTCTAACTCAGATTCATTTGATTTTTCAACTCCTTGCTTTTTCTAAAGTGCTATTAACATTGCTTATTTAGGAGGAATAAAATGAGCTTGATTTTAGGTATATGGTGTGCTCTTGATTAAAGTATCAAGTGAAATAAATAAATGCCAATTTAGAAATATTGGAGCATCCTGGTCAAATCATCATATGGATAGGAAGCTGTTATCAATTAAATAGTTTTTATTTATCTGCCAAAATATGTAGCCCTGAGACCTAGACACTTACAGGACCAGGACTGAGATGTGGAATCAGAAGATCTGCGCTCCTCTCTGTCAATGATTAGTTGGAATCATGATGGCACATTAAGAGTCTGATGATCAATTTATTCATCTGTACGATGAGAATAATAATACCTGCTCTTATTTGCTGTTTGTTTAATCATTCTCTTTTATCCTCAATTCCACGTCCATTCCCTTCCCCCTCAATCTTATAGGCACCCATTCTAATGTGGTTGATGTTCGTCCTTTTATTTGTGTTATAAAATCTGAACTGAAATTTCGTGTGTGTGGTTGTCATTAGGACTCTCCATTGTATTCTGGTTTCCCCCTTCTAGGTAGGCTCCCTTGAGATTGGGCATGGCCATGGGACTTGTTTTGGCAATGATACATCCATGTAATCAATGTGTGTCATTTCTGAGTGGAAGCCTTTGAGAGCCAGGGCCTGATTCACCTCACTTCCTTCTCCTACTGAGGTAGCCGGTGGTGGTTCTCGATGGTACATGATCCATCAGCCTGAGCCCCTATGTAAGGACAATGCTTGATAGAGTGTGCATATATTTTTAATTTACATTAATGGTAAATTCACTGTTTTATACTGTTTCAGTGTTGCTAGTCAGCACCATCTCAAGATATTTAATACCATTTCTATAAAATGTGAAAACATTAAAAAATACTATGCACATTTTATGGATACACATGCAGACATATTCCTAAAGTATACCTCAAGCCTAGGCATATGAGGCATGTGGTACACCTGGGAAACTAAACCAGAGGAATTGACCTTTGATTTACCCTTACACTAAGCTTCATAAATGTACAGAGGTTGTTGACAGCTTCTTGCACAGGCAAGTAGCCCTGTGGGGAAGGGGACTTGAAAATTACCGTCAGGAATTCTTACCTCGATCTTGAGCATATAGGGAGCTGGGGGAAGTGTAAGGTCTAGGGAACTTATCCTTACAATGGGGACTTAAATATGAATAGCATGGAGTTTAAACAAATATAAAAAGTCATTTCTCCAGCAGGCTCCATTGACAGTGTTTGAACACTCTGAATTTAAAAGTATTGCTTAGAATGCAAAGAACTGGAATTGTACTTTATGGTGTGAAGAACCATTCCAGTCCCTGCTTCTTTGATGACACTGGTGGGTACTATTCCTCAGCCCTGCAGGATAAAAAAAGGGTTGAAACATTGCCAATATTACAAAGAGCCACTAACCTAAGCCAAGGGATGTCTTCTACTGATAACTAAGGCAAGATATGGATTTTCATTACTTTGCTATTAGTAATTGTCTGTTGATACAGTACACTGTGTCTATTCCAATGAGCTGGGCAACGCTGATTTATTTCTGTAACTTTATATCCACCCTAAGCAATGTTCTGAAGGTGAGCTTCTTTGTCTTGGTTTAAACTTTTTATTATTTTTTTAAAGATTTATTATTTATGTATTTTATTTATTTTTGGCTGCATCGGGTCTTAGTTGTGGCATGCGGGATCTTTGTTGAGGCATGGGGGATCTTTTGTTGTGGTGCACGGGCTTCTCTCTAGTTGTGGCGTGAGGGTTTTCTCTCTCTAGTTGTGGCGCGCAGGCTCCAGAGCACATGGGCTCTGTAGTTTGCGGCACGCAGGCTCTCTAGCTGAGGCACGTGAGCTCAGTAGTTGTGGCACACAGGCTTAGTTGCCCCGCAGCATGTGGAATCTTAGTTCCCTGACCGGGGATTGAACCCGCGTACCCTGCATTGTATGGCGGATTCTTTACCACTAGACCGCCAGGGAAGTCCCTAAACTTTTTAAAGTCTCAGCTGTTGTCTAAATAAAGAGTAACCGCACTCTGCTTGTCCTGACATAGTTGGGTCTTTCAGGTCTACGTCATGCCTCTGCGGTTCATATAGTGGAGCTTATGAAGTTGATTCCGTTCTAGGTTGCTGCTCAGAATCTTCCCACCCTCCCATGAGGAGAGGATGGTCCCTCCATTAGACACCTGCTGCTTGTGCTTGCCTACACCCCGCTGTCTCTAGGCCACCTGTATATGGTGACCTTCCTTATTCTCCTCCTGCTCTGTTGGCCTTGAGTCTTCTTCCCCATTTTCATCTCAGATAGCTACCCCCGCCTTTTACTCTTGTTGGGGTAAAACTTCCACTTCTAGGTTTTGTCCCAACCTTGTTACTCAGAATGTGGTCCAAAGACCAGCAAGCATCAGCAACACCTGGGCTTATTGTACATCGAATATCAGGCCCCACCCTAGACCTACTGAATCAGAATCTGCATTTTTAAAGAGACCCCCAGGTGATTCATATGCACATTAGAGTGTGAGAAGCTGCTCTAAACTCCATCCCTCATTCTGGGCTCTGTGTTAGTGTTCTGTCAGCTAGAGGACTATCATGAGAGGTCTTTTCATGAAGTAAGGAATTGTGTATTGTCATTTGCACTGTATTTGTGTGTTTTTTCGTTTCTGTTTTTCCTCTTGGGTGTGTCTGATTCATTTGTTACCTGTTTAGGACCTGATATTATTAAAACTCTGATGAAACTGCTTATGGGTGTACTTGTACTTGTTAATTAGTACATTGGTTTCTTTCTCTCTCTCTCTCTCACACACATACACACACACACACACACACACACACACACACACACATTTCAAGGAGGGCTTTGGCTAGAAGAAGAGTTCTATCTCAGATCCACACAGCACAAAGACATCTTCAGAAGTAACAGACTAGAACACTCTATTAAAGGTCTCATGATGTATTTTCTTCTCACCCTCAGAATACAGAAAACTTTTGTTTCTAGTTGATTTTGCAGCTCTCTCAGAGCTTAGTCCTGTGTGTAAGCTGCCTAGGGTTGCATGTTTTATATTTAGGAGTTATTCTCTCCTCGTATTCATTGCATTTAGCTGATTGTTTGTAATTTGTCTGACTCACACTTGATCTAATTTATATTTTTATTGTAAACACTTGAGAATCTTACATAATCATTTTCTCTGCCATACTGTTGCTAGCATTATTTTTTAAATCAAATTTTCTACAGGCCAGTAAAGTTTAAATTATTGCATTCAAAGTGTTCTTATGGAAAGAAATTCAGAGAACACTATGTATAGAGATCTGATGGATTACTTGATACTTCCATTTGTTAGTTCTCTTGAGGGGAAAAAAACCTAATTTTTTGCAATCACCCTGTCAGCTCCCAATTTGCATTAATGTGATAAGAATCTCAGTATTGAATTGGGTTCCATTTTATGTGCACCATTTAAGTCTGTGAACAAAGAAAATTACACCAACCTCAATTCCAACTTTAGGAGATTTCAATTAAAATGAGCAAGTTACTTCTGATAATCTCC
This sequence comes from Balaenoptera physalus, assembly GCF_965194825.1. Classification (NCBI taxonomy): domain Eukaryota; kingdom Metazoa; phylum Chordata; class Mammalia; order Artiodactyla; family Balaenopteridae; genus Balaenoptera; species Balaenoptera physalus. The sequence continues at coordinate 132,746,275 of NC_138890.1, read as the reverse complement.
CATATCTCAGTGCCGTGTAGTGCAGATTTTACTGTGCTGTTCTTTTGTTGGTTTCAATCTGTGAAGAAGTCGGGACACTCACTTCCCTGTCTCCATTGGCCTCTTGCTGCCCGGATTGTTTTCCTTCTTCTCTGGCAGCTCCTGCTCTGCCTCATCTCTTGTTCTTAGGCTCATCTTCCTCTACCTAGGCATTGATGTAGACGATTCCTTAACTTCAATCCTAGACCTCCTTCTCATTCACTGCATAGTCTCTCTCTAGGCAATATCATCCATTTCCATGGCTTCAAATACACCTATGTGTAGATGATGTATAGATGCCTTTTTTTTTTTCTTTTTCTTCCGACCTTTCATCTGAGCGCCAGGCTTAAATATCCAGTGCCTACATGATATCTCCACTTGGATGATGCAAGGAGAACTCAAACTCAGTATGTCTAAAACTGAATTCATGATTGTCCCTCCATATCTATATGTAGCTGGGGAACCTCTGTGCATATCCCTTTGGGTTTGTATTCTCCCTTGGCTTATATGAGTTGTGGGCTGAGACTCCCTTTAACCGTTACTGGACCACTGAAGGAAACGCTAAAGGAAATGCTTTCCCAAGCTGGAAAAGGGTGAAGCAGAAGGGCAGATGCTGTTGGTGCCTTGCCTGTCCCATATATTCTTGCCTGTACCAAAGTCACTTGCAGAGGGTTCCTATGTATGCCAGTGACTTCCTTTGCCTCTCTGTCTGAGTGCTTTCTCTACACCTAAAGCAGTACTTCAGGAAAGTTGGGAAGTTTGGGGATTTAGTACCCCGGGAACAACCCTTAATCAAAATGAAATTGGAGTTGGTAGATGAATATCCCAGTTTCCTCACCTGTTGGAAGGAGAATTTTGAGCTGTGTTTCTCACCTTCTTCCAAAGGTCCCCAGCAGGCTCAGATCCATGGCCCATAGCAATAACCCACCCATTAATGCACACCTTTACTGGTTTTCTATTATTTCCTCTCTCACCTCCTCACTTCTTCCCTGAGCTTCTTGGTATCATCTCCAAAATAAGTGATTTTTCACAAAATTATTTTATTGGGATATGCTTTTGAGGAAACTCAGACTTAAGCATTCAGTATCACTGAGGACCAACAGCCCACAGTGATGATCTCTTGCTTCCCTTTCCTCCAGTTAACATGTTTTGACTAAACTCTGTATGGGTGAGGTCACTGAGCATGCCCGTACCCAGCATTTGGGCATTTGGTTATGGAAACAGCACACAAAAGTGAGCTGGTATGTTTGGCTGAAGAGTGTACATGTGAGTTTCTTGGCATTAGGTATAATCATTAGTAAAAGAACCTTAAAAAGGTAAGTAACCAGAGTGACAGCTCCTGGCCATCACTATTACATGGCTCTCTTCCAACATAGTGTTGCCCAACAGCAATGTCTACAGTAATGGAAATGTTCTATATCCACACTGGCCAATTTGGTAGCCGGTGGCTAATTAGCACTTGAAATGAGACTAATATAACTGAGGAACTGAATTTTAAATTTTATTTAATTTTAAGTAATTTAAACGTGACTGATATGTGGGATGAGACTCCCTTTAGATGGTTACTGGACCACTTCATTTTGGACAATGAGGTTCTAATGCTTCCCACCTAAGTGAGTGGCGCTGCTTTCCATTGCATGCTACGTAAGTCAGAAAACTGAGCGTTCACCCTAACAGTTCCCTCTTTCTCACATCCAATATACAATCACAAGGTCTTATTAACAACCACGAATTGTCTCTAATCCCTTGGCCTCTTTCTATCCTCCCTGCCACCACTGAAACCCAAGCTACCATTTTCTCTCACTTTGACTACCAGAGTAGCCTTCTAGTATTTCTCCCTATACTCTCTTTTGACTTTCTTTAATCTATTCACTACGCTGTAGCTTTTCAAAACACAAATAATCATCACCAAGTTGAAACATTTTAATGGCTTCAAATTGATTTTAGATTAAATTCCTGCACCCTTAACATGGCTTGTGGAAGCCTTTGGCCCTTCCTACCTTTTTGGTATTTTGGGATGAATTCCTTATGAAGCAAAGTACCAGGAAATGGCAAAATTTTTATTTACTTCATTCATTAATCTACTAGTGTGCCATCTTTGTTATGAGAAAAAAACAACTGTACATATATGTATCTTCAGGTACCTAGCTTAAGAGAATTAATATTTTAAGGAAAATGATCTACTGTGCCAGTTAGGGGTTTGTTTTTTACATGCTAACAGAAGAAAGCTCTGATAACCTAGTATGCTGGTGATGCTGGAAGGGTTAGTGGTGGTGATGGGCGAGAAAATACTTATAAAAATGGAAGAAAAATGAAAACTTTTTGGGAATAGTAGATTCAGAAGGGAATGAGAAAGACAGGAACTGAAAATGAGGTAGGCAAAATTTGAGAGATTGAGGAAATCAACTTTCCTAATAATCTTTAAAAAGGAAGAGAATTCCCAAGTGAGATAGAGGAGGGTCTAGGATGGGTGAAGGTTAGCAGATGCCTGTTAGAGCCTTAGCCTAGGTGAGTGGAGCTGTAGTTTAAGCAGAATAGGGAGAAAATGCTTGTCAATGGATTTATTCTAAAGAATAGTAGCCATGAAAGAGTTTCATCTTGAATTTAAGGGAGTTGACCTGGGGCCATATTGAAAAAATATATATATATGTATAATAGCTATATCTATATATCTTTATTTCACTGGAAGGATAAAAGAGAAATGAAGAGAAAAATAGATCTGATGTAAAAGTAAAAGTACTACATAGAAAAGACAGTAAGGAATTAAGAGAGCCTTTTTACTAGAAGGGGAGTAAAATAGGAAAACAAACAATGAAAATCTAGAAGAGAGAACAAAAGTAAACTTGAGTTACACAAACGGGCTTATATGTATGTATTTAATTTATTTGATTTCTATATAGTTTGAACTTCAACAAAATTCTATCATAATGAAAATAGGTATACATGAGATAACAGTACACATGTGATCTTTCAAGGGTTACTGTGGGGAAACCCCAGGAGGTGCTTTTAGGGAAGGAAGGAAGTGACTTTTAGGGAAGAATTTCCTGAGAACCTAAATAGTAGCCACAGAGTATTTCTTAGCGAGACAAGATGAGAAGGTAACCTTTCCAGTACATTTCCCATATCCATATTCTAGTTCATGCCAGTTACCATGGTTTCCTTAGACCCTAGTATCCTTCAGGGCAGCAGCCCATCCTCCTGAGGCAGTGGCCTGAGTTCCAGCCCAGAAGTCAGCTCTCCATCCCTTCTTCTTCAAAAAACTTATTTCCTTGCCTCTTTCCTGTGGGGCCTTTCAGGGGAATGACTTATGATTAATAATTTAATCATTAAATAATCTATAATTGCTGATTAATTTTTATACTGTTAACAGTGTGTTTTCCTACCACTTAAGGGAAGTCATATTTAAAGAGATGCATCCTCGAGACATCAATACCTTAACCCAAAGGAAAGAATCAATAAAGAAAATCTCTGACCCAGAGAGTGTCAGTGCTGAGACTGGGAGGCTGAGAGGTTCACATACCAAATCACATGTGCATCCGTCAGCCTCTTGAGAACCAAACCCAGCTGCAACTACACAGCCAACTATCACTTTATTAACAGGACAATATTATTCCAAGAAATTCTTGTCTAGGAAGATGATATTAAAAATAACTTTATTACTTATTTCAGAAACTTCTGAAAAATCCATTTTTCTGAACAATGGACCACTCAGCTAGCTTCCTTATCCCTTCTCAGCACACTAGATCTCTCTATGAGGTTCACCTAAGAACTGACCACTCCTCAAGACTCCCTCCCAAATCTCACCTCACTCCACCTGTCCTAACAATGTTGTCATGACCTTTGTCCAACCCCAATCAAGCTCCCTCACCCCACCTTCCACCAATGAAAAATTCACCTAAATCAGACCTCAAACCTCATAAGTATCTTTCGTCTTGTCTTTTTCTGCTCCCCTCCAGGATGCTGCAGAACTCTCTCAAGGTAGTGGTCTTCCTTACTGTAGTAAGCAATAAACTTGTCTTTGCTTCAGCCACAGGTTTTTGGGGTAGTATTTTTGGGGAATCGGCAGTTGACACACTGGCCCCCAGTGGGTGTTATAAATAGTGTTTTCAAAAATGTCACCCCCCCCCAAAAAAAAAAACTCTCACCCAGCAGATACTGTCTGGATATGATGTGGATTTTCTTAACAGAAAGGTGCAATGTTTGAAGATGCTCATGGACTTCCCAGTAGAAGACCTGGGATTAGCACACAGACATCTCAGCTGCTCAGGAACTATCTTAGAAGCCAGCAAAGAGTTGCCCTCTCCACTCACCTATAACCCGTGAGCACATCGCAGTGAAAGCTTTGAGGCACCACAACTCTATTTTACTCTCATTTCGTCCACTACTAACTGTTGCCAGAAGAGATCTCTGTATAAGTATATACAGAAATGATGAAACATATTGGGTGTTTATGAAGGGTGAAAATGTGTTAATACACCAAATGTTTATGTGCTTGTTTGTTTATAATTAGCACTCAGGGTAATGTCTTCACAGAAAGCATAGACCTATTAGAAAATTCACTAGGGCCCATTAAGATGTTTAAAGAGATGGGATTAATGATTGCAAAGAGTATCATATTCACACAAGTGCCATTTCTATTGCAAAGCATGAATGGTTTCCTGAGAGCAAAAGGAAGTTTTATTTAACTTTTTAGGATAGCCAGTCCTCTGTAATTAAAATGCGGCCTGCCAAGTCCGCAACTTTCTCTTCTTATTGTGTAAATACTTCTATGTCCGCTGATGCAATCCTGAAAAGTGCACTTACTGCTGATTTGAAAATGCCCCATACTTATTTATATCAGATTTTGTGACTTAGCTAGAAACTAGAAGGACCACTGACCATGAAGTGGTTTTGAAAATTGATTTATAATTTTGACTTAGGTTGCAAGATGGAACAGGGACATTTTCTTGATTCATTTTGCTGAAGCCTCGTCAGGTCCACCTCAAAAAACTCTTCCTTAGTTACAGTGATATTATCTGTAATAAAAATTTATATATGTAACATTAATAAATGGGAATAACTAGTGGCAGTTAGCATTTATTAAGTCTTTACTAAATACTAGGAGGACACTGTGCTAATAACTGCATCATCAGATTTCATCTTTGCAATGCCCTGATGAGTTATATGCTGTTATCATCACCACTGCACATATTGAATAACTGAGGTCTTATGAATTGAATAACCTGCCCAAGGTCACACAGCTAGTATGTGCTATGTAGGACTCAACTCAGTTTTGACTGACCATGAAGTCCCTGCTTGTTACCACCATGTTGTGAGATGCAAGTTCTTTAAGAACAAGGACCATATCTCATGCTGTACTTCTCCTAGAGTAAGTTCATTTGTGCACATATTTCATGAAATATAGTAATATCTTGATTGCTTCAAAAAGCTATTAAGTGATATGAACAGATGGACACCAAATAAATGTTGGAGAGGATAACAGGTAATTCAGTGAAAATGGTTTTTATTTCCTCTCAGAATGTAAGCTGACTAGGTAGATCATCACTTATAAAAACCAACCAAAGGGCTTCCCTGGTGGTGCAAGTGTTAGAAGCCTGCCTGCAAGTGCAGGGGACATGGGTTCGAGCCCTGGTCCGGGAAGATCCCACATGCCGCGGAGCAACTAAGCCCGTGCACCACAACTACTGAAGCCCATGCGCCTAGAGCCTGAGCTCCACAGCAAGAGAAGCCACCACAATGAGAAGCCTGTGCACCGCAGCAAAGAGTAGCCCCCTGCTTGCCGCAACTAGAGAAAGCCCGTGCGCAGCAACAAAGACCCAACGCAGCCAAAAAAAAAAAAAACCCAACCAAAGGAGCCAAATTTCTTTCATTCATTTAACAAATTTTCTTCACTCTGTGTTCACTATGAGACAGCCATTGTGTCAAATGCCCTGGAAGCAGTATTGAGAAAAACACAATCCTTAGGTTCAAGTCCCGTGAGAGAGACAAGGAATTCAACAATTAAAACACAGCGTGATATAGAACAAAGTCAAAACTCTAGAAATAGAATATACAAGTGTGACCAAGAGGTGCAAAAGCAATTCAGTAAAGAAAGGGCAGTCTTTAACAGATAGCATTAGAACAATTGCATATCCATTGGCACAAAAATGAACCTCAACCTGAAACTCACACCTTATATAATAATTAGCTCAAAGTTGATCATGAATCTAAATGTAATGTGTAAATTTATAAAACGTTTAGAAGAAGACATAAGAGAAAAATCTTCATGATTTAAGGCTAAGCAGAGTTTTAGACATGACACCAAAAACCAATCCATAAAAGAAAAATCAACAAATTGGACTCTGTGAACATTAGGAACTTTTGCTCTGAGAATGATTCTGCTAAGAGAATGAAAGGACAAGTCAGAGTTGAAGAGAAATATTTACAAATCACATTATCTGATAAAAGATTTGTAGCCAGAATATATAAAGAACTCCCTAAACTCAATAGCAGGAAGACAAACAATCCAATTAGAAAATGGGCAAAATATATTGAACAGACACTTCACTAGAGAGGATATACTGATGGCCAATAAGGCCATGAAAAGATGTTCAACATAATTAGTCATTAGGGAATTTGCTAATTAAAGCCACAATGAGATATCACCACACACCTATTAAAAAGGCTAAAATTTAAAAATACTGATAATATCAACTTTTATCAAGCATCCAGAGCAGATATATCTCTCATACATTGGTGGTGAGAGTGAAAAGTGAAACAACCATTCTGGAAAACAGTTTGGCAGGTTTTTTTAAATAATGTTATACATTTACTTAACATATGATCCAGCAGTTACCCTCCTAGATATTTATCCTAGAGCATGAAAACTTATGTCTTCAAAAAACCTATTCATAAATGTTCATAGGAGGATTATTTATAATATCCCAAACTGGAAACAACCCAAATGTTTTTCTATGGGTGTTTGGATAGGCAAACTGTGGTACATCCATGCAATGGAATACTATTCAGCAATTAAGGGGAATGAACTACTGATGCACACAGCAACTTGGATATATCTCCAGGGTTTGCTGAATGAAATAAGTAAGTCTTAAAAGATCATATACTCGATGATTCCATTTATGTGAAATTCTTACGATGGCAAAATTATAATGATGGAGAACAGGACAGTAGTTGGTTGGAGTTATGCCTGGGGACAGAGTCTAACTATAAAGGCGTAGCAAGAGGGAGTTTCTTTGTGGTGATGGACAAGTTCTGTATCTTGATCGTGGTAGTGGCTACACATATCCATACTTGAGATAAATTTTTGTAGAAACACACACAAGAGGCATGTAAAAATGGACAATATCTGAGTAATGTCTGTAGTTAAGAATATTTACCAGTATTAGTTTCCTGGTTTTGATAATGTACCATGCTTATGTAAGATGTTATCATCAGGGGAAGCTGGGTGAAGAGTATATTGGAACTCTCTTTAGTATTCTTGTGACTTCTCATGAGTCTAAAATTATTTCAAAATGAATTTTTTAAAATAATAAAGATAGTTGAGGATGTTATGGGGATACAGAGGTGGAGATAAAAGATCTCTATAATTTTGGGAATGAAGGAACAGTAGAAATTTGGGGGAAAGAACAAGAGGAGGTAACACTTAGCTGGGTCTTCAGAATGAGAAGAGGTTGGCCAGCAACGGGTAAATTTGTTCCAGGCAGGGCTGCCACCACTGCCAGCGTGTGGTCCAGGGGCCTTCCTCCCTCATTGGGAACAAGGTCAAGCCTCCTAACTGATGCTTCTGCTTCCCTCCCTGTCCCACCCAGGACAGTATTCAACCTTTCTTCAGCTCAGATGGTCCTTTCAAAATGTAAATCAGGTGACGGCATTTCTTTGTTCAAAAGGCTCCCCTCTCACTTGGAGTGATAGCCCCTGTACTTGCAATGACTTATGTAACCTGCTCTCACCCACTCACCTCTCTGACCTCAGTTCAGTTACTCCCCCTTCACTCCTCTGTTCCAGCCTCACTGGCCTCCATGTTGCTCCTTTAACACAACAGGCAGCCTCCCTTCTGAGTCATCACTAGCCCTTCCCTCAGCCTAGGCTCCTCTTCCCCCTTGTCTGCATTGGGGTCCCTCCCCTCCTCCGAGTGTTTAAGCTCTCTGCTTCTCACTGAGACCATCCCCTTTTACTGAAGTTAAAATGGCAGTAACTTCCAGCCAGCCTTTCCTATCTCTTGTCCCTGATTTATTTTTCCCCTAGTGCTTATTACCTTCTACTTTACCACAAATATATTTTTATTATTTATTTTTTGGTTTTTTTTCCCTTACTAGATTATAATCTCTATGAGGGCAGAAATGTATGTCTGCTATTTTTTTCTTCCCTGCTTTGTCCCCAACACTCAGAACCCTTTTGTTCTTCCAACAAACATATTTGAGGGCCTGTGTTCATTTCCTATTGCTGCTGTAACAAATTACCACAAACAAATTACACAAATTTATTATCTTACTGGTTCTGGAGGTGAAAAATCTAAAATTGGTTTTATGGAGCTAAAATCAAGGTGTCAGCAGGGCTACGTCCTTTTGGAGGCTCTAGACGAGAACCTATTTCCTTGCCTTTTTCAGCTTCTAGAGGCTGCCTGCATTGCATGGTGTATGTCCCATCCCTCCATCTCCAAAGGGCATCCCTCTGTCTTCTGCTCTCATTGTCACATCTCCTATCTCTCTTCTTTTAGAACCCTGTGGTCCTTTTATAAGGACACTTATAATTACTTTGGGCCATCCCAGAATCTAGGGATGATCCAGGCTAATCTCTAGATTAGCTATCTCAAGATTTTTAACTTAAGCACATCTGAAAATTCCCTTTTGCTATGTAAGGTAATGTATTCACAGGTTCTGAGGATTAGGACATAGACATCTTTGGGGATTAGGATACATTCTGCCACAGGGCCTATTATGTGTTAGGGCCTATTATATGTCCAATATAGACCAGTCAATAATAGATACCCCCAAAATAAACAGGCTAATTTTAGCTAATAATGAATGTGGCACAGTAAATAAAATGGTGTACTCTAACAAGCCAATCTAATAGTGAACAACTGCAGGGATGGGAATGGAGACCTCTGGGGAAGAAACTTTGAGGTGAGAGATTGATGGGAAGAAAGAATCAACCGCACAAAGTTCTGAGGGAAGAACCTCTCAGGTAGAGGAAAAAGCAAACGCAAAGGCCTTGAGCCAGTAGGGAGCTTGGCTTGTTCTGGCAGGGGCAGAGACCAGTGGTGGGGTTTGAGGTTGGTCAAGTAGACAGGAGTCAAATCATTTGGGCTCTTCTAGGCCCCAATGAGGAGCTCTGATTGTATCAGAGGCTGATAGTAAGCCATGATGGTGGAAAATGGATTACAGGGGGCACAAATGGATGTGCAAAATCTGTTAAAAGTTCTTGCTATGGTAGTCCAGGTGAAGGGCCGGAGTTTCTTGGACTAGGGTGGAAGCCATGGACATAGAAAAGAAACCTGGATATCTTTAGGGTGTATTTCCTAGGTAATGCGTATAGGATTATTTTACTGTAGGGACAAAACATTGTTCTAAGGTTTTTGTCCTGAGCAATGGAATATATGGCAGTGCTAGTTACTATGGAAGACTTGGAGCAGAGCAGCTTTGTGGGGATGTCAACAGTTCTCTTTTAGGCCTGTGAATTCTGAGATTCTTTTAAGCCATCCAAGGGACCGTGTCAGGGGGACTTCAGCTGTATGCACCTGAGGCTCAGAGGAGCAGCCAGGGATGGTGCTATGCACTTGGGAGTATTATGTAGCCTAGATGGCACTTACAGGCATGGGACTGCAGGAGACCATTTAGAGAGAGAGGACAGGCGTTAAGCAGTTATGGGAAGATCCAGATAGTAGTAATAATAATAGCACTTACCCTGTGCCAAGCCCTGCACTTTCCATATATTAATGTATTTAATATATTTAATCCTTGCAACAATTCATTGAGATGGTTTCTTTTATTATCGTATTCCATTTTATAGTAGAGAACACTGAGGTAGAGAGTTAAAAAACTTTTCTCAAGGTTGCACAGCTAATAACTGGCCAAACTGAGAATCAGACTCAGAAAGTCTGGTTCCAGGGTCCATGCTCTCAAACCTTGAGTTCATAGAGTATTGTTCCCCTTATAAGTATAGTCTGGATAAGATTGTGTACCAAATCACTAAACTCCGTACTTGCTCAGTGTTCTGTTATCTTAAGCTATTACTCGGATGCAGATTGGAATTGGAGTTGGTGATAAGCAGAATTCAGTGGTAAGAGAGTTCACTTCCACAAAATATTTTCTTTCCTTTTAATGTGCACTGACTTTAAAAAATTTTTTAAACCTTTTTTATCCTCTAGAACCAAAGCTCTTTATGCCATGTTGGGGTGGGATTTGATAAGATACATTTCATGTTTTCCATAAATAGACTTCTCAATAACCCCTAGGAAATTCTGTGGTTCCATGAACCACTGCTTGAAAATCTGTTCACCATCATGACAAACAGCCCATCTTTGAAAGGATAAAGTATTTGGAATTGATTCCCAGGATGAATCACATTTTCATAATTGCACAAGATTACTCACAAATTCAAGGAAGTTAGGTTTAAAAAACGAAATAAAAATCAAAAAACCCAACTTATAAACTTTGCTTACAACATGTTCTCAGATAACACCCACACATGTTTCTTTTGTCAAGATTCAACCTGAAGACACGCTGAAGACAAATTTCCACTTCTGTGACTTTGTCAGTAACACAATCAAAGTGGTGATACGCAGTGTTCTTATTCCACTGTGTGGGGCACAGAACAGTTTGCTGATTGACTGACAAATTCAAGACAATCTAGAGGTCAGAGTCTGAAGAATGAGTTAAAGGGCAGAAGTTCCAAGAGAAACTTAAACAAGCTTGAGTCCTTAAGGTCTAAGGATGAATACAGTAATGATGAAAAACTGCCTCTGATTCAATGTGTGCTTTGTGCATAGTAATTCAACAAAGTCATTCGCTGATGGTTGATTGAATGCCTACCTTGTACCAAGCACTGGGGTTACAATAATGAGTTAGAGAGGCAAATGAGCGCTATTCACAGGGAACTGACGGACTAATAGGAAAAACAGATAGTCAGATAATACAAATAGAGTGTAATGGGGGAAGACAGAGTTCTGTGGGGGAGGTGGAGGTGGATGAAGGCATTTTGCTGATTGGTTCTCGCTGCTTTGATGATCTGGCTAAGGTACTTATATAGAATCATGGCAAAACACTTGAAAATTATTTTTAGTGTTAGTGTTGGTCAGAGGATTAAACTGTTTTGAATTCAATTCTCTGGGTTACTTAGTATCACAAGCCCATAAGTAAAGAGTAGGCTTCATACACTAAGCTACAGGTTAGATTTTTTTTCTTTTTTTCTTTTTTTAAACTTGAAGTATAGTCAATTTACAGTGGTGTGTTAGTTTTTGGTGTACAGCAAAGTGATTCAGCTATATATATATTCAGCTATACATGGATGAATATGTATATGTTCATTTTTATTATCTACTTGCTTTAGATTGGTAGAAGATTAGGTATCGAATGTTTTCTTTCATTGAGGTTTTCTGCTCCTTTCATCTACTGATACCTAATTTTTAAGGTATCCTAAATTACCGAGATGCTAATTTTAAACTATTCAAAAACTGCTTTACATCTCTCTCTCCTCTCCTGAGTCCCACTAAAATTAGACTGAGCAAGTGTGCTCCTTAATAGCAGGCTATTTTCTGAGTTTGGAGGAGAACACCCAGCTATAGGCACTGAGAGTGCCTATATTAATTAATAAATTCATTCATTCATTTGCATTCATTGAGTGCTAGAATGCACTAAGCATTGTGCTCAGAGCTATAGATTCCAGACCATGGTATACAGAAAAAGATTTGCCCCAAAGATTTCCACATCCTACTCCTGGGAACTGGTAAATAGGTTACATGGCAAAGGGGAATTAAGGTTGCCGATCGTCTGATTTTGAAATGGGGAAAGTATCCTGGATTACTCAGGTGGGCCCAGTGTGATCACAGGGTGCTTATTAGTGGGAAAGGGAAGCAGAACAGGAGGACCAATGAGATGGCAACGTAAAAAGGTCTCAGCCCAATGTTGTTGGCTTTGAAGATGGAAAAAAATGAGGCCATGAGCCGAAGGGTACAGGTAGTGTCCAGAAGCTGAAAAAGACAAGGAAGTGGATTCTCCCCTGGAACCTCTAGAAAGCAACCTAACCCTGTTGACATCTCACCTTTAGCTCAGTGAGACTGACTTTGTGCTTCTGACCTCCAGAAAGGCAAGACAATAATTTTGTGTCATTTTAAGCCACTAAATTTGTGGCAGTTTGTTACAATAGCAATAGAAAACGAATGCACAGACCATAAGACAGTTCCTACCCTCCAAGAGCTAATAGGCTGGTAGACATGGAAAGAGTCCAATGAGATAAGGTTACAGCTAGCAACATTGAGTGCTGACCAGGGCTGGCACTGCAAAAGGTTTGTAGAAAGGATAAGATACCCTCTGCACTGGGCAAGACAAAAGGCCACAGCTTTATTTTTGCTGCCCATGCAATCATTTGTGCCCTAGGATATATAGGATGATGCTTTGTGGGTATTTCCCTGCACAGCTGGGGAATTGTCAGAGAAGCTAGTGGTTGGACCCACAGAGTATTGAAGAGAGGGAGGTAGGAATGTTACCTGGTTTAAAAGAATCTGAGATGTTTATATTTTAAATACCACTGTACACTGAACTTCTGAAACGTATATCTTCAGCCCATATTCCTCTCCAAACTCTAGATCTCACTGGATATCCCCAAATCTCTCCTTGGGTATCTATTGAACAACTAACCCCAAAGTTTTGATCTCCCTCAACCTGCTCCTACCTCAATATTTCCCCTTCCAGTAAATGACACCTCCACTTTTCTTGTTCTTCAGGACAAAAACCTTGGAGTCTTCCTTGACACCTTGTTTCACCTCACACTCCGTGTCACCTCCATCCGGGAATCTAGTTACCTCTACTTTCAGTATATTTATAGGCTCTTACCACTACCACTGCTGCCATCTTGGGCTAAGTCACTCTCACTTGGCTGACTTTAACAGCTTCAAACTGATCTCCCTGCTTCCATCCTTTCCCAATTACAGCCTATTCTTAACATAGGATTCAAGATAGTCCTTTTAAAATGTAAATTATTATTCTGCTCAAAAGTTTCCCGTAATGCCCAGCCTCACTCAGAGTAAAAACAAAATTCCCAAGAGAAGTCAACACCTATGTATTCACAAAACTTCTACACAAACGTTTGCAGCAGCATTATTCATAATAGCCAAAAAAGTAGAAATAACCCAAATGTTATTTAACTGATAAATAGATAAATAAAATGTGGTATATCCATACAGTGGAATATGATTTGTCAATATAAAGGAATAAAGTATCAATACATATTACAACATAGAAGAATGTTGAAAACACTATGCTAAGTGAAAGAGGCCAGTCACAAAAGATCACATATTTTTTATTCTGTTTATATTAAATATCAAGAAAATGTAAATATATAGAGACAGAAAGTATATTAGTGGTTACCAGGGCCTCGGAGGAGGGAGTAGGGAGCAACTGCTTGTGGGTGTGGAGTTTCTTTTGGGATGATGAAAATGTTCTGGCATTAGGTAAATGTTTGCACAACTTTGTGAATACACTGAAAACCACTGAACTGTACCTGGAGGAAGGTGTATATCTGAACACAACTGGGATTCTACCAGGAAGGTAGAAGGGAGGAAGGTGGTGTTGCGAAGGTGAACGAAAATGTCTGTTTCAGCCCTGTAGCCATTTGAGTTTATAGCCATGTCTAAATCTCTACCTGGAGCAATTCTGGCATAAGTTGGAGCAAACATGTTGGCATGAACCACAGTTGCTGTGGGATGACGCATACTATCAATATATTTACCTCTGCTGATATTAACCTGAGCACCTGGGGCAGGCAGTGTTCGTCAGGTTTTTCCCATGCCTCCAGCAGGACCAGACTGAAATCTTTGGAGGCCTTAAAAGTTTGAAAACATTATGACACATCTCCTCCTTATTTTAATTTAAAAGAATACATTACCATATTGAAAAATAAGTTCTGATATTTTCCATGATGACTACATTTTGTTGTTGTGATTATTTTTTTCCTGAAGCTATAAAATTATTTCCTAAAACTTCTTTTGGTGCTTCTGCCTTGTTGGTGTCCTAGGTTCATGCTTTTTCTGTCTCTGGGTAATCCAACAAAGGCCCTCTATGACAGTCGCTTACTATTTGGGACATATGCTCATTTCCTCTCCCTTCCCTGTTCCTTTTGAAAGGGACCTGATAGTTTTTTTTTTTTTCCTCCCATGAATAGATATAAACTCAAGGACTCTTTGCATTTAAATGAAATTAGTGTAATTCTTTCTAGAAACATTTATTTAGTCCCTAATGTATTAAAACAGAAGAAGAAGATCTATGCTAGAAATGAGTAGCTGCAAAGGTTAATAAAAACGTTTGCCCTTAGAGACCTTATGATCTGTGGGAAGTGCTACCTCATTGTAAACCAAAGGCATGGATCACTGGGTCCTAGGACTTGTCACATGGCAGGTGATGTGTTTTCTTGGGGGGCGTCAGCAGCTTGCTGGGTAACCCCAAATCACATTCCTACCTTCTAAGTTTGACCTTGAGAAGGAGCCTGGATATTAGTATCAACCACTTGCTGAATATCTACCCTGGGTAGGAAATGTGCTAGGCCGTACAAAACTCGGAGAATAAGTAAGTGACGAAAGTCATACAGCAGGTAAGTAGGGGAGCCATGACAAATCCTGACCACCTGGCCTCAAAGTTCATCCTGTCGCCTGTGCTTGGAGACTCTTTAATTCACTAGCTGGCTTGTATTTCTCTCATGTCAGGTTTACATAAAATCCTGGTGCATTATAGACTACTCAGATCGAACAATAATAGGGTTCCTTCTTTCCCCTGAAGGACTCTTGGTGAAGATTGACTCCTAAAGAGCTGTTAACAAAAAGTAGAATGGAGCTCAATGCTCTCGTTCCAATATTATTCTGAATCTAGTCAACATCACATGCCAGGATTGACTACTTGTTGGGGAATTTGTATTACTTTAGGTTTAGCATTCATTTAATAAACTCCACAGGAGGTGTTAGAGGAGTTCATTATTCTTCATTACTAATTACTTATTGCAGGAGGAGAAGGGTATACACCTTATGCTAATTATGTGCTGATTAAAGAATCCACATATTGGATAGATAACAACACATTCAGGGCCATGAAAAGGTAGACCTTCCCCAGTAGTTTTCCTCTTTTAGCCTATGCATTAGCCATATCAGAAATGGAAAGAATCCATTAAATGAGGCTTTTAAAGTTGCTGTCCTTTAATTATACCAAAAAATTAGCCCTAATTTGATAAAATATCAAACAGAAAAACTGATAATCTCATTGATATCTTATAGGCAGAGATGCTATTGAAAATATCCAGCATTTGATAGGGAAGAGGAATGAAGCACATAATAGATTTGAAATTAAAACTCTGAAATTTATAGCATCTGTGTAGCAGTATGTTAGTGAGTTCTAGATCACTGAAAAATGTCAGTAACTTTTATAAATGGCCCAGTCTCTATTAGACCCCTGATGATTATTTAGCTGGTCTAAAACCAGAGATTTTCTCTAACTGCTAATTTAAGAAAAGTAGCTAAATTTTTAAAAGAATGTCTTTTTTCTTTTCCTTTTTTACAGTATGTAGCAGACATAACTAGTTGCCTCCTAAATATCCCCAAAGCTATTTCTTGCCTCCTGTCTTGCTAATAAACCTTGATTTTGTTTGGAATAGTAATTACACAGGTTCATTTCCTGACTTGAGATAAGGTTAAACTAGTCAGAAATTGCATTCTCCTTTGCAGCTACTACATTTTCCAGCTTTCCTTGCAGTATATGAGGTCATAGGACTATGTTATGGACAATGAAAGAGAGATCATGCTAGGAGGCTTCTGGAAAGGATTTGCTTTCCAGGTAAAATTGCAGTTGTGTCACTGCTATCCTGTCCTCCTTCCTTTTTCCTCCTTCAAATGTAGACATGATGCCTGGTGCTATAGCAGCCATCTTGTAACCATGAGAACACAAACCACATGAAACAGAAGAACAAAAGGAGCCACTTTCATATTATCATCATTGAAGATACCACAGATTCCCTATCTTCAGACTTCTTATTACAGTATTAAGTTTTAAGGTACATATTTATTTTGATACTTCAACATCTCTGAAAACAGGAATGTGTCATTGGCTTGGAGAATATAGTGGAGCTCTCTTTTCACCCCTAAGAACTAAGGAAGGAAATGAGGCAGATGGTGGACTAGATGGGTTTTAGCAACATTCTTTAAGGTGGAAATCTACCTACTTTCAAAGTTATCTCTCAAGCTCAGAACCAGTGGCATTGAGTTCTTTAAAAGACTATTTTAAGAATAAATAACTTCTGCTCTTGATGCTAGATAATTTTCAAATTTTGCATTTCATATTTATCCAGACAATTATCTCAAAAACTTTTAAGTGCTTCTTCTCTCTTCTCTATTTTACTGCCTGTAGCACTTCTCAGCTGAAAGGTCTCTTTCCCTCTGCTTTTAATTGTTATTAGGCATTCGCTTACTAAGAAGGATGCGTTTGCTTTACGGCATGGTGTGAGAGATTTCAGTGTGCCCAGACCTCCCCGCTGCAGTGGTGAGAGATTAGATAGCAGTCTGTTCAGCCCTAGACATAACTCAGTAAGTGGCTATTGCAGAAATAATAGCTAAATTTGAAAACCCACTCATAACACTATACTAACCATTCTTCCTCAGGTGAGGAACTAGAAAAGGTGAGAAGCACAGAATCCTCAAGAAGACGTTTTCAGTCTCCTGCTAGCTGAGAGCCCCGCTGCAGTTCTGTTATGCACTGCTCCATTATGGCAAAAGGATGGAGGGGAAGGTTGAAAGGGCTTTTCTAATTAGTGACTGCTGTAATGCCAGTCCGCCTGCTGGCCTTGAAAGTGGAACAAGGCAGGTTAGACATCAAAAGTCAGGGGAAGCCTTAAAGCATCAGAGCTCTTTAACTCCGTTTCTTCTACTCCATCGCAGCGCTATAGCCGGGCAACCCCTCATGGTACACGGCTGTTCGTCTCCCTGTATCTTTATAGGGGTTACTAAAAATCTAGCTCACTGGCCAGCCAACATGGGAATTTTCCTAACTGACTGTCAGCAATGATTCCTAAAGGTCAAACTAACAAGATTCAATTTGTCGAGTTCCTTAGAACAGGTAGGAAGCCCCTGATTTCTTGTCACTTTTAAACAACTGTTCTTGAAGGTCTGGGTGGTTCCCAGAAACCCCTTCCTTTTACTGCAAAGATGAGTCACTGAAAACTCAGTCATCAACTATGATGGGACCGTGCTAACAGAGATCATTGAAATTACCAGATAATCTTCAAACAACCATTTTGTTACTAGCTTTAGCCTGTTGATGTAACAAGTCTTCACTAGATCTGCCAACAACATTTTGCTGATACGAGTTTCAGAAGTGCTAACTTGACGGACGGGGCAAGAATTGAGCAGTGGAAAGGAGACATAGAAGTAAAATTGATTGAATACCCATTCTTGTGTCATAAGTGGATTGTATAGTTTTGTGTTCTTATCAGTAGAACAGTCCAATTTAAAGTATGCCACAGTTTTATCATTTATTTGTAAACCTTAACAGGATAAGAATATCTTTTTACAGAACTTAAACATGATATTAGCAGCAGAAACTGACCTGCTGAGAAATTAATGGGGCTTTCCAGAAGTCATGATGAGTAGTTTCTTAGAGAAGAAGAAAATTTCCAGTTGTAGAAATGCCATGTGGTTTTCCAATCTCTACCATCATCTCTCTCCTAATCTTGAATTTTAAGGCTTGCTGTTCTTTATTCTTTTGATGGACTTTCACTTCTGCCCTGGAGAGTCCATTCTTTCCATATAGATGTACATAAGGGCTACTGCACTGAGGAGAAGACGGTGAGGGAGGCCTTGGGTTTAGAGGTAGGGGCCTCGTAGGGTTCCCTGGGGGTTCTCAGAAAGAGCTCTCGCCTGTGGAAACCCAGGATAAGGTAAATGGGAGAATGGATGTTACAGGAGAATTAGTTTCTAGTATTTATCCTGATCTCACAGTGATCCTCTATAGCTCCTGCAAAGGCAAGAAGGGAATTATTATGGGTTCTGTAGCGACCCAAGCACTGGATGGGAAATTTAAATTCCTGCTGTTAGTTCCAGGTCTGCCACTTACGTGCGTGGCCTCAGGTCCATCATTTTACTTCCTCCATGTCTTCATTTATAAAGTGAATTGATTAAACTATGAGTGCAGCAGTCCTTTTCTGCTCTAACATTTGATGATGATAGAAGCTTTGTGATACACTGGAAAGAGCACATGTACAACTGAACTTCCAGTGTCATTTTGCCAAGCTGAGCTCTCTGAGTTTCAGTTTATTAACAGTAGAATGAAGCAAATAATATTTGCCATGCAGGGCTGTTGTGAAAATGAGAGATGACGTATAATAGGTACCCGACAAAGTGCCCAGAATGCAGGTGGTTTTAAATAAAAGTACTTTTTATTCACTGATGCTGTGACCTACTCCTAAATGGTCTTACACTGCATGGGAGGTCTTAGGCTGATATCTGTCCCCATTGATATGCAGCCTGGAGTGGATGTTACTGCCTGGGAGAGGAAGTGAGTCAAGGTCCTGGCTTTGTGTGCGAATGGAAAGGCAGCTCCGTCCTAGGACCTCAGGGAAGCCCTAAGGGACATTAGTGCCCCTGTGTACAATTTTGCCTCCACCCAATATCTATGGCCCTGAGCGCCTCCCCAGCCCCAACTCAGCTGATTGAATTGTTCTGCTGATGAGGAGAATGTGGAGAAGCATGGCTGGTGGTTTCAGTCAACTTTGGGAAATGCCAAGCCCTGTCAGCTTAGAGGGATTCAAGACTAACTTCCTTGAATACTTTTTCTGACATTCTCAAGTTCTTGTGTTGAGAGTTGGTCAGGACACTGAGAGGTGGGGAGCAGGCAAAAGATAGCTGAAGACATCCACCTAAGCCAGGATCTAATGTTTTGGCCAAGTTGGAATCCTTTGGAAAATGAGTTCCGTCTTAGAGAAAAAAGTCCCTCTTTTCTTAGATTTTCATCAACAACAAACTTCTCTATCATTTAAAGGAAAATGGATCATTTGACACCTTGGAGATTTTACCTGAAGGAAGATAATTGCTTGAATTTTTTTTATGCTTAAGAGCTAAAAGCTATTTAGCAGCCATAAAATTGATAATGTATTTACCTCCCCAGAGCAAAGGATTTTTCATTGTTAACATAGTGCCTAGACCAAAATTGTGTCCTCTAGAGGTCACCAGTGTACCAGATTTGAAGGCCATGGAGGCCTCCAAGATGCTGAGGAAGAGCCAAGTGTCCCACTCATCTCTGAGGGAAAGAGAAAATAAGGCAAATAAATTATGGTAACAGCTGCTCTCCAGCTAGTCTCTTAAGAAGTAGGAAATCTTGTTCGGAATAGTGCACTTTTATTGATTTTTCTGGGTTTATTTTGGCTCTCCTCTGCACTGATCTAACTGGAGGAAACTTATAATTGTTAAATGCTTCCTCACCAATTGCTTCATTTTGGAAGTCAGAGAAGAAGTTTTTCTGTATGGGAGAAAAACTGATATAGAAGTAAACTATTTTAGCCGCCATTAAATGTGTTACTCTCAGTGGTGCTCTGGCCAAGGAGGAGAGTTCCCATATGTCTCCTGGCATGCTGTCCTTAACGGGCATGGGCACACCGGGGTGAGAAGCGTGGGAAGCGGCCCTGTAATTAACTGTTATATAGTCCCTGAGCTGCTTTACGTGGGAGGACACCGTCTCAAGTACTCACATCTCTGCAGCTGGATCAAACTGCACATACAGGGATCATGTTGGTAGTCAAAACATACCTTTCCTTTGGAAGAATTATCAACCAAGAGCCAAGAAGATGGCAATCTGGAGGTCCTAAGGGGACTTTTCTTAGCTGGTTTGCCTTTTTCATTATTCTTATGCTTTAATCTCGTGTGAAGCAAATTGTCTCCCTCACAGAGAACTTGCCTTGAGATAAATACTGTGTCTTGGCCGCTGGATTGAACCAGGGGAGTAAACCACGCGCTGCTGAGAGCCTGGGACATGTTGTGACATAACCCGCTGCCGGTGGCCTGCGTTCCTCACGCTGTGACCTGGGAGTCACCACCAGCGGATCACGGCATTGTTCCTGCCGCTCCAGTTGCTCTCCAAGGAGAGGAATTCCTCCATCAAGACTTTCCCAGGGTCCAGATACTTGCTAGCAGCTGACCCATCAGGAAACCGCCTCTCCCCTCTAGCTTCCCACATTCCTTCCTGAGCATTCCCCAGCCCAGGGTGTGGCCAAGCCTCGGATGATCTGCTGGGGTTGATTGACAAGAAAACAAAGCCTTCCTCTAGATAAGAAACATCACAGAGCTATAGGAAATCTATTTGTTCTGGGTGGAGCTCGCTTTCTTTCTCTCCTTTTTTTTAAATTTAATTTTATTTTTTTATATCTACGTTGCTGACTGTGTAGTTTCTTATCATTTCTTTAGGATGTGTGGAGCAGTCAATCTTCAAACAATGAACTGTGTTTGGGTAACTTTTTCTTTATGGCTAATTCACAAAGGAGGAAAATACTTTGTCCTAGAGGGCTAGGGTGATCTTAGGGCTATTAGATATTTTTCTTGAGCAGTAAAAAGAACAAAGGCAAATTTTCACTACAGTTCAGTTTGAACTGTATTCTTCAGCTCGGTGCCCATTTACATGCTGCAGAGATGGCAGTTGTAGAAAGGATGCCACTGGTCTGTCATTCTGGAGAATCCTTTAGCTTAGATGATATCCTAGGAGGATTGCAGAGTG
The DNA here is from genome assembly GCF_965194825.1 of Balaenoptera physalus. Classification (NCBI taxonomy): domain Eukaryota; kingdom Metazoa; phylum Chordata; class Mammalia; order Artiodactyla; family Balaenopteridae; genus Balaenoptera; species Balaenoptera physalus. The sequence goes on along the minus strand of NC_138890.1, from coordinate 132,725,306 downwards.
TCACGCCATGTTGTAGCTCAGCTAGGTTGAGAATGGTGTCACTGACCCCCCGTCAATGTGGGGCAGACTGAGAGCTTTCCTGGAACTCTGCTGTTTTATCGTGGTTACCAGTTGTGTAATTGTGAGCAAATCTTACGTCTCAGTTATCTTATTTGTAAAATGAAAGGGTTGGACATAATCTCCTCTAAGGTCCATTTTGAAGCTAACATCTACTCAGAGATTAAGGCTGTTCAGTCAAGGGTCAGCTGTACCTTAGCAAGTGTGTTCGTCTCCCAGGGCTGCTGTAACAGCATACCAAAAACTGTGTGGCATAAGAAAAACAAACTTCCTCACAGTTCTGGAGGCTAGACATCCCAAATCAAGGTGTCAGGAGGACCATGCTCTCTGATGGCTCTAGGGGAGAAGGCTTCCTTGCCTTGCTTACCTTCTGGTGTCTTCTGGCGTTCCTTGGCTTATAGATGCATCACTCCAGCCTCATCACTGTCTTCTCCCTGTGTGTCTCCACATGTGAATGTCTGTCTCTGTGTCCAAATTTCCACTTTTTATAAGGACACCAGTCATATTGGATTAATGTGTAATGACCTAATTTTAACTTGATTATTTCTATAAAGACCGTATTTGCTAATAAGGTCGCATTCTGAGATACTGGGAGATTCAGACTTCAACCTATCTCTTGAGAGGACACAAGTCAACCCAGAACAGCAAGCCACTGGAAAATCTTCTCTTTGGCCTCTGGGTCCATTCTTCATGTTGCTTTGTGCCCTGAGAGGCCTACATGCATCACACCAGGGGATCCCTTTGTCCTCTGGCTTCCAGTTGGGTTAGCCAGTGGCAAGAGATAGGATGCAAGGGAAGAGTGGGGTGGGAGTGGGGCATTTATTCCCCTCAGGATGGGAAGGTGTCACCACATCTGGCTGTGTCTTGTGAGGAGACCCTATCCACACAGACTTCTTTACTTCTGGGGACCCTTAAGGGCTTCTGCAAACCTTCAGGCTTAAGGTCAGTAATTCTCTCTCCCTCCCCAACCCCCAGCTTACTTCGGTTTCTCTACCAAAACTTTAACAGTGTTCTTTATTAAACTCTCCTCACACTCCCCACTTTGAGTGGGCCATCTGTTTTCTGCAGGGATCTTAACTCTCTCCACTCTTAATGACTGAATTACTTTTCTAGAAATTCAAGGTGATAATTTGGTCTAGAAGAGTCTGGGTAGGGACCAGCTTTATTGCAATTTGTAGAAACCTGGCTGGGTAACTCCTCGTCCAGAGACTTCCAAAAGACCAGGTCCTTTATAAAGCCAAACTAGCAATGCAGATAAGCAGGCTGGGTGGCTTCTTGGATGACCTAACTTCACACATCTGTAGGTTCATGGCTGCTCTGGAACAGCCTCCAGGGTAGTTTCACATCCCTGAGCCAGGTGGGCTTTCACCTGGTGAGTGAGGGAGACCGTGCTGGCCTGGATATTCTCTGTCTTATCGCTGTCTCCCTGGGGGACTTCACTTCATTTTCCCACCCAGTGATCACATCTCTCTCAATAATGCAATGTCTTCCTTTTAAAAACTTGTTTTGCATTTTACAATTTCAAAGTCTGTTTTAGATCATCTCAGTCCTTGCTAATAAAAGTGCTAGGGAGAGAATATCTGTAGGTCTCTGATTTCAATGGAAAAAGGAGGCACATGCATGGAAGGGACTGGTGAAAATCTCCAGAATGACATGTTCTTAGACTATTCTGTGAAGTCAGTGATATTCTCTCCTCTAACCACTCGAGGAAACTGTGTTTGAGTTGTTTAGTGAATCTCTCTGCTTTCTCAGCTAGTACGTTTATAGGGCTAGTACTCAAACCCATGTTTTCACATTCCACTATTTGCTTCTAAAAAGGTATATTTTTACTCTGGTGTTCATCAGCCTTTAAAAATGAACACCTGTACCATATGTGGTCAGATACTTGGCCTTTACCCTCTCCCACTATCCAAGCTAGTCCTTGGCACTCAGTGTTCTGAAGACACCTATGAACGAAAAAGGCAGAGAAAAAGGCAACCAGGAATGTTGCATAGCTGCTAAACTCCTATCCATTCGTAAACATATGTCTCTGTGTCTGATATTTCTAGGGTTTCTTAGGAGCCCTCAATATTATCTGCTATACTTTAAGTCTGCCTTTTTTTTTTTTTTTTAATGGCCTTCCTTCAATGAGTTTCAGGCTTCTCTATTCTACCCTGGGTGCCTCCACGGTTGTTACTTCTAGTGTTTTGGACCTAGGGTAAAATCTACACCCACATCAATGTGCTAGCAATATCTCTTGAAGCCCATTGTGCTCTGGCTTAGCTGAACTTTGCTGTGGCCATGAAAATGGACATCCAGATTTAAGGGTGGGAATTACACCAAGGAGACGAAATGTCTCTTAAAATGTGCAAGGGAGATGGGCACATTACTAGCAAACAAAGAAACACACTGAGTTGAATACTTGTGGCTGAAGTTTCTGATTAGACTTGGAGAATTCTGAGTTGGTTTGCATTAGAATTCTTATTACCTCTTAAGGGGGAGAAAAAAAAACCTCAAAAAGTAGAAAGTTTTTCTTTGGATATCAAGTAGCTCTTTTCAAATCACATTTGGCCTACCAAAGTGTGAAGGGATAAGCAATGCTTGGATTCTGTTTTCCTTAAAGCCCACGTGGGTTAAGTAAGAAATGGAAAACATCCTACTAAGTGCATCTCGAGTTGTTTTGGATCTCAAACATTAACTCAAACTTAAGATAAATGAGAATGCCCGAGATGGTTTCAGTAGTATTCTGGATATTTTCTAAGTACAGGATTAGCATCACAATTTTATTATGCTGGGCTCAACAGCAGCAAAGTTGTTTTTTGGTTTTTGGTTTTGTTTTTTGTTTTGAAGATGTAAAGTAATACAAAAAAGAAGAAGACTTGGTGAGACTAAGAATAGCCAGCTCTCAAGAACGCTTACTTCTGTTTCACTTTCAGGGTTGAAAGGGTAGAGCAGAAAGAGCCCTCTAAGTGATAGTGTGGGTGATAAGGCAATGGCAGCATGAAGTGTGATCCCTGGGCTGCACAGGAGGCAGGCCTCTGTACTTCCTCATCTTTCTTGTGTTGCATTCCTGCTTAAGCACTTAGCCTGGCTCACCACTGCCCACTGAATCAAGTCTGAGCTTCTCTCTCGGGATTTCACAGCTGTCCAAAATAGGACCCAACCTGGTTTCCTGCTGTTGCATGAAGGATGATATCAGAAGAAAAGCTCACAATTTTATAGGTACTGAACAAGGCCATCCTAGGAAGGGTCAGGTCTCCGTGTCATCCGTGTCAGGAGCTCACTGAGGTGGGAGAGATGCTTATAGACACAGTTTCTGGGGGCGCAGAGACCCCCATAGGGGTTATTAAGGCAGGGCCTGAGGTCCAGCTGCCTGAGCTCAGTAAAAATATAGGGACTTGGCTGCAGGAGCATGGCCCTGCACAAAGGCTGAGAGCAACTAGCAGTTAGGCTTGAGATGCTATTCTTGAAGCTGCTGCGCAAGTGCCTCTGTGATATGAAGCAGGAGTAGTTCTAAAAACTGAGGCATCCTGAAGCCAAAGGTGGGAATCACAAGGCTCCGGTGCTGGAAATTGGGAGGCAGGGGTTGGAGACCCTTCTTTAGTCAAATGGCTTAGTTTCAGTCTAATCTGTGTTCTCTGGGCTCTCGGGACATGCCTGGGCATATCTGACAGATTGGAAGGAAGAACCACAAGGAGTGCGTTTGCATAAAGGACCAAGATGATATCTGGTGCACACGACTTTCATCAGCAGTAGGGTGGGGAGAGTGGGTGAGTATGAATACAATATGGGCTGTCACTCTGTCATTAGCTCAGCTGCCATGGATTTATGTCCGAGTCCTAGGTTAGGTTCAGAGGAAACTGCAAATAAAAACTGGAGGAGTTGTTCTCTTGCAGAATTTGAAAACAAAAATTAGCACTGTTTTGGGACCAATGCATAGAATAATATAAATTTCAGAGAGGTTTTTCTAACTCCATTGTCAAACACAAAGCTTTGCTCACTGGGGGGACTTTTAGATGGAATACTGCCATTTTTTAAAAAAATTGATGAGTCTAGTGTATCAGAAATCTAATCTGGAAAAGACACAGGTAAAGCCTACTTAATGTAAAGTTGTAATAAGTAATTAGATGCATCACTGCATATTCCGCCAAGATACTTATTTCATTTTTCATCTAACTTTAAAAATCACAGGAAATTTTCATTGGGTGATTTATAATGTATTAAATATATTTGTTTAATCTTTATTTCCTTGAAGTATTATGTTTTAAAGAGAAACGTGTTGCCTTAAAAAAAACTGCAATGGGTTTATTACATAATTTAATTCATGCTAACATGCTGACTTCATGTTGTGAAGCACAAAAGCCATAGATCTTGTCTTCTTGGCAATTCTTTCCAGGCAATATAATAGGCATCTACTCTCTTCCTTTGTATGTTTACCATGGACATCAGGAATGATTATTATATTAATAATAGTTAATTATATAATTATATGTATTATGTTATATTGAAAAAAATTACTTTTTTGTATGATCCCCTCTAAGGAAGTCAAAGAGATGGTTAACCATTTTAAAATTTGATTTTTTCTCCCCCAACGGACTAGAATATCAAGAAAAGATTATGAACCAGTCCAAAGAATGGAATCAAAAGTACCGGAGAAAAAAAGAGTACAATTGATTGATGTACTGAATCATCAACTCTACTGATTCCAATAGTTACTGGTTTTGGCTACCCTGCCATTTATCTGAGGTGACCCTAGTGTATAACTCAAGAACCACAATAGAATAGTCTGTCACATGGAAATATTGTACATCCAATACAGGATTTTAAGAATTAAAGAAAACCTGAAATGTTCCTGGTCCTCTAAATGGTATGTTAATGTAGGGGCGTATCCCCAGGCTAATCCTCAGTCTAAAGGCATAAACGCCTCTTGAAACTAGATCAAAATTTACATGGATCAAAGGACCTTTGCCTTGAGACTCCCATGAGAAAGGAATCAGGAGGATGAGACAAAAAGAAAAATATTGTAAATGTAAAATATTAGTGAAGGCTTTGGGTAATGGAGTATTAGAGCTGGGAGGATCTTTGAAATAAGGGGACTAACTATCCAGTTTCTAGGACTCATCAAGAAAAAATGGGAGAAGACTCAAATCCATAGAATTAGAAATGAAAAAGGAGAAGTAACAACTGATACTGCAGAAACACAAAGGATCATGAGAGATTACTGCAAGCAACTATATGCCAATAAAATGGACAGCCTGGAAGAAACGGACAAATTCTTAGAAAAGCAAAACCTTCTGAGACCGATCCAGGAAGAAATAGAAAATATAAACAGACCAATCACAAGAACTGAAATTGAAACTGTGATTAAAAATCTTCCAACAAACAAAAGCCCAAGACCAGATGGCTTCACAGGTGAATTCTATCAAACATTTAGAGAAGAGCTAACACCCATCCTTCTCAAACTCTTCCAAAATATAGCAGAGGGAGGAACACTCCCCAACTCATTATACGAGGCCAACATCACCCTGATACCAAAACCAGACAGAGATGCCACAAAAAAAGAAAACTATAGGCCAATATCACTGATGAACATAGATGCAAAAATTCTCAACAAAATACTAGCAAACAGAATCCAACAGCACATTAAAGGAACACACACCATGATCAAGTGGGGTTTATCCCAGGAATGCAAGGATTCTTCAATATATGCAAATCAATCAATGGGATATACCACATTAACAAATTGAAGGAGAAAAACCATATGATCATCGCAATAGATGCAGAAAAAGCTTTCGACAAAATTCAACACCCATTTATGATAAAAACCTCCAGAAAGTAGGCGTAGAGGGAACTTTCCTCAACATAATAAAGGCCATATATGACAAACCCACAGTCAACATCGTTCTCAATGGTGAAAAACTGAAACCATTTCCACTAAGATCAGGAACAAGACAAGGTTGCCTACTCTCACCACTATTATTCAACATAGTTTTGGAAGTTTTAGCCACAGCAATCAGAGAAGAAAAAGAATAAAAGGAATCCAAATTGGAAAAGAAGAAGTAAAACTGTCACTGTTTGCAGATGACATGATACTATACATAGAGAATCCTAAAAATGCTACCAGAAAACTACTAGAGCTAATTAATGAATTTGGTAAAGTAGCAGGATACAAAATTAATGCACAGAAATCTCTTGCATTCCTATACACGAATGATGAAAAATCTGAAAGAGAAATTAAGGAAACACTCCGATTTACCACTGCAACAAAAAGAATAAAATACCTAGGAATAAACCTACCTAAGGAGACAAAAGACCTGTATGCAGAAAACTATAAGGCACTGATGAAAGAAATTAAAGATGATACAAACAGATGGAGAGATATACCATGTTCTGGGATTGGAGGGATCAACCTTGTGAAAATGACTCTTCTACCCAAAGCAATCTACAGATTCAATGCAATCCCTATCAAACTACCACTGGCATTTTTCACAGAACTAGAACAAAAAATTTCACAATTTGTATGGAAACACAAAAGACCCCGAATAGCCAAAGCAATCTTGAGAAAGAAAAACGGAGCTGGAGGAATCAGGCTCCCTGACTTCAGACTATATTACAAAGCTACAGTAATCAAGACAGTATGATACTGGCAGAAAAACAGAAATATAGATAAATGGAACAGGATAGAAAGCCCAGAGATAAACCCACACACATATGGTCACCTTCTCTTTGATAAAGGAGGCAAGAATATACAGTGGAGAAAAGACAGCCTCTTCAATAGGTGATGCTGGGGAAACTGGACAGCTACATGTAAAAGAATGAAATTAGAACACTCCCTAACACCATACACAAAAATAAACTCAAAATGGATTAAAGACCTAAATGTCAGGCCAGACACTATAAAACTCTTAGAGGAAAACATAGGCAGGACACTCTATGACATAAATCACAGTAAGATCCTTTTTGACCCACCTCCTAGAGAAATGGAAATAAAAACAAAAATAAACAAATGGGACCTAATGAAACTTAAAAGCTTTTGCACAGCAAAGGAAACCATAAAACAAGACCAAAAGACAAACCTCAGAATGGGAGAAAAATATTTGCAAATGAAGCAACTGACAAAGGATTTATCTCCAATATATACAAGCAGCTCGTGCGGCTCAATATTGAAAAAACAAACAACCCAATCAAAAAATGGACAGAAGATCTAAATAGACATTTCTCCAAAGAAGATATACAGATCGCCAACAAACACATGAAAGGATGCTCAACATCACTAATCATTAGAGAAATGCAAATCAAGACTACAATGAGGTATCACCTCACACCAGTCAGAATGGCCATCATCAAAAAATCTACAAACAATAAATGCTGGAGAGGGTGTGGAGAAAAGGGAACCCTCTTGCAGTGTGGTTGGGAATGTAAATTGATACAGCCACTATGGAGAACAGTATGGAGGTTCCTCAAAAAACTAAAAATAGAACTACCATACGACCCAGCAATCCCACTACTGGGCATATACCCTGAGAAAACCAGAATTCAAAAAGAGTCATGTACCACAATGTTCATTGCAGCTCTGTTTACAATAACCAGGACATGGAAGGAACCTAAGTGTCCATCGACAGATGAATGGATAAAGAAGATGTGGCACATATATACAATGGAATATTACTCAGCCATAAAATGAAACGAAATTGAGTTATTTGTCGTGAGGTGGCTGGACCTAGAGACTGTCATTCAGAGTGAAATAAGTCAGAAAGAGAAAAAGAAATACCCTATGCTAACACATATGTATGGAATCTAAAAAAGAAAAAAAAATGGTTCTGAAGAACCTAGGGGCAGGACAGGAATAAAGACGCAGACATAGAGAATGGACTTGAGGACACAGGGAGGGGGAAGGGTAAGCTGGGACGAAGTGAGAGAGTGGCATGGACATATATACCCTACCAAGTGTCAAATATATAGCTAGTGGGAAGCAACTGCATAGCCCAGGGACATCAGCTCGGTGCTTTGTGTCCACCTAGAGGGGTGGGATAGGGAGGGTGGGAGGGAGACGCAAGAGGGAGGAGATGTGGGGATGTATGTATATGTATAGCTGATTCACTTTGTTATACAGCAGAAACTAACACACCATTGTAAAGCAATTATACTCCAATAAAGATGTTTAAAAAAGTAATGGATATTTTATTATATTTATTTCTAGATACTTCATAGTTTGGCAGTTGATTGGAAGTAGTATATTTTTAAAAAGTGTATTTCAAATGACTTCACATGACTTCCAATGGTTATATAGGGAAGAAGGCAATTGATTTTGTATATTGATGCTTTTTATCCATCTAGCAAACTTGCTGAAACCCTTGTAAGTTCTAATAGTTTGTCTGAAATTTATCTTGTATATGTGTCACCTTTTCTTTATCCATTCTCTGTTCTTGAATAGTCAAGACTAAGATTTGTCTATTGTCTTTACAGGTATCTTTTTATCTCCCTGACCTTCAAAAAATATATTCTGAGAATCTGTGATTAGCTTGTGAGTTTAATGCATGTAGTTCATTTATTGCAATTGCTAATATATTTGGATTCATGTTTAGAAGCAGCATAAAATAGTAATTACTAGTATAGACTTTAGTGTATACTTTGTATCTTTCCACTCTGTCACTTACTAGTTTTAGCTGTTGATCAAATTATTTAACCTCCGTATGCTTCACTTTTCTCGTCTGTAAAATAACAGTAATAATATCATAGGACTCTTGACTGAGTTACTGTGAAGAATAAAGGAACTGATATTTGTAAAACACTTAGAGTGGTGCCTGGCACATAAATGCCCTAATTGTTAGTTATTATTCGTATTATCTTATTAATATTTTTAGGCTTTTTATTTGATCCTCCCTCCTTTCCAATATTTTACTGGATTAACTGAGTTTCCTTTATTCCAGCCCTCCCTCCTACTCACGTGACAATGATTTGGAAGTTTTCTATTTCTTAGAAATAATCAATAGCTTCTCTGAATATTTTAACTCTATCACCACTTTGGTATTTTATGTTATTTTTAAGGATTTTGGATTTGCTAAATTTTTGATCCCCCAAATTAGTTGTCATTTTATTTTTATGCATTCAAATGCATGCTTAGATTTATTAAAATGTTTGCTAATGTCCTTGTTCATCTTTATTCTAGGATCTCATTCCTTCTTTGTGTTAAATTTCCTTCTTTAAATCTTTAAAAATATTTTTAAATTTTTAAAATATTTTTTTCACAGAAGGTCATTTAGTAATTAATGTTTCTTTTCCCTCCCTCCCTCCTTCCCTTCCTCCTTCCCTCCTTCCTTCCTTTCTTCCTTCCTTTATTTTTGGAAAATATCTTGATTTTCCCCCTCACCCTTAAATGACAATTTAGCCGGGCAGACAATTCTAAGTTGCCAGTTATTTTCTCTCAGCACTTTGAAATATCACTTTGCCTGTGACTGTTCTTGGGAAGCCTGCCATCAGTCTAATTCTTGTTCCTTTTAAGATTGTCTGCCTTTGATCTTAGGTTACTTTAAAAATCTCTTTATCTTTGGTGTTCTGAAGTTTAATTGTGGGTGTGTCTAGGTGTGGATTTATATTTATTTCTTTTTACTGGTACTCAGTATATTTCCTAATCTGACAAATATTCCTTAAATTAGTTATAGAAAATTAACCACCCTTTCATGCTTGAATAGTGCCATTTTCCAATGCTTTCTATCTTATAGAACTCCTAATAGATGCATGTTGTGTTTTCTTACTTCTACCCTTAATTTTTCTTTTACATTTTGGGGAGTCACTGAAGCCCTAAGTTGACTTGATCTTAGGACAGTTTTGATTGTATCTACAAGGGTTATGATTTTGTTTTTCCAGTCCCAGGCACAAAATATGTGTTCAATAAATGGTATCTATCTATTACTATGTACATCCTCAGTGTATTTTCAAGTACATAAAATTTTTCTTTTCTTTCCTTGCCTATTCCTTCATGTCATTTATTTGATTTGGGGGAAAGGGAAGATAAAACTTTCCCCTTGTTTTCTATTTTTCAGTATTTTTTAATGTACTTATGTTACTTTTAAAAGACAATGAAAGTTTAAAATAGAATTTTCAGGAGCTAGATGATTGGATTTTTAAAATTTCATGTCCAAGTGTTTCTAGATAATTATCTCTTTTGTTCTTCCATTGCTTTGTGTCAGCCTTTCAATAAGCCTGCAAAAACAAGATATGTCTGAAAGTCTTTCACTCTATTTCCTGCTTCTGAAGTGTGAATGCTTTAATTATTTGAAACTCTCTGAGGTCTCCTTCAGAGAGGGCTGTCAGAACATTGCAGTTTCACTCGTGAAAATCTCTCTTGGGCCCAGCACAAGGTTTGTGATTTAATGAGATATGCATTTCAAACGATGTAACAGCAACTTGGTAGGTATTTAAGAGCAAAACTTTGATAAAGGTTATGTGTTCCTCTGGGGACCTTTGATTTTTCTGGTTGAAGTTAATTCCTAGGAGGGTGTTTATTATGAGACTGACACTCATTGCCTCAGACTTATAAATGAGTTTTCTCATCTTGCAGGAAAACGGAAGTTTCACCTCTCACTTTGCTTTCCTATTTGGAAGGAATATAGGACTTTCCAAAGCCAGGGGTAAACCACATGCCTTCTTGGAACTCTTGGAATATCCTTTGAGATAATGGATTTGTATATCAATGGTCATAGCAAGGCATAGTGTGTAATCATGCCTATAAGCAGATAGACTAACGGTTGGGCGACCTCTGAGAAGTTATCTGGTCCAACTAGATTTTACAGATGAGAAATCTAAGATCCAGAGAGTTAACTGGGTTCCCTAAGACCACCAAGCAGATTACTGTTGACTGGAGTACTCGTTTTCTTGACTCCTGGTCCAGCACTCGTTCCATGTTATAGAAGAGTCTGTGTTTTCTCGACATTATTTTGGAGAGTTCCTTTTCTTTGACTGACTTCAAAGGAAAAACGAAATTCTTAATTTAAGCTTCTGCATTGCACAAGACAACATTTAAGACATAATATGATACAGATATCCCTTATTATCTGAACTCTCGTTCTCTAAACACAGGAACTGTATAGATTCAGAAAAACATTTTTGAGATGGGACTGGTATCCCTTGCTATCCATACTCCTCCCACTGGTATTAAAATGATGGAAACCAAATACTGTAGATTCACTCAGTAGCTGAACTTACTTTCCTAATTCTTCCTCATGCACCAACTAGATTTAAAAATAGGGTTACTTTGATTTGCAATAGGACGAATATAAGAAGATTATGTATTTCAACAATTAAAGAATCTCTGAATTTTAAGGAATACCAAAGATCATCTAGTTCAAACACATTTTTTTTTTCTGAAGAAGGCATTTAATAACTATTGCATTTGACCCAATTTACTTTCTCAGTTGTAGGGGACCGGGGACCAGCATCTGGAAGCTCTAAGGTAGTTGGCCATTGCTGTACACAGAGGCTGACTTGAATGGCCTACTTCTGTCAATGACCGCTTCTAGTGACATTGTTCTCAGTAGTATCACCTAAAAATGTTATAGCATCAAATCAAAGATCATTTTTAGTCCTTATCTTATGGGAATTGTTGATCCTTATTTCTACTGTCTTGACTTCTATGATATCCACACTATTTGGTTCTCCTTGAAACTGTCTGATGGTTTCTCCTCTGTTTCATTTGTAGAATTTTCTGCCTTCTTTCACCTCTTGAATGTTAGTCTTTTTAGCTCTCAACGTTCTGTTCTCATCCTGGTTCTTCTCACTCTATGTAATGTTCCTATGTGCATACCAAATACTTAATATACATTTGATCCATTAGACAAGAAAATAGATGATTCCATTTATTCTTAATATTTTTATTACCACCTATATTCTGATAACTCCAAATTCTGTATAATTTTGATGATCTGGACTCTCACACACACATATATATCAACATGTTAGATCTCCATGTATATGTTACCTAGACACTTCTAACTCAATACGTAAAATAAACTCATCTTCAGTATTCTCTCAGTTGAAGGACCCACCCATTTACCCAAGTTAGAAACTAATCACCCTTTTTCTTCTGCTCTCTTACCAACTCCAATCCAACCTACAGTAAGTCCCCTACATACAAATACGGACAAGTTCCGTTCTGAGAGTGCGTTCGTAAGTCCAACAAAGTTAGCCTAGGTACCCAACTAACACAACTGGCTGTATAGTACTGTACTGTAATAGGTTTATAATACTTTGCACACAAATAATACATAAAAACAAACACAAAAAATAAAGCATTTTAAATCTTACAGTACAGTACCGTGAAAAGTGCAGTAGTACAGTATAACAGCTGGCATACAAGGGGTAGCGTCGAGTGAACAGACAAAAAGTTACTGACTGGAGGAGGAAGAGGAGGCGGGAGATGGCAGAGCTAAAGGATCATCAGCAACAGGAGACGGAGGGCAAGCTGCAATTTCACTCATGCCTGACGTTGTTGGCACAGGTTCTGGTTCCTTGCTGGATTCAATTCTATCTACCCTCTTGAAAAAACGGTCCAGTGATGTCTGGGTAGTAGCTCTTTTTTTCTCCTCATGGTAGCACTGGGTTGCATTCTGAATGGCTGCTGCAACCTTTGTGTACCATTCTGTGTTCAGGTCCTGTGCCTCAAAAACTAACAGTGCCTCCTCAAATAAAGAAATCCCCTTGCCATTTCCTGTGTTGTGAATCTCTTTGATTCTACAGTTACTTCTTCTTCCTCTTTTTGCTCCACTCTCTCAATTATTTTCACTTTTGTTTTCATTGTTATCTCTTGGCGCTTCTTAGCAGTACCAGCTACATCACCGCTGCTTTTGCTCTTCTTTTCGGACATCCTAGGCTTGAAATAAAGATACTGTACTACTGTACTCTATATGGTACTGTACAGTAAAGTACACAAAAGCACAACTACTTGTAGAGGATGCACGCACGTGACAATGTACACCAGATACTTGAACTAACTTACGTGATTGGACACGTGAACACACATTTGCATCTTTGAAAGTTCACAACTTGAAGGTTCGTATGTAGGGGACTTACTGTATTACAAAATTCTGTCAATGCTTTCTTCTAAGAAGTTCTTGCATTCATTTTGTTCTCCATCCTTATTATCAGCTCTGGTGAGATTTTCATCATTTCTTTTTGTGGTTACTTCAAGAGCCTCCTAACCTGCATCTTTGCTTTTGGATATGGTCTTTCAAATCCCATTCTCTGTACAGATACCACAATATCAGTATCTGAAACATACATCTGATTCTATTCTTTTTTTTTTTTTTTCTATTTTCAACAACTCTCCATTTTCCAGTGGATAAAATAAATCTAAGGTCCTTACCATGTCCCACCAGACCTTCCTTTTGAACCTCGTAAGCTTTATCTTACAACACTGTGTCTCTCACTTCATGCTTTAGCTGCACGTTATTGCTTGTATCTCTCATCCAGAAACCATGCTACTCTTCACTTTCAGGCCTTTATTAATGCCACCTTTTCCTTCTCCTCCTCTCTTCTACCTGTTCCTACTTATTTTTTATGAATCAACCCTAGAAGACTTCTACGAAGCCACCATGAAGGCTTTAATGATTTCCTAAGTTGAATTATATGCTTCTGCATACTCACAGTCACTGTTACTTCACTTATGACATTGTTTTATGACGGCCTGTTTACATATCTGTCTCCCCTACGATACAGGAGTCTTTAAGTGTGTGTACTGTGTCCTTTTTATTTCTATTCCCAAGACCTGGACTAATGCTTGAAACATAGCAGACCCTCAATAAATATCTGTAGGATGAATGCTAGTGAGAGAGGAAGGCTTTTGTTAGCCTTCATCCTATAAATCCAGAAGACTCCAACCTGGCAGCAGTAGAGGTTGGGTGGTTTATTCTGCGAGCTTTATTACTGGCTTGATCTGTGATCTCTCAGATTTATGGACTGTGGAGCAAGGCAAATGTGGAGAGGGATAAGCCCTTCGGTACGTTCTTGTTTACCCTGGTAAGAACACAATTCTGTTCATTCAACTGCTTAAATATTTCTGAAATGTGTTCACTATTTTAAATCCAGACTACCACATTGCGTGCCCTGGTGCCTGAGCAGACCCTCCATAACTGGTATCTTTGCCTTAAGTCTTGTCTCTTCTAATTCTTCTCCCACATATACTGTAACCTCAGTAATCTTTCTCAGACGCTAAAATTCTTTATTGGGTTTCAAAGCTCTTAGACAGAAGTCCAGACTCCCTAATGCAGCATATAATAATTGCATTTTATGATCTGACCCTTGCTTATTTCTCCAACCCATGGCTCACCATGCTGTCCTGGCTCATCTGGGCTCCTGTCAGACTGAATGGTTTTTGGTTCATTTGACCTGCTTTATTTCACTTACTTCTGGGTCTTTGGATTTTGCCTGGGACACTCATCCTTTTTACTCCCATCCTCATTTCCAAGTTAACACTTAACTCATCATGCAGGTCATAGCTTAGGTGTTAGCTTCCTCCAGAAAATCTTCCTTGATGTCTGAAACCAGGTTAAGAATCTTCTCCCTCTCCTTCTCTACCAGTTTTTCTGCCCATAGTCTCTTGCAACACTCCTGAACTTCGCTCTTATATAATATCACACTACCATAATTGCCTTTCTTATTGTCTTGGTGACCTACTAAACTAAGTCCTGAGAAGGCAGAAACCATGTCAGTTGTGTTCCTTGTGGTATCCTCAGCACCTAGTACAGGAACTTGTACAAATTGGTGCTGAATATTTATTGAATGAATGAATGAATGTGTGAATATAAAGCCATTTTATTTTTTATTTTTTTATTAAAGCATAATTGATTTACAATATTGTGTTGGTTTCGGGTGTACAGCAAAGAGATTCAGTTATACATATGTATATATATTCTTCAGTTTCTCTTCCCTTATAGGTTATTACAAAATACTGAGTATAGTTCCCTGTGCTATAGAGTAGGTCCTTGTTGGTTATCTATTTTATATATAGTAGTGTGTATATGTTAATCCAAACCTCCTATATAAAGTCATTTTATATTATTCACTGGATTTCATCTTGCCATGCTGTTGAGAAATTATAGGATAATAACAACTGGAACTCTGGAGTTAATTTTTTTTTTTTTTTTTAACTAGCTGCACATGAGACTGTTTCTGACAGTCCTGTGTTTGTTGTCGTCTTTAGGTGTACAATGAGAAACCTGGGTTTTGTGACATCTGAGTCTCTTCCCGACTTAGTGAGTCTGTCTGTATCTCTGACTAACCAAAAGCATGAAGGCTTTTATCAAAATAAACCACTAATAAGGGGAATCTGGTGACTGATGGAGATAAGGTAGGTAATCTCATTTATACTTCTGTATGGTGGAAAGTCCCTTCTCTCTAGCAAAGGGAGTGGGTGCCTCTAAGTCACTGGCAGTGGTCTAATATGCCAAAAATAGCTTTCTGGAACCATCATGGATTTGGTCTGGTTTCATGACCAGAAGGTGGGCTCAGGAAGATGAGGTGTTAAGTATTGTTGAAGAGCATTTTATATTCTTGTGAGGTGTAGGGCTGAAATTTATTAGTGACTCAGCAAGGTTGCCCTATTTTTAGGCCTAAAGGTTAGCTTGCAACACTTCAGAGAGTGGGAGACGGGGAGGAAGTGTTACCAGCTCAACTGAGTCTTGTTTTATTTATAAATACTGTGTTGATTAATTTTAAATTGGTTATATTTAATTTGGGACCTGAAATAGATCAGACCCCCTTCTTAGTTCCCTCTTGAGTCAAAAGAGACCAAAATAAGAATTTACATATGCATTACCAAAAGTGGGTGTGCTGTGTTTGTGGCTTTATTTGTTGAATTGGGTACTAATGGAATACATAGAAAAATATACCTTTCCTTTCTTGCAAATGAGTCAAGCGTCCAAGGATTTGTCCCTTAAGAAACTCATTTTATCTCCTATTTCTCCTGTAGAGAAAAAATCCTTAACTGTAGCTTGCCCAGTTATTTCTCATGTGTGAAATTGGTCATTAGAAGGTCTGGGGAGGGAAATAATGACTCAATCTGGATGAATCACTGCCACTCATGTAAATTGAGGAGCGTGGGTTTCATGACCTCGTATACTGAGTCCAGAAGGTCTGTGAGGGTGAAAATTTGCCTCCAGATAAATTCTAATGAGGTGAGTTTGGCAAATGATCACGTCGTAAACAAACTTTCTTCCTAATTCATACTTTGTTTGGGTCAGTAGTATTAATTGTGACAGACGAATATTATTACTGGTATATTGCATTTAGACAACTGGAGTTTGGTCAAAAGAAACCTTGACTTAGAGTGACAAGAACTGGCCTCTGCCTCAAGTTGTGTGATTTTGGGCAATCAGTTAAAATATTTGAGCCTCAATTCGTCATCTTTAAAATGAAACTAATTTGAACGTGACACAGAGGTCAGGAAAAATATCATGTGTTGATGGAAATTTTTTGGTGTAATTGGCTAAACTAGGAAACTCAAAGGTGTTGTAACGTGTGTTATGGTTAAATCTAGTCAACAAGCTATACCCCCAAATTTACATACATGTACACACACACGCTTCCTAGTTTTTTTCAGGTTCTATTTTCCATGTACTTTCATGATGGATTTGTATACACTTCACCCAACATCCAGGTGGCAATTGACAAATTCATAAGTTTAGTTTCTTTTTAATGTACATAACTGCCATATCCATGTGGGAGGATGAACTAAGATTTACTGTGCATCTATTCTAGGTTAGATGAAAACTCAGTGTGGTACATAAATTACCTTCAAATCGATATCCGGAGGCAGGCATTACTCTGTTTCAGCCAGGATAATAATTATGAGGGAAATAAAGGGTGAAAGTTCAGATCCTGGAGTCAGGTTGCAGTTTCCAGACCTGAATAGCATGTAAATGCATATAAGAGTTTTAATGTCATTTCAGAATTTTGTATCTCACATTTATTTATTCTTCTACTCTGTCCCTGCTCCTCTCTCCAGAGGCCACTCGTGTTATCAGTTGTTTTATGTATTCTTCCAGGGATTCACAAGAATAGATATACCACGCTCATGTACACAAGCAATATCTCCTTTTATTATTTTTATCTTAAATAATAGCATACTTTACTAGTTGTTCCACTCCCTAATTTTTTTTGCTTCACAGTGTACCTTGAAGATGATTCCATATTAAGTATATAAAGAGCTTCCTCATTCATTTTGAAGACTGTATAGTATTCTGTTGTATGGATGTGTATGTGTGTGTGTGTGTGTGTGTGTGTGTGTGTGTGTATGCATGTTATTTCTGATTGTTTTCTCTTACAAATAATGCAACAAAGAATAACTTATACATACGTTATTTCAAATTTGTAAGATATATTTATAGGATAAATTTCTGAAAGAGGAATTGCTGTGTGTAGGTGATATGCATTTGAAGTTTGTATAGATATAGCCAAGTTTCTTATAATAGGGTCATGCTGATTTGCACTTTGGCTAGTCATATGTAAGTGTGCCTGTTTCTCTACACCATCACCAATGGGATACATTATCCAATTTTTTTCCCTCATCTTATAAGTAGAAAATTATATGTCAGTGCAATTCTAATTTGTATTTCTTATTGTAAGAGAAAGAGACAACTTTTCATGTGTTTAATAATCATTTGATTATTTTTTGGCTGCCCGAAGGAATGTTTCTTTATATTTGAACTCCTTTTAACTGGGATAGGACTCATGTGGACTTGGCTGGGTCAATATTCCCAAAATGATGTGCCATATCAATATTTAATTTTTTTAAGTATTCCTTATTTTTAGAAATGTTTTATTGAATTTTTGAAACAAATTTATCATGTTTAATTTCCAGATGTCTTCTTTGGGCATCCCAATTATGTATACGTTGAATCCCCTTTATCTATCCTTCTTGTCATTTTCTCTCAAATTTTAAACTATTATGATTTACTTTTTATTTTTCTTGTTTCACATCAATATCTACTTCTGTCCTTGTGTTTTTAATACTATTTATTCTCTCATATTTCTTCCAATTTTGTCTTCATTTTAATATTTTGTTTCTTCTTTTCTGAGCTCTTCAGTTCATGTTTTGTTTCCTTTAGTGTCAGCATCTCATCCTGAAACACATATATTTTTGTTTAGTCTTTTTTTATAAGGATGATTAATTAATTAATTTTGGGGAACAATTCCTGGTGGAATATTTTGTGATAATTTTTATCTGTTCTGTAATATTTTTTTCTGGTGGCTCTTCTTTATTTGACTTTTGTTTCATATTTTTCTTTCTCCATTCCTGTAGGATTTTTGTATAGATACTGTGCTGGTCTTTTATGTTCACTATTCATTCATAAAGGAAGTGAAGTTTTTCTGGGTCAGGTATTGACAGAAAATTCATGTGGAGTTGGCACTATATTCCAGGCTACCTGGGACTTCCTAATGATCCATGAACTTGTGGGGTGTTTATATAGCAATTACTTTTCCCAGCCTTGGCATTGTTTATGATGTGAGTTCTGTCTTCTGCTTTGTTGGTACAGAGACAGCTTCCTGAAAATATTACTTGTTTGTGTGATCATTTTTTTTAGCCTCACCCTTATTTACCTCTTCCCCCAGTGTGTATAACACCATCCTGCTGTTAAAAACAAAGGCTTTAGCAATCAGGACACAGGTTATATTCCTCTCTTTTAAAAAAACTGTTTTTACTATTTTTTTTTTTCCTGAGACCTACTGCCATGATTTCCTCTACCTGATTCTTCCTTCATGTGCCCTTGCTTTATTCCCATGTGTGAACAGCCCCCAAACCTATCCTGTATTTTTAGAGATTTTTATCTGTTTCCATTTTTACCAAAAATGGAATTTTAATTTTGATTTTTAGCTCTCATTCTGTGGAATAGAAGAAGTAAATGCCCACTTTACTCTGCCATCATTAGATTGAGTATCCTTTGCATTATTCTTTGGGATTTTTTAAACTTTTCAAAAAAACTAGGCATGATTCTTGATATTTCAGCCCTTATTAATTAGTTTATTTTGATTTAGCCCAAGGTGTCCAGTTGCTTAACAGACTTCCTCAGAGGAATTCTACCAATACCTCAAATTTACAATGTTTAGAGATAAATTCAACCTCTTTTTTCACAATACTGATTTTTCTGGAATTATTAAACCTCCCCATCAGCAGGCTTCAAACACTACCACTGTGCTTTACTTACTTATGTGTTCCTCATCCCACACCTGTGTAATTGGTCACCAACTTCTGTAACAACTGCAACATTAATTATACCCTGCTATGTAGGAGACAGTGTGATGGGTAATGGATAGTAATGCCCTTGGACTTGAGTTAAAGGTATTTCTGCCTTGGAGCCCTTAAGCTTTTGAGAACCCTGCGTGTCCTAGATCCACATTCAGAATGATTTTAAAACTCACAGGCATCTCTTTCGCTTAGGGTCTGGAGCTCAGCACCTGTACAAATGTTCTTGTGGCCCAAAGAAATGCTTTTCCACGTCTCTTAACCTATTTCCTTGAAAGAAAAAGTACTCCAAAACCACAAAAGCTGGTGGATTCTGCCACTGCTGTGTTGAATATGGACACTCCTTCAAAGTAGGAAGGATGCCAATGCAGGGGACATGAGTTCGAGGCCTGGTCTGGGAAGAGCCCACATGCTGCCGAGCAACTAAGCCCGTGCGCCACAACTACTGAGCCTGCATGCCACAACTACTGAAGCCTGGGCATCTAGAGCCCATGCTCCGCAACAGGAGAAGCCACCACAATGAGAAGCCTGCACACCACAACAAAGAGTAGCCCCTGCTCACGGCAACTGGAGAAAGCCCGCACGCAGCAACGAAGACACAATGCAGCCAAAAGTAAATAAATTAAAAAAAAAAAAAAAACCCTATAAAAAGGGCCAGCCTTGCTTCTTGCCAGAGAGGCACTATACTAATTTAATTACTAAGCACCTGGAGTCAGAATACCAGAGCTCAAATCCTGACACCACCACTTATCAGCTGTGTGACCCTCAACAAGGTTCCTGACCTTTCTATGCCTCCTCTGTAAAATGGGGATAATAACAGCACCATCATTGGGTTAGGTTAATTAATGAGATAAAACATATAAAAGACTTGCGCAGGGCATGAGCACAGGAAGCCCTCAATAAATGTTATTATTTCCAGAGAAAAATGCCCCAAAGCCAAGGAGCAATATACCTGAGGATTCTTGCAAAAGGTTATCATTAAACCCAAAATTCTAACACATTTGGGCTCTGGACTTGTGCATACTATAGATAACAGTAGTAATAAAAAAAAAATAATAATAATTCATGCCACTCTTATACTTATAGGTCTAGCTGTAACATGGTGAAGCCAGTTCTTTACATTAGCGACTAAGTGGAGGTTGAGCACTAAATTTCAAATAGTCTTATTTTTATAAAAATACTTCATAAGAATAAATTAAAATTTTTCAAAATTAGTCTTTAGCTTTATTAAACTAATAAATTTTTGATATTCATTTATTGTAACGTGTTTTATCTCATAATTTTGAATATTTAAAAAGTGAAATAACTATTTTTGAAGATATATATGAAAAATACTTCACTTATTTATATTTGTTTTCATATGTAATTTTGACAAAAATACATTCACATTTTGGAAATTATCATGTTTATATTTTTAATCCTTTCTATTAGTTGATGTCAATAGAACATAAATTATGTAAAAAAATCTTGATTCAGCAACATAATTAGTGAGCCTGTTGAAATAAAGGCAAGAAAAATAAATCTATTAAAAATATGTACTAGTTTATGAATTGTACATATTTTTACTTCATTACTCATCAAAACATTGTTGATCCATCAATAGAATACTTGGATATGTACAATAGTAAGTAAATTTAGTTGTCTTTTTAAATTTTGCTGACTCTCAGTCATATAAAAACATAACTTGCAGGACTCCCCTGGTGGTGCAGTGGTTAAGAATCTACTGCCAATGCAGGGATCATGGGTTCGAGCCCTGATCTGGGAAGATCCTACATGCCGTGGATCAACTAAGCCCATGCACCACAACTACTGAGCCTGTGCTCTAGAGCCTGCGAGCCACAACTACTGAGCCCGCGAGCCACAACTTCTGATCCTGCGAGCCACAACTACTGAAGCCCGTGCACCTAGAGCCCATGCTCCGCAGCAAGAGAAGCCACCACAATGAGAAGCCCGCCCACTGCAACGAAGAGAACGAAGAGCAGCCCCCGCTCGCCACAGCTAGAAGAAAGCCCACGCACAGCAACGAAGACCCAACGCAGCCAAAAAAAAAAAAAAAAAAGCTGTGTGTGGTTTTACAGTCACAGTGTGAACCAAACTTTTTTTCCTGCATGCCCATCATTAAATGAAATAAATGTATTGGCAAAAGCCAGAGGAATCTTGAGAAACTTGAGCAGTTGTCATTTCCAGGAATAGAAAAACAAAACACTGGCTGTTAGAAAATAGAGTTTTGAAAAATCCTTTTATGAGTGATTCTGTTTTCTGTTGAATATATATATTAGAAATATTAGTCTGGAGCCTGCTGTGTGGAAAAGAAAGCTTTGAAAATGTTACAGACTGTGTTCCATTGCTCAGAAAATAAGAAGAAAATGTCATTTTTCCACGTCTTAAGACAGCCTCATACTATTTCTTGATTATTTTCCTCACTCCATGAGTGAAGGTCAAAGATTAACTCAAAAATATTTCAAAATATTGTAGGTTAAGGTTGGAGAAAAAATTGCTATCGAATCTTTAAGAAAGGTATCATTTGGATGTAAATTTTTAGGGGAATGAAAAATAAAAACCAGAGAGTGGATTATAGCATAATACTAGCTATTCTTGATCAGAAAGGACAGTAGGTTACGTGCATGGCTATTTACTTTAATTTTTAAAAACTGTATCCAGGAGGTCTACATTATTTTCAAGAACTGGAAAAAATAATTAAGCTTGCTGAAATGACTTCTTGTTTAATTTGCTGCTTCGTATAGTGTTCAACTCACTACTTATGTGCTTAAAGATATATTTCCAGCTACCTAGAGCAGAAATGTTACTAAGGGAGACCAACTAGGAATTGTTAACTGACAAGTAGCTATAAGTAGGTACCTCGAATAGATGCTGTTTGAAAGGCCCTCATGGGAGGTGAGGAGGGGAGGAGAGCAAAATTTTGATTTGGACTACTTTGTAGTTTTTAATTGAAAAGGTATTCCCTAATTAGTAGAATTACTACAGATATATCCAAGAGAGTCTACATAGTTCTCATTTATTCCCCTTTTCTTTGACTTACTGCCTCAAAGTTTTAGAAAGAAAGAAGATTTGAGAGTTGTTCAGTGAACTGAAAAAAAAAAAAAAAAAAGAATAAACACAGCTGAATAGAGGTCTTGCTTGATCCAACGAAGAGGAAAGATTTCACACAGGGAGTAAATGAGCTGGCAGCCTAAATAATGTACTAGGAACTTTTAGTTGGAAGTCCCCAAACTGATTATTCAACTGCTGGAGACTTCTGCCTCCAAGTTAATTTTGGTTTTGGTGATCACGCTTAGTAATAGCCATCAACTAGAAAGGAAAGATACACTCACCTTATAGAATTTAGAGGTTTCGTGTGTGTGTGTGTTTAATGTTTATTTTAGTCCATAAAATTATTTACTTTGGTGGAATACACTATTTCTAAAGCAATTTATTTCTAATAGAAAACTTGAAATTTATGCATGACCATTTTTTCCAAGCCCCAGTCACCATGAGAAATGAAGGCTCAACTTATAACCACAGAGTTATTTTATGTCAGCTCCTACCCACTAATTATTTTACCTGGATCCCTGTCTCCCCTCCCCATCTGTAGTGACTGGCTTCTGCTCTCCCCTCCTACTATCAGGAGGGAAGCAACCAGAAGTCCTCTCTTGTCCTGAACCCACATGACCTTCGATAATGATGTTACCCAGCTTCACTTTTCAACCCACATCCTGACTCAGTTTTGGTTTTTGCTGACTCTCCTTCTAGCTTAGACTTCTTAAAGACCTTCCCTCAGATTTTGCCTCTGACCTCACCACCTTTGGTGACCTGCTAAATTCAATCTAAAATTTCCAAGCAGTGCTTATGGCTTGGCCTTCACTACTTCCCATACCAAGCTTGGTTATGATAATCCTACATATACTTAACCAAAAAGAAATATATAAATTATCAGAAAAACCCTGTGTCAAAGCAGCTTGGGTCTGTGAGTCCTTCAAATACTAAAGAGGCATTAATTAGACAGAAGTTAAGCTTCTTTGGCAAATCGAATCACAATATCCCTATTTAGGAAAAACCTGCCACTTACTCTATTCAATGCATTCACAAATATGTGTTGTGTGTGGACCATGTGTTACACATTATTCCTGATATTGGGTATATGGCTGTGAATAAAACAATCAAAATTTCTGCCTACATGAAATCTATCTTGTAGTGGGTGGAGAATAGAGTCAGCACTTTTCTGTGTCCTCACTTGGTAATGCTGCTTAGTAGGCAAAGGGCCTTTACCAACAGGGTGGGGTTAGGGAAGGCAGACTTCCCATAAAAGAGGTCATTACCATTAATTTTTTTTAAGGTTTCTGTCCCTAGTGTTCACTAGCCTGTCACCCCCAATCTGGCAACTCAAGAAACCTTATTTTCACTCTTCTTTTAAAAATATTCTATCATAAAACCTTTCTGTATCTTGGTTATCCAAAGTTATACCTCGTCAATTAACGAAGCAACTCAAAAATGAAGTTGGAAAAGAGTCCTCCTAGTCTGGTCTTTTGTCAAATTCTGCCTTGATTTTCCGTGAAGAGAGACATCCAGTAGTCAATAAAATTGGATTGACCCCAAAGCAGCATTGAACATTTGTTTTTGATGATTCAGAAGAATTAGTAAGGTGAAATGCCTGAAGGGCACATCTTAACGATGGCCCTGGTAAAGCACATGGAGCTGGTTAGTGGACATTTCACTCACTAGATGGCAGAAAAAAATAGCGTGTTAGGGCATCACTAGAGAAGATCAAAACTCCTACATAAGGTCATTCAGTTTCTTTTATAGCCTCTGCTATTTTTCTATAAACTTATTTATATCCTTAGCAGAAAAAATAAATCTGTTTATTTTTATTCAACCTCCTAAAATCAGTACAAACTCTCCTAGACTTGTTAAGTTGGTTCTGTTCATAAATTGTGGTAAAAGTCCAATATATTTTCTGTAGCCATACTTCTCTTTTACTGTTTGACTGGAAAGATTCTCTCTTCCGTTTGAAGAATTCATCTCCCACCCTTGTTGCTCTAGCTGACTGCTGTGGCCTGCTCTGAAGTTGACCTCACGGTTAGCAATGCATTCTGAGGCAAGTGAGTCACTTCATTGGCAATAGTCATGCAACTGTGAAACCTCTGTGGGGTTTCCCTGGCCATCTTTGCCAAATCAAAATACCAGAGACACTGCGATGCTGACTTCAGTCCTCACACCCGAATACGCGGAGGCTGGATGCTTATAGCTGGGCAGGGCTTCTGTGCATATTTATGCAAAGGAGGTGTGAAGGGTCTGCAGGGGCTCTTCCACATGCAGATTTTCAAAGAGGCCTGGTGCTGCCCCTTCCCTGTCTTCACTATCTTGAGCATTTCTCAAATAGAGAATGGACAGAGTGGAGCAAGTCTGAAGACCCACCAACATTCCCTGGAGAGCTAAGCTATAAACCTGGTACATTGATTTCCATCTCTCTCTCTCTCTTTTTTAAACACCTTCAGAAATAAGACAAACCCCCATCAGTCAGAAAAAGCCCTACCCTTAAAAATCACTGCCATAGATCGTGAGCTCCTTGAGAGTTGGCATCCTGTTATCCATTGTTGTATAATAGTGCCTGGCACTTAGTAGGTGCTTGATCAATGTTTATCGATCTAATGGATAAATGAGAAACATTGGGTATGTTGCAGTTTTGAATGAGTACATGCCAGATCTGAGCTAAAAGAACGTGGTTGCTTTGCCATTCACACTGCTAGGCTTGGTTTGGGATATTGTGTCACCTACAGGACAGTCTCTGCTGAAAAAAAACTTCCTAGCAGAAGCAGGCTGCTGTTACAACTGAGGTCATCCTTCTGTGTCTAGACCTTTTATACGCCAAAGGAGAGTGCTTCCTTTACGTGTCTGAGCTATAAAGCTCACCATCCCGTCTCCAAACTGTTGTAAATGCTTTTAAGAGCATAGGATGGAATGGTCCCAAAGAGGGCCAGGGGTAGTTTGTGTTTGCTTGGAAATTGCAATACCAGTTTTCCAAGATAAACAAGAGATACACAAATTCTCTGTCCCTGAAAATGTTTCCATTTATTCTTTAAAGAGATGTATCTGGACTAACCCCTAAGAAATAAGAGAGATTTGTGAAGAACAGTTTGGGAATAAAGGTGAGGATTGCCTTCCAGTGCAGAAGTATATGAGGCAGTCTTCACTTTTGAGCCAGAGTGCCTTATGCTGAAATTCAGTAGCCATGCTGAAAATCAGTCAGTTGCATATGGAAGTACACTGTTTCCAAGGCAGTCTAATACTTCTCCCAAATTGACTCTAGAAGTGACATAGACTTCTGTTACTTCCCTTTAAACTTCTCCTTGGTTTACATCCAACTTATAGCTCTGCTTCTCAAAATGAATGTGTTTGTGCTATTAGAAACCCATTAACTACAGAGACAACTGGGGACACCCACTCTAGTGATAATTCTTCCATGACACATGATGTTGCTGCTCAATTGAAAGGGACCCTGGAGGTGGATGTGTGAGGTGGGGTCGGGACCTGGTGAGTATCATGCTGTGAGCCGTCACTTCCCTGCAGCTTCAGTATGGAGAACTCTAAAGCACTGCGAATATTCTCTATGGAGAATTTTTTAACTCAGTAACCATAGAGGCCATTTAAAAATCCGTGGTCTCTTTCGTTAATAGGTAAGTCAATAGATTGTTTAAGAAGTTGATCAATCCAACATTTTATTTGGTGTGAATTTTTTCTGTTTTTTTGGCATAACAGATAACAGTGTATTTTGGTCAACTCTTAGGAAAAGCAGAAAATCATGGAATCACATTTTGCTTTCCTGTTCAGGATTCATTTCCTGACACATCTGTTTTCTGAGACCAAGGTATGCTCTCTTACACCCTAGGTTAAACTTCATTTGAAGGCAGATATTTACTCTCCTTTTGCTAGGAGGGCCTTATGTGATTTCTCAGCCGCCCAGAAAAACAGCGGTTATAGCAGAAAATAGAATTTTTGACCCTATTTGTTTTCTTTAACTCCTGTAAGACAAAATGTGCTTCCTGGACGCAGATTTCATTTGTGTCCAATGAGTCAATACAATAGGGTTTCTTACTTACATTTTGAGAGAAACTAATTCTTAGGCCCAATGTTTAAAAGTACAACCACCACTAGAGATGGTTATAATTCTAATCTTTCCAATACTGTAGGCGTAAACAGTTACAGGTTTGTCCTCTCTCTCTCTCTCATTAAGCGTTCTCTCAGTGCTAAGTACTAGTCTGTGAGCCCTACATTAATTAATGCATTTAATCCTCACAACAATCTTTGAGGTAGGTATTCTAAATTTCCTCTTTTTACATATAAGAAAATTGAATCATTTAGAAGATTGAAAACCTGTAAAGGATTATACAGCAACTAGTAACAATGCCACCTAGGCAACCTAACTCCAGAAATCATATCCTTTTTTTTTTTTTTTAAAGATTTATTTATTTATTTTATTTTAATTTTTGGCTGCTTCGGGTCTTAGTTGTGGCACGCAGGATCTTCTTTGAGGCATGCGGGATCTTTCGCTGAGGCATGTGGGCTTCTCTCTAGTTGTGGCATGTGGGTTTTCTCTTCTCCAGTTGTGGCGCATGGGCTCTGCGGTTCGCGGCACACAGGCTCTCTGGTTGAGGCACGCGAGCTCAGTAGTTGTGGCGTGCGGGTTAGTTGCCCCGCGGCATGTGGGATCTTAGTTCCCTGACCAGGGATCGAACCTGTGTCCTCTGCATTATAAGGTGGATTCTTTACCACTGGAATACCAGGGAAGTCCCCAGAAATCATAATCTTAACTGGACACTACAGAAGCCCTTGTAGATGAAATATCCATTATCAGATATGTGATCTGCAAATATCGCCTCCAAGTCTATGGCTTTTGTTTTCAGTCTCCTGTCAGAATCTTTCAAAGAGTAGCGGTTTTTAACTTTGAAGAGGTCAGAATTATTTTTTTCTTTTATGGATTTTGTTTTTGGTGTTATATCTAACAAATTTTGACTAATCAAAAGGTCACAGATATCACAAAGATTTTCTCCTTTTTTTTCTTCTAGAAGTTACATAGTTTTAGGTTTAAAAATAGGTCTATGATCCATTTTGAATTAATTGTTTTTTGATGAAAGATATTTATCAAAGTTTATTTTATGTATCTTTTTACATATGGATATCCTATTGTTCAAGCATCATTTGTTGAAAAGACTGTTCCTTCTCCACAGAATTGCCTTTGCACCTCGGTCAAAAATCATTTGTCTATGTATATATGAACAAACATATTTCTAGACTCTCTGTTCTGTTTCATTGATTTATTTGGCCATTTAGATGCCAGTACCACACCGTCCTTTTTATTATAGCTTTATAATAAGTCTTGAAATCAGTCAGTTTTAGTCTTCCAACTTTGTTCTTTTTCAAAGTTGGTTTGCCTATTCTAGATCCTTTGGCATTACCATGTGAATTTCCATATGGCATTTCCATATGAATTTTAGAATCAACTTATCTATTACTACAGACATGCCTGATAAGATTGCATTGAACCTATAGATATTTGAGAATTGGCATTTTAACAATACTGAGTACTATAACTTATGAATAAGATATCTCTCCATTTGTTTAGGTCTTGTAAAATTTCTCTCAGCAATGTTTTGCAGTTTTCAGTGTATAGGTCTCATACATCTTTAGTCCAATTTATCTTTAAGTATTTCATATTTTTGATGTTATTGTAGATAGTATTGTTTTTTAGTTTAAATATCTTATTGTTCATTACTAGTATATAGAAATACGCTTTATGTTTATATTGATCTTGTATAATTCAAGCTTCCTAAATTCACATATTAGTTCTAGTAGCTTTCTTGTAGATTCTGTTGGATTTTCATAAAGAGATCATGTCATATACAAGTAGATAACTTGAAACCACCAAAAATAGACTTGACCTGATTGACATATTGTAGAACACTATACCCCAAAAGAGCAGAGCATATATCCTTTTAGACAACATTTACCAATAAAGTCCTACTCTGGGTAAGCCATAATGTGTCTCAATAAATATAAAGGTTTGAGTCACACAAAGCATGCTCTCTCACCACAGTGGAATTAAATTAGAAATCAATAACAGAAATATTTATATAAAATTTGTAGATTTTAAAAAATCATTATTTCTTTCATTTTTTTCTGCCTCTTTTCTCTTACCTCTCTCTGGGGACTCTGATTACATTACATTAGACTACTAAGAATTGCCCAAAATTTATGGGTAGTCTTTTCAATTAATAAAAATGTTTTTCTACCTGATTTTCAGATTGGATAGTTTCCATTGCTATGTCTTCAAGTTTCCTAATATATTTCTTCTATAATGACTAATTGCTATTTGTTCTCTCCAGTGTATATTTTTTTCTTATGCATTATAGTTTTCACCTCTAGAATTTTGGGACTCATTCTGTATCTTCCATGTCATTACTTACTGGTTTAAACATAAACAATCAGCTATAATTACTCTTTTAATTTTGTTTTGTCTTCTAATTCTATCATCTGTGTCAGTTCTAGGTTGGTTTTGATTATTTTTCACCCTCGTTATTGGTCATATTTTCTTTCCTCTTTCGTTCCTGGTAATCTTTAGTTGGATATCATATTTTGTGAATTTTACCTTGTTGGGTGCTATATACTGTCATATTTCTGTAAACCTTGAGCTTTGTTACTTGGAAAAATTTGATTTTTTGGGGGGGTGAGTGTTGATTTTAAGATGTGTTAGGTTGACTGGAGCAGCACTGAGACCAGGACTAATTATTTCTCGATACAGAGGCAAGACCCTTCTGAATACTCTAACTGTGCCTTGTGGAGAAGCATCTCTTCTCAACCTGTGTGAGCATCAAGTACTGGTCCATCTAATCCTTTTGGATGATTCTTTCTTCAGACTTGGTGCTTATCATTACTCTGCAGAATACACGAGTGAGGGTTACAGATCTCCAGGGCTCTCTATGCAACTGTCTTCTCTCTGACACTCTGTTCTGTGACTCTGACCTCTTTGTCTCCCTGGATTCTCTGCAGTATCTTTTTAACATAAGGGCTCCCAGGCTCTACCTGTATCACGTACGGCCTGGAAACACTCTTAAGATATTGAGCTGGGCTTATCTTGCTTATTTCCCTTCTCTTAGGAATCACTGACCTGTGCTGCCTAGTGTCCAGTGTCTTGAAAATCATTATTTCAAGTATTTTATCTAGTTTTTCTGGATGTTTCAGGAAGGAAAGTAAATCCAGAAGTAGAAGTCAATTAACTTGATTTTAAGAAATAAAAAGAGTGAGCATTCCTTATCTAATACATTCACTG
Source organism: Balaenoptera physalus (assembly GCF_965194825.1). Taxonomy (NCBI): domain Eukaryota; kingdom Metazoa; phylum Chordata; class Mammalia; order Artiodactyla; family Balaenopteridae; genus Balaenoptera; species Balaenoptera physalus. The sequence continues at coordinate 132,695,712 of NC_138890.1, read as the reverse complement.
ATATCATAGCTACTGCATAAGCAAAAGATCTCTTTTCAATTTCGTTTCCTTGAGACTACAACCTTTTTTATCTACTTTTATCCCTCCAAATGAGTTAGTTCCTTGCTTTTTTAAAATCTATAACATTCATTATCTCTTAAAGGAACTAGGGGGACAACTTTTATTTGTCTATTAGTAAATAGTTAAATCAATGTCTTTCAAATTTGCTCAGATACCTAAACAACCACCTTAGCTTCTTATGGAATGTGATCAAATACTAATACATTTCATCTCATTCTATACACTAGAGAAATTTTTACTTTCAAAAATGCGATCACGTGAACATAGGTTTCCACATCTCAGGTAATAATACTAATTTAGTCATCCATTTATTTATTCAACATGTGCTCATTGATTATCTACTGTGATACACATATGATGATATAAATTCTCATTACTGTTCATAACTATTATTAACAGTGTATTTAGGTCAGTCAGAATCTGTGCGGAGACTTCTTTTATGAAGATTTGTCTTATACTTGAGTTGTCTTTATGAAATGTTCAATGGTACCTTCAGATACACAGGCAGTCTAACCTGAATCCTACTCTCAGATGATTACAGTGTTGAAACTTTAGGGATCTATAAGAGAAGCTGGAATAACGAGGCTAATGTTCAATACTTTGTTACCTGAACAAACAGATACAAACTCAAAGAAGAGTCGTTGATCATATTTTTAGTTGTTTGATATTTTGTGATATAATATTTAGTGCTTAGGTATTATATCAACCATCATGCAAATTCAGGAAAATTTTCCAAAATTTCTCTAAAAGATGATTATCACTTCAGTCCCTTTTTTTAGTTCAAAGAACACCCACAACTGGAAATGAAAATTGATGGAATCTTTTAGAGGGCAATTTGGCAATCTGTATCCAAAGTCTTAAATAGCTCATATCTTTTGATATGAACTTCTGGGAAATTATCCAAAAAAATTGTCAATGGTTGAACAAAGTTGAGATATAAGAACACTCTACACAGTGCTTCTTATAATAATGAAAAATTAGAAAAAAACCTGAATGTTCAAAAAAGGATGTTTAAAAATATAGTGATACAATAATGTAAGGAAATACTATACAATTATTTTAAAAGGTACATCTCAAGATATAGAAAGATTATCATGTTAACTCGAATAAAAAATTTCAGGTTCCAGATCGCATGCGTTATATGACCCTCTTGTGCATGCATGTGTGTGTGTTTGTGAGTGTTTGCGTGAAACAGCAGAGACACACACGTGTATAAAAACCGAAAGGACACATGCCAAATATTAACATTTCTTCTACCTAGGGTAGGGTAGTGATGGTTTTCTGTTTTTTCTTTTTCCTTGTCTGTACTACTATATTGTTACAGTGTTAGGCTCCTTGAAGTTGAAAGTTTACCCTAAAACATGCTCATGCTTAGAAAGTTTGTTCTTGGATTGAGCTGAAATCTGCCTGGCACTTCACTCTAACTCTATTCTCTTCAAATATTTGAGGAGAGGTATTTATTTCCATCTCTTTCAACCATTCCTCATGTGACAGGGTTTCCAACCTATTAACTTGGTCCCTCTCTTCTGTGAGGGGGCTGGGATTCAGTTTGCAGATATGTTCTTAAGATGCAGCTCCCAGAAATAAACACTGCAGCCAGATGTGATCTGCCAACCTATAATTGCAGATTACCTAAGTCTTTCTAGCAGCCAAGTCAGACTCCTGCTTTCTACTGAAGTGCTCTCCAGCCAGGTCTCTCTCATCTGACACTCATACGATGGATTTATTGGAACGTGGATGCAAAAATTTGCACTTGTATCTATGAAGTGTCACCAACTGTATCATTGGAACACTTGTCAGTGTGCTCTAGTTTATAAGCACTTTCACAGACATTATCTCATTTAATCCTCCCAGTGTGTTGATTTTGGCCCATAACTGCTGCTTGTTCTATACGATCATTCACAGTTGCCAGTCTTTCCTATATTCACTGTCAACACCGGAGTTTTCACTGTAACATAAGAACTGAATGAAGGTGGAGCAAATTTCCCCCTGTAGCGTTAGAGAGCAAACTTGTATATAGAGTAATGTGCCAGGCAAGGCAGGATGCATAGTGCTGGGGATATAATCGCTGCATGCCCTGAAATCCCTGGGTTGAGGGTACACAGAATAGGAGCCAGTGAGAGATTTTCAGGGCATCCTTGACAGAATATATGTCAATAGGAAAATATTTTCTCCAGAAAATTCACAAGCATGCTCTTGTCTCCGTGTACATACAATGGCAGTCAACTGCAGGAACAGGACTTTCCTTAGAGGTTTGTAAAATCATGGATCAGATACAATACACGGCATTTGACTAAATTTGTTTACTTCTTGAACCTTTGAACTAGTGTTTAAAGTTCTGCCCTCACATCTTGATTCTTTCTCACCATGGAAATATGGAAGCTTTGTGGTTCAGGTGGTGCCCTCCAATCATGGTATGTATGGTCTGCATGACTCGCGTGAGAGTCACTGTCGGCAACGTTGCTCACTCGGTCACTGTCATCGGCTCCACCTCATTCCATTGCCTCTATTCCCTATATAAGGAGAGTACTCTGCCTTCTTTGTTCTCCTGCCATATTTTCACTGTCTTGTATCATAGGTGAAATGTAGGTTTGTTTTTTACCCTCCTTACAATAGTCTGCCTACTATTCAGCTATGGAATATAGATATAGATCTATTATCTTATTAAAATGAGTTGCCAAGTATCCAGTTTTGAACAGAACATTTTCATGTCGACAGTCTGATAGCTAAAAAAAATTATTAAATTAAATCAAGTAAATTGCAGGATGTCTAATGTGCATCTGTGTATAAAGCAGCAAAATCTAATGTCAAATAGAAGCAAAAGTGTATCTGGATACCAAAAACTTTTCATAAATATATTTTAGGATTTGATCTATAAGATTTTTTAGATCAAGTATATCTGATATTCTTTTTTTTTTTTTTTGGTAAAAAAAAACTTTATTTTTAAAATCTTTTAAAATTGAGATATAATTGACATACAACATTGTATTAGTTTTAGGTATACAACATAATGGCTTTTTTTTTTTAAATATATAATTTTTATAACATAAAATTCACCCACATATAAACAATGATTTTTGGTAAGTCAGAATTGTGCAGCATCACTATAATCCAGTTGTAGGATATTTCCATCACTTTTAAAAAAAATTTTTTTTATACAGCAAGTTCTTATTAGTTATTCATTTTATACGCATCAGTGTGTACATGTCAATCCCAATCTCCCAATTCATCACCCCCCCCCACCACTTTCCCCCTTGGTGTCCATACGTTTGTTCTCTACATCTGTGTCTCAATTTCTGCCCAGCAAACCGGTTCATCTGTACCATTTTTCTAGGTTCCACATATATGCGTTAATATATGATATTTGTTTTTCTCTATCTGACTTACGTCACTCTGTATGACAGTCTCTAGGTCCATCCACCTTGCTACAAATAACTCAATTTCGTTTCTTTTTATGGCTGAGTAATATTCCATTGTATATATGTACCACATCTTCTTTATCCATTCATCTGTCGATGGGCATTTAGGTGGCTTCCATGACCTGGCTATTGTAAATAGTGCTGCAATGAACATTGGGGTGCATGTGTCTTTTTGAATTATGGTTTTTTCTGGGTATATGCCCAGTAGTGGGATTGCTGGGTCATATGGTAATGCTATTTTTAGTTTTTTAAGGAACCTCCATACTGTTCTCCATAGTGGCTGTATCAATTTACATTCCCACCAACAGTGCAAGAGGGTTCCCTTTTCTCCACACCCTCTCCAGCATTTATTGTTTGTAGATTTTTTGATGATGGCCATTCTGACTGCTGTGAGGTAATACCTCATTGTAGTTTTGATTTGCATTTCTCTAATGATTAGTGATGTTGAGCATCCTTTCATGTGTTTGTTGGCAATCTGTATATCTTCTTTGGAGAAATGTCTATTTAGGTCTTCTGCCCATTTTTGGATTGGGTTGTTTGTCTTTTTGTTATTGAGCTGCATGTAGCTCCTTATAATTTAAATGAGATTATGTGTTGGGTAAGACAGTCTCATCGGTAGCAGCTGTGTGTGTGTCTGACTGTATGTCTCCGAGGGGGTTATGTGTCTGTGTCTGTGTGTATCTGTGCACATGGGACAGAGTATGAGGAAAAACCGTACTCCTCTTAGCTCCATTTGGTGTCAGTTCAACACTGATAAATGTAAACACAGACAAAAGGAATATGAAGAACTCATTGTTACTGGTAACGAAACAGCTGGAAAAAGATGAAGGTGTAGATACAAAAGCCCTTTCTTACCAACTCCTCATCCCCACAGTTGCCAGCTGGCTTGCTAATAGTTTTAGAAAATTTCATGAGTACATAACAAAGTATAGCTTTTAGAAGTTGAAAACAAGTTGCTGGTGAGTCTGATGAAATGGTTCATTTTACAACTATTTCTATTCTCAGGAACTGTTACAGACATTGAGTCCAGAAATACTGCACATTTGCCTGCTTCATCAACAGCATTCCTTTTTGCATGGGTAGATCCCTGTTCTGTATGCCAGGCAATAGGCATACTTTACCTTATTTATACTGTGTAACTACTCTTTACAGTAGGTAGTTTTACCTGCATTTGATAGACATAGAAAGGAAGAGTCAGACAGTTAAACAATTAGCTATTGGCCATTGAACTAGGAAGTGGTAGAGCCATGACTCCAATTCTCTTTCACTGCCTAGCCCACACTTTCCCGTTCCAGTAGTGCTTCCCCAGTCTTTCCTTTCTGTTCTGTTTATCCTGTGACTCACAAACTTGATGACCTCATCTATATGTTGCTTCCTAATAACTGCTTTAAAACAATATAGCATTTAATGATCAATATTTCCAGTAAAATTAAAGGGTTAGAAGCAAAGCATATATTCGAAGCCTTCTTCATCTGAGCTCAGAGAACTAGTGAATAATGCCTTTATTTCAGAGAAAGCTCTCAAATAACCACTTAGCTTTCTTGTCATCTGTTTGTATCTCTACAAGAGAGCAAATCCATGTCTGTATCAAATTCATTAGTCTTGTGTCAGAGACAACACCTTTGCTTAGTGTTCAAACATACTATACCTTCAGATGCTTCATGTGAGAGGCCCATGTTTATGCATTAGTGAAAAAGTCAGCATTAAGAGAACCACGAGGCCCTCCCTAGAGTCCTGTCTGAGGAGAATTGAGAAAGGTGGTTCTATCTGGGTAGCTGTAGGCTTTTATCTAGGCTTCTGTAACAATCTGAAGAGGATCTAGCTTCATTCATAGCTTGCTGGTACTGTTCATGGATGGGAATGCTCGTTGTGTTTGAATTTAACCTGAAGTCATTGTATTGTGATGCTGGTAAAACAGTGAACAAGATTAGTATCCTGGACAGCACTGGGTTACTATGCTTTGGTAAATTGGTATTAGTTGGGTTCTTGTTGCCCTTTTTCTTCACTTTGGCAAGAGTTGAATGCCGTCTTCAGCTCTGTATCCGTTTGCAGCATTTTATACTATTTTAGATAGCACACATAACCTGAGAAAGTGAGTTTACAACTTGATCTCATCTTAAAACTCTTTAGGACTATCTCTGCATCCTTGAGATTAGTCATACCCTTTTTTATTCTCCAACCCAATAACTTCTTATTTTTATCCAAAAATAGAAATGAGTAGAACAATATTTGAAATGAAGATATCATCTTTCCTTAGAAGGCCTTATTAAATAGTATTGCCTGTATGTCTGCTAAAGTTTTTATCTTCTTAGAGGCTCTAATTCAGGAAGGTGTAACATTTGCTGATATTTGCACTTTGATTTACACATTCTTTCAACAAGTACTTATTGGACCCAGGCTCTCTGTGGGGGACTATGCCGGCTACCAGTAATGCCCAGCTGAGAGCAACCATCACCACCCCAGCCTTCACCCAGTGGCTTTCTAGACAGAAGTCAGATTTTAAAACAAATATTGAAAATTTCTTTTTTCCCCTGTCGATATAGCTTGGATAATGTTTACTTCATCTGATTTTAAAACTTTAAATGCCTTTACAGTTAAAACACCGTGTTTACAAACGAAGGGAAAACAGGGTTGAAGTAACTTATTTTGTTTGTCTGAAAATAATTTGTACTCCTGGAATTTATTGAACACATTTATAAATCAATGAGCTAGATTAACTATAACAAAGTATGCCTGAAACTATGGACAAAGCAACGAAATTTGTTTTAGAACATGAATATTAGTTAAAGACCCATTTAGCAAAAGCAAATTCTAGAGTGTTCTTTAAGAGAGGTCTTTGAAAGAAACCCTGACTCATCACTAAAATACTTGTAGGGGGATAAAATGACTGGGCTAATTCCATTATAAGGGTAGATACTTAGATAAGAAGATCCATTTAAAATTTACTTCTTCATTATGAGGCAATAGAACATGGATATATTGGTCTGCGCCTATGATTTTGGACCCAGAGCTCCTAAAACCCTTGTAAATCCCTAAGTGATAAGAGCTCTAGGAGCATCTTTTGTTCTAATGAGGGGACTCTGCATGGGCTCTTGGATGGTTCCTGGATGGGGCCCGGTCATCAGAAAGACCAAGCTAAAATTAGAAGCTTGGAATTTTTAGCCCTTTCTCCCACCTTCACCTCCGTTTCTAGAGAGGGGAGAAGGGCTGGAAATGGAGTTAATAATTGATCATGCCCACGTGAGGAAGCCTCCATAAAATCCCAAAAGTAGGATTCAGGAGTTTCCACGTTGGTGAACACATCCACTGACTGGGAAGGTGATGCACCCCAACTCCACAGGGACAGAAGCTCCTGCACTCAGGACCCTTCTAGGCTTCACCTTACGTATATCTTCATCTTGTTCTTCATCTGTATCCTTTACTATATCCTTTAATAAGCTGGTAAACATAAGTGTTTCTCAGAGTTTTGTGAGCTGCTTGAGCAAATTAACCAAACTTGAGGAGTGACTTGGGAACCTCTGATTTGTAGCCAAATCAGACAGAAGTTGTGGGTAACTTAGAGATCTACTGCTTGCGATTGGCATCTGAAGTGGGGAGCAGTCTCCTGGGATGGCACGCTTAACCTGTGGAATCTGATGCTATCTCCTGGTAAATAGTATCAGAGTTGAGTTACTTCATAGGATACTCAGCTGGTGTCACAGAATTGCCTGATAGTGGGGGGAAAACCCATACATCTTGTGTCAGAAGTGTTGTGAATATAGTAGTAGTGTAAGGATAAAAAGCACAGGAGGAAAAACTGGGGGTTTTCCAACTCACCCATTAAATTACTGAGCGTGCAATAACATGTTATCATAAATAACATGAATCTAGGAAGTATCTATTAAACATACTTGAAATCAAGAGCTCTGGAGCATATTAAACAATCAGACTACACTAGAAATATTTAGAGTCTACTTTAGTCCTTTTAGGGAAAAATTGATTGCATCTTCTGTTTACAAGTTCAACTTCTAGCACTGATTGACTCAAACTGCACAAATTCTTAGAAGACACTATTTTAGTTTAATTCAGTTCTGTGCCACCCAAAAAGCAATGAAGGATAGGTTCCTAATGAACACAAGAGCCAATGGAAGCAAACCTAAAGTCCAAACTAGTGGAATCTTAACACGATGTGGGTTTTCAATATTCTTCCTCTATCTCCGTGCAGACTTGGAAAAATCTTCTTGTTCACCATTATTAAAATATATGGCTAAGAGATTCCACTGACTCAGACATAGAGATCCATTACCTACTCTAAGATGTTAGCAGAGGAGGATGGAAACAATGAATAAGCTTTGCTTCTGGGTCCAATCTCAAAAGCTTCTTAGTTTGTGGACCTGGTTTTGCTTTTTTAAGCACCCATAAAATCCTAAGAATGCCTTAGAAGTATCCTTTTTGGTACTCTGACACTGTCTGTCATTTCGTAACTTATAAGAGAGAAAGTAAAAGTCCAGATATCTGGAGACATTTTTATATTTGCCATTTCAGAAACTTGGTATAATCCTATAAAATTGAAAAATATTACAAAGCTTAGTAAACATGTTTTAACTAATTTTTTGGCCGTAAGTTGTTCTATAAATGTTCAAAATTGAGTCAACTTTTGGTATTCAAACACAGGTCAAATATGGTCTTTTGGGAACAAAATCTGAATCTATCTAAGAAACTCAGTTCAAAATGTATACAGATTTCATAATGTGTATAAATATTGAATCATTATGTTGTACTCTTGAAGCTAACATAATGTTATATGTCAATTATACCTCAATTAAAAAAAAGAAATTCAGAGGAAAATGAATTAGGTATTTTATGCATTTAGGAAACATATATTCGTTGTCTTGGCTGGGTAATTGTCTTTTTGATATTCTTTTCAGGATAAAAACAACAAAAGAGTAGGGATAATAGCAACTAGTTACTTACTCAGAAATCTCTTATTGAACACTGATTTCCTGTCAGGTCTCTACCAGGCTTTGTGAATATAAAGATTCTGTTCTGCCCTCAAGTCATTTGTTCTGTAAAATAGTTCATACATTGATTTCTTCATTCATAGGACAAGTCTTCATTAAGCACCTACCAACTCAGTATAAGGCACTATGCTCAGAGCCAAGGATGTATAATGAGTCAAATAGACCTCATTCTTGCCTTTGTGGAGTGTACAGTCCAGTGGAGAACATACACATTTGTCAAATTATCAACCAGGTGCATATAGACTCATCATATAGAATCTGAAAGTGCAGTGAAGAGAAGTACATGGTCCTATAAAAGTACAAAATTGGGGGATAAGATTTAGTCAAAAAAATCAGAATTGTTAATTGACATCTAAAGAGTGGGTAGAAGTGAGTAGGTGTGCCTAGGGAAATAGGAGACAACAGCATATTCCTAACAGAAGGACTAGGGTAATGGGTTGACGTGTGTCCCCCTAGAATATATGTTGAAATCAGAACCCCCAATATGTCAGAATGTGATTGTACTTGGAAGTATAGTCATTACCAATGGAATTAATTAAATTAAGATGAGGTCATACTGGAGAAGGGTGGATTGTTAATTCAATATGACTGGTGTCCTTATAAGAAGAGGAGAAGACACAGAGAGAGAAGATGGCCATGTGAAGACTGAACCAGAGATTGAAGTTATGCTGCTACAAGCCAAGGGTTATCTGCAGCTACCAGAAAGAAGATGCAAAATAAAGGATCTTTCCTTAGAGGTTCCAGAGAGAGCGTAACCCTGCCAATACCTTGACTTCTAACCTCCAGAACTGTGAGACAATAAATTTCTCTTGTTTTAAGTCATCTAGTTTGTGGGTCTTTGTTACAGCAGCTGTAGGAAATGAATACAACCAGCAACTGTAAAAGTCCTGTGACAATGAAAAACATTCCAAATTCAAAGGACCAGAAGATATCCAGGATGGTTAGATTGTACTGTATAGAAGAGGTAGGGTTGCTGAGTAAAACACAGGTCAACTAATTTGAAATCCAGATAAATAACAAATACTTTTTTCATGTAAGTGTGTCCCATATTACATCTAAATATCTGCTAAAAATTGTTTATCTGTAATTCAAATTTAACTGGGCAACCTGTAGTTTTATTTGCTAAATTTTGCAATCCTATGGAGAGGGCACATGGTAGAAGGTGGTGGGAAAGAGGTATGGAAAGGCCACTCCATGACAGAATGAAGTAGATGAAGTATGTGGGAGAAGAGGAAATGGTGACAGCAGGTATAGGCAGCCCTGTAACTGTTCAGCTGTAAAAGATCTGAAAGAGATGCTGAGGAACTGGGGTAGGAATGGAGGAATGAAGGGTTGAGCGAGGATCAATATTTTTGTTTTTGAAATTGAAGAGATTTATGTATGTTTAAGAGCTCTCTTTGTCCAGTCCATGCTCATGACCTAAGCACCTCCCAAAGGCCCCACCTCCTAATACCATCACACTGAGATTAGGATTTCAACATAAGACTTTTGCGGGGGACACAAATATTCAGACCATAGCAAGAGCCAAATGATAGAACCCCACTGAGAGTTTGATTAAACAAGGGAAGAAAAAAGGGATGACAAATATATATAGCTCATGAGAAGATGAAAAATGATGGTATCCAAAGAGATTAACCTTATATAGAAGAAGGGGCACATCCTCCACTGTAACAAGACAGGAGGATAGTAAGGGTTCAGTGTGTGTTGTTTTGTGTATTTACTATTAGGGAAACTGTTGGTGTGTGGGAATTCTCATCTGTTAGTCTCTATCTTCTCTTTAAACTAAGAGGCAAGTTCATATGCTAAATACCAGAAGGAACAAGACTGTTTCAGAGATTTGAAGGAAGAGGAGACAGTTTAATTTGTTATTGTGGAATGGATTGAACAACAAAAGAAGATGTCAGGCAGTATTAGTGGCCCATTTGAATTTTAATCTCAACAGTTTCACAGTAATGTAAGTGCTATTTTTGCTCCATGGAAAAATTTACATGGGGGCATGGAGGAGGAAGTAATTAACTGGAGTGTAGAAGGGAAGAGAGACCAGGCAGGTATGAAAAAGGAGGAAGAAACTCTGCTCATCTGACCTTGAGGAATGAGTAGGATTTTCCCGGTATGTAGAAGGTAGAGGTGGGAATATCTTGCTTAGTGTATAGAGAAATGGAGACAGGAAGGGAAAAGGTCTATTATTTAATTCTCATTGTGGCTATAAAAAGCTTAAATTATTGCTTTGAGGGAGAAGAGAAGAGGTAGTAGCTATTCCAGAAACTCAGAGGAGGGAAAAATCACTGAAAGTTGGGATAGACAGAAAGGCTTCTGACGACAGAGGCTGGACTTCAAAGGAAGAAGGGCTTGAGTGGAAGGGTGGTAGAAAGACTGGCTTAAGAAAAGACATGAAACCTGTAAAACCTGGTTTTGACTTCCAGATTTTATTTTTAGCTGCCTTGATTTTTTTTTTTTTTACAAATTGGATGTATATATGCCTACAAAATTTCTATATCCATGTTATCTTCCTGCCCATGTAAATATTTGAAATTACTAATCTTATTACAGAGGCTGCCATATTTATATTTCAGCCTTATATTTTGCCAGGGACTTTCTTGCTCTTGGTTATAGAAGAATCTAAGAGATTCTACTCATCCAGAAAATATGTATGGAATGCAAAGTGGGTAAATACTGTAAGCCTCCAATATCAGAGGTGGCACGAGGTGCTGAGCAGTATGGCTAATCCTGGCTCCACAGGAGAGTTTAAAGGGGGAAATGAGCACTGTGGCTGGAGGCGCATGAGAGGGCTGCAGTCAGCTCTGGTCTCAGCCTGTAGGAGACAAATCTCTCTCCAAGGTTTCATTACAAACCCAAATCCTCAATTTTATGAACTCCACAACAAAACTCCTATATGTACACCTTAAATGTGTGTGATGGATAAGATACCCTCATCCAGAATCACTCACTGAATAATATTTAAGGATTTCCCAGAATATGAGAAACACCACTCTGTGGTTTTTGTATTTTCACTGGTTTGCAGTTTCATAAGGGTAATCTGAACCCTTTTTAAAAATTATTTTTTGGTATAATATTCAATTAGTAATTTAAGAGACTATCCTTTATTCTGAGATCATGAACTTCCTACCTTTTTTGTTGTTAAAATGTCCTTATTTTATGGAATTATGGTGATTAGGTCATGGTAACCTATGACCTAAAAATGAAACAAGATTTCATTTTCTTGTTGTTTTTTTTTTAACATCTTTATTGGAGTATAATTGCTTTACAATGGTGTGTTAGTTTCTGCTGTATAACAAAGTGAGTCAACTATATGTATACATATATCCCCATGTCCCCTCCCTCTTGCGTTTCCCTCCCACCCTCCCTATCCCACCCCTCTAGGTGGTCACAAAGCACTGAGCTGATCTCCCTGTGCTATGCGGCTGCTTCCCAGCAGTAATTTAAAAGACTATCCTTTATTCTGAGATCATGAACTTCCTACCTTTTTTGTTGTTAAAATGTCCTTGTTTTATGAAATGATGGTGATTAGGTCATGGTAGGTTTTTGAGATTTCATTTTCTTGTTTTTAACGTTCATGCTTGCCAGGAATTAGTTTTAATGTTATTGGATTTCTGAACTTTGGAAGTCTGGGAAACTCCAGTTGTGACCACGTTAGAGAATGCTGAATATTGCTCCCCATGGGACGAAAGTCAAGGCTATTTCAGACTGTGGTCAGCACACACCAAAGTGAGGGTGGGTGTGTGGGCACCCTGCACCTGGCTGTGTCTCAACTCTCCGAGTCAAGTACTTGTGACTTGGATGCAAGACCAGCCAGATTAATAAAATATGGTCAAAAGCTAGTCCAGTGCTGGCAGGAGTCATAAGTCCTTCCCTGGGAGAGGGCTGAGTGCCAGATGTAAAGGCAAACGTGCGTTTACCTCCTCCAGTGCGGAAACAAAACAATAACAGCCACCTACGAACACTCAGCATCAGTAGCTCTGCCAGCCGCATTACATCTTACTTTTCCATCCTCAGGAAATCAGTGGTAAGATTTTTATCAGGGTAACTAGCTCCTTCATCACATGAGCATAGACACTACTTCGGGCTTTTCTTAATTGAGATGGCAGGAGTCCTGGGCACTGACCCAGTGGGGCTCCTCTGTAAGATCTGAGGCAGAGATCTTACTTTCCTCCATTGCTGGCCACTTGGTCTTTAAAACCGATGGGGAAAAATTAGCAATCTCTACTCGCATTCGGAGATGAAGCCACATTGTCAGGATACGGATACCAAAGTCAGCTCAGAACAGCCTTGCTGAAATTGATGGATAATAAGAAATCTTTCATTATAACCAGGATTGAAGGAATCTGATTCTCATCACTACAGAATTACTCTGTGTCACTCTAACTCAGTAGCTGGATTCTAACAAAGGGTTAATGAGGATGGGACGGGACCTTCACTGTTGATTGGAGAGGTGAGCAAGTGTATAAAAATGGGCCACCCCTTGATTACATGGGCCGCCATCTCTACATGGCTCATGGTCTTGCTTTCACCCTTCTTCCTTTAATGTCTTTTCATCACAGCCTTAACAACTCTCATATCAACACATCAACATACCACCTTTAGGAACATTACTGAAGGCTATGCTGAGAAAGAGCCTTGTTACACTTCTGGAATGGACCCATGTTTTCCTAGTTTTCTTTCAAACATCTGGTTTTATAACAATTCTGATTTAATCTATAATCTTTAAAAAAATTCTTCTTTCCTGAAGAAATAGGAAGTCAGCCTTTCCTTGTTTCAGGATTTTCTTTGGCCTGGAAGTGTCTATAGGATAATAAATACATTCACTATTATTTAATCATCATCAACTAGTTAATTCGTGATTATATGTAACAATCATTAACGTTTATTTGGCATTTACTGTGGATTAAACATTGTGCTAAGCCTGTCCTCATGCATATTATCAGTTGGCATACGGATCACATACCTAAAATGTGATGTAACATGAAAGGTAGTATGGGCAAAGTAAGTCTTGTACACAATGCAGTGTAGGGACTGTGGAGTTAGACACACTGGGTTTGAATTTTGATTCACTCACTTACTAACCTGGCAAGTTTAATCTCTCCTAGCCTTGATTTTTTTAATGTAAGTTAAGGAAAGTAAGACCTATATTGGAGGGTGGCAGTGAGAATCTAAGAGTATTTATGGAGATCTTAGAGATAGTAAGGCTCAAAAGCCTGGGATCTCTAAATACCATCACAGATGAGACCACAAGAAGTGGTGTAGGAGGGGTTCACTGAGCAGGAGGGATAAAGAAACAGAGAAGTTGTAGGAAGCCAGCCTTTGAGTGAAGAATGATATTTCTATGAGAGTAGAAGAGGAGGAAAGGCACACGGATTAGAGTATGTACTGGGTCAGAGAGGGGGGAAATGTATTGCTTGTTGAGAGCCAAATATGAGTCAGGCGCTGGGCAAAGTACTTTGTGCATATTATCTTTAATCCTCACTGCAAGTCAACAACAGGGGAAATAAGTGCTCCATTTTTTCAGGTGAGAAGTTGAATCTGAGGAGCTTCAAATATGTTTCTTAAGATGACACAGGTGGTAAAAGGTAGCTCCTGGATTGCAACCCATTCTCTCAGGTTCCTAAGTTTTCCACTGGAGCAGGGCAGTGCCGTGATCATTAACTTGCACCGTGGAGCCCCACTTTTGCGGCACATTCAGCTCATTCTAGTTTTAGTCTTAAGAGTGGAGGTGCGGGCGTGCTGTTGCGGTGGTGGCGGTGTAGGGTTGGAACTGAGCTTGTCCTGAAGCGATTCCAACCGAATATTCTTCCAGCCATTGTCCCTCTGCAGAGGAAGGCGAGGGAGCAAGCAGTGCACTGCCCTCCCACCCTGCAGGGCCCTGCCTATTCCGGGGCTGGGGGCTCGCCCATTCTTGCTCCACAGCACTGTGGAGTCTGTAGGCAAACCTGAAGGAGAGAGTGAGCCTCCGTGAGCCTTTCACTCCTGCCTTCATTTGTCTTCGATCCCATAACAGAAAATGGTGGGCTCCATATGGAAACAAATGAGATCTGACCAAAAATTTAAGATATCTGTCAATGGAGAAAAGAAGCAAATATTTATCTCACGTTGTGCGCTACATGAAATTCACATATGACGTATGTGGTCTCATTGAATCCTCACGATAAGCTTGGGAGGTGCACATTATTATTGTTTGTATGATATCAAACAGCTTTCTCCAGGTCACACAGACAAGAAATTTCAGAACTGGGTCTTATACTTAGGATGATTTAAGAGCAAAGATTGAATTGGCACAAACATATGAGGATTTAAATGAAAATGTGTATGTGCTGAGAAACTATAAATAATGCAGATAAGTTACAATAAATTGTATTCCTCATTTTCTATCCACGGATTGATGCTGTTTATTTCATTCTATGGTGTTCCTGCTGTAGAAAAAAGATATCACAAAGGATTTTTTTCAAATAAATCTTCATCTTTTCATCTCAAAAAGTAGAACTTCTGGTGATGTTTTATATATTGGGTTTGGCTTCTTTTAGCAGTGCAAATGGTGTCTGTTGATCAATGGCAAACTATACCTGTGAATGAGCTATGCCCTATAAAGGCTCCAACGCTCTTTGGAAAAGAAGAGATGGAAACCATTCTGTCTTCTAAGTCTAAGAAAACATGGGATGCATCTGGGACTTAAGGATGTAAAGGTGATCCACATCTTTCGTGTGCCCTTAGCTGCTTAATAGAGCTGTTCAAAATATAGGTGTTTAAAAAAATATATATATATATGTTTAAAATATATAAATATAAATATATATCAATGCTACTAGCATATTGTGATGTTGCCTATTTAACTTTTTACTTTGAAACACTTCATCATTGACATTGTGATATATATAATGGTTAGTTTCAATCTGCTCCCTGGTGTGGTTAGTACTCCTTGTTGGAAATGCGTATTTCATGGTATATTAGTTTCCTAAGACTATCGTAACAAATTGCCACACACAGGCTTAAAACAGCAGAAAATTATTCTCTTACAGGCCTGGAAGCTAGAAGACCAAAACTGAGGTGTCAGCAAGGCTGATTCCTTCTGGAGGCTCTGAGAGAGAATATACTCCATTCCTCCCTCCTGGCTTCTAGTGGTTGCACACAATCCTTGACATTCTTTGGCTTCTAGATGCATCAATCTAATCTCTGTCTCAGTCTTCACAAAGTGCTCTTGTCTCTGTATGTGGCTGTCTCCAAATTTCCCTCTTCTTATAAGGGTACCAGTCCTTATAAGTGGGCTCTAATCCAATATGACCCCATCTTAACTTGATTATATCTGCAAAGATCCTATTTCCAAATAAAGTCACATTCACAAATTTCTGGTGGACATTAATTTTGAAGGGACACTCTTCAACCCAGTACATGATTTATTAGTTAGCATGTAATTAGAAGATTCTGCTCCATGGTTAGCTATCGTAAGAAGTTCAGCTGCCCAACGAATGTCAGTTTGTAAAGTGGCATAGCAAATATTAGAAATAGGTTTCCATTCATGAAATTAGTGGTGTTTGGATATGTGGACTGGCTAGAAATATTAAAGAAACAATCTTCATTCTTGCATGGATGAGGCATAAAAATGTAGAGAGCCACGCAGTCTGTGCCCTTCAGCATGGTACAAGGCTTATCTCTGACAATCTCCAGTTAGCTTGCTGATTCGGAGTGCTTATTTGCCAGAATTTAGCTAAATACTGCCTCTAAAATACTGTTGCATTTGTTTTGGGGAACTTTTCATACAGGATGTGGTCCAAGCACCTAAAAGTTTAGAAAGCTGGAACTATATAATGCTTATAGTACCGGTTGTATGATAACTTTTTGTGACTGCTTGATGATAAATGTTTGTATAGCAGAATTCAGCTTGAGACTTGCTAGCATACATGGTAGCAAGGTTGAAGGAAGGAGACCAAGAACACTCACGTACCTCTTACTATAGGACATACCTCCCCAAAAGAACCTCATAATTATGAACAGCAAAATTGGCTTAGGTTAATTCACAGCTCATATCCACCAACATTTTTCTATAATTGCAAATCTTCTAGTCTCTTTTGGACTACCATTCTTACCCTCTTTTTCAAAATTTTTTGTTTTAAGTATGTAGATTTACAATACTAGTTTCAAGTGGACATTTAATTCTTATTAAACAATATAACCCAGAGTTTAGATAATTATGCCAATATTAGAAACCTTCTATCATTGAAGATTTTCAATAAGAAAATAGATTTGGCAAAACTTGAACTCTTCACCTGGGATTTTCCCATGTCCCTTGCCATGCCCAACAGTGACAAATAGGCTCCCATGTCTCTGGCTGACTCAGTGTCTCTGGAATTCCCTCCTTCATGCATTCCATGGGAGCCTCTGTTTGGTGGCATTTAGTACATGGTGCCAGGCATCTGTTGTTTTGGCTTGAGTTTAATCTGAACCTTTGTTGTTTGACTGGGTTTTGTATTTCTGAGGGAATTTTTTTTGTTTGTTTTTTTATCATAAATCACCAGCTCTGCTAAGCAGCATGTGAGGCTGTTGGGAGTGAGAGTTTAATGTTTTGTTACTACTGGAAATAAAACTTGAAAAATTCTTCAAAAGTGCGCATCATCTGGATTTTTCAGAAAAGGAAAGGAAAAGATCTGCTGTATGGTCTCCTCATGCTATTTTTCTTTCATGCATTTCAACAAATAAGCAAACATGCAAACAAAGTAATGGAACCATGGCGTTTCTCCTTGGTTGAGGTCCAGACCGTTGACCCCCATTGATCTGTGCTTCAGTGAAGAAGTTGTGACAGTGGCAGGCAGGAGTCCTGAAATAAATGAAACAGCTGAGCGGACCGTGGGAGTAAACGACTTGCCCATGTGGATCTCTGCTTTTCTTTCTACCCTAATCTCTTTGTCCTCATTCATCCTAATGAAAGGATGCTGGAGGAGAGAAGTACAGGGATGGAAAACCCCTGAGAGAAGACAGCATTAAATACAAAGCCAAAATGTGAAACTGGTTCTGAAAAGTGATGGTTGCTTGTTTGTGCTGCATAAATTCTGAGTACATCTGTGAATATGCTATTGTGTATCAGGCTCCCCAAGAATAAATATGCCCAGACTCAGGGATTATGTCACCTGATCAATACCAATGATAAACCAATCAGCACCCTGCTTGTGGGAGGTGGGGGATGGGTGCGGGGAAATGTGGACCCAAGTAACAGCGGTGATAGGGAAGATTGTTTTAAGGGTTGACGCTGTCAGGTTAATCTGTCAGTTTTAGGTAGCTGATAATATTTTAAGGGAGTTTTTTCAAGTTGAACATAATTCTCATATTTCACAGCCCACACCTTTAGAACAGGTACCTGATTTCTTATATATAGCAGCTTCTTTCTCTGTCCCTCCGGTAAGAAGACTAATCGTTAACTGTTGAACACTTGGTTCCTGGGTGACGGTTCATTCCTTATATTATAAAATCTAAGGCAGTAAATGCATGCCATCCTTTATTCCCTTCCGAAGATTTTGTTGGTGATTTGGTATGTGGACCTGATGGCTCGTTTGCTTAGTTCCTTAGTAAACATTGAATGAGAACCTACAGGGCAATAAATATGAACATAAATAAATATGTGGGGGAAAGAAAAATGAACAGGGATTAAGAGAGCTGCCACTGATGTTTATTGACTGCCTTCTGTAGCCCAGCACTCACTTTTTTTTATATATATAACGTTGGCTGCGTTGGGTCTTTGTTGCTGTGCGTAGGCTTTCTCTAGTTGCGGCGAGCGGGGGCTACTCTTTGTTGCGGTGTGTGGGCTTCTCATTGTGGTGGCTTCTCTTGTTGCAGAGCATGGGCTCTAGGCGCGCGGGCTTCAGTAGTTGTGGCTTGTGGGCTCTAGAGCGCAGGCTCGGTAGTTGGGGCGCACGGGCTTAGTTGCTCCGCGGCATGTGGGATCTTCCTGGACCAGGGCTCGAACCTCTGTGCCCTGCATTGGCAGGCGGATTCTTAACCACCGCGCCACCAGGGAAGTCCCCCGGCACTCATTTTTTTAAAAATACTTTTTATGATTAAAAAATGTACATAGATAAAATAGACAACTGATGGGAACATACTGTGTAGTAGCACAGGGAACTCTACCTTAGGCACTGTGGTAACCTAAATGGGAGAGAAGTCCAAAAGGGAGGGGAGATCTGCATGTGTATGGCTCATTCATTTTGTTGTGCAGTGGAGGCTAACACAACATTGTAAAGCAACCATACTCCAATAAAAATAAATAAAAAAAATAAAAGAAAAATAAATGTTAAAACAAAACAAAACAAAAATGTGCATAGACGTAACAGTCATATCATTCCTCAAGGCTTATAATGCAAAACACCAGCCCCTGTCTCACCTAGCCCATCCCAGTTCTCATCTCCTGCAGGAAACCACTTTTAATCCTTTAATCTTCTGGTATTTGCTCCATAGTTTTGCATAATGCTATACACTGTTCTGCTATTTATTTATTTGTCACATTTAGATATTGCCTGTGAACATTCTACAATGGAAGACAATGGTTTAACTTCCTTAAATACCTCCTCTCACCCCAAACACATACTTCTACTTTCTCTGTTTTTATAATCTAAATTATAATTTTTGGTCAGATTAATATTCAGTCTATACATTGCTAGGTTTACATAAACATTATTCATAGTTAAGCCAGGTAGATACCTGGGTATGTGAGGAACAGAATGTTTCCAGGGTTTCACTCTCCTTACAAAGACTTTCAATCAGTGTTGTTTTCATCCCACCAACACTCACTTGCAAAGTTCCTCCTGCCTCCAAAGCCTGAGCCTTCTGAGATCCTGAAGTGCAAATGAACCTTCGTAGTGACTTTATTTGCTGAAGAGTTTCCCTTTTTGCTGGTCTGGCTAATCAGTTACCACAAATCAGTCCATTGCTTTCTAAACATATGTTCTTTTTTTCTCCTCTCTCTCTTATCTCTTTTCCCTTGCTTTCTTTGCCCTTATCAGTTTGAGAAGTTTTTGTTTATCACTGAAATTTTAATGTGTTTCTGAAATAAACCATATATGTTTCAATCTGCTATGTTTAACTAAAGTTTCAAGTACTCTTTTAAAAGTCTAGCTAATAATTCTCCATGCGATTATTAACCTCACTTTATGGATGAATAAAACAAGGA
Organism: Balaenoptera physalus; assembly: GCF_965194825.1. Classification (NCBI taxonomy): domain Eukaryota; kingdom Metazoa; phylum Chordata; class Mammalia; order Artiodactyla; family Balaenopteridae; genus Balaenoptera; species Balaenoptera physalus. Next base: position 132,676,069 of record NC_138890.1, on the reverse strand, counting down.
TGGGAGAAGTTAAATAATTCGCCCAAGGTTGTACAAATAGTAAATGGTAATTTCACTTACTAATAAAAATCTTGTTCTTTTCTTTCCAGCACATTGCCTTTTACTGTGAGACACAGTTCCTGTTTTAAGGACTTTACAGTTTTTGCGGGGAGATAAGACAAGTGCATGGCCTTTAGAATACAATGCATGAAATGTCAAGAACAAGAAAAATGGCGTGGTGTGCAGTGGAAATTCAGAGGTGAGAGAAATATTTTCCTGCCCATTTCTTTGTGTCTGAAACCCCATTTGGAATTGGAATGTATGTTTTGTAGTACTGTATGGACATTTCTTCATACAGAAATCTTAATTCGATGGGATTTAACCTCTATTCTTTGGTCATTTGGGATTCCATGGAGTCTTTGGAGTGAAGTAGACAGTTAATTTATATCTTCACGTAATAACTATTCTTACGATGATATTTTAGGAAGAAAAGGCAGATTTTCGACTCACTAAATATCTATGAGTGTACTTGATATTAAAGGCATTCAAGAGAGGATTTTTCATCTGTTTATTTTTGCCACTGATGTTGCACAATCCTTTTTTTTTTTCTTTAAGCTTTCTTAGTTTTCTTCTTTGAGTTTTATAGATTTAGGTTTTATGTCTATGATCCATTTTTAAAATATATTTTTTTATTGTGGTAAAATGTATATAACACAATCTTTCACCTTGTTAAATCTGAAGTGTGTGGACAGCCCTAAATGAAGAAGATGGGTTATAAATGTATCCACATCTGTCCAGACCTGAATTGATTTTTTTTGCCAGTTTGAACTATGATCACTTTATGCCACTTGTGCTCTGTGGCTCCAAAGCACTGTCTACAGAGTGTCCCAGGAGGCAAGATCCCATGGAGAGTTGGTGCATAGTTTCTGGAGCCAACTGGGCTGTGTCTTCTTCCAGGCTCTGCACTAGCTGCTGTTTGACCTTGGGAAATTTCACTGACCTGCTCTCTCTCTCTGTATCAGATTTCTCACCTGTAAAATGGGGATAATGACAGAATCTAGCTCATAGTATTGTTAGAAGAATTATTTAACTTATTGGATACAACACATGTGATGCACTTACAAAAGCATCTGGTACATGGAAAAGACTATATCATCAACCATTCTCCTTCTAGGATCCTTGTGAGGAAGCAGTCTCTGAGAGCAACGTATGCTTCAGGGGCTGTTTTGTTTGCTATAGTGGAAGCTTCTTCAATCACATGTTTATTATTTTATTTTTCAACCTTTTTTTTTTTTAACATCTTTATTGGAGTATAATTGCTTTGCAATGGTGTGTTAGTTTCTGCTTTATAACAAAGTGAATCAGTTATACATATACATATGTCCCCATATCTCTTCCCTCTTGCATCTCCTTCCCTCCCACCCTCCCTATACCACCCCTCTAGGTGGTCACAAAGCACCGAGCTGATCTCCCTGTGCTATGCGGCTGCTTCCCACTAGCTATCTATTTTACATTTGGTAGTGTATATATGTCCATGCCACTCTCTCACTTTGTCCCAGCTTACCCTGCCCCCTCCCCGAATCCTCAAGTCCATTCTCTAGTAGGTCTGCATCTTTATTCCCATCTTGCCCCTAGGTTCTTCATGACCATTTTTTTTTTTTTTTTTAGATTCCATATATATGTGTTAGCATACAGTATTTGTTTTTCTCTTTCTTTTTTTTTTTTAACATCTTTATTGGAGTATAATTGCTTTACAGTGGTGTGTTAGTTTCTGCTTTATAACAAAATAAATCAGTTATACATATGTTCCCATATCTCTTCCCTCTTGCATCTCCGTCCCTCCCACCCTCCCTATCCCACCCCTCTAGGTGGTCACAAAGCACAGAGCTGATCTCCCTGTGCTATGCGGTTGCTTCCCACTAGCTATCTATTTTACGTTTGGTAGTGTATATATGTCCATGCCATTCTCTCACTTTGTCACAGCTTACCCTTCCCCCTCCCCATATCCTCAAGTCCATTCTCTAGTAGGTCTGTGTCTTTATTCCCATCTTGCCACTAGGTTCTTCGTGACCTTTTTTGACTTACTTCACTCTGTATGACAGTCTCTAGGTCCATCCACCTCACTACAAATAACTGAGTTTCGTTCCTTTTTATGGCTGAGTAATATTCCATTGTATATATGTACCACATCTTTATCCATTCATCTGTTGATGGACATTTAGGTTGCTTCCATGTCCTGGCTATTGTAAATAGAGCTGCAGTGAACATTTTGGTACATGACTCTTTTTGAATTATGGTTTTCTCAGGGTATATGCCCAGTAGTGGGATTGCTGGGTCGTATGGTAGTTCTATTTTTAGTTTTTTGAGGAACCTCCATACTGTTCTCCATAGTGGCTGTATCAATTTACATTCCCACCAACAGTGCAAGAGGGTTCCGTTTTCTCCACACCCTCTCCAGCATTTATTGTTTGTAGATTTTTTGATGATAGCCATTCTGACCGGTGTGAGATGATATCTCATTGTAGTTTTGATTTGCATTTCTCTAATGATTAATGATGTTGAGCATTCTTTCACGTGTCTGTTGGCAATCTGTATATCTTCTTTGGAGAAATGTCTATTTAGGTCTTCTGCCCATTTTTGGATTGGGTTATTTGTTTTTTTAATGTTGACCTGCATGAGCTGCTTGTAAATTTTGGAGATTAATCCTTTGTCAATTGCTTCATTTGCAAATATCTTCTCCCATTCTGAGGGTTGTCTTTTTGTCTTGTTTATGGTTTCCTTTGCTGTGCAAAAGCTTTGAAGTTTCATTAGGTCCCATTTGTTTATTTTTGTTTTTGTTTCCATTTCTCTAGGAGGTGGATCAAAAAGGACCGTGCTGTGATTTATGTCATAGAGTGTTCTGCCTATGTTTTCCTCTAAGAGTTTTATAGTGTCTGGCCTGACATTTAGGTCTTTAATCCATTTTGTGTTTATTTTTGTGTATGGTGTTAGGGAGTGTTCTAATTTCATTCTTTTACATGTAGCTGTCCAGTTTTCCCAGCACCACTTATTGAAGAGGCTGTCTTTTCTCCACTGTATATTCTTGCCTCCTTTATCAAAGATAAGGTGGCCATATGTGCGTGGGTTTATCTCTGGGCTTTCTATCCTGTTCCATGGATCTATATTTCTGTTTCTGTGCCAGTACCATACTGTCTTGATTACTGTAGCTTTGTAGTATAGTCTGAAGTCAAGGAGCCTGATTCCTCCAGCTCCGTTTTTCTTTCTCAAGATTGCTTTGGCTATTCGGGGTCTTTTGTGTTTCCATACAAATTGTGAAATTTTTTGTTCTAGTTCTGTGAAAAATGCCAGTGGTAGTTTGATGGGGATTGCATTGAATCTGTAGATTGCTTTGGGTAGTAGAGTCATTTTCACAATGTTGATTCTTCCAATCCCAGGACATGGTATATCTCTCCATCTATTTGTATGATCTTTAATTTCTTTCATCAATGTCTTATAATTTTCTGCATGCAGGTCTTTTGTCTCCTTAGGTAGGTTTATTCCTAGGTATTATATTCTTTTAGTTGCAGTGGTAAATGGGAGTGTTTTCTTAATTTCACTTTCAGATCTTTCATCATTCGTGTATAGGAATGCAAGAGATTTCTGTGCATTAATTTTGTATCCTGCTACTGTACCAAATTCATTGATTAGCTCTAGTAATTTTCTGGTAACGTCTTTAGGATTCTCTTTGTATAGTATCATGTCATCTGCAAACAGTGACAGTTTTACTTCTTCTTTTCTGATTTGGATTCCTTTTATTTCTTTTTCTTCTCTGATTGCTGTGGCTAAAACTTCCAAAACTATGTTGAATAATAGTGGTGAGAGTGGGCAAACTTATCTTGTTCCTGATCTTAGTGGAAATGGTTTCAGTTTTTCACCATTGAGGACGATGTTGGCTGTGGGTTTGTCATATATGGCCTTTATTATGTTGAGGAAAGTTCGCTCTATGCCTACTTTCTGGAGGGTTTTTATCATAAATGGGTGTTGAATTTTGTTGAAAGCTTTCTCTGCATCTATTGAGATGATCATATGGTTTTTCTCTGTTTTTCAACCATTTGTTGAGTGCCTATTATGTTCCAGACACACTGCTTGGTGCTCAGGATATAAGGGAGACCAAAATCAGACATGCCCCTGCTTTCATGGAATCCTCAGCATAATGGGAGAGATGGTCACAAATCAACTAATTATACAAATTACAACTTGATAAGTGCTAGGAAAGACAGGCTACATGGCTCTTTGTTACATTTGTATATGCAGAGTTTAACCCTGAGAGAGCAAAACTGTGTGTTTCTTTTTTTAAAATTTATTTTTATTGAAGTATAGTTGCTTTACAATGTTGTGTTAATTTCTGCTGTACAGCAAAGTGATTCAATTATAATTCAATTATACATATACATTTTTTTCATATTCTTTCCCATTATGGTTTATCACAGGATATGAATATATTTCCCTGTGCTATGCAGTAGGACCTTGTTGTTTATCCATTCTCTGTATAATAGTTTACATCTGCTAATCTCAAACTCCCAATTCATCCCTCCCCCTCCCCCCACCCCCTTGGCAACCACAAGCCTGTTCTCCATGTCTGTGAGTCTGTGTGTGTTTCTTGAATAATCCAAGAAGAGCTCTGATGCAAAAGAAGGGAAGGGCTGTTCTGTGCAGAAACTGAGAACATCCTGAGAAACTAATTAAAACCTTCCCTTTTGATTACACCCTGGAGGATGGGAATAGCTTCCTCTCTCGCCTTTCCTTGACACAACTTGCTCAGGAGGAATGCAAAGGATGGGTGGGATCTTTCCCAACATGAGAGTGAAAGGAAGCAACATACCAAAGAGATGACGGAGTAAGAGGCACTGCAGCTGCTGATTCCACCTCCACCCTGTGGGACAGCCACTTTGCAATATTTCAAAGGCGAAGGCAACTTACAGGAAAGAAAAAAAATGCATTTAACAAGTTCCTTGTCTGGAGGTCTGGATAGGGGTGGAGCACATTTTAAAGCTGCATTTATGGCAGAAATATATACAGCTTTACAGACATCTGTGCCTGGGGTTCCCAGAGCCCAAGTGTGCATCTATACATGAAGCACACTCAGTTTTTCAGGGCATTTGTGAAGAAACTTGAATATTGAAGTCATTTGAGTAGAACACTGGTTCATTTCTTGTGTACTCCTAATGCCAATTTCACCAGAAAGCAATAGCTGGGAATTACATCCAGAATTCCCTCTGCCATTCTTTATTACCAATGCTCAAAAAGGTGGTGTCCTTCTGAACTTAATTGTTAACCTCAGAAAAATACATTCTCTTTTAGTATATTGTAGCACATGAGGAAAAATTGGGTTTAAATATGAGCAAGGACATGGTATTATATACCAATGGCCAAGAAACAAAATGTATTTTTCCCCCATTTGACCTGTGTGTGTGTGTGTGTGTGTGTGTGTGTGTGTGTGTGTGTGTGTATGTATGTGTGTGTGTATGTATGTATGTGTCTCTCCATTATCTCTCTAACTTCATCTTGTTCACTTTCTCTTCCTTCAAGCTGTTACATTTCATGTGGTTGGTTGATGGCTCTGCATTCAGCATGTAAAACAATTAAGTGATTATTTCCTGAGCATCTACTTGGAGTTAGACAGGAACGTCTTTGAACTCATGAAGATCATAGTCTACAAGTAAAGGCAGATGTGAAACACATAATTAAAAGTAAGATGAGTGTCAAGAAAAGAGATATATAGAATACTCTGGAATCATATAGCAATAGTAATAGTAATAAAAACTAAGATCAAGTCAGTGCTTACTCTGTACCCAGGCGCTGTTGTAAGTGTAGGTACTATTAACTTTAATTCCCATATCCCACCTCTATTATCACTATTTCCATTTTATAGATGAGGAAACTAGAGCCAAGAGGGATTAATCGCTTATGTACTTTTCAAAGGTTGCCCAGAAAGAAAGGGGTGGACTGAGATTTGAACCCATGTAGTTTGACTCCTGTGTTCTCTGCCCAAGTACACGTTCCTAAGGAAGAGAATTGACCCTAGTCCTCTTTGAGGAAGTGTACTGAAGTTTGGAAACGTTTTAATGATTTGTTGCTGTTGTTGTTTGTTTGTTTATTAGAGTACCCCTTTAATAAAATAAATGAGGGCAAGTATTTTTCTCTGTAAGCATTAAGATAGATTGGAAATAAAAATAAAATGCCCCTAGATGTAATATAGTAGGATCCTCAGGGGCAGGGGGCCAGATATTAGGAAAGAATAGTGAAATTTAAGTAAACTGCAGAGTTTAGTAGTGGTCATGTACTAATGTTGGTTTCAATGTTGGTGACAAACGTACCATAGTAACGTAAGACAGTGACAGTAGGGTAAAATGGGTGAGGGATATATGGGGACTCTGTACTATCTTTGCAACTTCTCTCTAAATCTGAAAATATTCTGAAATAAAAAGTTTACTTAATGAAAAAGTAAAATAAAATGCCCATCAGTCTGGCCAACCCCCAGCAAGCCTTTATTAGCTGCAAACTGACCAGTTCTCTAGGAGAGACGTGGCTTCTCTCTGGTGTCCTTCCTGTACTGCGTAGGCAAGGCGGCATCTTCAGCATCGCACAGGGCATCTGTGCCCACGTGTTTCCAGGCCTCTTTCTGGCCAGGCCAGGCGTTGTCTTCATTCGGGCCGTGCCATCCTCTGTAGCCCGGGCATCTTTGTGCTCACCATCACCTCCTTGCCCTTTTCCTTCCTGGCCGTTTGTGTCTTCTATTCCTTGCCCTGATTCCATCCAACGAAATGGTACCTTAACTTTGTTCTGTTAGGTCTTCATGTAGCATGTTCTAAATCAAGTACTGATGTCTGGGGCATCCAGTTGGGTCGGGTTCACATTCCCATTTGTGGAGGCTGGCAGTCCGAAGCCTGGGGGACCAGACAGTGGATGACTCCTGTGGAAGGTGGGCCCACTGAGGAGGCTTGTCTGCCCTACCCGTGCAGCACCCGTTGTTTTTTGATCTTTTATTATTGTCACATGGAGTTTGACAACTTCCCACCTCTGCCATACTGCAAACAGCCAGCTAGATAAGGAATCAATACAATGAGCTTCAGTTCAGGAATGTGTAAAAGAGTGAGAACAATTTTGAGTTAAGTGATACGAGAAATCTTCATAAAGTCCCAATGATTCTGCCACCTGAATATTTCTCAAATGTATCTCCTCCTGTATCAATCAGAGTCCAACCACAGGAAAAACCTCTCCAGATATTTTAAAAGAGAGTTTTTATACAACAAATCAGTTATACAGATGGTGGAAGAGATGAGAAGCCAAATAGGAGACAAAGCAGCAACTCAGATGTTAACCACAGCAGGAAGCCACAATCAACCCTGGGCTGGAGGGACAAAAGGAGGAAGTGGGGTTCCCAGAGCCCAGGGCGGGATCCTTGGGCAGAAGCCAGAATTAGGGCCTGTGCACGTGCCAAGGAGGAGATGCAGCAGCTGCTGGAGGTGTCACCTGAGACCCACAGCGGGAGGGTGAAATACACTGGATTTTCCTTTCCTCCTGCTTCCCCATCTCCTGACAGTAACTACCAGGGGCCCAAGCTAATGGGAAAGCAGCCGACATGGAAGGCTAGTAAGCGCAGCCCAGAGACGTTAACCCTCCTTCTGCACAGCACAGGGACACTGCCACTGCCTAGGCTGAGGCCTCCACTCTCTCTTCCTTGTACCATTACAGAATCCTCATAATCATTCTCTTGACTCAGCAACTGCAGTTTCCCTCCGTTTCATCCTCTATATGTCAGATAGTGATGTTGCTAAAATACAAATATGTACGTTAAGCTCCTGTTTAAACCCTTAGCTGACTCCCTGCTGACTACAGGCTCAGCCCAAGCTTCTTAGCAAGGTAAACAGGGCCTCGCTCCTGCCCGCCTCTCCAGCCTCATCTTCCACAGCTCCCAGCATGGCACAGCCTCAGTGCACTGAAGACTCCAGGGGACGCAGGGTGGTGTGGGCTACTTAAGAGTTTGCTTTGTGGATCTCAGAAGAGGCTCCCTGGCCCAGGTGTCAAGGTTGTCATGGGGGGGATGGCGGGAACGGCAGTCATAGATGGCACTCTCAAGAGGCTTCTAGGGCCACCATGAGGGCTCCTGGAGAATAGGAGAGGGCTTGTAGAGGGAGCGTGTGAGAGCACGTAAGACTCTCTATAGATGCTCCTGGGAGACAGATGGGAGGAGAAATGGAAGGGCCTTGAAGAGATATCAGCTAATGGGGGCATGAGTCAGTGAGATTTAAGTGCTTAATAATGAAATCCATCAAGTTGGTTAAGTTTGAGGAAACTGAGATTATGTTTGAACGAGAATAGAGTTCAATGTCCAAATATGCTTCTCAGAGCATTGTTACTAAAATTATTCCATAAGTTCAAAGATCTCTAGCAGAATGAATGAATATGAGGGACTCACTTCTGATAGGCACTAGAAGCTATTTATCTGCAATGGGGCCTTGATTAAAATGAAGAAGGAAATTAACATACATGAGCCTCTTAGAGAATAATCAAGTTTTAGAAGATATGGTGAGGACAAGTAGAAGGTAGAAAGCATGAGTCTGGGACATCTGACAAAGTTTCAATGAAGTTTCCATACCTTCTAGATTTTTAGAAATATCTTGTCACACCATACATATATATCAGTCTTCTTTGTATTCCCCTATAGTCTTACTGTAATGTGAACCTCCCTTATTGTGAAGTTAAAAGGTAACACTACTCTTCAACGTCAAAAGAAACCAGACATTTATTTAGCTAACATAAATGTGCCAAGCATTGAGCTGGACAGATTACATAACGTATTTCATTTTGTTATAAATTTTTGTGTGACAGATGAGGGAAATGAGACTCAGAGAGGTTAAATGACTTGCCCAAGGTTATGTCACGAGTAGAGGCATTGGTATTTAAGCCTAGGTCTCCTTCTACTACCCCACATTTTTTATCTGTTAGTAAGCAACCCTCATGATGGAGTGCAAGTAAGAATAACTTAGTATTGAATTCAGTTTTCTCACCAAGAACATGAAAATAACATTTGGGTTTATTTCCAAATAAGATCCCTAAAATCCTATGTGCAGATTTCTGAAAAATATGGAATTCATTTGGAAGGTTTATTTTCCCATCGAATTATAAAGACCACCCTACATCTCTCAAAATCCAGGCATTATGATGGCATCCTTGATACGTCCAGCCTTTGGACTAATATATTTATTACCTTATCATTTTGAGTTTTCAGTATGAAACACTGATTAATATCGTTGTTGCATGTTGGGAGAAATCCTTGGAAAGCAGATTCTGAGAGGGAGGTAAGTGTTTAGGGCATCCGTTAGGTAGTGATCTTGGGAATCAGCCCTGCGAAAGAGAGGGCAAAGAAGCAGAATTCACCACAGCATTCACCACAGTGAAAAATGTAATTCTTAATAAATCTGTGTGTATACAATAAATGTATATATGTGCTGATATACAACGCATGGTAAAATATCTAAATATATATAATATAGAAACAAATGCTTTTTTTTTCCTAGTAATTTTTTTTTATATACAGCAGGTTCTTATTAGTTATCCATTTTATACATATTAGTGTATACATGTCAACCCAATCTCCCCATGCATCCCACCACCACCACCCCCAACCCCCTGCCGCTTTCCCTGCTGGGTGTCCATACGTTTGTTCTCTACATCTGTGTCTCAATTTCTGCCCTGCAAACTGGTTCATCTGTACCATTTTTCTAGGTTCCACATATATGCATTAATATACGATATTTGTTTTTCTCTTTCTGACTTACTTCACTCTGTGTGACAGTCTCTAGATTCATCCACATCTCTACAAATGACCCAATTTGTTCCATTTTATGGCTGAGTAATATTCCATTATATATATGTACCACTTCTTCTTTATTCATTCCTCTGTTGATGGGCATTTAGGTTGCTTCCATGACCTGGCTATTGTAAATAGTGCTGCAGTGAACATTGGGGTGCATGTGTCTTTTTGAATTATGGTTTTCTCTGGGTATAAGCCCAGTAGTGGGATTGCTGGGTCATATGGTAATTCTATTTTTAGTTTTTTAAGGAACCTCCATACTGTTCTCCATAGTGGCTGTATCAATTTACATTCCCACCAACAGTGCAAGAGGGTTCCCTTTTCTCCACACCCTCTCCATCATTTGTTGTTTGTAGATTTTCTGATGATGCCCATTCTAACTGGTGTGAGGTGATACCTCATTGTAGTTTTGATTTGCATTTCTCTAATAATTAGTGATGTTGAACATCTTTTCATGTGCTTCTTGGCCATCTGTATGTCTTCTTTGGAGAGATGTCTATTTAGGTCTTCTGCCCATTTTTGGATTGGGTTATTTGAAACAAATGTTTATATAATTATAAAATATATATTTATTGTATAGACAAATGGTAAAGGCAATAACTATGTGGATCAGGATGAAAGCTGGACTTAAAAGAATTAATAACTTGGGCAATGTAGTGCCTACAGATGAAAGTGTGGAGTCCAAGAGAGAGCAGAGGCTCAGGACTTCTAGAAGCTCTCACGCTTCTTACCACCGTAGGCTGTATTGTTGCTGTGCCAGTGATAAGAATGCACTGGTCTGTTGAGTGATAGTGTCCTATGTACACAGAATGGTATTAGGCTTATTGTCTTTGTTTTTACATGTTTGCTGATTCTAAAGACTAATACATTATGAGTGGAAACAGAAAAAAAAATAAAACCAACATGTGGTAAAAACTTTTTGTAAAAAAAATGAACATTAATTCCTCAGAAATTGCAATGGCCCTGCCTCTGTTTACTTAGTCAGCTTCTTCCTATTTTAGCCATTCCCATCTGAGAAGGCAGATGTCTAACCACAGACAGTAAATCCCCATACATCCAAGGGGAAAGAAGGAGAGGCTAATGTAGCTGTCCCTTTTAGTGCACAGATGGTGCACAGATGCTTACAAGACTCTGCCAGGCTATCTCTTCCTTCCGCCCATCCCTGCTTCTGACTCAACAGTCTAAATCCAGAGAACTAAGGCTCTCTGTGGCTCCTTGAAGCACAGGCCCTGATAGTTGGTGCCCAAAGGGTACGGGTAACATGCTCACAATGATTGAAAGGACAAGTGCCTTCAGTTTGTTCAGGTGGAGCTGCAGTGTGGAGTGCATGCCTAGCATGAGCTTAGCTGCGCTTTGAGTTAAGAAACACTGCTGCCTGAGGCAATCTAGAAAACGCTGGCCCTCCTAAAATGACAGTCCCGTTCATTGTTGACATTTTCCTTCCGTTAGTCCTTTCCTGTCCTTTTGGACAATGAGTTAAGTCTGATTTAGCTATTATCTATATCAGCAAGTCTTAATCACGCCCCAAAGATGTGGATGAGCCATATATGTTCTTTCTTTAAAAAATTATTTTATCTCTCCATTCATTCATTCATTTGCTCATTCATTTATAGTTCAATAACTGTTTTGTGGTTCGATAGTGCAGGTATTTGCTCTAAGGCTGAAATGCAGAACTGGTATGCACAGAGACTATTGTTTGAAAATACAGAGATGGATATTTAGAGTGATAGAATTCCAGTTAGTCTGATTACCGTCGTAATGAAATAGCAGGCAGTTGGCTTTCCTTCTGTTTATTTTCTTCTGAACTTTCTCTAAATAATGTCACATAATTCAGAAGCCTGACTCTTTCTTGCTTCTTCTTTTTATCGTCTGTAAAGGCATCACTCAGGAGGGTGCCCTAATTCATTTTCTTTCCATGTGTTTTAACCTTTGTTAAACCTCATATCATCTTGCTCTAATTCCTTTACATAGAATTGTGATTTTATTCCATTTTTCTTGTTTTTATCATTGCTACATACAGGGGGCAAATTTTATCTGGACCCCCAATATTTCATCAGGGCGTCTGGTTTTCTAGCAGCTTACTTATGAGTGTCAGTGGATTAGATTCCCTTGCTGGTTTGTTTTGTTTTGTGGCCATGGGCAAGTCAAACTCCATTAACCTCAGCTTCTCCATTTGCAAAATGGGATAATAATACTTACCTTCCACACACCTTGGGTGTTGTGAGAATGAAGAAGATAATGTTTGCAAAGTGCTTTGTAAAAACATGGAGCCTTTCATCTAAGGAAGGAGCTCAGAGTATTATTATTTTTGTTGTTACTGTTGGTCATGTTCCCACATGGCTTTATTTTGATGGTGTTCTTAACTGCAATAGAGTTGAATCACAGCGATGAGAGATGGTGAAGACATAGCAGGTCATCTGGTTCAAACATATTATAGAATTCTTCCCCTGCAACATGCTCTTGTACTTTAGTCTTGCTATTTTTAAGTCCCAAAGCATCAAACATTACAGGGTCCATTTCTTCCTGCTTGACATCAGAACTCTTCTGAAGAACAGTTTCAATAGCAAGTTTTGATCTAAGTATTTTCTTAATGACTCAATTGGAAAAACTTTGAGTCTCTGCCAGGAAGATATTTTTGCCCAATGTGAGGGTTACAATTATTTTCAGGACCCTTTACTACTTTCCTGGGGGAATGGAGTCACAATCCATTAGCTTTCCTTCTGATGATGTTCTTTACAATGTTTACTCCAAATGTTCAATTTAGAAATTTACTAACCATTGGTCCATGGAGGAGACCAAACCTTGTTCAGAGATATCTCATTTCAAACACAGTTAAACTGCTTTAAATTCAATCTCAGAAGACCAAAACTATGTGCTAACTTCAACCTTGTAAGCTGCATGTATTTTGCTTTCGGCAGGTATATAATCTATCACTGAAGATAGAGAGATTCTAACATCTGATATTACATAAATATTTGTTGAATAAGTAGATCGTTCATATTATATATATAATTCATTGTTATTTAATTCAGTAGGATAGTAATAGTCCTTTTGGTCTTTTTAGATTTATATATATATTAATATATTATAAAAATATATTAATGTATTATACGTGTATATTATATATTTACATATATAGTGTGTATATATACATATATATAGTCATGAATAAATTATTTGGAAATATCACCACTTACAACATAAATACAACTGGTATCCTGACAAAGGGACCATCTAGAATGATATACAGACTTCCAAAAGATGTGGAGCATTTACTATTTAGGAGTTGAAATACATTGGTAAGCCAAACATACTTCTCTTGTAATGCTGATTACTTCAGCCAGTGAGAATTAGTTTTGAAGATACAATGATTCTGTTTTCCCCTTGGCAATTGGTTTTCCATCCTTTTGCTATAGAGAGTAAGGTCTGAGGTTAAATCAATACCCCGAGTAATTCTTTCCTTTTCTTCTGCTTATGGTAGTTTAATTAATTACTCTCCATTAAACTGATCCCTTGATTAAAACTAAGCTTTTATTTTACGTGCTAATGATTATTGTTTTGAATGCAGTTGTGGTGCCCAATCAGAATCAGGTTTTAGGTTTAAGTGGAAGGATTTTATTTTTCATTAATTCCTGGTGAATCCTCAATCCAAGGATTTGAGCAATAATTAGGCTTTCTTAATAAAGAAAGAAGGATATGACTTTTAAGAGAGAACTCCATTCTAATTTCAAGCAGACAAAAAACTAAAATACATCTTTGAAAAATCTACAAAACTAATGAGACACTGTCTTGTGAGATACTTTGGAAAACTAAGGAGCATAACTTCACCAAAAACTGCTCAAGTTATTACCTGTTGAATTTGGATCAGAAAGCTTGTGACATTTGACATATTTTTATGTGGTATATTTCCAGAGAGTGGAATCATTGGTGGTCAACTTTTGGGATGCTTTGCTCTTTAACCTCTTTGCCTTTAACATGGTAGTAACTGGGTAGTGAGATAGGAGGTGGTGATTAGCTTGCTGAGTCAGTGGGAAGGAGCCCTGTAATACTGAATAATTATTTCTTTGATGTGTGTGTGGTTAACATGCTTAAGATTCTTAACACAGGACCAGCTGGGTGCCAGATCTAGGAAGAGGAATTAAAATCAATTTTATATGCCGTGTAGAACATGAAATAGCAAATCTCAGAGTCCAGACTTTGCCATTCTTTGTTTTCAACTTTTTGTTTTTTTTAAACTTTACACCAATCAGTTTAAGCATTTAATTTGTAAATTCCTGGCCCAGGCATATCAAAATATCATTATAAGTCTGTGAATCACCTTACCTACCATGATCTTTGTTCCAGGTAACAGTGGAACAAAAATCTGGACAAAAATATAAAGGCACAATGACACTACTGCTTTGGAACAAAAACATATCTTTCTTAGTGTTCTTGAACCTATAACACTAATGTGTCATTAATAGATTTAGTTTAGTGGATACCAAGTATTCTCTGACATTAGTCTCATCATGCTTTCATTTCCATAAGAGATATTCCAGTTAGGTCAAGCCCAGGGGTTAACTAAGGAGAATATAGAACCCAAAGTTGAAAATCATTAATTTTGTTCCTCTCTATAATCACCAATTTATTACCATGAGCTTTGGTGCAATAGAAAATTATTACGTCTTTATAGATCTCAGTCATTTAAAATGGGAAGAATTTTGTTTGAGCCTTTGAGGTTCTAACACTGCATCTCTTTCCTGTCCTTAGCTGCCTTCTTCCAGGTCGGCCGCCTCTGATGCCCAAGAGAACAGCAACAAGATAGGATTTGGAGAAACCATGAGGGCCCCTGTTTTCTGAGCCTCATTTCCGGTTGTGGCAGCAAGATAGATAAGAGGAAGTATGAGTTGCAGTGAGATGCGGTGGGAAAGAAAGAATTCATACCATCAGGTGAAAATTACAAAATAATTGAATGATAACAGCTTGCAGGAAGTGTCACCATCACATGGGTTTTTTGACTCTCATATAATTGGCTAGGAGTCAAATTCAAGTTAAGGCATATTTTTTCCATCTCTACCACTTCACACTATAGATTTTGTTTTTTTATAAAAATAACCACTCTTTTTCCCAAAGACAGCTGAATGGTATTTCTTTGCCCCTCACGGGGACTTAGCATTGTTTGCAATGGCTGTGGGCAGCTGACTTGCATGAAAGGCAGGTTTCCACATTATATCCTCCTTGGCACGAACTCAGCACGTGGGTAGATGAACAGCAGCCCTTGTTCCCAGGCAGAGCTCATTCTCCTGACTTGACTAATATTTACCTAAACTGCTCTCTACCTCTTCCTCCTCTCTGAGATTTGTTTTTCTTGTTTTCCCAACCTGGATGCTTTCACCTACAACTCAACTTCCTTAGAACTGCTCTTGGCTCACCTTGTTCAGTTTTCATTTCCACGATTATTATATTTCTTAACTTAAGTGCTTCCCTTTGTTCTATAACATGACATTCAACACTGCTCTCCTGCTCTCTGCCAGGATGCCCTTTGCTATTGGTGTGCTTCCCACCTACATAGGTATGTAACAAGCTTCTGTAGCTAAGCTCCTGGCTTTTGATATTTCCCTAACATGTGTAGTTCAGCCTTATTTGATTTATCGCCAATATATCAACTCCCCCATGACTTCACCTTTCCATTTGCTTCTATGGATGTGAATGTCCTTCAGGAGAAACTGACTTTATTCCCAATAAAGAAACAATATCTGAAGACTTTTTAAAAATGACCTTAGAACATCTCACAAACATTACCACTTTCATCTTTTATATTATTTCTATTGAAAAACATAGTTGGAAAGCAAGCATTCAATTTTGAGATGGAAAATTATAGTAAAGGCCCATTGCTTACATCCAGTGATTATATAGAAATATATAATCCTGAGAGCTGGCTTAAATATTTTTTAAAAACAAGGGGTAATATGCCCTTCTATTCTGCACTTTTCTATCTTTTGGAAGAACCATTCCTATAGCATGATCACATCATTTGGATTTATTTCAATAGTACATAAACAATACTTAATACGTGCAAGGCACTCTAATTAAGATACAGAATACATGGTCCTTGTCCTTGAGGAAGTGCGGAGAGAGCCATGAACAGGAAGTCTATAGTAAGTGCTATGATGGAAGAAAAGCAAGTGTCCTGAGTCACAGACACACAAGAGGCTTAATCAGACTGGTTGGTGTGGAGTACATCACGGAAGAAGCAGCACCGGACTGGAGCCCCACAGAATGGGGATACGCAGTAATAGGATCACTGCCTCCAGAGATAAAAACACTTGGAGCCATATTCTCTCCATCCCTCACCCAACATTTCAGTGTCCCTTTTCAGTATAAATATAACTTCCAAAGATCCCATCTTATAAATCATGAATATGCCTTTTCTAGGAGCCATCTGAGTATGGATAGCTCTGTGCATTTATAATATAAAGTAAACAAGATTTCAGGCCTCAAAGAAATGAGTTTAAAGATGATAATAACAAAATGATAGAAATTCTGGTAGTCTGGAAATTGCAACTGGAAATAAATGAAAACCAGAGAATTTAGGAAGTCATTTTCTGGGTTTTGAAGTTGTGGGAGCTTCACTGAGAAGTATATTGTGAAAATTCCTCACGATGCTTGTTTCTCAATCTTGTGATTAGCCTCCTGAGACAGTCACATGGGCTGATTTCCTCTAAATCAGTATTAGAGAAGCATTTCAGGCAGACCACCTTGAGGTGATAATTGCCTTTCTCAGGAGACACTCACATGTGCTAGGTCCTCTGGGAGGAAATGAATGAATTGCCCATTGTGCATTAAATCTCAGACAAGAAATTTTAAAGGTGAATTTCCAAAGCATTAAGGCTCAGAGTAATCACCGGAGCTGGACAGCTAGCCTTGGGGGGCCCGCCCTTCCTAGAATCAGCAAACTCTTCCCTTGTAGAAAATTACATAAACATTTGAAGGTTTCCTTCTGTCCTCAGAATTCTACTTGTCTGCCAAGATTATGGTCATTTGAGCTGGAAATTTGGCCAGTTACAATCTCTATTAAGACATTGGTGGCTGCACTCTTTCCTGTGTTTGCTTATTCATGATCCTGTGATTCTCTGGGTCTTTGGGGTCTTTGGGGTCAAGAGCTGCCTCTGAGAGCTGTCAGCATGGAGAAAAGGATATGCCTATGTCTTTTCTATCTAAATGGCAGGGTTGCTCTGGAGTTGACCCAGGGTAGCCTCCCTGAGCCTCTCCTCCATCTCAAGTAAAAGCTTTATGTAGATCTTGGTTGAGCAGAAACCCAGAAACCATTATAGGGCATCTTTCTTCATGTCAACCAATAAATAGGTCTGCACCATATACAGGGTTGGTCACATGGCCAGTTCTTCTCTTTCCTGCTATCCCACGTGCCACTCCTCATCCCTTACATCTTGACAGAACTTCTAGTGGAGAGGAATACAAAGCTTGGACAGCTTCACTCCCTCCTCACTTCCATTAAAGAGCTATTCTTGGCTCCTTAACACCCTACTGTCATATTGCTTTCAGAAATAAAAAGTATTTTCTTTCTCCAGTAGGCAAATGACTCAGAATTTGTTATTTCTCTCTACAGTCATTCTCATCTGTTGCAGGTTAGGGTACATTGAGAAACTCTGAGATGGAGTTTATATCCTACAGTAATACAGGGACCCTCATGATTTCTCCAAATCCTATCTTGTTAGGGTACATTGAGAAACTCTGAGATGGATTTCTCCAAATCCTATCTTGTCAGAATGTTTATTATGGAGTGTCCTCGAGACCAACACACCTGGAAGGCTGGGAAAGGGAACAGGATTGGGAAGAAGAAGATGTTAAGCTGAGACACAGACCCAACAAAAGCCTTGGTCAACTCCACAGGGATCTCTGGAACTAGAATGGCCCTTCAGATTTGTCCTGAGTTTGACTGAGATGACCAGGCCTTTGTATTCCTGTATCAATCAGTCATCAAATGTGGGCCACCTCACATGGGAATAACCTCGAGTGAGAGCTCTCTCTGCAGTTAAGGCAACCCTGAAGGGGCTGACAGCTGGTGGCAGTCTGCTGGCAGCATTCCAAATGGCTGGGACAAGAATCTCTTACTGAAGGAATATCTGGATGGATCTGGGTGGTGTCTACCACAGTCTACTCTTTGCTCCATTCAGTTTACTTCTCAATATACGTTTAGGAAGCAGCTCTTCAGGATGCTTGTAAACTTTTCTTGGGGTAAACTGAGGACAGGAAGTTAGTGGACCAACTATAGTCCAATGCTACAGCTGGTCTCAAGGTCACGACTCATACTCACTGCCTCCCTCCTCCACTACTGAGTCTAGATTTTCCTCTCTTTCATCTTCCATCTCTGTCTGTCTCAGTTGCTTACCTGGTGGCATAACTGATACCCTCATCCTTGAGGAGTCTCAGTCCCAGTCACCATAGCCTTCTCAGATCAGGATTGCTGTGCTTGTCCATTTGCCGTTATAGTTGGGAAGGAAGGACCAAGAGGTGCGCAACTGGGTCACCTGGGTGCCAGACTTATTCCTCCATGCCCCACTGTGTAATGGCAGCCCTACTACCTGATGACTGGTCAGCTGCCCTGCCAAAACAATGACTCCTATTCTTGCCAGCTCCTTGTGGCAAGGAACCTTAATAGTTCCTTACCACAAGGAGCCTGAATGCCCAAGCTGTAGTCAGAGGGTTTATTACCATTAGCAAAAATGTTCTCTTTTTAAGACTCAGAATCTGTAAACCCACAGAATCCAGAGCTGCAGAGAAGGGATGAACAAATTATTCAAGCAGGTCACTGGGGAAGATGAGAGGTGGGACCACTTTTTTTTCCTGTAACCATGCATTTTTCTTATAACTATGTGTTTTTTTTTTTCTTATAACCATGTGTTTTTCCTTTTGGGGATATAGTACCATATGAAGGCCTTTGATTCAAAGAGCATACTAGTCCTAGAGGGTGACACTCCATCCTGGTAAATCATTGGCACTGAGCTGGAACTTCAGCTGTGCCTTCAGAGAGATATTCCAGTGCTCTCTCAGGCTACTAGCTTCTGTGTAGTGAGGTATATGATATGCCCAGAGGATCCTATGATTATGGGCCAACTTTCACACCTGTTTTCTCTATCATGAGTTCCCCTGATGCAATGTTATATGAAATCCCACACCAGTGGATCAGACGCTCCATAAACCCTTGGATAGTGATGCTGGCTAAGCCCCTACTAGCAAGAAAGGCAAACCAAGTGGCAAGTTGGCTTCCTCAAAGGGTGACGTCACAACCGGGACGTTTCTGTTTCTGGCAGGTTGGACATTCAGTGGCAGCCGTAGCTAAATTAGCCTTGGTAAGGGGAAATCCGTGCTCTTGGACATATGTATAGCCTTCATTCTTACCACCTCAGCTACTCTATTCATACACCCAGAATGAACAGAGCTTTGGGACGGACAATGACAAAGGCTGGCTGATGTTAACAGGCTGAGTCATTTTGGCTACATGGTTCTTTAGTACTTTCTCTGTGTTGGATGCTGCTGGTGGGTGTGATCATGTGATATAAATTTTTATAATTTGTGCATGCTCTCATATTAATTCACATACTTCTACCCTAGATTTCCTTGTCTCTGATCTTCCTATTTTTCTCTTTCCAGGTCCTAATAGCCAAGCAATTTGCTACTGCCCATGAGTTCATATATGTATTCCAACTTTGAGCCACTTCTCTTTCTACACTAAGTAGATGGCCAGGTACAGAGAAGAGAGACTGCACTATCTCTTGGAGTCCTTGCCAGGATTCTAAATCCTGTATGCTGGGAATGTATACTTTCCTCCTTCCCTTATTAGGTTTGATATGTCTCTTGCTTGCTTATGCTGCAACTTAACCTTAAAGATGATGTGGTATATTTATATAATGGAATATTAGCCACAAAAGAGAATGAAATTCTGCCATTTGCAGCAATGTAAATGGACCTAGAGAATATTATGCTTAGTGAAGTAAGTCAGACAGAGAAAGATAATTACAGTATGATATCACTTATATGTGGAATCTAAAAAATAATGCACACAAATGTATATAGCAAAATAGAAACAGACTCACAGATATAGAAAACAAACCAGTGGTTACCAGTGGGGAGAGGGAAAGAAAGAGGGACAAGTTAAGGGTATGGGATTAACAGATACAAACTACTATGTATACAAGTGATAAGCATCAGGGATCTATCGTACAGCACAGAGAATTATAGCCATTATCTTGTAACAGCTTTTCATGGAGTATAATCCATGAAAACACTGTACGCCTGAAATTAATATAATATCGTAAATCAAATATACTTCAATTGAAAAACAAATAAAAGCGGCAATTTAAAAAAATATCTTAGCTATTAGTCAACTGACCAGAATGAGAGGAAGGCATGTATCCTGAGGGAGGCATACATTGTCTTGCAGAGGGAAGGCCTCTGCATTTTCCTCTTGCAAGAGGAGAGGGATGTTAGCTTTCGATGGTGGGTGGGGAACAGGCACTTCTGTAGTCTATGGGGTTTTGGGGAATCTAAGGATTTTGGATTTTTGTGGACATCCACTTAGATACCTATTCAATGTGTCAGGGTCCTATTTTTCCTAGCCAGGGCCCTAATCTTAACATAGAAGATCTGTCTTGATTAGGAGTTTAACCTTCTTCAGAGTTTGGCTCCTTTGATGATTATATTCTAGTCCTGGTCCTCAGATTTCTATGCCTTCCTGCAGCAGAAAATGAGATGCTTTTTGTCTGCTACCAGGAAGGCTCTCTACTTTCACAATTGCTTTTTTTTTTTTGAATTTTATTTAATTTATTTTTTTATACAGCAGGTTCTTATTAGTCATCCATTTTATACACATCAGTGTATACATGTCAATCCCAATCTCCCAATTCATCACACCACCACCCCAACCCCCCGCTGCTTTCCCCCCTTGGTGTCCATACGTTTGTTCTCTACATCTGTGTCTCAACTTCTGCCCTGCAAACCGGATCATCTGTACCATTTTTCTAGGTTCCACATACATCCGTTAATATGCGATATTTGTTTTCCTCTTTCTGACTTACTTCAGTCTGTATGACAGTCTCTAGATTCATCCGTGTCTCTACAAATGACCCAATTTCGTTCCTTTTTATGGCTGAGTAGTATTCCATTGTATATATGTACCACACCTTCTTTATCCATTCATCTGTTGATGGGCATTTAGGTGGCTTCCATGACCTGGCTATTGTAAATAGTGCTGCAATGAACATTGGGGTGCATGTGTCTTTTTGAATTATGGTTTTCTCTGGGTATATGCCCAGTAGTGAGATTGCTGGGTCATATGGTAATTCCATTTTTAGTTCTTTAAGGAACCTCCATACTGTTCTCCATAGTGGCTGTATCAATTTACATTCCCACCAATAGTGCAAGAGGGTTCCCTTTTCTCCACACCCTCTCCAGCATTTGTTGTTTGTAGATTTTCTGATGATGCCCATTCTAACTGGTGTGAGGTGATACCTCATTGTAGTTTTGATTTGCATTTCTCTAATAATTAGTGATGTTGAGCAGCTTTTCATGTGCTTCCTGGTCATCTGTATATCTTCTTTGGAGAAATGTCTATTTAGGTCTTCTGCCCATTTTTGGATTGGGTTGTTTGTTTTTTTAATATTGAGCTGCATGAGCTGTTTATATATTTTGGAGGTTAATCCTTTGTCCATTGATTCGTTTGCAAATATTTTTTCCCATTCTGAGGGTTGTCTTTTCGTCTTGTTTGTAGTTTCCTTTGCTGTGCAAAAGCTTTTAAGTTTCATTAGGTCCCATTTGTTTATTTTTGTTTTTATTTCCATTACTCTAGGAGGTGGGTCAAAAAGGATCTTGCTGTGACTTATGTCAAAGAGTGTTCTTCCTATGTTTTCCTCTAAGAGTTTTATGGTGTCCACTCTTAATTTAGGTCTCTAATCCATTTTGAGTTTATTTTTGTGTATGGTGTTAGGGAGTGTTCTAATTTCATTCTTTTACATATAGCTGTCCAGTTTTCCCAGCACCACTTATTGAAGAGACTGTCTTTTCTCCATTCTATATCCTTGCTTCCTTTGTCATAGATTAGTTGACCATAGGTGCGTGGGTTTATCTCTGGGCTTTCTATCCTGTTCCATTGATCTATATTTCTGTTTTTGTGCCAGTACCATATTGTCTTGATTACTAGCTTTGTAGTATAGTCTGAAGTCAGGGAGTCTGATTCCTCCAGGTCGATTTTTTTCCCTCAAGACTGCTTTGGCTATTCGGGGTCTTTTATGTCTCCATACAAATTTTAAGATTTTTTGTTCTAGTTCTGTAGAAAATGCCATTGGTAATTTGATAGGGATTGCATTGAATCTGTAGATTGCTTTGGGTAGTATAGTCATTTTCACAATATTGATTCTTCCAATGCAAGAACATGGTACATCTCTCCATCTGTTGGTATCATCTTTAATTTCTTTCATCAGTGTCTTATAGTTTTCTGCATACAGGTCTTTTGTCTCCCTAGGTAGGTTTATTCCTGGGTATTTTATTCTTTTTGTTGTAATGGTAAATGGGAGTGTATCCTTAATTTCTCTTTCAGATTTTTCATCATTAGTGTATAGGGATGCAAGAGATTTCTGTGCATTAATTTTGTATCCTGCAATTTTGCCACATTCATTGATTAGCTCTAGTAGTTTTCTGGTGGCATCTTTAGGATTCTCTATGTATAGTATTATGTCATCTGCAAATCATGACAGTTTTACTTCTTCTTTTCCAATTTGTATTGCTTTTATTTCTTTTTCTTCTCTGATTGCTGTGGCTTGGACCTCCAAAACTATGTTGAATAATAGTGGCGAGAGTGGACATCCTTATCTTGTTCCTGATCTTAGAGGAAATGCTTTCAGCTTTTCACCATTGAGAATGATGTTTGCTGTGGGTTTGTCGTATATGGCCTTTATTATGTTGAGGTAGGTTCCCTCTATGACCACTTTCTGGAGAGGTTTTATCATAAATCGTTGTTGAATTTTGTCAAAAGCTTTTTCTGTATCTATTGAGATGATCATATGGTTTTTCATCTTCAATTTGTTAGTATGGTTTATCACATTGATTGATTTGTGTATACTGAAGAATCCTTGCATCTCTGGGATAAATCCCACTTGATCATGGTGTATGATCCTTTAAATGTGTTGTTGGATTCTGTTTGCTAGTATTTTGTTGAGTTTTGCATCTGTATTCACCAGTGATATTGATCTGTAATTTTCTTTTTTTGTAGTATCTTTGTCTGGTTTTGGTATCAGGGTGATGGTGGCCTCATAGAATGAGTTTGGGAGTGTTCCTTCCTCTGTAATTTTTTGGAAGAGTTTGAGAAGGATGGGTGTTAGCCCTTCTCTAAATGTTTGATAGAATTCAGCTGTGAAGCCATCTGGTCCTGGCCTTTTGTTTGTTGGAAGATTTTTTATCACAGTTTCAATTTCATTACTTGTAATTGGTCTGTTCATATTTTCTCTTTCTTCCTGGTTCAGTATTGGAAGGTTCTACCTTTCTAAGAATTTGTCCATTTCTTCCAGGTTGTCCATTTTATTGGCATAGAGTTGCTTGTAGTAGTCTCTTAGGATGCTTTGTATTTCTGCGGTGTCTGTTGTAACTTCTCCTTTTTCATTTCTGATTTTATTGATTTGAGTCCTCTCCCTCTTTTTCTTGATGAGTCTGGCTAATGGTTTATCAATTTTGTTTATCTTCTCAAAGAACCAGCTTTTAGTTTTATTGATCTTTGCTATTGTTTTCTTTGCTTCTATTTCATTTATTTCTGCTCTGATCTTTGTGATTTCTTTCCTTCTGCTAACTTGGGTTTTGTTTGTTCTTCTTTCTCTAGTTCCTTTAAGTGTAATCTTAGATTGTTTATTTGAGATTTTTCTTGTTTCTTGAGGTAGGCTTGTATAACTATAAACTTCCCTCTTAGAACTGCTTTTGCTGCATCTCATAGGTTTTGGATCATCGTGTTTTCATTATCATTGGTCTCTAGATATTTTTTGATTTCCTCTTTGATTTCTTCAATGATCTCTTGGTTATTTAGTAACTTATTGTTTAGCCTCCATGTGTTTGTCTTTTTTTATGTTTTTTTCCCCTGTAATTGATTTCTAATCTCATAGCACTGTGGTCAGAAAAGATGCTTGATATGATTTCAATTTTCTTAAATTTACTGAGGCTTGATTTGTGACCCAAGATGTGATCTGTCCTGGAGAATGTTCCGTGCGCACTTGAGAAGAAAGTGTAATCTGCTGTTTTTGGATGGAATGTCCTATAAATATCAATTAAATCTATCTGGTCTATTGTGTCATTTAAAGCTTGTGTTTCCTTATTAATTTTCTGTTTGGATGATCTGTCCTTTGGTGTAAGTGAGGTGTTTAAGTCCCCCACTATTATTGTGTTACTGTCAATTTCCTCTTTTATAGCTGTTAGCAGTTGCCTTATATATTGAGGTACCCCTATGTTGGGTGCATATATATTTATAATTGTTATATCTTGTTCTTGGATTGATCCCTTGATCATTATGTAGTGTCCTTCCTTGTCTCTTGTAACATTCTTTATGTTAAAGTCTATTTTATCTGATATGAGTATTGCTACTCCAGCTTTCTTTTGATTTCCATTTGCATGGAATATCTTTTTCCATCCCCTCGCTTTCAGTCTGTATGTGTCCCTAGGTCTGAAGTGGGTCTCTTGTAGACAGCATATATATGGGTGTTGTTTCTGTATCCATTCAGGAAGCCTGTGTCTTTTGGTTGGAGCATTTATTCCATTCACGTTTAAGGTAATTATCGATATGTATGTTCCTATTACTATTTTCTTAATTGCTTTAGGTTTGTTTTTGTAGGTCATTTTCTTCTCTTGTGTTTCCCACTTAGAGAAGTTCCCTTAGCATTTGTTGTAGAGCTGGTTTTGTGGTGCTGAATTCTTTTAGCTTTCGCTTGTCTGTAAAGCTTTTGATTTCTCCATCAAATCTGAATGAGATCCTTGCAGGGTAGAGTAATCTTGGTTGTACGTTCTTCCCTTTCATCACTTTAAGTATATCATGCCACTCCCTTCTGGCTTGTAGAGTTTCTGCTGAGAAATCAGCTGTTAACCTTTTGGGAGTTCCCTTGTATGTTATTTGTCGTTTTTCCCTTGCTGCTTTCAATAATTTTTCTTTGTCTTCAATTTTTGCCAATTTGATTACTATGTGTCTCGGCGTGTTTCTCCTTGGGTTTATCCTGTATGGGACTCTCTGCGCTTCCTGGACTTGGGTGGCTATTTCCTTTCCCACGTTAGGGAATTTTTCGACTATAATCTCTTCAAATATTTTCTCGGGGCTTTTCTCTCTCTCTTCTCCTTCTGGGACCCCTATAATGCGAATATTGTTGCATTTAATGTTGTCCCAGAGGTGTCTTAGGCTGTCTTCATTTCTTTTCATTCTTTTTTCTTTTTTCTGTTCTGCAGCAGTGAATTCCACCATTCTGTCTTCCAGGTCACTTATCTGTTCTTCTGCCTCAGTTATTCTGCTATTGATTCCTTCTAGTGTATTTTTCATTTCAGTTATTGTGTTGTTCATCTCTGTTTGTTTGTTCTTTAATTCTTCTAGATCTTTGTTAAACATTTCTTGCATCTTCTCGATCTTTGCCTCCATTGTTTTTCCGAGGTCCTGGATCATCTTCACTATTGTTATTCTGAATTCTTTTTCTGGAAGGTTTCCTACCTCCACTTCATTTAGTTGTTTTTCTGGGGTTTTATCTTGTTCCTTCATCTGGTACATAGCCCTCTGCCTTGTCATCTTGTCTATCTTTCTGTGAATGTCCACAATTGCTTTTTATCACTTGTTAATTTCTCTCAGCTTTTGTTTTCTTTCTTCCAGGAAAGGAGGTTAGAAAATAACCATACAATTCCATTGTTTTTATAGTTTCTATTACCTTTTTTTACAAATGTAATATATAACACTGGCTAGTGCATCTCATCCACCTTTATATCATCTCAGTTCACCAGTGAAAATATGAACAGTTGGCCCTTCACCTAGTACCAGGGCTTTCTGTGCTTCCTTTTCCATCAGGGAAGGAGTTCTCACTGCCAAGCAAAGCAGTAAGTGATCCAGCTCCAAAACCCTGTCTTTCTTCCTACATTCTTAGAGCACGCCTGGTACCAACTATCACAGGGTGAGGTTCCCCAGGAAGCAGTCTCTGAGATGGAGATTAGAACTTGCTGTATTTATTAATGAGAGCTTATGGACCGACACCTGTAGAAGGGATGGGGAAGGAAACCGGATTAGGCAAAATGAAAAGTTGAACTGAAATACAAGCATAACTATAGCCTCAGCCAGAACCACAGAGACCCTTGGAGCTAAAATGGTCCTTCATAGGTATCTTGAGTTGGGCCATGATGGTCAGGACTGTGTGTTCCTGCACTGATTTGGTATTGGATGTGGGTATTCACGGAAAATGGCATGACCTTGGATGAGAGGGCTCTGCAGCTGAGACAATTCCTGAAGGGGCTCACAGCTAAAAGCTGACTGCTGACAACTCTCCAAACAGCAGGAATAATAAGTCTTCCAGTGAAGAAGGATATGGACACTAGAGTTAATCTTTTGGGGGAAGTAGCAGTTTCAGAAGCTATGGCGGTAACTTACAGAAAGATTGTGCCATTCTTTGGTATGACTCTGTATCTTTACACATTTTCCTGTTTCTGCCCCAAACGATCTTTCCTCTACTCCTAATTCCTTTCTTAGCTAACTAGGACATGTTCTTCAAGCATTTTTTCCCCAAGGAAGCCTTTGCTGACCAAATTCCCTCTTTTACCACCCCCAATCCCAAGTCTCCTTGCCTAACTCCCTGGCTCATTAAATGCTTCAGTGAGTCCCTACGACACTTTAAACAAGTCTTTATGTAGCTATCTTAGTCCATTTTGACTGCTATAATATTAATACCATAGACTGTGTGGCTTATAAACAACAGAAATTTATTTCTCACAGTTCTGTAGGTTGGGAAGTCTAAGATCAAGGTGCCAGCTGATTCGGTGTCTGGTGAGGGCCCTCTTCCTGGTTCATAGATGGTTGTCTTCTTGCTGTGTCTTCACATGGCTGAAGGGGAAAGGGAGCTCTCTGGGTCCTTTTTTATAAGGGCACTAATCCCATTCTTGAGGGTTCCACTCTTACGACCTAGTTCTCTCCCAAAGTCCCCACCTCCAAATACCATCACATTGGGGCTTAGGTTTCAGCATGTGAATTTTTGTGGCAAGAGGAGTACAAACATTCAGTCCATGACATTAACATTCATCACACTGAGGTGTAATTGTATAGTTACCTGCTTATATTTTTACTTGCACTGTGAATTTCTTGAGGGTTATAACTTTTTATTTTATTTGTTTGTACTCAAGGACCAGACCAGTATGGTACCTTTCATATGTCATATGTATTAAATGAATGAATGCATCAAAAATGCACAAATGCATCAGACCATCATTCATGTCATAGTATAAGGCCATAGATCTAGAGTCAAAATATGCAATTTGAGTCTTTATTTGGTCATAAACAGATAATAGATGTCACTCAATCTCCTATATCTCACTTTCACCTTCCATAAACTGTAGAGAAGTTTCCTTTCTACTTTATATCATTATTATACAGATAAAGGAAGATAAGATATGTGAAAGAATTTTGGGTAATAAAAAGGCTATACAAATGTCAAGAATTATTACTGTTTATCTCTCTATCACTCTACGTTCACCTCTGACCTCACTGCCTATAAATGTTTCATTTACTATTACAACCCTGTAGTTAATCACAGACACAGATTCTTTACTGTTGTTATGATGTACTCTTCAGTCAAGTACAACTGATCCATATGTGTATTTGGAAACTGGTGAACAAATGAGCCACTGAAAATTATCACCTCTAAAAGAACAGTCTGGGATAGTCACAGTCTAGCCACAGAGGCTAAAATGATGATTAAGATACGTCCTCTAAAGATGCGGTCTCTGACTGTAGGAAACTAATAGTCTGCTAGAGTGAGACCAACATGTAGCAATTTAGGAGAAATTAAATATTGTAAGTATTTCATAGCTATAAGTATGAGATGGAATATAGTTCAGATGCAAGGGAAGGAGTGACTGGGTGATGGTCAGAAGAGCCTCCATTAAAGAGATGAAGTTTATAAAAGATGAGTCTGTAAAAGAGGGAGTAGATCTGATCCAGGCAGGCAAGGAACTGGAGGGCATCCAGGATGAGCAGAGGCACTGAGGAGTAAGACAGCTGGAGGACTCTACACTGTATGAGCAGAACATAGGGTAGAGGGAGCAGAGAAAAAGAAGGCAGCCACGTGTGACCCCCAACTTGTTGTCAGGAAGGCATCATTGGACATGCTATATATGAGATCTTCTTCTGAAAAACCTTCCCAGATCCTTCAAGAAGAATTCTTGCTTTTATTGCATGGGCCTCAGGTATAGGTCTATGGGGCCCCCATCTCATTTGTTGTTGTTTGTTTTTATATCTGTCCTTCAGCCTAGACTTTGGGCCCTTTAGGGCTAGGGATTTTCTGTTCCCTCATGTCTCATAATGGTAACAGGCACACAATACATGTATACTGAGAGAGGGATGAAAAGATGTAGTATCTTAGCAATGGTTTTAAATAAATAAGCAAGTCATCAGGAACTAAAGAGAGAAGACTTTATATCTTAAAGAGACAAGTTTAGGGTAAAAAATTACCAGAAGTAGAATCTGTGGACTTGAGTTCAGGTTCTCAAAGTGAGGTACTAGCTGTGTGATTTGGACCCATGGAGAACCTTGCTAAAGCTTCAGGGGATCAATTACACTTAGCATTGAATGTCATTGCAAGAATGAGACAACTTAACACGTGCTCAAGGACACTGCTTTTTCTATCCTAGACCCGGATAGGATATCCTCCACACTCAAATTCTCATTGCATTTTTTAAAAATTAATTGTAGCTTAACCAGTGGAGGCAAGAACTAGACTTGACATGGTAAAGATAATGGAATCCGAGAGGTCTTCTCTTAAACTGGAGGCCTGTTGCATGATGGTAGAGCCATGGATACCAAAGCTAAGGCACCTGAGGTTGAGTCCCCACTCTGCCACCTGTTGACTCTATCACTTTATACACGTTATTTAATCTCCCTGTGCTCCCAATTCTCATCTGCAGAATCAGGACTTTTTGATTCAGTTGCTATTTTGACACTGAGAATTGCAAGTGTGAACAAAATATACAAAACTCCTGTTTTTATGTAGGTTATGTTCCAGTGATGATGATAGTAGTACCTATTTTGTAGATTTGTTGTGAGAATTAAATAGGTCTTTATATGTAAGGGACTTAGAACTATGCCTGGCACATAGGAAGTGCATAATGACTATTAGGTATTGTTATTATATATGTAACTCTGATATGTATAGTCTTAAAAGCTGTGAGTATTTGTGGTCCATCCATTATCCTTCAGCTTGACATCATGTTTCAAAGTACCAACCTAAAGAATTCATAGGCCTCAAATGATTAGAATTTAGTAATTTCTGACTTTTCTTTCTGTCCTAGTTGAAGTGGTTTTCTCACTGTCCTTGATCCCCACCTTGGTTCTCCTCCCTCTGTCCTATGGTAGTAACAAGTTAACTCTCCCTGGAATGGTTCTGGAACCCTCCCCTCTTGCCCCCTCCCCATCTGTCTTGAGTAGTATAAGTTCTTCTGTATGAGACACCCCTACACTCTCCCACCCTATCCCTAATTGCCCAGCCTACGGGGACATCTTTTTCGCCTCTCTTCTCGTATAGCGCTCCCTTCCAGTACCACTTATTTGACCCTGAACACTTCTGCTCTGAATTGTAGGCTCTGTTTTTCTATACAGATCTTGTCAACAGGTGAGGAGGAAGGATGGGGCAATGTCTTGTACTTCCTTGCATTTTCCCATAGTCCTTTACACAATATGTGTGGTTTGTTTCCATTTGGGTTTGATGGACTTTCTGTGGGTAGAGAAACTGTGAGAGGGTTTGCTGCTGTGGATTTTCTCAGCCTAGTGATGTGGGGAGCACTTCGGATGGCTCTCGGGAAGAAGGGAGGTATCGATAATTACGGATGGGTTGAGTCTAAACATTGCAACTTGCATGTCCTTTGAAGTGAACTTGTAGAACTGCAATGAGAAATGGAGAAGGTAGGTCTCCACTGGCTTTTGTTGTTGTGCACTAACCAAATGCAGGTAGAAAAATCAACCTAGCAAATGTGGTAAGTTGCTTCTCAGGTATTAGCGATTAGTTTCCATCTTGCTGCTCAGTGTTGCTCATGAAGCAACAGCATCAGCAACACCTGGGAGCTTGTTACACCCGCAGAGTCTCAGGCTCCACCAGAGACCTGCTGTATCAGAATCTGCATTTTAAAAAAATAACCAGGTAATTCTTATGTACACTAAATTTCGAGAAGCACTGAATTCTAAAGTTGAACATTTAAATATTCCTGTATGTGGGCCCCTCCCTAAAGAAATTAAATGAGAATCTGCAGGAGGGGACCAGGCCTAAGTATTTTTTAAAGCTTTTCAGGTGATTCCAATGTGTAACAAAAGTGGAGAACCACTAATATGGGATGATTTCTGGATTGGTAAATATTTAGTAAAGGAGCAGATATGAATCTGTTTATCTTTGGGATAGCTTCTCTTTCCTTTCCTTTTCTTTTCTCTTTTTTTCTTCCTTTCCCTTCCCTTCCCTTCCCTTCCCTTCCCTTCCCTTCCCTTCCCTTCCCTTCCCTTCCCTTCCCTTCCCTTCCCTTCCCTTCCCTTCCCTTCTCTTCTCTTCTCTTCTCTTCTCTTCTCTTCTCTTCTCTTCTCTTCTCTTCTCTTCTCTTCTCTTCTCTTCTCTTCTCTTCTCTCTTCTTTTTAACAATATGCCAAATGCACACTAGGTGAATTGACAGAACTGGTTCATAAATCCCCAGCCAGACTGCATTTTTTTTCTGTCGTGTTGTATTGATTCCATATGTCTAGTCCAATGTCCAGCCATAGCCTTTCTGGGCTGATCAGCCTCATAGCCTGTTGACTGTTGAACAGGGGCCAATCCCCCTGCAATAGGCCCAGTCAGATATTGTCAAAGCATAAAACAAAGGACATGCCACTGGCATTGGCTCTGGGGCTGGAATTAGATCAGGAAAGGCACTTCTCTGTGATCTGAGGTAGAATAAGACTTGAGTTTGAGTGTACAGTTGTGTCCAGAGGTGAGGGTTAACATCGGAGAATGTATCCAAGAGATACGTACGTGTATGGGGCCAAAATTCTGTAATAAATCCAGGGTCCTCAAGTCAGGCGAATGCAAGACCAGTGTAGGTGTGAGGGTCAAGGCAGAAATGAAGCCAAGGCTCCCAGGACACTGACCATGAATAGACCTGTGTTGTCTAGAACTTGTTTTTATTTGGCCACAGAATAAGCTGGCCAGAGTTAAAGGCATAGGGTTTGTGTAAATAAATAACAGCTATTACAGTTCTGAGATCCTCTGATCTGCTCCAGTTAGTACTTTATCCTTGGTGCTGGGGGACCAGCTCCGTTATGGTAATAGTCTCCTGCAATGAATTTTCTTTCCTTATTGGAAATATGATTTATTCTGAAAATGTTAAGACTTTGGTGATAGGAGATAAGAATGTCTTATCAGGACTTCAAAGGATCCAGACGGCCATTGTTTAATGGTACGATAAATGTAAGGTAAGGTTAAAGAGGAAGACTGCTTTGAAAAGTAGTTAGATGGTCATGAATTGTTTGTGATTGAGGCTGAGGTAGAGTAGGTAGAGAGATTCTTTCCTTGTCCATTAGTATAGAAGCAATTTTTCCCTTCGTGAGCCTTGAACACAGCAAGAAACATCAAGGCATTTCTAGATTGGTAAAGACTAAGAATTCTTTTCCTGACTTCCTTCACACCAAAAAACACATCAAAACATAATATATGGTTGTTTCTATAGGGCCATGCCATCTTAAAAAGCTGCAAAGAGCTGGAATTGTAGGGAATGACAGTGCTATCCAGTCATTTATTGGTGGTGGTAAATACATTTCTACATATTTCTGATATTACAGATATTCTGTGCTAATTCCAAAAGCCATAAGAGAACTCAGTAGTGTGGAAAGACTAGAAAGAAAGTGCACTTCTCCTTCTGATAAGGGCATAGGGAGGCATAAGCACCATCTTTGCTTCACCAATGGATTTGCAAATAAGACATATTCCCAAAAGTAGATAATCAAAGAGGAAAATATGAGAATTTAATTCCCCAATTCTTCCAGTGAAGTGCAATAGCAAAGTCATTGTATAAATGGCAGTCCAAAGGTTGTGATAAAGAGTTCAGGTATATTAGGGTACTTAAAAATAAATAAACTGAGTCCTTTACTGGTGAAGAAATTGAAGCTCCACAATGTCAAGTGGTTTGCCCAAAGCTACTGAGGGCCTGAAGTGGTCCCCAATGCTGTAACACTTAATGGGCTGTCAGGCTGATTGTTTCATAGAACAGAGGTCCTTCTAATCAAGAAGGGTCGTGTAGAACAAAGCATCCTCCTCATTCACCACAGGAAAGCTGTTTCCTTCTGAGGACTATTGCTTATTCTTGATTATTCAGGTGATCACTTATCTCATGGCTCCTCCCATTCACTGCTGGTTTCTTTCCCTGTTTGTAGTCAGTTCCTGGGAGGAGAGAAAAATAAAGGGGGTAAAACACATAGTCATTCTTCTACCTATTAGTGGTTTGGTAGGGAGCTTGTGGGGAGAGAGCATTGGTGGAAAGATTAAAATAATTTGTGGTGATTACCTGTGGATTTTATTTGTTCTAAAATATTAATGACAGAACAGAAAAATTGAGAGTTTAACTAAAAATACATTGGTACTCATGTTGCAAAACCTCCAGTGTTTCATGACTAAAAATTTAAATGTTGAATCTTATTCAATCACATAAATCACTAATTTTTAGTCTGAGTTTAGTTTATGCTTTATACTCCTGTTGGAAACAGTGTTTTAGACATTAAGTTTTGTATTTGTAAACGTGTATAGGAGTGTGAGTGAGTGAAAGAAGGTAAGTTCCCAGGCTTTTCTAAGCTGAGAATGTCAACCTATGTGTGAACAAATGCCTTCCTAGCCGATACTGGGTGTAAACCACTTGAAATTTTGGAGGAAGGCCAACATTTCATCATCTTGGCTGATCTTTCTGCACACAGTATAATGCTCTTGAGTGCCATACCAGGGCAATAAAATGCCAAAGGCTTGTCCAAAATGCCAATGATAATACACCTATTTTCATCTAGCACAGCCACTGTAGTTCACGAAGTTACTTTCCCAACTGAAAAATGCTGGTGAACCAGCATGGTGAGGCCCAGATAAGTACCTGCTTCCAGTTACTGGCAAACAGCAAAGACAATTAAACTTCAGTATTGAGTCACTTGTCAGCTGGGCAGGCTGACTTCAACTCCTACCACTGAGTTTTCAAGCTGCTTAGGATTTTGCCATATTGAGCTTAACATTATTAAATCTATGTTAATAGAGTTGTGCTGTTAAATTCTAGAAAAACCAAATGCTTTTAATAGAGGCTGAATGCCTGTATTCTGGAGCATGTACAATACTTATCATTCTAGTTTCTGAACTGAAATTGGGTTGTCAATGCAAGGAGGGGAGATTATTACATGCATTGATGCATTGTGAGCAGACAAAATGCAATTCCTCCTTGTTGGTTAAGAACCTTTGCAAATACCAAGTCAGTCTCCCACACGCATGAGTCTTCTCCATCACTTCAGTGGGAGTTTTATGTGGGAATTAAGAAGAGAAAAATGTCACTCAGGGTGTGTGTCTGATCATGATTTAATATCTAAGCCAAGAAGTCCTCAGAGAGTGAAAGCTCCTACCCACGTAACAGTAAATCATGAACACATGCAGCAACGGGTCTTAGAAGAAGCCTCTGCAGTGTTTGGATGGAATGAGCTATAAGCTTTGTCATTTTATATTTGATAAACCTAAATGGACATTTACAAGAAAGCTTCATATTAGGATATTTAATTGAGTACAAATGATAGAATGGTCAATCCTTTGTTCTCCCTTTGTAGGAGGACCATAAAAGTCCCAGTTGATATTTGCTGAGAGAAAAAAAAAAAAGCCTAAAATAATTTAAATGCCTTCATGGCCTAAAATAGCAGAGTGGGAGGAAATGAGGGAGACAAGAGGGGCAGAATGTATGTGAGAACTGAAGGCTTCCTTGACTAACCAATTAATTATACCTTTCTGTATGATTAAGATGCATTCATTGAAAATTAGAGTCCATATAATTTTGATTACTGTTAAAACAAATACAAACACTAAACAAGCACAACCGTGTTTTATTAAAATAAATAATGGAGCTTACAGGATCTGTTCATGGTATTTAAATGCAGTCCCATCTTCGTGGGGCTGTTTCCCATGGGGTAATTACATGACTCAGTCCACCGGACACCCAGCTGAGCCGAAGCAGATTTACAGGGAGTGAGGAGAGGTTGGCCTGTGATTCCTTCTGCTTGGCTTTTGAGTTGCTGAGTTAGTGTAGACCTGGGTGTGATCTCCAGCCTGCACCACTAAGCAGTCTCCTCAACAGGAAGGGGACGTTTGTAACTAAAGAGGCAGTCATGCTGTGACTCTGGCCCTATTCATGTTTGAAAACTAAAGAAATGAGAGAAACACTAAGAATGAAGCTTTATGTAACTTTATCCAAGAGACCTGGGGAAGCCATATTGACTCTACAAGGTCTGGAGCCAAGGATGCCCCACTGTAGGGCATGCTGTACTCCCACCAGCACGGAATCCACCATTGTTCTTTAACGGAAACGCATTCCAGCTGTGCCCCTGGCTCCTCACACTACGATATGGTAGGTTTCATCACCTGCAAGGAGAGATATCTTGACTTATAACTTTTAAATATCTTAGCTGTAGCTCCCAGAAGCAGTCCATGCAACATTTTGCAGGTAGAACAGATCATCTTTAAGACTTTACATGAGGGCCCTTAAAGTTATATTGGGGTAACTTTTTCAGGCAGATAAATAAAACAGAACATCATGTTTCACATAGGATTTTACCAACACAGCAGCATACTTGTGCTGATTTTATCTAGCATGGCACTTTTTGGTTTCTTACCATCATAACTGTGGACTGAGTTCTGGCTTTTATATATGCTGCTCTCAACCACTGGATTCTCTAACTTTAAACTGGATAAGCGTGCATGCACATGAGTGTGTGTGCATGTGTATGTTTTTAAAGACTTTTGTTTTCTTCAGAAGAGTTTTAGGTTCACAGCAAAATTGAGAGGAAGGTACGGAGATTTTCCATGTACTCCATTCCTCCACACGTGCACCGCCTCCCCTATCATCAATATCCCTCACCAGAGCAGTGCATACAAATACAACAATGCAACTGATGAACCTACATTGACACATCCTAAGCACCTGAAGTCTGTAGTTTACCTTAGGGTTCAGTATTGGTGGTGTACATTTTATGGGTTTAAAGAAAATGTATATTGACATGTATTCCGCATTATATAGTAGCATAGAGAGTATTTTTGCTGCTCTAAAGATCCCCTGTGCTCTGCCCAGTCATTCCTCCCTTCACCCACAAGCCCTGGAAACCACTGACCTTTTTACTCTCGCCATAGTTTTACCTTTTCCAGGATGTCATATGGTTGGAATCATACAGTATATAGCCTTTTAAAATTGGCTTCTTCTGTTTAGTAATATGCGTTTCAGTTCCCTCTTTTTCATGGCTTTATAGCTTATTTCTTTTTAGCACTGAATAATATTCCTTTGTCTAGAATGAAATGTACCACAGTTAATTTATCCATTTACCTATTGAAGGACATATTAATTGCTTCCAAGTTTTGGCAATTATGAATAAAACCGCTATAAACATCTGTGTGTAGGTTTTTGTATAGATATAACTTTTCAACTCCTTTGGTAAATACCAAGGAGCCATAATTGCTGGCTTGTCTGGTAAGATATATTTAGTTTTACAAGAAACTGCAAAACTGTCTTCCAAAGTGGCTATACCATTTTTTATTCCCATGAGCAGTGAATGAGCATTCCTGTTGCTCCCCATCCTCACTATCATTTGGTGTTGTCAGTGTTCCGGATTTTGGCTGTCCTAATAAGTGTTAGTGGTATCTCATTGTTTTAATTTGCATTTCCCTGATGACGTATGATGCAGAGCATCTTTTCATATGCTTATTTGCCATCTGTATATTTTCTTTGGTGAGATGTCTGTTGAGGTATTTGGGCCATTTTTCAATTGGGTTCTCTGTTTTCTTATTGTTGAGTTTTAAAAGTTCTTTGTATATTTTGGATAACAGTTTTCAGATGTGTCTATTGCAAATATTTTCTCCCAGTATGTGGCTTATTTTCTCACTGTTTTTGCAGAGTAGAAGTTTTTAATTTTAATGAATCCAGCTTATTATTTCTTTCACAAATCATGACTATGATGTTATATCTAAAAAAATCACCACCATACCCAATGTCATCTAGTTTTTCTCCTATAAGTTGTGTTTTTAAATTGGGACTCTCCACAAGTATAATATTTTTCCTCTGCAGATGTAGGCATTGCCATTCTCCCTTCCCTCACCCCGAGATGGAATTATGAGTGGGAAGGAAATCTAACTGGCGTGGACATTGTTACAGAAAAATCCAAAGCAATGCCAATTGGCAGAGGGAAGGAAGATTCTTGGTGTTTGGCAATTAATTCTTATCCTTTTGGCCAAGAAAATTTATCCATGGAAACATTTTTTTAAAAGCCTACAGTGCTATACCTTTCCTAGGTTCCTGAATATTGTTGGGAAAATCCAAGTCACATGAAGATACTTTTTACTTATCTCCAGGGAAATCAAGCTATTGGATTATTAACTCTGAGTTATATCATAACTACACTGTTTGATGATGTGTCTGGGCATTAGAGGAAGAACTGTTGCAGACTAGTGTGGGTGCTGGTTTATTTTGAAGCTGAGTTTATTTGAAAAGAACTCTTTACAAGTTTCTGTGTGTTGTATTGTTTGGCCCAGAGAGTTGATACAAGTCTTGAAGCTGGAGGTTGTGAGATAAATAATGCAGGGTAGAAACTTGCCCCACTAATTAATCAGAATCTTGTGAATCCAAGTGGAGTGAGTCACAGACAGCCAACCAGGTAAAATAGGACTGTAAGACTGTTCTAGATCAAAGACAACAACAATTTTGGATCTAGTTGCTAAACAAAGAAAGGAAAAGAAACGAAAAAAGAAGATTCAGAAGTTTGTAACTGATTCCTGGTGAAAGACATTGCCACTCAACACAATTTTATTCACAGGTTTGTTCAATAATAAATGCCAATTAAATCATAATTAAATAGAAGGAAT
This sequence comes from Balaenoptera physalus, assembly GCF_965194825.1. Lineage (NCBI taxonomy): Eukaryota > Metazoa > Chordata > Mammalia > Artiodactyla > Balaenopteridae > Balaenoptera > Balaenoptera physalus. The sequence continues at coordinate 132,638,881 of NC_138890.1, read as the reverse complement.
TATAAGAGTTATTATTTGCATCAACTTGCAAGTGTGTAAACACATCCTTAATGTGACAATTTCTTAGACCTTATCAAATCCCTCATCACTTAATTTTTTTCCTCAAACAAGTGTGTTTGATCATATTAGAGAAGTTTTTCATATAGTGTTTTTCTGGTCGGCTTTCAATAAGTTGGCACTTTATGCTTCCCCTCTTTTTTCATCCATTGTCTTTATAGTTTATGTATTTTCTGAGTCTCTACAGGAAACAATTTACAGTATGCCTTTATTAAAAGAAAGAGCAGGGTGGAATGCCTTATACTTAAAAATATCACATCAGTGAGAAGTACTTGCCCAATATGCAGAAATAGCATCAAAGAGTTATTAATAAGCAAAGTGATGGATAAGCAAAGTAATGGATCCTAATTACATAAAAGACTTCTGCTAACAACCCCAGTCAAGTTAACATAAAATAAAAACTGATAATGGCATTTTTGACAGTTGAGTGGTCTCAGATATTCTAAGACACTCAAGTCTAATATCAATGGTATTTCTCCCACATTCTATATCTTGTAAGTTTGGGTGAAAATTGTATTTAGGATGTTTATGAAGCCAAAAAGTAGACATATGTGGAAAGAGAGTTTTAAGGTCTGAATTATCTGAGGTGAGTACATACTGATGCTTCCTGAGACTTAGGCTGGAATCAAACATTTTGAAAATTTCCTGATATGAAATAAATGACTTACTAAACACATTCTAAAGTTCAATCACCCTCTGCAGGAGACTGTTTTTTCCCCAGTGTCTTGAAATGCACCTTAAAGAATAAAACTCCTTTGAAATATGCACCATCACTGATGGCAATAGAAATTGCAGTAATTAAACAGTGGAATAAGAAGTATGCTTTACAAGGTACTGTTAAACTAGGAGAGACCTACTCAACCTCGCTAAGAATGTCTAAGCATTAATGGAGCTTTTATTTAGATATTGCAGAGGATTCTTTTGTAAGATGCCTTTATCCTCACACTATACCCATTTATTTGAGGAGAGGTAACATCAGACAACTATTAGATACAAAACATCTGAGTTCTAGTCTCAGCCCCCATCTCTAGCAAACTCTTTGACCTGGTCCAGGAAAAGGACAGCCTAAATCCTCCTGCTAGCAATGGACTCGGTGACTTTGGGCAAGCCACTTAGTCACTAAGTCTCCATCTATTCATCTTTAAATTGGACTCCTCTTTGCTGTCTTCCTTATGCGGATTAAGGAGATAATATTGGTAAATTGCTTTTAGTTTCTAAGAAGAAAAGCACACTTCAGCTACAAGCACCATTATATTGTTTTGGAATCAAGCTATATCTTTGTTTCCTTCAAACATCCCTTCTGCTGTTGTGTTTACTTCAACTGTCAGGTGTGTCTACTATAACTGGTCAAGCCAATACTTACCTGTTATGCCTTTCCCTATTCCTGTTAGTTATCCTATTTTGCATATTATTCCCAATTCGATTTCTTTGGGAATAATCTATGAATGAGCAAGTCATATCGACCATAAGAGCATGGTTTTCAGAAACAGGCTTGTGCTATAATATATGTTAAGTGATGGTAAAACAACATCCAATAGCTTCTTGTATTTTTAAATGGTTATATACAATAAAAATAATAATTAATGTTGTAAATTTCAAGTACACCTTTCATCTGATCATCTCACAGTATTTTAGAAACACTAATTAAACTCCACAACACCCCTGTACCATACATATTATTATTTCCATTTTGCAAGTGAAGAAACTGAGGTTCAACAAGGTTATGTGACTAGTGCAGGACACAAAATGAGTCAGTGTCAGGAAGGGGATTTAGTGTTTCCAACGCCCAGTCAATGAGCTAATTATTGCTCTGATTTCAAAGATGGAAGGTATGACTGACTCGCAGGATTCAGGAGTGGCATTTCAGTGCTTAGGTTATCTGGTGCCTTCATTCTCCCATTGATTTCTGTTCTTAACTTTTGGAAGGTTTTCTGGCTTCTCAAACTCATGCATCAGTGAATAAAATAGAGCTTGGCATAGGCTATAAAGCTCAAATTAGTTAATGTTGTAATATCTTTAGCCTAGCAAAAATATCTAGTGGGAACGAATGTTGAAAGTTAGTACTAACCTGATGGGGTGAATTACCTGTTGGTTTTCTTATCCTGCTGTTCCCCATGCAATGCTGTAGCAGAAAGGTTTAGTACACTAAGTAGCATTTTATCACTAGAGAAAGAATGGTCTGTAGTGTTGATTTAATTTGCTTTAAATAATAAGAATTAGAAATTGACTACCTAGCATTAATAACCTATATCCTATGAACTGGCTCAGAGAGTTGGGGTAGACTGCAGTCCGTAACCTTAGCTAGGTCACATCTGTTTCTCAGTTTGGGTGGGTCAGTCTCACCTCAGAACTGCCTCTCTAGGTTACTTTGGGGTTGTTTTGAAGATTCTAACTCAAATGACTTTTTCTTCAAAGTGTAGCAACATCTTTCTTCTCAAGAATAAGTTTCCAAAACTTTTCATGTCTAATTTATGGAATCATTTAATAAAATCCTTATTAGGAGTGAACAGTTTCAGCCCAGACACCTGAATTTATCCCTGTGGTCAGATCGGCACCATAAGTACAGAAAATCCTGGTGATTTCCATAGGCAAGCGAGGCAAAATAGCTCAGTACTTCAGAGTCCTAGTCTGGATTTAATCCCGGCTAGGTTTCTCACTAGTTGTAGGACCTTGGGCAGATTACTAAATCTCTTTGAGCTTGTTTTATCATTTGTAAAATGGAAATACTATTTCTATATCCTGGGTTTATTGTGCAGATAAATTGAGCTAGTGTAGGAAAATCCTGAACATGATACCTGGCATATGATAGGCAATCAGTAAATGGTATTAATATTAATTTTAGTACTAGTCTTTTAATTACTCCCTGAATTTACAAGGAAATGATCCTAACAAAGACTGATGATAAGTATGGAGATTTGGAAAGAATAAAAAGACAGAGTATGTCCAAAATAAAATAAGTGCTAAGCTGAACCCTCCGGCATTTGTGTCTGGAGAAACAAGGTGAAAAGGCGTTGAGTGTGTGACCAGATGGCTCTTAGGGACTGAAGCAGGAACGGATGGCACGTTAATTACAGGAGAAAGCAGGGTATATAAATTGGCACAGAATATTATCGTGCTCTTTCTCTCACAAAAATGTTATTGTTACTTTGGGGTATTACAATGGAAAATTGTTCTCAGTAAGTCCAGCTTTTCCTTTGATGTTTCCTAGGGAATTGCACTTGGCGAATGCCTCAAGCATTTAACGTTATTTTCAAAGAAGTTTTGAAAATGTTTGTGAAAATAATTAGACCAAAGTTAAAGCTAATGTAAAATAAAGAATCATCCCAGGTGGGGCTGGGAGTGAAATACAAATAGCTTTTCGCTTAATAAAAAAAAAAAAAAAAGACTGATTCATTCAATACGTATTTGCCATTTAGATATAAAAGTACTTGGGAAGGAGAGGGGAAGATGCTTTCCTTTTGGTCTAAGGGCAGCAGATAGTTAGGAGACATGAAGCCATTTTCTCTTTTCCTAACCTTGCAGGAAGACCCATACAGTCTGAATTAAGTCCACAAGACAGAAAATCTCATTGAAACTTATAATCCAGGATTCCAGAATAATGCACGAAAATGAAATTTGTGATAGTTACAAGCACTAGAATACTAATGTATCAATCAATACATAGTCTGCAGCTCACAGCAAAATCTTTATTTATTTTCAGATGATTATCCCACCTGATTTATCAGTCTGCCCCTTCACTATTTACATGCTTACTGCACTTCAGTACCTGCCTTTAGAATGGGTCATTGGAGAATTTTAATTCTTCTCTCACTAATTCTGTAGATTATTTATTTCAGGGTTACCTCTTCATTGGTTTTCCTATTTCTAGTTTCTTCCTTATTCAATCTATTCATCACAATTGCTGCCCAAAATGATCAAAGATGAAAATCCCAGAATATGATGATATCATTGCTCAAATTAAAAGCCTTCAGAATCTCCTTAGATCTGCAAAGGAAAAAAAAAGTTTGAACTTATTACCATGGCATTCATATCCCTTCAAAATAAGCACCCAACCTAGTTTTCAGATTTGATCACAGATGATCCCCCCACCTAAAAACACTTTCTACTTCGTGCCATTCAAGCAGTCAACATTAGTATTGATGTGGCAAAACCAAACCACTTTGAGAGGTGATGAAAGAGAAAAGTCTGTGTGGCACAGCAGGTTCTAGAACGTAACAAGAAAAGAGACTGAGGACAAAAATCAAACCCAGAGCCCACATGGCTTGATGAAGAGACTAGGCCAAAAGATGAGGAAGAATACGTGGCAGGTTAAGAATTTGCATGGACTTACGATTATTGTTATTGTTGTTACTGCCACAATTCTAATTGATTTTTTATTCTATTAGCTGGTCTCAGTAGAATACAAGCCTGAAAGCAACTTTACGCTTTCTCACCCACTCCTTAATGTAGACTGCGTAAAGCCCTTGTTCCCCATGCCTGGATGAAATAGCTTTCCCAGTCACTCTTAAACAATAAAAAGACTCCAGTTAGTTTCAAGAATTAAAGAGTGCAGTCCAGTTTTAAAGGAGGTCTTGGCCATGGAGGTATCAGAAAGGGCAGTTAGCAAGTAGAGGGAAGGTAAGCGAGGCTAGTCTAGTTGTCACCTGTGTTTCTACCCTCTGGATGAGGGACTCATGACTGTTGAATTTTTCTTTGGGGGATACATTTGTGGGATCCTTGGAGTTCCTTTGCTCATGATCTCAGGCTGCAGTAAATTTTATGAGTAATAATTTTCAGTTGCTGGTCACTTTCACTTGTCTACCGCATCCCTTGTGCTTCTCAAGGGCCACTTTACTACGGGGAACACGATGTCCTCTTGGAGAGGGTCTGTTTTGGATTGAGTCAGGATTTTTTTTTCCCCCCATGGGATTCACATCTAGAAACAGGGAAGTAAACCCCTTTGCCAAGTCATGGATGAAGAAACACTGCCATCCCACACAGCTCTCCTTTTCTTTGTTATGAAAGAGCAAAGTCTTTCTTCCCTCTTTTTCACTGTCCAGTCTTTCACCTTTAAATGTTTTCTAAACCCCAAACACCAGTCCCTATGTCCCCCAGAATCCTGGAGATGAATGTCAAGCTCTCCCATTAGTCACTTTTCAACCTGTTATGCTAAGTTTTAAGTGAGGCTGCAGCTCTTCCCTACCTTCATCCAAGGAGAAGTAAAATACTCAGTATTTTTTTCCAAAGAAATTTTCTCTTTTGATTTTTTTCAACCTCAGTCTTTTATATAGCTGGAGGAAGTGATCACCTGATCCTGGTAGCACTGGCTTGGAGCCAGTTCTCTTCTAATCTTTTCGAGATAGTTTAGCACCCTACTTTAGACTTTGCAGATAATGTGGTATCTGCTATTTTGTTCTTGGCCTTTGCATCTCTACCAAAATTCCAGGGCAACAGAAAGAGTTACATTCAACATTCAACATCCCATGACTCTCTGGTGGTAGCTGTGGCAGTTTTTTTTTTTTCTTTTCTTATTGAAGTATAGTTGATTTACAATGTTTCAAGTGTACAGCAAAGTGCTTCAGTTATATATGTATATATATATATATATATATATATATATATATATATATATATATATTCTTTTTCAGATTCTTTTCCATTATATGTTATTAAAAGATATTGAATATAGTTCCCTGTGCTATATGGTAGGTCCTTGTTATTGATATTTATCTATTTTATATATAGTAGTGTGTATCTGTTAATCCCAAACTCCTAATTTATCTCTCCTTCCACACCGCACCCCCCTTTCCCCTTTGGTAACCATAAGTTTGTTTTCTATGTCTGTGAATCTGTTTCTGTTTTGTATATAGATTCATTTGTATTATTTTTTAGATTCCACATATAAGTGATATCAATGATACTTGTCTTTCGCTGTCTGAATTACTTTACTCAGTATGATAATCTCTAGATCCATTCATGTTGCTGCAAATGGCATTATTTTATTCTTTTTTATGGTCATTTGGCTGGGGCACTTCTTTTGAAGGCCCATGTTTCGACTCCCTCTGATGGGCCCAGACCTCCACGGCTGGCCCATGCTAAATACGTTCAGGCCTTTGTTAGTTGCTTAGATAGTTCTTTCTGCCTGGAATGCCCTTCCCCACCTTGCAAAGGTCTCCATCCTCTAAGATTCTGCTCAAATACCGTCTCTTTCGTACAACATTTCTGAGCTCCCTTGGTCAGAAGCAATACTAATCCAAGTTGTGTTTACCTACTATTTAGGGATCACATAATGAAAATTCTAGGCTTTAGAGTAAGACAGACCTGGGTTTAAATTTGAGCTCAGCATCTTACTAGCTCTGTGTGACCTCAAACAAGTCCCTTCATCTCTCTGAGTTCATCTGAACACACAAAGGGAAAGTAACCTCTTATTATTTGTGGTTGTAGAAATAATAAATCATTTATATAAAGCACAGAGTACAACATCTCAATATGGTCGGTACTCAATATGATAGGTAAGTACGTAATGTAACAGTTAGACTGTTAATACTATGAATAGTAAGTACTGCTCCTATGACCACTTCTAGTACTGGTACTTCTGCTATCACGTCAGAAGTAAAATAATCTGAACACAGCAAAATGGAAGACTATTGCTACACATCTAGTTTGACTTTTTATTCACTGCCATCTGCCAGCCACTAGACCAGGTTCTCTATATATGCTGCACAATTTAATTCTCCCAACCTCCCTATGAGGTAAGTGTAATAATCTCTTTTTGATGGTTGAGGAAACTGAAGTTCAAAGAGAAGAAGTAACTTGCCCAAGTTCCCACAGCTAACAAGGGACAGAGCCGAAATGGAAAACCTGGGTCTGCCTCACATCAAAGCTTGTGTGAGTAACGACCACGTTGCACCGTGGAGTCTGAAGGCTCTTCTTGTGTATTTGCTTAATGCCCAGGTTATACAAAGCAGCATCACCTACTTTAGTGCTTTCTGGGCCTGTTAATTCCAGCACAGCTCTACCTCTAATGTGATTTCAATTCTGCAAAAATTTCCTGGTATAAAATAACACCTAGAGGGGTGGGATAGGGAGGGTGAGAGGGAGGCTCAAGAGGGAGGGGATACGGGGATATATGTATGCTTACGGCTGATTCACTTTGTTGTACAACAGAAACTAACACAGTATTGTAAAGCAGTTATACTCCAATAAAGACCTATAAAAAAAATAACACTCAAAATTCCCATGAGTGCCCTTTAAGTGTAGGGTGGGAGAATCTTTGTAAGCCTTCCTGATTTTAGGCTGAGAGTTCCTTAAAAGAGCACCTTGCTCCATCTCCCCTCTTCCCAGAAGCCTTTACAGTGGCTACCTGGGTCTCCCTATCAGATGGACTCTTCCCTACAGTACCTGGAACTTTAAATGAACAGCCGGAGCTCAGCCAGGCTGTGCTGTTAAATTGTGTCATGCTTGCTTAATATGTATGGCGCATCCTCCCAGGAAACTGCAAGTGCCAAGTGTTATTAATTTCCCCTCAGTGTTCCAGTTTTGTCACTGGCATAGCTTTCCTTTCCAACTGTGAAAGATAACTGCATTTTCAAGTGCGAAGACTGAGCGAGAACGTGTGAGGGTGGAGGCATCAAATGTCCCATCTCCCCCCTTCTTGACCTGTACGGTCTTGCTACCAGATTACCTCCAGAGCCATCCCAAACTCCTTGGTGCTCCATGTGATCTGGCAGATGGGAGACCCTGCTCTTCATCTGAGCCCCCTGTTTCTCCACAAACATGCGAGTTGCATTTTCATGTTGTTGTTTTTCCTTAACGAGGATGTTGCTTGCTGACAGCTTGAAGTGGCCCTCAAATTCCCAAAGATTGCAGTTCAGTTTAATTTCAGGTAGATCAAAATATTTGGCAAGGGCACTTTCCCTCTCCATATGTAGATCAACTTAGGGGCTCAGAGAAATGACAAATGTTTCAGCTGAGTTCTCAACAAAACGTTTGTTAAGATTTATTGGTAGATTTCAAATAAATGCAGGGGCTGGCTTTTTGGTGGGTAACCCTGAGATGTACCAACTTAAAAGCTACAAATGCTTTATGCTTCCTGCTAAACATTTTGGTATAGAATACTCCCATTACTAAGGAGCCTATTAATATTTTATTTTTCTCCTCAACTTGGGGTAGGGGTAGATATGGGGAATAATTAAAAACCTTGAAGAAACTCAACATAGAAATATCTGTAATTGAAGAGAAGATAGTATTATAAAGAATAATTGGATACATATATGTGTATGTGTGTGTGTGTGTGTGTGTGTGTATGCCAGTTGTATTATATATTTTATATATTTATATCATATATATCAGTTGCTCTCTATGTGATATATACTACTGATTTTCTACATGTATCAAGCTATTTTCCTTTCTCTCCATCTCTATAGTAACAGTTCCGGTTATATATATAAAACTGGATATATATATATAATTGGAGATATATATATATGAAATTGTATATGTATATTTTTGATACTCTGTGTAGAAGACTCCATTCCTTTTGCCTATGAAGTTTCTTATCCATTCTTTAAGAAAGACATGGGTGGAAGAGCACGTCTTCTGTACACCTTCTCCATGCTCCCAAGCAGTCCTCCTCACTTCCTGTTTTCTGTTCCCCTGACACTTTGCACAGGCAAAAGGCTTCTTCAGCTTCTTACACAGTAATTCTCTACTCACTGTTCTGTGTACTCACCTGACCCGTGTCTCCATAAGGTCAGGGACTGTGTTTACACTTGGACTTCCCAACACGTGGTAGGTGCTCAATAACTATTATATTAACATGTCCCTTCATAGAGTAATTTGAATTTTAACAGTGATCCCATTATAAACATTAAGTTGCAATTATTTATAGTATCATTACAGTTTGGTGTATCTCAGTTCCAAAAATGTTTGGCTTCAAAGAGGAACAGAATTTCAACATAAAATGTGTTTGGTCAGTCCATTCATTTACTACTGATATTGAAGAGTGAATATAATCATAAATCTATGAAATATCTTTGGCTATTCTGCCTCCTTTTTTATCTTGGAAATTTGGAAAAGTAAAAATAATCATACACATTCCTCAAAATTGTGGTGGTGAGTATAATTTTATGAAATTCTTTGACTTCGCATCCTGCATTGAGTTTCTTCAATCTCAGATCAGTCTCATGCCTGTCATGGAGTTAAAGGTCTAGTGGGTGGGTCCCACACGTGCTAATGCAATGTCATTAACTGTGATGAGGGCAGAGGTTATATTGCTTAGTTCAAGGAGATTAAGCAATAGCTCTTTATTTTAGAGAAATAGACTTTGCATGGTGTAACTCCACATATCCTTCCAAGAATTCTGCAAACTTTCTTCCTGAGGACTGGAACATGGAGGCCTACATCACTCAGTCTTCCCTTCAGTTAGTTCGGTCTGTTGTCAGTGCTGTTTAGTTTGCCTTTTCAGATTCCTAATCTTTGGCTTCCCTGCCAAACGTACATACATATACACATACATACACATCCACAGATTACATACACACAAACACACATATGCACATACATAAACAAACATGTATACACTCAAATACACTTACCACCACTTATACATACATATATACACACACAAGCACGGGTACCCATATGCAGATACGTAATTACCCAAACATATGATATATGCAAATGCATACACACACAGACGGGAATACACAGGAACACACACACACACACTTACATAAGCACATGTACACATGCGCACATGCCTACATACCCATATGAATCCCCTTAGATGCTTTGCCTCATTACTTAAATTTTTTTCCTACTCTTCTCTTAACATCCCTAAGAAATTCTGGGATATGGGGAAGGAACAGAGTGCTGTTATTTATTCTCTCCCTTATGAATCTAAGAAAGGTTTGCTGGCATTTCCACACCCACTTGGGGTGAGTTACCTGCAATCTCCAGGCTAGTGGCTGTCAGGAAAGGCCTTCCTCTCCAGCACTGTGTGGTCAGTCCTGACGTGTCTCCTCATGGCTTTGCTAGGCTGGCATTAATATCGGCTAAGACCCAGGCTCATTCATTTGCAGCTCTTAAAATGAAGCCACTGGGGCCCAGGGGTCTCAGTGAACACTAGGCAACCCTGAAGCCCAAACCCATTACCTGTCACTGGCAGGATGGTGGACTTTTATTTGTCCCTAGTCTTCCTGCCCAAATAGGTGGAATGGGCTTAGACTGCAACTTTAGTGACATATATATCACTTAATATAAATACCGCATTTCTTCCCAGCAAAGGCTGTTAACTGTTAGAATTGTTTCCCAAGAGAGTTTGCTGAATCTGTATAAAAGTATTTGAAAGTGGGGGCATTTTCTATTTATCTGGGAGAGTATCTAAGTGGGTGAATTATTCAGACATCCTTTTGATGTCCTAAGCACGAATATTATCTGAAGCTTCCTGGGAAGTCCTTTTTTAGCACTTGGCAAAATATTTTGTGATCTCAAACACCAAACCAATGGACATAAAAACCTAGACTTAAGGTGGTTTTCATCTCGTGCTCTTCAATTAGACATTTTATGTCAGTGGCAGGACTGCTCAGCCCCTGTTGGACCGCAATGTTATTTTAAGAGAGGTGTACAGTGAGTTAACAGCAAGGAGCCATTTGAAACCTACAGTCTAGTGACGGTTGTAGTATTGATGTCTTTGGCAAGTCCCTCTCTCTCTCTTTATGCTCTTTATTTTTGTTTCTCAACAGGCAGACCTAATGTCTTAAAGGTATTCTTTGAAAAATGCATGAAGCCCTGTTCGTATAGAGCTCCAAAGATTGTTCGGCTTTGTGGGAATGAAGTTACAGAATGCCTTTGAAACCGCTAGTTGTAACTCTATCACTGAAAAATGATTCACTGTTTATTGTTCACTGCTTAGTACTGTGGTCACTCAGTATTGTTTTAAAAATATAATTTGGGAATTCCCGAGAATTTCTGGGGATTTGAATTTCTCATTGCTGAATCTTGAAGACTAGTATGTGTCAGGAATTTGCGAACACCAGATCTTGTCATATGCTTTTTCCTCTGCCGGAAATACTCTTCCCCATCGCTGCTTCTGGCTTATTCTGATTCATCCTTTCTGTCTTAGTATAAATGTCACTTCATCTGGGGAGCCTTGCCAGATCCTTAGACTATACCGGTCCCCGCGCTGGTCTTCTAAATTGTGTATCTTAACTCACTTCACCCTTTTGGTAATTGTTTGAATAATTGTTTAATTGCTTTCCCCTACTCCAGTCCCTGTGCAATGAGCTCTGTGAGGGGAGGGACTAGGAGTGGCCAGCAGTCTTGTCCATCACTATATCCTCAGTGTCTGGAGAGCGACTGACCTGTACCTGGCCCTTAAGTGGTGAATGAATGAATGAATGAATGAATTTACTGAGCATGCACTGTTTGCCAGGCACCAAGCAAGGTGCTAGGGGAAGAAATGATAAATGAGACTTGAGGAGCTTGCCTTCTAGTGTAGAAGAGCACAGAGGAACTGAGCATTAAGGTGTGCCAGTTGCCACATGCAGGTATGTACTGAGGCCTGAGGGGGGCCAGGCTTGCCCATCCCCCTAGACATTAGGACACATTTCAGGAAGCTGGGTGAATAACTTTCTAAATTTCAAACTTTGAAAGGCTTTGTAGTATTGAGATAAACTTAGGCATTTAAAAATATATGCATTAAGCAAATGTTTATCATGCACTTGTTGCACAGGAAATAATTCCTAGGTGCTAGGAAAATCACTTTTATGTTCCTTGCCATTTAGGGAATGACTTAAATGTGAAAAACATGCATTTGTTTTCTTCAAAAATTAGTGTCTAGGCTAGGCCTAAGTATGATTTAATAGAATTAAGAAAAAGTGTTCTAATAAATAACTGTGTCTCTCTGTTTAAACTATAGCAATTTCCCTTGAAAAACCTTTGGCTTTTTCTTTTTTTTTTTTCAAATAAACGAAAGCTGCTATAAAGAAATCCATCGATAGGAAAATGGCTGATAATTAATCTCAAAGTTCTGTCACTCTGGGTTCCTGTTATCCACCAGAAGCCCTCGAAAGAGGTGAGCTGGTAATATAGATGGTGAAATGCATGCTTTCAAAGAGAAAAGTGACGTTATGTTTTTGAGACTTGTCTGAAAGAAGAGGCCTCGCTGAGAACATGAACACACACTGAGAGTTTTCTCGTTCCCGGCAGGCAGTCTGGTCTGTGGTCTTGCTGCGTCCTTGCCAGGAGAGACACCCTTCTACCTGCAGCAGCCCTACTGCATATCTTCCCTCCTCCAAGAGAGGCCCGAGATGTCACGAGCATGTCCTACCCTCCTGACCCTGGGGCTTGCAGTGGCCGTTCCTGAGAAGCAGGTGTGGACTGGAGAGAAGCCATGGGGCTCTCTCTGGCCACATGTGGCATCTGTGAGAATGAATCCAGCCAGACAGAATAACTGAGCTCTCTGGAAGAGCCTGAATCTGCTTTGAAGAGAGGAATCGCACAAAGGAAGTTTCTGCAAAGAACACACCTCCCATGCGCCCTCTCATTTGTCCTGGAAGTGTCAGCCTCTGTCTTAAAACCTCCAGGCTCAGAACTGGGGAAGATCGCTGCCTGACTACTGCAACCTGTAGGACAACAAAGATATAATTCAGCCTCTGTGCCTGCTTCTCTGGACTTGGAGAAGGAAAGATGACAAGTCCCCCTGCATTCCATCTACCTGCTCAGCCAGCATCTCTGAGTACTTGCTATGGGCTGGGCACTGTGTGAGGTACACACCTAATAAAATCGAAACAAGTGCCTGCCCTGATAAGCTTATACCCCAGTAAGGGAGAGAGGTGATATCAAGGTAACTAGTAAACTTCTCACGCTAGGTAGTGATGAGCGCTAAGGAGAAAGCAATAAAGCAGGTAGGAGATTATGAAATGTTCGGGTCAGGGAGAGGGAAGCAGCGTGATGTGTGAGTGCGTGCAATTTTAGTTAGGGTTCCCCAGGAAGGGACCTCTGGGAAGAGAGGGGTTAGCCAAGTGCATATTTGGATAAAGATGTGATGTATGGGGAAGCTCTGAGAACGGTGAGGAAGCTGGTGTGGCTATGGCAGATCAAGTGTGGAGAGGAGTAGAGGAGATGAGGCAGAGGGGAGCCAGTTCCTGTGAGGCCCTGTAGGTCCTGGCCAGGCCAAGTCTTCTGGTCTGAGAGCTGTAAAGCCTTTGCTTCGTTCCCAGCACATGGGCTCTGACCCAGAGTTATCTGTGGAAGCATCTTCCTTAGAAGGGCAAGTCTGCCTTCAAACAGCACCAGGATATATTTGTAATTATTTTCATGTTTTAACAGGTCTTTGTTCATTTTGGAATTGCTGATTACTGGGATTTGGTGGACCCATCAATAGGTAGTCTCCTAAATATTGAGGCGGTTTCCCACAGGTTTCCGGGATATAGCCAGGGAGATCTTGTATTGAAGCAAAAATTTAGGACAGTTGCCTTCTCTTACACATTCCACTCCATGCTTCTCTTTGCTTGGAACTAGGCCTTCTATTCCCTCACTATTCCATACAACTTTATTCCACACTTCCATCCCCAACTGTTCTTCCCTGTTAAGAATACATTTGTCAGATTTAGACCGTCTCCTCCCCCTCCTGAAATGAAGCCTGATGATTATGTTTGTTATTTGGATTACAGGGACTGGATGAAAGCAGCCCTTGCTTCTTAAAAATCCCTTCACCTTTCCTCTTCTGTGAAGTGGGTGTAATAATAATCTCCCTCTGAGGGCCTCTGAGATGAACAGATGAGATATGACCGTTAAAAGAGTGAGGGCACTTCCTGGAGCTTTTCTTTTTAGTTTCTTTCTCTTTCCATGAAATATTTTGACTCTAACGCATTTTCCTTTTGTTTCTAAGCCTTATGTTCCACCAGTGTAAAAACAACATCAATCTAATATAAAAAGCTGGTCAAATTTCTTTGGGGCCTATCTATTATAATGAATGGTATCCTTTTTGAAAACAAATCATTGTGTTACATTCATCTATTAATTATGAATGTAATTCGCAAATATTTGATAAGTGTTACACTGTACCAGGCATCCCAGACAAAGGGCTGCCATTCCCACACGTAACAGAGTATATATACCAGCAGGAAATATAGACGTTCAACAAGCAATGGCAAGATTTCTTAGCAGCAGAAAAGTAAAGAGCTCCACAGTATTGTAGAGGTGGCTAAGGGGACAGCTTAAAAGAATCTGAACCTTCTGAGGCTTAGAAACAATCCTTAGAGGTATCTGTTGTTGTTGTTACTATAAAAATCTTCCCATTTCACTAATGTTTCCCTTTACCTATTTTAGCATATTGTTTGATTTCGTATTTTAAGCTTTAAAATATGCTGACTTTGTATTCATCATTATGATACACCTCAACCTTGCCAATGGAGGTGATAAAAACCCACGTCCATACTTTGAGAGGCCCACAGCCGTCCACTGTTAGAGGCAGCTGCCTGGAGCAGGTTTTGGATTTGCTGAGCACAGTCGAAACTGGCAAGATCAAACCACCCATTTTCCAAATTAATCCAGCTTTCCTCACCGTGACATTACCAGAAACCTGTGGGGCAAAAGTTTCCAGCTTACATTTTGTACTACAGTAAATCACATTCTATTCCCAAGGATGCAAAACAGAAAGATTCCTAAATTATTCAGTAGCACAGAATGTCTTTCCAAACAGCCTGCCTAGGTTTAAAAGCTACCACTGACTCTTTATTAGGAGCACCTTTCTCACTGAAATTAAATGGTTGGTCATACAAACATATTAAAAAAATGAAGCCCAATAATGGTTTTCTCTATTCTTGATTATCTCTTCTCTGTGCAAAGAATCATGTAGCTCTCCCCCATGTGAAAAAAGAAGAAAGGAAAAGATCTGAAAACGCTGTGATGCCTGAGAAGGGGACATCTTGTGTGTGAGGAAAGATTCCCACCCTTATGCTGCTGTCATGGAGCTCGGATATTTACAGACCTCCTGCTCTTGGCAAGTTTGTGCTAATTTACATAGTCTCACACCACTCCCAATGTATGGCAGAATACGTCTCACATTTGTAACATACTCAGGGCTCTTCGGAATTCTAACCTTGCTAGCCAGAAACACAGTTTCTAGGCAGGCAAGAAGGAGAAAGAAGCAAGGACTGGCTACATCTTTTGTTCCCTTTTCAAAGTCTGATCCCAATCAACTCTCGAAATTCTCAAGAATCCTTGAAGTTGGGGACCTGTGGCTGACGGAACTCTAGCCAACCCATGTACTGTTGCCTTTGGAAAGTGGTGCTGCGATCAGTTCTCCTTGGCCGTGTGCTGGCTCGGAGCCCTCCCAGCCTGCCCTGCCTGATGCAAGCTGTGCTTGCTCCGGGTTTCCACTAGAGACCTCTAGCTGCTCGCAGGATGGCTGGGGAGCGATCTCAGGAACGGGCGTTCCTCCAGAAGCAGCAGAGGTTAAGAGTTTGCCTGTGGCCCCTGGGAGGAGGGGAAGTTCGCCATCAAAGGAAAATCTGTATTATCTCTTTCTTTCCTTCTCATTTTTTTCTTAAACAAATTGAGGCTTATTCAAACAGCTGTGTTGTGACAAAAAAAACTGAAGAAGAAAGAATTTCTGTGCCTTAAAGCAATGCCATAGAAATGCCAAAAGAGGGCTTTTTTTTCTAGGTTGAAAAGCCCCTTCTCCAAAGAGTTATCCATACTGACAGTTGGAAGCCAGGTTCAATGCTCAGCCTTTGAGAGCCTCTCCTGTCAGTGTGAGAGAGAAAGAGCTCTGTTCACAGGTAGTGAGCTACTGGATGTTATTAGGAAGCTGAGCTAAATGCCTTGCATATCCCCGCATGCCCCAACCTTTTACTGCAACCCCTGGGTAGGCTTCTCCTGGGCTCTTGCCACCTTCAATGGGAGTCTGTAGCTGTAATCCCATGTAACAGCAACAGATGGGACACATCTGTAAGGAGAGACTAGCAGATGAAGTTTCACCATTTTTCCAAAAAGGCAAAACACATTAATCTCCATTTGCCTTTGAATGGTATGTAATAGAAACAGAGGACCAAAGGGGGAAATAATCTCCCCTCATTTAACCTGTGCCCCTGTGAAAAATTGCTGTAGCTTGTATTTCAGAATCTGAGTGTAACTAATTTTGCTCTCTACCCATGGTCTTTACCATATAGCAGCATTAGAAAGTGAATCAAAATAGGATTAGGTCAATGGGTCTAGAAAGCCTTGCAAGAGTTGATCAAAACTTCTTCAGAGACTCTCTAACATCTGTTTTTCTCTGAGATAATTGTGGATTCTCTGCATCTATTTTTAGGAAAAAATCTTGCCATTCTCTTAGGTAGACTGTTATTTGTTCACTCATTTATTCATTCATTTATCAAGTGCCTACACTGTGCCAGTCACTGTGATTTACAAGGAGAACATAAATAAAGATGCACAAGAACTTGAATGGGAGTTCCTAACACTGGGTTCACAGATTCCTAAGAATGAATGACTCTTTTAAGTTGCCTGTAATCCTCCTAGGGGTTGTATGTGTATGTCTATGTGTGTGTGTGTACACTTTAACTGGTGAGAAAAAGCCAAGATTTAAAACAATCCTTAAAGAGGTTGATGTAAAAAAAAATAGTTAATAACCATTGCAGAGGCTGACGGTTATGTAAGCAGATAATTAGAAGACTACATTAAAATTGCCATATAATAGAATTGCTTGCAGTATCATATGAGCTCACGGGTAGAGTTATCTCAAGTGTCCCTGACACAGAGGTCAGGGAAAGCTGTAGAGAGAAGGTAGCATTTGTGTTACCTATGGAGGATGGGTAAGAACTTGCCAGGTGGCTGGAAGGGAGAAGAGATGGAAGCCAGTGTGCCCTGAGGGGCAGTTCACCTTCCGGAGTCTGAGGCCACCCTACAAGCTGGAGCATGATTGGCATTTTTTTTCACTGTAGCTTGACAAATGGAGCCTGCTTTGCCATTAGTCAACTATTGCAGGGATAGGAATTCCATAGGCATGCCCTGGCTGACCACAGATGGCTGAGAGCACATGTCAGTACGGAAACACCCCAAGGCTGGTGTGGCATGATCCAAAAGATCTCAAATGCTTGGTGCTGGGCCAGGTTGCAGGGCTGCCTGACCTTAACACAGAGTTGCTGCTCTGCAGCTCTGACCTGCACTGTGGGGGCAGTACCCACTGCGGTGGACAGAGCCCCGCATGGAGGCAGGAGAGCTGGCCCCGATTCTGCACCTGGCCAGCTGCCTGCTACCTCACTACCGCCAGCCACTCCATCCTCTTCCGCATAGAAGAGTAACCATCTACTGAGAACTTCTAAATTCCAGCTTCTGTGCGAGGTGAATTACCTGCCTTGTTTCACTTAACTCTCCCAACATCCTACAAAGAAGAGTTAGCTTCCTCATTTTCTAAAGAGGGAAACTGTGGTCAGGAAATGTAATTAACTCCTTTGAGGTCTTGCAGCTAAAAAGGTGGTGATACCAGCATGAGAACCATAGTCTTTCTGACTCCAAAGCCCATAACCATTTTGGTTCATCTCATTCGTTCTGGATAAGTCTCCATCTTGATAATTCAACTGTGTTTTAAATGTCATCATCTTGAGGCTGTTGACTTATTAGTGAAATAACAGCTGCAAATGTCCTTTGACACTTAGTTCTGCAGAGCCAGAGTAATGTATTAGGTATATAGTGCTTATCTGGGAAGTCACAAAGCTGAATTTTTCTGCAGTTGTGCTAAATTTTGGCAGTAATGACAGAATTTGATGTGAAATTTACAGGATATATTTGAGGCTAAGATTATATTGTCTTCTCTTTGATCTGGATAGTATCACTGAGATCTGATTATACCTTTAAAGGTAAATGAGTGTCACACTGTACAAACAAATCCAGATTTTAATCTGAGAATTATTACTTTATCAGGATCTATCTATAAAGTATACCATTTGACATAATACAATAAATTGTAAGTCACAGGTCTTTTTAAGAGAAGGAGGTTGATTGGCCTAACTGATAAATATTTAAAAATTTATCTAGCATATTGTTGAATGCAATATTTAATATTTTTTCTATATTTAAAGTAGCTTATTCAATATATTTTAATTATGCCTACAGCAAGTGTTATAATCTGAGAAATGAACAGTCAACAAATGCAGTCCTTTGATAACATCTTTGGCAACTTGAGTTATTTCAAATAAAAAAGGCAGTTCTGTATCACTATTTCCCCCAAATCTTTAAACTGAGCAATTGTTTGTGGGAATTCCACAAATACTAAAGAATTCTGGTTATTGTGTTTTTCCATATTAAAAATTAGACTATAGCCATATTAAAAGAGACTTCCTTCTGCTGTATTTCCTAATCTTAAATTTGAACAGTTTGTACATCCATTATGGTACGTTACAGAAATACCTTTCTAGCAAGAATGCCAGTTATAGAATCCAAGTATGATTTGTGGATATTGTGATGTAGTAACAATGAAGAGCCCTATTGTAGAGTAAGACTGACAATCATTCAATTAACTTTATAATGGAAAACTCCAAAATCCCAGGTAATATTGTTAGGCACTATGCTTTTTTAAGACAAGGCAGTTGACAAGGTATTTTTCTTTCTTGAGATTTGCAAGTCTCTCTAACTTTCAGAAACAAAACAAGTAGGTGGATATAACTCTTACTCCAGCCTTTTAGTTAAAAAGTAAAAAGGCAATTAGTTACTCAGCCAAGCGTCTGGCTCTTCAATAGGATATATATATATATACTTATCTCCTATTAGTTCTGTTTCTCGGAGGACCTTGACTAATCTAGACCCTATTTCATTTTATAAAGGGAAGGCAAGGTGGACTTGGCCATAGATCCCAAGAACAGTATAACTGATGTACCTTTGTTTACATTTGAATTTTTGTTTTTCTCAGAAGGGTGTAAGCTGTCCTACACTTTAGGACAGTGTGCAGACATGACAGCAAACAAACCAGATGTTGACCCATGGAGTGAAGTCTTAGAAATTTTACTGACCCAACAGAGTATATAGAATAGTGCTCAGGGAGCTGTTATTATGTCATCAGCAAGGGATTAAATCCTCCCTAGGTATGCAGTGACAAAGCAAAGAAGAATTGAACCACACCTTAGAGGATGAATTTGGGCTCCTGGAAACATTCTCAAGATTTTAGCCAGTTCTCTGTAATCAGAGCCATTAGAAACACATTTGGAAAAAGTCCTTAACCCTGATGATTCCTTCTTCTTGGGGGAACATATCAGCAAGACTGGGTAAATTTAGGAAAGAAAGCAAGGGGCTTGGTTAAAATCAGGGAGGATCAAATTATATTTATTAATATGATATCAAATACTGGTTTGGCTTTTTTGTGTATGATGAGGTTAACTTTATTTAAATTATGTATGCATTTATTTATTTATATTGAAAAATGTATGTAAAGGTACTAAATCTATTAGAGAATGAAACCAAATAATGTCCCTTAATGCTTATTTATATAACCAGTGGAGAAATTCTCTCTGATATCCTTGAATTTACACTATGCCCACACTGCTATCTTAGAAGCTGTAATGAAATCTGGCATATAGATTCTAGCTGTGTTTATGCAGAATAACTTGAATAGCATTTAATGTCTAAAAAGAGAGTGGGTGTGGAATACTTAAAACACAGAATCAAAGGCCTATTTCCAATAACATTCAACTCTATTAGGATAATAAGATAGGTTATTTAAATCCATCTTTTATTTCATAGAATATTCTCCCATTGATCTAAAATCAAAATACTCTTTCCATTGGTATGATATCAAAATAAAGTCAAAGATGGAGTATGTTTTAATGATTAATGGAAATTTTTAAAATAGCTACTAATTAGAATAAATGATACAATAACTTTCTTTTAAGGATGAGAGAAAACTTTTGGAGGTGATGGATATATTTATGGCATACATTGTGGTAATGGTTTCACAGGCGTATGCTTATTTCTAAACTCATGAAATTATATACATTTAATATGTGCAGCTTTTTATATATCAAGCATACCTCAATAAGGTGGTTTTAAAAAAAGAACTTTCTTTTATAACTTAAAATTAACTTTTTTTTTCTGATTATAAAATTAGTAAAGGTCCATTTCAAAGAATTTGGAAAATACAGCAATTTACATAAATATTTTGTCTTAGAGTATTGCATGTGCTTGTATATTGCATCAAAACTGAAAGGATATCGTATAAATAATTGTTTCCTAATTAAGTAATTTTTAATAAAATTATACTTAGGATAAATAACACTCAATTCTATTAAAAGATTAAAAGTAAAATTCCTCTCTCACTCCAACCTCTATTTTCTTGAGGTAGTTGCTGTTGAGTATTTCTTGTATGTTTGTCCCAAATTGACCAAGAAATATTATAACTGTATCATCCCACAGAAAACATTTTCATCATATGCTTGCAGTCATGCATGCTGTCTCATGGAGAATCTTAAAAATCAAAGAGATAAGTGGGCTATATAACATATAATCATGTGCAATGAAGTTCCCCCTTTTTGTAAGACTATCCAAATATGTAATTTTACTTTAAGGTATTAAATCAATCATAACAATCTAACACATTTCCAAATCCATGCACCAAGTCTGTTTCTATTAATACATCCCTGGCAACTCTCCACCTACCAAGTTGAATTAGTCACCTCAAAAGCCACCCTCTTCCATATAGCATTGCTCCCTTAGCTTCTTGACCACTCCTACCACTGAAGAGGTAAGGCACCTTCGTACAGAGGCCATGGTCACTTTGTCTTGGGCTCTCACAGGCTCCAGCCTCTTCTGTTCTCTGTATCTGTGCAGTGAGATGCAATGTCTGACTCTACTCATCTTGCCAGGCTTTAAAAATCTCTTCCATGAATATGTTGATCATCACTACTATTAAGTTCCTTAATATTCCATGTTCCAAGTGATAGAAACTTTCTTCTCCTTAAATTCTTCTTTTCAATTCCTTGCTATAGTCTTAAATACTTAACATCAGAAGAGAGATAAGTGTTCATTCTATCCTAATACCTTTGCTTTGTCTGGAAAAACTGTCAAAGAACAACATTCCCTATATATGCTGCAATTTTATGGCTGGGAATTCCTCTATGTATTCAGCTTCCTAATAAGAACACTCAGATTCTTCTTACCATTAAATCTTAGTGCAAGTTCGTTCAAAGAAAGTTTTGGCTAATTAAAAAAATTATGTCCTTTAATTTAACTCTATACTACCTATCCATCTGTGATGTGGTTGATCATGAACACTTTCCATTGGTATGTATTTTCAACTAGCAACATGCCTATTTTGAGAAGCTGTGTTCCACTCTCTTGAAGTGCCCTGGATTGTGCCAGAAAGATTCTTAGTAAATGCTTGTGATAATACATTGAAATCTTAAATGGAATTCTACTGTGTATAGGAACTGCTGTATTACCAACTTCCTTTGGTGGATGGGAATGGTACTTTATATCACCTGCCCACTATCATGGATAGTTCTTCTGGAAATGCCTAAAATTCCTGAATTTATTCCATCATCTCCATTATATCCCCACGTTCCACCCCTTAGCTCTTTTTGTGGTATATATCATATGGCCTACAGATTCTTTATGTAATTTCGTAGCTTTTTGAATCTCAATTACTCCAGTCAAGCCTCTCAGCTGATGAAAATGTGTAAGCAGGAGACCTAATGCTCTCTGGTCCAGGATGGTATGCAAGAATAACCTAGTTCTGCAGCTTAAATTTTCCAAAACAAACAGAAAATAAAGAATAACTCCAGGAGTAGTGAGAGTTGCACAACTTTTATCATGATCCAAAGTGACTTTAATAATTGTGTCCCAGACTACAGGAGGCTTCTACTTATTATTAATTCTGTGAGTATATTTTTAAAAATAATAACTTCAACTAATACATTAAAAATAATAAAATTAAATCACTCAAAGTCAATCCAAGGCTGATAAACTTCATATGAATTTCAATATATCAATCATGTTTTATGGTTCTGGGAGAAGATAACATAAAAATTCACACTGGACCACATTATTTTTTTCAGGTTTCCAAAAGATAAAGCTTGAACCAGATCTGGATTGAGTTCATGGTAAGTAAAAATGGAAACAGCCCATGGATTTCCCCTGATATATTTAGTCATTTAAAAATAGGTGGCCGTACATTTTGAAAATATTACCCTAATGGGAGCTCTGTCCCCTTCCAAATTCGATGGCATCTTGTCCCCTCTCGACTTCATCCAAGTCTAATTTTTCTCTGCACTCTTTCTTCTTCTCTACCTATCACAAGAATCCAGCCCCAGAGGAAAATATCCTCAAATCAATCTATCCCACTGAGAACTTGCCTTAGAAGCAATAAAAAAACAAAGCCATAATGTAGAGAATGTATATGAAATTATCTCTATTCACCAACTTGTTTCTTTCAGGTTTACATGTGAGAGCAAAGCATACTTTACCAGCACACAACCTTGAACTAGTGAAATTTGTTTTCATGATGGGACCTTTTGTCCCTGTTTCCCCCTTGTTAACCTCCTCCTTCTTAATGCTTCCTGCTCTCCTCTCAAGTTGGCAAATTCAATTTAAAACTGCTCTGATGGAAGAATCTGCCATGTACATCACCTCTGCATAAGAGAATGGCAACAGTTTAAAAGTATCAGCTATTCCACAGGCATTTGTGCTTAATAACCCAATGCCCCTTCAGAGTTTGCAAATTGTTTTATATGCATGGATTTTGAGAAATTCTCACAGTCCTTTGAAGTAGGTATTCATAACCTCATTATGCAGATGAGTTCATCATAGCATAAACAATTCAGTACACTGTCCCCAGTCACAGAGCTAATAGGTGGCAGAACCTGGGTTTGAGTATATTTCTTTTTTTAATTAATTTTTATTGGAGTGTAGTTGACTTACAATGTTGTATTAGTTTCTGCTGTACAACAAAATCAGTTATACATATAGATATATCCACTCTTTTTTAGATTCTGTTCCCATATAGGTCATTACAGAGTATTGAGTAGAGTTCCCTGTGCTATACAGTAGGTTCTTGGGTTTGAGTATATTTCTTACTAAAATTCTTCATTAGAACATAGGTGCCTTTAACAGTGCTTAAAGCCTTTGTCTAAGTAGAACAGTTGTGATATGAGAGAAATTCAGGCAGATCAGATTTGGTGAAAAAGGAAAGGCAAACCTTTCTGGAATCTGTCAGACTTGGATACATTGTGTTTAATTTGATTGTTATAAATGTTATAAATTGTTATAAATGTATCTTTACAAATAACCAAATATAATTATCTGATACTAAGGTAATGAGCAAAGGATTCAGATACTCCATTCGATGGATAAAATCAAATTTTATCCACCCCACTCTGTGAGGTGTCTGCTTGAAAAGACTCTTTTAAGTCTGAGCTTTTAGCTAGCAAGTCATATTGAAGCCTACTGTGTTTCTTAATGTGCAAAAAGTCTCTCTCCTAGCTGTGTTTTTCCCCCTCTCCCTTTTTCAGCGTTGCTTTTTGTCTCCATATCTACCTTTACTTTATTTGCGTAAACTCCTCACGCTTAGCTTAAGGAAATGATGAACAGCTCTTTAGTTTGTTAATTTCACTCTGCTGCTGCCCAGCAGTTGCTACAGAAAAAATTCAGGGAAAATGTACTTTTCAGCAGATGTAATACGGGCTGAATGTTTGTGTTCCTCCAAAGTTCCTTCATGTTGAAGCCCTAAACCCCAATGTGATGGTATTTGGAGGTGGGGCCTTTGGGAAATAATTAGGTTTAAATGTATCATAAGGGCTTTGGCTTCAAGAAGGAATTAGTGTTTGCTTAAGAAGAATAGCAGCCAGAGCTCACTCGCTTTCTGCCATGTGAGGACACAGTGAGAAAGTGGCCCTCTGTAAGTCACCAAGTTCTTGATCCTCACCAAAAACCACATTTGCCAGCACCTTGATCTTGGACCTCCGTGAGAAATAAATGTCTGTTGTTTAACCCACTCAATCTACAGTGTCCTGTGATAGCAGCCCAAGGCAACTAACACAGTGTGGCTTGTAGTTTGATCTGTGAGGTTGTGCCACATCCCTGGTACCTTTCAGAAACTCCTGTTTTAAGTGACACTTTCTGTCCGTACATCCTTACAGTCTTCAACTCACCTTGGCTAAGTTTGCAGCAGCACTTTGAACGTTGTAGTACAAATTCATGTACTAAGATGCAATTTATTAAATTATTATTCCAATAATAATTAATAACATTATTAAGGAAGTATGAAGTAATTCCTATGTTTCCTGATGCATGGTAACTCTACCAAATACTCTCTCTATATATCATTTCATTTAAATGCCTTTGATAATCCTAAGGGGTCAGTACTATTAATATCTTGATTTTATAGATGATAAATCAGATTTGGAAAGAAGTTTCTTACCTATTTCATGTATAATATTCAGCGGAGGCAGGATCTGAACCCCAATGGTCAGACTCCACCATGCAGTTTGTTATAGATCACTTATGGATAACCATTGGCATGGAACACGGCAACTTACACATAGAAAATAACTTATCCTCAAGAACTAATTTATTACCATAAAAGATCCTAGCATCCAGCCTGAACTGTGCAATATTTCTTTAAGTCTGTGTCACCTTAAAATGCTGCATTGTAATTACAATTTTCTACTAAGTTGTCCCCAGCATAATTTAGACAGCTGAAGATTTCATTTTGATCCTGTAAGTAAGCTGAGATGAAGCCTAGCAATACCCTCAGTGATAAGTGTAGGACGTTGGCAGTGGAAAATCCAGAACCATCACGCGGCCCTTGAGCTGAGCTTGGCTTGCTCACCTGTGGTTGGCTCTCACGCTAGGAAAGGAAGTCCTACTTGCTCAAGCATTTGGCAGAAAGCCCAATGAAACTGCTTTTGTTCTGGTGAGAGCGACTGATCTGGGAGGAATGTTTGAATACGGAAGAGATAAATAGGGCATTTTCCAAGGTCCAGGGAGCTGTAGGAACCCATAAGGACAGCATTTTTGGAATAAGTGTGCAGGACCTATGAGATTGGATGCCTGGGTGGGGATGACTGAAGTTTAATTTATAGGCTCTTTCAGGTTCTAAATGGAATCATTGAATAGGATTTTTTTAAGATTAGAATAAGATTACAAAAATATATTATTGACCTGAACACTGTTTACCTTTTGTATTATGTCTAATGCTGCAAGGTTAGAATAAAATAGTACGAAAAAAATAATAGCTTCTAGGTAATGAACACCTCTAATAGACCAGGCACAGATTTAGGCTTTTGGTATTCTGTCTAATGAACTCCTTACAGAAACCCACAGATTTCTATGCTCATTTTATATATCCAAGAAGAAGTGCCGTCTCAGAGAGGGTAACTTCTGAGGATCACATAGCTGTAAATCTTAGAGTTGAGATTTGGACCTGTATTTGTTTACTCCAAAATCAATCCAAGGACAGAAACATTTGGTGCTAACTAATGTATTGTATTCTCTTTCCCACACAGAGTTCAACCCCTGTAAGCATAATGGTTTTCCCAATAGACCAATTAACTTTTTTTCATTGGTGTCACCTTTCTGATTTGTTTTAGTCCTAGGAGTAATCTAGGGGTTATTTTTATCACCTATTGTAATCATAGTGCTTCAACTCACCACCATTTTTGCCATAAGTCTGGGAGATCATACACCTCCCTTATTCAAACTAGAACTGGTTACACTGTTCTCATTTGTAAGGCAGATTTTATGTTCATTATCAATCAAAATATCTGTTAGATTGTAAATATGCAGATGAACAGTTTTAGAAATGTGTTTATATTCCATTATGTTCTTTTGGACTAGGTTCGTGTTTGGTGGTTGAGTGATAATTACATATTGTTCAGGACATCTCAAAGATCGAACTGAATGTCAAATTTCTCTTCCTTGCATGAACTCTTTAAATCATATTTGATCAAAATGTTCCCATTTCAGGTTTTGGTACCCAGTTTCATTTACATACAGTTTGACACTGTTTCAAACTCACATGAAGCTATATACATTGAAGCGAAACCGCTGGTATTTGTGAAAATTGCTTTGTTGGATTGACCTATTCAAAACCCCTCAGCCCTGAGATATAGAATTTCAGTCTAAGTAGGTTAGCTCCACAGGATTTATGAGTCCCAAATCCTAGTCTTTGGCAAAATTCCCTTGGATAGGAACTCAATATTGAGCCTTGCCCATAAGCCAGACAAATGAGCCTTGTGTTTGGAATATAGCATATATCTAAAGTAATGCTTCTTAAACATTTTCATCTTTTAGGTTGTGGTCCAGGTTTTGTGGTTACTACTAAAAACACTGCCATTAAACCTTCTTGAGCAGCAAACACAAGAATGTGTCCTTCCATGTTTTTATGGACAAAAAGCAATTTCACCTGGTATTTAAAGAAAGAGCAATGTTCCAATCAAATAAAGGGGAACATAGAGTAATATCTACTGTTTATTTGATGAATCCTGGGATCGAATCTTATATTTGCCTTCATATCCACCAAGTTAAGGATACTAAGGGTGATGCAAAATGCAAAAGAATATTTAAGAGAAAACTGATATGCTCTAGTTTATAGTAATCCATTTTCACTACTTTTTCTTGATAATCAGTATCTGAAGAAGGAGAAACAACCACTTATTTGAGATAGAAGGTCTTGGCCAGACCTGCCCATAACAGAGTCCTTTGGTAAATGTAAATAAAGCATTCTTGAGCCCTGAGGTATAGGTAAGGGGAGATTGGCTGGTGCTGGCATGGCAAACATTTCAAGCCTTGGAGCCTGGGTATGCAGCCTGGGTAGCATGCTAAGTAGTAGATCTAATACCTTTTAAGTTATGTCTGGATGTTGAAATGCCCAAGATATAAAGGAGAGCAGTGCTGTACTCATCTGACCTTGAGGACAGCCTCCCTCTAGGAGTTCAAGACCACCAGCATCGGACATGCTCCCATGAGAACACAAAGGAAGCAATGGGGCTCATGCCTACTCACATCTTTGCCCTCTGTTCATTCCTTGCACTCTTTATTAGCTACTTTTGGAGTAAACAAGAGTAAAACAACATTGAATTGAGTCCAAGTCATCATTCTTGTCCATCACCAAATCATGAGCAGATTTTGAAATGTGACCTCCCTTACTTGTAATATATAGATTGTTGTATGAGCTAACAAATGGCTTGAAGCCCAACTGATTTAACTTTTAAGAAAAAGATAAATTTACCAATATGATGATACAAAAAGAAATAAACAGGTATTCCTTAGGAAAGAAACACAATGTTTGCTTCCTGACTGAAATCCAGATTTTCTAAGCTAGACACTACTTCAATTTTTCCAACTTTAGGATGCATATAATGTGGACAAGTAGTAGGAAAAAGATTTTAAAGCATGATTTTTTAAATATAAAACACATTACACAAATAAGAACAATAAAGGTAAAAGCTATGAGTAAATGCAATTCAAATTTAGGAGCATATTTTTTCATGCCCATGGATAATTACTTGAGAAATATACAAGTAACTCTTAAAAGGTGGAAAGTGTATAGTAAAATGTTATTTTTCACAATAACAAGAATCTATGTTTTTATGAGGCTTTGAGGTTGCCAAGGTGCTGAAAATAAGAATTTC
Source organism: Balaenoptera physalus (assembly GCF_965194825.1). Lineage (NCBI taxonomy): Eukaryota > Metazoa > Chordata > Mammalia > Artiodactyla > Balaenopteridae > Balaenoptera > Balaenoptera physalus. The sequence continues at coordinate 132,611,222 of NC_138890.1, read as the reverse complement.
CAAAAATATCTTGGCTATTGTCTTGTCCCAGCTGCTTTCCAATCTACAATTTACCTATAAAACCATTATCCATTATAGCAGGCTGCTCCAACTGTCTTATTATGGATATATTTTTTATTTACCTGATGCTTCAGTATCATGATTGCATTATTGTATTAATCAGGATCCTCATGGTTGCAAGAGATAGCAACCCAATTCATACTGTCTTAAGCCAAAAGGTATATGTATTTGAGGCCAAATATGTATTTGAAGAGTCAGTAGCTCCAGCTGCTCAAAACACTATCATGTTTTTGGACTACTTGCTGGAATGAGGAAAGTGATATGTTTGTTACTGGCTATTATTTTTGTTGTAGCATGGGGTTTAGAGTCAAGCAGACATGGGTTCAAGTCCCAGTTCTCTCACTTACTACCTTTGGGATCTTGGTACATAACTAAACTCTGAGCTTCTGTTTTCTCATGGACAAAACTGGTTTCACAGGACAATTTCATGGGAGGAGAGAAGAAACACTACCACCTACCTTCTCTTTTGGGGTTGCCATAAACCTCTGGAAAAGTCCAGGGCAGATATAAGAGCTTGTGTGGAAACCATCTGAGCAATATACCAGGTAAGGCACAGAGGTATTCCAGAACATCTTGCTCTGTGGGTTGGGGAGTCTTTAGACAATCTGATGCCAAAGATATAGCTGGAATGAAAAAAAATGGAGAAATGGCGACCAAGGACATAAGCAAAAATACTTCTACTCCCATCTACTGAAATGAAGAGTAACATCAGTTCTACTTAGTGACAGCACAATGAGTTCTGCTGTCTCTAAATCCATAAATAATCAATGGTAAAATAATGCGTATATCACAAGTGCTAGGAGTATATACTAATATAAACGTTTAGAGACACTTTTAGATTTCAATTGATTTTTTTAAATTTTGACAGGTATTTTCAAGTTTGTGAATTACTGAAAGAAGATGCTGAATTTAAAGTTAAAAAATATACACATGATTTAAATTATACAGTGAACATGGGCCACAGATTTAGATCTGTGTCACAGAAATTAGATATGTAGAATTTATTTAGGAACTCTCAAAGCCTGAAGCAGAGTCATGTACAAGGCCCAGATCTATAGGAAGAAAAGGAGCAAAGAGGATTCTTGAGTCTGATCATATACCAAGGAAAGTTCCTAGCTCAACCTTTTAGTACATGATCTAACTCAGGGTCACTCAAGAAGAAAATTGCATATATACATGGCACTTTTTCCCTCTAGTGAATATTAAAAGCAATTCACCTTTCACAGTATGTAAAAGCAATAGAGTATATTTTTGAAGAAAAAGTTATGTTGCTTCAGGGAGTTGCAGCTCTTGAGACATCGCCAAAATATGTTTTAATTTTATTTTCTAATCTATAGCTATTTTGTTTCCTAGTAGTCCAATGGATTAAAAACTATTAAAAAGTTTTAACCAGGGTACCTGGGGGTACCCTGAGGGGGTACCTTCAAGATGGCAGAGGAGTAAGACGTGGAGATCACCTTCCTCCCCACAAATACATCAGAAATACAATTACAGGTGGAACAACTCTTACAGAACACCTACTGAACGCTGGCAGAAGACATCAGACTTCCCAAAAGGCAAGAAACTCCCCCACAGACCTGGGTAGGGCAAAAGGAAAAAGAAAACACAGACACAAATGGATAGGGATGGGACCTGCACCTCTGGGAGGGAGCTGTGAAGGAGGAAAATTTCCCACACACTAGGAAGCCCCTTCACTGGTGGAGACGGGGGGTGGCTGAGGGGAAGCTTCGGAGCCACGGAGGAGAGCGCAGCCACAGGGGTGTGGAGGGCAAAGCAGAGAGATTCCCACACAGAGGATCGGGGCTGACCAGCACTCACCAGCCCGAGAGGCTTGTCTGCTCACCCACCAGGGTAGGCGGGGGCTGGGAACTGAGGCTCGGGCTTCGGAGGTCGGATCCCAGGGAGAAGACTGGGGTTGGCTGCATGAACACAGCCTGAAGGGGGCTAGTGCATCACGGCTAGCCGGGAGGGAGTCCGGGAAAAAGTCTGGAGCTGGCGAAGAGGCAAGAGACCATTGTTTCAGGGTGCCTGAGGAGAGGGGATTCAGAGCACTGCCTGAACGAGCTCCAGAGATGGGCGCGAGCCATGGCTATCAGCGTGGACACCAGAGATGGGCATGAAATGCTAAGCCTGCTGCTGCTGCAGCCACCAAGAAGCCTGTGTGCAAGCACAGGTCACTGTCCACAACCCCCCGGGAGCCCGTGCAGCCCACCACTGCCAGGGTCCCGTGATCCAGGGACAACTTCCCCGGGAGAACACACGGCGCACCTCAGGCTGTTGCAACATCACTCCGGCCTCTGCCGCTGCAGGCTCACCCCGCATTCTGTACCCCTCCCTCCCCCCGGCCTGAGTGAGCCAGAGCCCCGGAATCAGCTGCTACTTTAACCCTGTCCTGTCTGAGCGAAGAACAGATGCCCTCAGGCGACCTACACGCAGAGGCGGGGCCAAATCCAAAGCTGAACCCCGGGAGCTGTGCGAACAAAAAAGAGAAAGGGAAATCTCTCCCAGCAGCCTCAGGAGCAGCGGATTAAATCTCCACAATCAACTTGATGTACCCTGCATCTGTGGAATACCTGAATAGACAATGAATCATCCCAAAATTGAGGTGGTGGACTTTGGAAGCAACCATAGACTTGGGGTTTGCTGTTTGCAACTGATTTGTTTCTGATTTTTATGTTTATCATGGTATAGTTTTAGTGCCTGTTATCATTGGTGAATTTGTTTATTGGTTTGGTTGCTCTCCTCTTTTTTTTAAATTATTTTTTAAATTTTATTTAGTTTTCTTTCTTTTTTTCTCCCTTTTCTTCTGATCCGTGTGGCTGACAGGGTCTTGGTGCTCCGGCCTGGTGTCAGGTCTGAGCACCTGAGGTTGGAGAGGTGAGTTCAGGACATTGGACTACCAGAGACCTTCCAGTCCCACATAATACCAATTGGCGAGACCTCTCCCAGAGATCTCTGTCTCAATGCTAAGACTCAGCTCCACCCAGTGGCCAGCAGACTCCAGTGCTGGATGCCCCATGCCAAACAACTAGGAAGACAGGAACACGACCCCACACATTAGCAGGGAGACTGCCTACAATCATACTAAGTTCACAGACACCCTAAAACACACCACTGGATGTGGCCCTGCCCAAGAGAAAGACAAGATCCAGCCCCACCCACCAGAAGACAGGCACCAGTCCCCTCCACCAGGAAGCCTACACAAGCCACTGAACCAACCACACCCACTGGGGGCAGACAGCATAAACAACTGGAACTACGAACCTGCAGCCTGGAAAAAGAAGAGCCCAAACACAGTAAGTTAAACAAAATAGGAAGACAGAGAAATATGCAACAGATGAAGAAGCAAGGTAAAATCCCACCAAACAAATGAAGACGAAATAGGCAGTGTACCTGAAAGAGAATTCAGAGTAATGATAGTAAAGATGATCCAAAATCTGGGAAATAGAATGGAGAAAATACAAGAAACGTTTAACAAGGACCTAGAAGAACTAAAGAGTAAACAATGAATGATGAATACACAATAAATCAAATTAAAAATTCTCTAGAAGTAATCAATAGCAGAATAACTGAGGCAGAGGAACGGATAAGTGACCTGGAAGATAAAATAGTGGAAATAACTACCACAGAGCAGACTAAAGAAAAAAGAATGAAAAGAATTGAGGACAGTCTCAGAGATCTCTGGGACAACATTAAATGCACCAATTTTTGAATTACAGGGGCCCCAGAGAAGAGGAGAACAAGAAAGGGTCTGAGGAAATATTTGAAGAGATTATAGTTGAAAACTTCCCTAACATGGGAAAGGAAATAGTCAATCAAGTCCAGGAAGCTCAGAGAGTCCCATACAGGATAAATCCAAGGAGAAACATGCCAAGACACATATTAATCAAACTATCAAATATTAAATACAAAGAAAAAGTATTAAAAGCAGCAAGGGAAAAGCAGAAAATAACATAGAAGGGAATCCCCATAAGGTTAACAGCTGATCTTTAAGCAGAAAGTCTGCAAGCCAGAAGGGAGGGGCAGGACATATTTAAAGTGATGAGAGGGAAAAACCTACAACCAAGATTACTCTACCCAGCAAGGATCTCATTCAGATTTGACGGAGAAATTAAAACCTTTACAGACAAACAAAAGTTAAGATTATTCAGCACCACCAAACCAGCTTTACAACAAATGCTAAAGGAGCTTCTCTAGGCAGGAAACATAAGAGAAGGAAAGACCTATAAAAACAAACCCAAAGGGCTTCCCTGGTGGCGCAGTGGTTGAGAATCAGCCTGCCAATGCAGGGGACACGGGTTCGAGCCCTGGTCTGGGAAGATCCCACATGCCGTGGAGCAGCTAAGCCCGTGAGCCACAGTTACTGAGCCTGCGCGTCTGGAGCCTGTGCTCTGCCACAAGAGAGGCCGCGATAATGAGAGGCCCACGCACCGCGATGAAGAGTGGCCCCCACTTGTTGCAACTAGAGAAAGCCCTCGCACAGAAATGAAGACCCAGCACAGCCATAAATAAATAAATAAGTAAATAAAAATTTAAAAAAACAAAACAAAACCCAAAACAATTAAGAAAAATGGTAATAGGAACATACATATTGATAATTACGTTAAATATAAATGGATTAAATGCTCCAATCAAAAGACATAGACTGGCTGAATGGGTACAAAAACAAGACCTGTGTATATGCTGTCTACAAGAGACCCACTTCAGACCCAGAGACATGTACAGACTGAAAGTGAGGGGATGGAAAAAGATATTCCATGCAAATGGAAATCAAAAGAAAGCTGGAGTAGCAATTCTCATATCAGACCAAATAGACTTTAAAATAAAGACTATTACAAGAGACAAGGACACTACATAATGATCAAGGGATCAATCCAAGAAGAAGATATAACAATTGTAAATATTTATACGCCCAACATAGGAGTACCTCAATACATAAGGCAAATGCTAACAGCCATACAAGGGGATATCGACAGTAACACAATCATAGTAGGGGACCATAACACCCCACTTTTACCAATGGACAGATCATGCAAATGAAAATAAATAAGGAAACACAAGCTTTAAATGATACATTAAACAAGATGGACTTAATTGATATTTATAGGACATTCCATCCAAAAACAACAGAATACACTTTCGTCTCAAGTGCTCATGGAACATTCTCCAGGATAGATCATATCTTGAGTCACAAATCAAGCCTTGGTATTTTTAGGAAAATTGAAATCATATCAAGTATCTTTTCCGAGCACAACGCTATGAGACTAGAAATCAATTACAGGAAAAAAACTGTAAAAAATACAAACACATGGAGGCTAAACAATACACTACTAAATAGCCAAGAGATCACTGAAGAAATCAAACAGGAAATCAAAAAACACCTAGAAACAAATGACGATGAAAACACGACAACCCAAAACCTATGGGATGCAGCAAAAGCAGTTCTAAGAGGGAAGTTTATAGCAATACAATATTACCTGAAGAAACAAGAAAAATCTCAAATAAACAACCTAACTTTACACCTAAAGCAATTAGAGAAAGAAGAACAAAAAACCCCAAAGTTAGCAGAAGGAAAGAAATCATAAAGATCAGATCAGAAATAAATGAAAAAGAAATGAAGGAAATGATAGCAAAGATCAATAAAACTAAAAGCTGATTCTTTGAGAAGATAAACAAAATTGATAAACCATCAGGCAGACTCATCAAGAAAAAAAGGGAGAAGACTCAAATCAACAAAATTAGAAATGAAAAAGGAGAAGTAACAACTGACATTGCAGAAATACAAAGGATCATGAGAGATTACTACAAGCAACTATATGCCAATAAAATGGACAACCTGGAAGAAATGGACAAATTCTTAGAAAAGCACAACTTCTGAGACTGAACCAGGAAGAAAGAAAAAATATAAACAGACCAATCACAAGTCCTGAAATTGAAACTGCAATTAAAAGTCTTCCAACAAACAAAAGTCCAGGACCAGATGGCTTCACAGGCGAATTCTATCAAACATTTAGAGAAGAGCTAACCCCTATCCTTCTCAAACTCTTCCAAAATAAAGCAGAGGGAGGAACACTCCCAAACTCATTCTATGAGGCCAACATCAACCTGATATTGAAACAAAAGATGACACAAAAAAAGAAAACTACAGGCCAATATCACTTATGAACATAGATGCAAAAATCCTCAACAAAATACTAGCAAACAGAATCCAACAGCACATTAAAGGAACACACACCATGATCAAGAGGGGTTTATCCCAGGAATGCAAGGATTCTTCAATATACGCAAATCAATCAATGTGAAACACCATATTAACAAATTGAAGGATTAAAACCATACGATCATCTCAATAGATGCAGACAAAGCTTTGGACAAAATTCAACACCCATTTATGATAAAAACTCTCCAGAAAGTAGGCATAGAGGGAACCTACCTCAACATAATAGAGGCCATATATGATAAACCCACAGCCAACATCGTTCTCAATGGTGAAAAACTGAAACCATTTCCACTAAGATCAGAAACAAGACAAGGTTGCCCACTCTCACCACTATTATTCAACATAGTTTTGGAAGTTTTAGCCACAGCAATCAGAGAAGAAAAAGAAATGAAAGGAATCCAAATCAGAAAAGGAGAAGTAAAGCTGTCACTGTTTGCAGATGACATTGTACTATACATAGAGAATCCTAAAGATGCTACCAGAAAACTACTAGAGCTAATCATTGAATTTGGTAAAGTTGCAGGATACAAAATTAATGCACAGAAATCTCTTTCATTCCTACACACTAATGATGAAAAATCTGAAAGAGAAATTAAGGAAACACTTCCATTTACCATTGCAACAAAAAGAATAAAATACCTAGGAATAAACCCACCTAAGGAGACAAAAGACCTGTATGCAGAAAACTATAAGGCATTGATGAAAGAAATTAAAGATGATACCAACAGATGGAGAGATATACCATGTTCTTGGATTGGAGGAATCAATATTGTGAAAATGGCTATAGTACCCAAAGCAGTCTACAGATTCAATGCAATCCTTATCAAACTACCTATGGCATTTTTCACAGAAGTAGAATAAAAAATTTCACAATTTGTATGGAAACACAAAAGACCCCGAATAGCCAAAGCAATCTTGAGAAAGAAAAACGAAGCTGGAGGAATCAGGCTCCCTGACTTCAGACTATACTACAAAGCTACAGTAATCAAAATAGTATGATACTGGCACAAAAACAGAAATATAGTTCAATGGAACAGTACAGAAAGCCCAGAGATAAACCCTTGCACATATGGTCACCTTATCTTTGATAAAGGAGGCAAGAGTGTACAATGGAGAAAAGACAGCCTCTTCAATAGGTGATGCTGGGGAAACTGGACAGTTACATGTAAAAGAATGAAATTACAACACTCCCCAACACCATACACAAAAATAAACTCAAAATGGATTAAAGACCTGAATTTGGCCAGACACTATAAAACTCTTAGAGGAAAACATAGGCAGAACACTCTATGACATAAATCACAGCAAGATTCTTTTTGACCCACCTCCTAGAGAAATGGAAATAAAAACAAAAATAAACAAATGGGACCTAATGAAACTTAAAACTTTTGCACAGCAAAAGAAATCATAAACAAGATGAAAGACAACCCTCAGAATGGGAGAAAATATTTGCAAATGAAGCAACTGACAAAGGATTATTCTCTAAAATATACAAGCAGCTCATGCAGCTTAATATCAAAAAAACAAACAACCCAATCCAAAAATGGGCAGAAGACCTAAATAGACATTTCTCCAAAGAAGATGTATAGATTGCCAACAAACACATGAAAGTATGCTCAACATCACTAATCATTAGAGAAATGCAAATCAAAACTACAATGCGGTATCACCTCACAGCAGTCAGAATGGCCATCATCAAAAAATCTACAAACAATAAATGCTGGAGAGGGTGTGGAGAAAAGAGAACCCTCTTGCACTATTGGTGGGAATATAAATTGATACAGTCACTATGGAGAACAGTATGGAGGTTCCTCAAAAAACTAAAAATAGAACTACCATACAACCCAGCAAACCCACTACTGGGCATATACCCTGAGAAAACCATAATTCAAAAAGAGTCATGTACCACAATGTTCATTGCAGCTCTATTTACAATAGCCAGGACATGGAAGCAACCTAAGTGACCATCGACAGATGAATGGATAAAGAAGATGTGGCACATATATACAATGGAATATTACTCAGCCATAAAAAGAAATGAAATTGAGTTATTTGTAGTGAGGTGGATGGATCTAGAGTCTGTTATACAGAGTGAAGTATGTCAGAAAGAGAAAAACAAATACTATACGCTAACACATATATATGGAATCTAAAAAAAAAAAAAAAGGAATGGTTCTGAAGAACCTAGGGGCAGGACAGGAATAAAGATGCAGATGTAGAGAATGGACTTGAGGACACATGGAGCGAGAAGGGTAAGCTGGGACGAAGTGAGAGAGTAGCGTTGACATATATACACTACCAAATGTGAAATAGATAGCTAATGGGAAGCAGCCGCATAGCACGGGGAGATCAGCTTGGTGCTTTGTGACCACCTAGAGGGGTGGGATAGGTAGGGTGGGATGGAGATGCAGGAGGGAGGGGATATGGTGATAATTGTATACATATAGCTGATTCACTTTTTTATACAGCAGAAACTAACACAACGTTGTAAATTATACTCCAATAACGATGTTAAAAAAGTAAATAAAATGGTTCTCTTATGAGAAAAAATAAAATTAAATTAAATGTGATAATTGAACTTATAAATTATTATTTGAAGAAAAGTTGAAAGAAAGAGAACAAATATTAGTTTTCAACAATCAAAAAAAAAATTTTAGCCCAAAATTGTCCTTTTGCAAACTTAGGTCAAGATTAATAAACAAAATACAATGTAAGAAGAATAATCAACAACAAAAGGGCTTACTGGTGAGACATTCAGGTTCTTCAAACTCTGAGGAAATATTGGACCCATGACTTATTTGTCTTTGGCCTTGTCATTTATGATGTTGAACAATTCATTTTAATGATTTCAGTAGTATGTCCATGCAAGGGAAGAAAGATGTTTTTCAGAGATGCTACTTCTCTATTTCAGTTATCTTTTGCTCTGTAAAAAGCCATCCCCAAACTCTGTTGCTTAAAACAATGAGAGCCTTTTTTTTCTGCTAGTCTTGTTTGGAACTGCTCATGTTGCTGCAGTAAGATGGCAACTAAGCCTGGAATGTCTAAATGGCTCGCTCCCAAGTCTGCTGAATGGCAGGGACATCTGGGTGGTGATGACATTTCTTTCTCCACATGGGCGAGACGAGATTGGGCTTCTGTGAATGATGGTCAGATTTGTCACAAACTATCCCAGATTCAAGAGGAGGGGAAATAAATGCCATCTCTCAATGCAGGGGGTGTGAGGAATTTGTGGCCATCACACCTAGCCTTGAATGTTGTTATTCAAAACTGTGTCTTTTTCCTCTTTTTTTTTTCTTTCTTTTCCTCAAATCATGTCATTTGTAGTCTGTCTTCAGTGAATACAGAGATTCATAGAGAGTTACCTCTTTCCTTGGAGTGTGCCAGAACTTTGGCATTTCTAGGGGGCCCATTGGAGCCCAGAAGCATGATTTCAACCCTGAGCAGAGATTCAGCAAATGAGGGTGAGCTCAGTGAGGATGGTCCAGCCTGTGAGATTGCTTGAAAGCTGTCAGGGCAAGTTGGTCCAAAAGATTCCCCAAATTTGGGCAGGATCCAGCCTGAGTCCTGCATTTGTCACTAGGTGCCTGGGCCCTGCCAGGTCCACAATGAAGATGTCCAGTAAACAGGCACACTACTTACTGCTGACTCTGCTTGCCAGGACAAAGCAGTAGGCAATTCTGCTCTTCCCTCCCCACACCCACAGTGCAGCACATCCCTGGATAATGATAGGTTTCATCTTTATTAAGTAAATCACATTGGCATTACAGCACTTCCATAAACTCCTTGACCTTACCAAATGGGCAAAAACCAAGCATTATGAGCACTTATCCATGAAGTTTAAACCAGTTGCTTAGGGTGTTTATTAAATGTCCACGTCTATAGATACACCCTGATCTTAACTATTGCATAATAAATAACATGAATTTTCATCAAAGAGCAGCACTGATTTTTTCTTTCTTTTGAGATAGGTATGTGGTAATGCTTTCCTCACGTATGTGGTAATGCTTTCCTCTTTTGTTTTGAGAAGTCAGACAAATAGAGATCCTGGAAATTATGGGTCCAATTAGTCTTCTTAGATATAAAGCCCACATTTTTTTGTAAAACATTGGACCTCAACAATTACAAATCCAGTAATAAGGTTCTAGATTTGGGGAGGCTTTGTGACTATAAAATGCATATGGAGCGTTTTAGTCTTTTTTTTAAAACAGTTTTTAGCCCTATCAGCATAAATAAAACCAGTTGCAATAGAAATTAGGTAGTAAAAAGTAATGCAGTGGTTAGGAGGGTCTTTCCATATTCGCTTGTTTAAGTGAATGACCACAGTTTAGGGATTTTTACTGATTCTCCAAAGAAGAGAGAAATGAGGTGGGAGGAATAAACAGATTTCTTTCCTTGTAATGGAGACAGTAAGTTCCAACAGAACCAGCCTAAACAAAATCACATCCAAGTCCATATCCAATGGTGAAATTAAGGGCAGAATTTTGGTTACATAATGTTGTTGACTCTTCTTTGGTACTGGAATTACAACAATGGAGAATGATAAGTACCAAAATGAGTGGTAAGTTTTGATAAGAGCCTCTTAACAAAAGGTGAGTGGAGGGTGAAGGGGATAGAGAGGCATATTAACAAAAAAAACTCCCATTCTTTTCTTTCTTCATCTCATCAGAATGTCTTTGTGACTTCATGATGGAAAGCTTTTGTATTTTTTTGTATTAGAGATTCAGGAATAAGCACCAAGGCTTCATGCAGAAGTTGAAAGAATTAAAGCAGGAATCAAGAGGAAATAAAGGCTATTTTATTTTATTTTATTAAAATTTTATTGAAGTATAGTTGATTTACAATGTGTTAATTTCTTTTGTACAGCAAAGTGACTCAGTTATACATATATATATTCTTTTTCATAATCTTTTCCCTTATGGTTTGTCACAGGATATTGAATATAATTCCCTGTGTTGTTTTTCCATCCTATAAATAATAGTTTGCCTCTGCTAATCCCAAACTCCCAATCCTCACCACCCGCCCTGCTCCCGGCAACCACAAGTCTGTTCTCTAAATCTGTGAGTCTGTTTTCGTTTCATAGATATGTTGATTTTTATTGCATTTAGATACCGTATATAAGTGATACCATATGGTATTTGTCTTTCTCTTCCTGACTTACTTCGCTTAGTATGATAATCTCTAGGTCCATCCATGTTGCTGCAAATGGCATTATTTCATTCTTTTTGATGGCTGAGTAATATTCCATTGTATATATATACCACATATTCTTTATCCATTAATCTGTTTAAGGCTGTTTTATAAAGAAGAGCTTTATTGGTCTTCCTTGATTTTAGTCCCCCTGATGATTCTGGTATCTTCTTTCTTTATTCTTCTTAGGGTCTTGGTATTTTTATCATCATTTTCCTGTTTCTCTCACTGGTAATTAAATGCATGTATTTATGCTGGTCCTTACTTCTTTTTCTGACTGTATTGTGAGCACTTAAAAAACAGCAAATCCACATCTTCTATTCCCACTGTAACTTTTTCCTACCTAACACAGTGCTCTGGGTTCCTTGGGACTTAGTTCATACTCTTGGTTGATAAGGGGAAATTATCATATTCTAAATTAACACCAAGGGTGTGAGCTTGTTCACTATTTCACAATGACCACCAAAGGAAAGATAATTACTGATACCTTGTGAGCCACAATTTGTATGTGTGATGGCTAAGCAAGGAAATAGATCTGCTTTTGAGTGCAGGTTTCAGTGGAAACTAACTAACTAACTATGGGCAACCTACGTAATCACTTTAGGCCCAGGGGTCATCACCGATACCACAGGGGTAGTAATAGTATATATCTCATTAGAGGGTTACAAGAGTTAATTGAGATAATGTATGTAAGGCATTTAGAGTATCTGGCATATAGTTAGATTCAATAAGTGTTGTCTGTGTCATAATCATCATCATCATCATCATCATCATGATTGTACTGTGCCCATATTATTTTAAGTGCTTCAGTTCTTGAAATTGACGGATGTTGGCCTATTTTTTTTTTTTTTTTAATAAATGTATTTATTTATTATTTATTTTGGGCTGCATTGGGTCTTTGTTGCTGCACATGGCTTTCTCTAGTTGTGGCGAGCGGGGGCTACTCTTTGTTGCAGTGCACGGGATTCTCATTGTGGTGGCTTCTCTTGTTGCGGAGCTTGGGCTTCAGTAGTTGTGGCTCGTGGGCTCTAGAGCGCAGGCTCAGTAGTTGTGGTGCATGGGCTTAGTTGCTCCGAGGCATGTGGGATCTTCCCAGACCACGGCTCGAACCCGTGTCCCCTACATTGGCAGGCGGATTCTTAACCACTAAGCCACCAGGGAAGCCCGGCCTATTTTTTTTTTTTTTTGTAAAAGTTCCTGCTAGCATGATCCTGGACCAAATAAATATGTATTTCAAAGTATTTACCTATTTTGAAGAATTCTGTCATTTTACTTATAGTCATTGCTATGAAGGCTTTTAGGAAGCTTAAACTGTGTGCCTGCTCAGTCTTTCACATTGAACATATCACCATTTGAAGACACCAACTTTCACGGATTTCAGTCTGTAAATAACTGTTTTACTCTCGCGATTGCACTTTTGTCACAGTACCTGATTGGAATTTTATCAGACTGGATGACATATTTACTGCCTATTGTCCTTTTTTAGGGTTGTTCTTAACCATGCCCAAGCCACAGGGTCATTTGGTGGTGACATGTTATAAATAACATTATTACCATAATTAAAGGTTGGATCAGAGTAGCTTGGGAGGATAATCTATTCACCTTTGGCTTGCAATCAAGCCTGAGTCACTGGGGTCATTAACACAATTTACTGTAGCTGACCAAATACTCTTCTTTGAGTAGGTGATGTTTTTCACAGTAGACATACCTGACACTCGACTGGTGTGATGTGACCTAATTCCAAGTAAATTGTAAAATCAAAAATATTCGTTGATGGCCTACTGTGTCCTTTTATTGTGTTCTTATGCAGATTCTTCAAACTTCATAAGACTCTATTAAACCATGTAGGTCTTCCAAACCTAACCTTGTCAATATGTAAAGTAAAATGTTTACTTACTGAAGAAATAACAAAATATGATCATAATGAAATTTATTGTTTAGTTACTTGGGAACATATTGTTTTGTGCCATCAGTGGGTAAGATGATGACCATTAATCTGAATTTCTTTCCAGCATCTCTCTCTCTCTTGCCTCAGTAGCAGCTAATCTGCCCTAGTTCAGGATGGAACAGTCAGAGCCAGAATGTTCTTGGGGTTGGGTATGTGTGCTGGTCTCTGTAATTTTCCAAAGTTCTCCAGGGAAATCTGGTACTCTACTACCTTCCTTCCCCGGTGCCTCTGGGAACTACAGAGGAGCTCTCTCGTTCTCCCTGCTTCTTCTCCTTCTCTTTTTTTGTTAGTCAGGTATCTTCTCCATAGGAATAGAGATCATTGCATTAAAAAAAAATAGGAAGATTAAAATAAAAAGGGCTCTTATACTCTTATAAAACCTAATTGTAAAATTTTCATTCACTTTACGTTTTATTTCTTCTTTCTTTTATTTTCCTATTGATTCAAAGTTCAAAAGAATAGAATCCTGTAATGAGCACTAGTTTGCATACAGAATGAATAAAAGATTGTTTTTGCATTCTCTGAGTAAAATATTTAAAATGGCCAAGATACAGGAATATTTGCCAGGCTCTGAAACAATTTCAGTGGTACAGTGCATGTTCTCAGTGGCAACATAATCAAGGGCCTGTCTGAGGCCCTCCTGGGAATTATCATCTTCATATCTGCTTTTGGCAACCTGACCTCACTGACTGGATTTAGCCATCTTTAAATAAGGGTGTTTGAGATTTAATTTGTACAAGTAGAGAGATATTCTGAAGATAAAAGTGTATGTACACGTATATAGAATCTAGCATGTATGTATTCCATCAGTTTTAGGTGAGCTGGTATATTTGTATATTCTCGTAACAGTTAATATTCCCTCACTGGCAGTTTATAATGCAATATAATATTGTACTTTGTGGATATTATAAATAGAATAAACTTTAACCATTAATAATAAAACATCTATGGCACTCATTTATTCTTGACTTCTTCACTTAGATCATCAACATTTATTAGAACTGCACGCAATACTTCTCTAATAGGTTTAAGGCAGAACTGTAATGATTTCAAGCAGAACTGTAATGATTTCAATAGTTACTTATCAAAGGAGTTGAAGATTTCCATGTAATTTCTTCCTAGTCAGGTCTGGATATGAATGAAAGGAACAAGAAAAGATATAATCTGGGAGCTATGAAAATAATTTGGGAAAACTATTAAAGCAAAGTATTATAATGTGTCATTGATCAAAAAATTGTTAACTTGTACACCAATTTTAGTTTAATTGCATAACTATTTAGCAACCATATCAATTAAAATGCTCTAAAATGAAATAAGGAAAATGAAGTTAAAAATAGAGCAAATTACTTTAATACCTTATTGAAATTTTTATTTTTATTTGCCTTTAAGACAATTTATTTCAGGTTCAGGAAATATTCTATTTTTTGGCTCTGTCAATTAAGATCAATCCCCCAAAAGAACTTGTTTGTAAAGACCAACATTTCCACTGTGGCATCTAGACCAGCATGCAAATTATTAATAAAGTAATATAGTGCAAATGACCCAACAAAAGCATATTTTCATTTCATATTTCAACTCATGCAGGCTATTTGATGACACATTAACAAATTAGAATAAATTTCTCTCATGAGAATTTGGCCCAATGTCAGTCTGACTTTGAAAAAAAGATCAAAGCTGCCCTGTCAAATTAATTCTGACTTGACATACTTGTCTTTGGCTATTGAAATTTGACCTCTTAACACTTCGTATATTTATTGCTTTTCATTGCTCCTCGGATTGTACACCAATGGATTTTACTGAGGAAAAACTCATCGTATCTATACCAGCTGAATATTTAGAAATGTGAAAGAAATTTGGTATTTCTACATGGCCCTCTAGTACACTGTTCTCTTTATGTCTCATACATTCTTTTGTTCTGGCAAAGAACAGGACAGTGAAAGAAGGGAAAAAGAAGGCATTCTGGTATGTCTTTTGCTGACTCCTCAGTAGTTGGGGTTTGTAAGAGATCACAGATCAGAAAGGATTTTAAACTCTAGTGCATTTGAGCTTCCAACTGCTGCTTGAGCAATGTGACAACAGTTTGAGATCCCCTTCCAAATGTGCCTGGCTTAAGTTACAAAAAATGTTAATAGCTTTGACCTCTTCAACTATTACATGAAGAAAAGGCTCAACTCACTTAAGGGCCACCCTATTGTAATCTCTATCTTTGAAGTGAGTCACGTACTAATTTCCTCTCAGGAAAGTTTAAACCAAAATATGTTTAGTCAGAAGGATTACTTTTTACTTTAAGAACCCCAAACAGCTGAGATTTGGGCAATATGATTAAAAGATAGCAAATTAATGCATTAATTTGAAAAATGTGTGCAAAGTACTGAACTAAATTACAACCCACAGAGCCTTCATTTACTTTCCTATGTTTATGTAAATGGACATTCTGTTACTAACTTGAATGCAAGTGAATAAAATAAAATTTAGTATCTGTCATAACTACATGAGACAGTAACTTATACAGTCAGAAAAATAAGAGATCTCTACTACAATTAAACAGGCTTATGTAGATCCCAGATACTATGTGACCAATGAAAGCCTTGTTTATTATACTCACCACTGGTGCATTAAGATTTAGGAATATTTGAAATGAGGACATCTCAGGATTGTTCACTGTGATACCAGGATTTACAGTATTTTAGAAGCACCCTGGAGTTCTAACTATTCTTTGATTAACAGAACCTAGTCCTAAATCATGCTTCTGATTGTCTTATAGTCCCTTTTCACTAAATATTAAGTGATGATTATAATGAAACCTTTATTAAATTTTTACTCCATTAAGGAGTTTTGGTGAGCCCGTAAGATTTAGCCACAGCTGTTGTTCTCTGAGAAAGCTTAAAAACTGACAGAATCATCTCTAAGGTTATTCTAGAGCCTAGGTATTCCTTTATGATCTGTGGCAATGTATGTTGGGTGGGTGATAGATTAAAAATAAGGACAGATGGAAATGTATGTTTATTCTTCTACTGTATTTAAATCTCTAAAATCAGAATGTAACTTACATGGTGTTACATAGTTAAATTGCAGTGTTTTTTTTCTTTGTTTATACATACTATAATGGTACATCTTGCATTTGATAGAGTGGTGGATATAATGAAATGTGGTAGCTCCTATTTTCTGATTCTATCAAATACATAGGACACACAAAAGGCTAAAAAGCTAATATCAGTGAAGATCCATGACTTCGTATCAGTCTCTGTGTATAGCTAAGAAATCCTTCCTACATTTCTCCATTTTCAGATTCTGGGCTGGTAACATTGCCTGTAATAATTTTTATTAATTTGTGTGTGTGTGTGTGTGTGTGTATGTTTAGTGTCTGATAAAACTCTTCAGGGATTGTTCTCAGTGAGGATAGTGGAATAGCACTCAATTTTTTTTTTAATTACCAGAAGCTAGTGAGCCTAACCAAGAAGACATTTGTTTAGACAGATTGATCCAACTGATTCTTTCAATATTGAATTAAAATCAATGGAAAGGCAGGTTTACCAGAGAAGCCGAGAAACATCTTGGGCGAAATACTAAGACCCTGAATTTCAGAGCTTGAGCTATATGGTTAATGGAATTGAGTTTAACTAACTGATTGCTTTTCTCCCCATATGAATACCTGGATGCATGCTAGCATAGAGCTAGTCCTTAGCAGTTGACATATCCTGTTTTCCTCACACACAGTGTTTATTTCTATGGGCTGACATGCTCAAGCAGATAGGACTAGGATTCCCTAGAAAAGTGGATTTAAACATTTTTGACCACAGTGCTAAATACAGTCTGTTCTACATCCTGACATAATACATAATGCACACACATAACTGAAAGTCCCACACAACTGAAGTGAGAACATTACAAACAATAATTACTACTAAGACTTTTTGCTTATGATTTACTCTAATATGTTCTATTCTGTTCTATTCTCTTCTTTCCCCATGTCATTTTTAATGCTAACTTATATTTTTTCCTTTTAGTATGAAAAAGCTTATGTATCACTTGATAGGTTCAAAAGAATACATATAATGTAAACACATTGTGAAGCATAGCAATGAAACAAACTCCATTGCTCCCATATAGAATATTATGAACATAATGAAAGCCCTCTGTGTACTTCTTGGTATCAACCCCTGCCTTGTACACAGAGATTACTACTTTCCTGAATTTCTTTTAATTGTACCCTTGCTTTTATTTTTAGATTTACCACATAAATTTGTATTCTCAAACAACATATTTAGTTTTATTTGATTATAATTATTTGATATTCTTCCTTGACTTGCTTTTTTATTCTTTTTGCTAAATGTTACATTTCAAAGATCAACCCCTATTAATTAATTAATTAATTCATTCATTCAACAAATATTTATTGAATGCAGACTATATGCCAGCTCCTCTGTGATGTGCTTGGTGTGCATCACAGAAACCAAATAAGGATTCCTACTCTCATAGAGCTTACATTCTACTGGGAGGAGACAGGCGATAAACAATAGATGTAATAAATAAGTAAATTAAATCAAATTTCAGAAGATAAGACCTGATAAGGAAACATAGAGCAGGATTAGAAGAATCCAGAGTGCTAAGGTAAAGGTAGATGGCAGTCTTAGAAGGATTGTTCCTGAAGGGCCTTGTAAAGAAGGTAGCAGTTGAGCAAAACAAACAACCAACCAACCCATGGATGAGTGTAGTTGTAGTTTATTTACTTTCACTGCTGTATAGTATTCAATGGTGTAGATATACCATTGAATCCTTTCTCTTCTTTATTTAATTATGATATTACAAACATTCTTGCATTATCTCCTGGGACATGTGCAAGAGTTTCTCTAGAAGTAGAATTTCTAGAAGCTTATGAAGAATTTCTAGAAACGTATGCAATATTTAAGATACAGACAACTTTTTAAAAAATTATTATTATTTTTTGGTTGCACCACGTGGCATGCAGAATCTCAGTTTCCCCCACCAGGTATCAAACCCGCGCCCCCTGTAGCGGAAACGCAGAGTCTTAACCACTGGACCGCCAGGCAAGTCCCAAGATACAGCGAAAGTATTTTCCAGTGGTTTACCAATTTATACTCCCACCAACAGAGTATAAGATTTTCTATGGTCCACATTTGGCTAATGTTCAAAATTATGAGACTTTAGAATTGTGCCATATTTAATTTTGCCATATAATTATCTTTGCATTTATCTCATTTCTATTGAAGTGAGTACTTTTTAATATAACTATTGGCCTTCCTTGTATCTCTTCCATTTATGAGTTTTGCCTATTTTTCTGCCAGGTTATTTCTATTTTTTCTCATTGGTTTGTATAATCCAGATGATCTCATCTCAAGATTTTTCACTTAATTACATCTTTTTCAAATAAGGTAATACTCACAGGTTCCGAGAATTAGGACATGGACATATCTTTTTGAAGGCCACCATTCAACCCACTAGAGGAGGTTTGGGTATAGTCCTCATACCCCAGCTTTGCTTTCAAGCCAGTGTGTTCCTTTAGTTCTGTACAAAACCTCTACTAATTTGAAACTGATGCCATCTTGTTATGTGATTTTTATGCCCCTCCTCTTTGCTTTAATTTGCAGTATTCCTCCTCTTCCAAACTTGTATCTAAGTGGATAACTCGATCAATATACAGTTTTTCAGTCTCTTCCTGACGTCACTACTATCTCACCTCCTCCTCATTTGAGCCAACCCACACCTGTGACTATCCTGGGGGCTTGTTATGTCTCCAGGTTTGTTTTTTAACTTCTTTACCTTTAACTGTCATCTTTAAATTCAACACATCAAGTTGTCCTTCCAGATCTCGTGTTCACTTACCTTTCCCCACATGTGTTCTTCAACAACATTGAGACCTAGAGTCTCTCAATCCTTCATTTTTACCGTTTGTAAGCCCTCTAAAGTGCTCAGTAATTGCTATCTGGTAGTGGTAGCAGAAGGATTCGTATTCAGATTCATAGTCCGTCAGCTTAACCACTTCCTTGCCAATATTCTCAATTCTCTTTTTTTTCCCATGCCAAATGTATGCAGCTTTTTAAATGATACTTTTCATAAACAATCGTGGTATTTCAGGCAGGACATGGGCAGGCTATCATTAACAATATACAACAACTTTCAAACTCTCTTTTTCAATGGACTACCAAAATCAGAAAACCACTATAAAACCCAGTGAAGTCTTCACGTGATGCTCTGAACAGGGAAAGTGTAGAGTGAGGGTTGACATTTCACAGTTAGCATGTTGTTTAACAACTTTTTACAAGACAACCCTAACTTTCAGGAAATGGAAATGTAAATGGCAGAATTATCAATTTGAAGATCCACAATCTAAAAAAGGAACCGCTGCTTTTTCATTCTCTTAACTGCCCAACCCCAAACCTAAATAATTTACAACAAAATAAATGTAGTTCTTACCCTCATGCATCTCCAGGCTGATTGCAGAGAGAGACTTGAAGAGATAATGAAAAGTGTCAGTAGTGTTCTAAAAGTGAAAGTACAAGAAGCTAGTTTAGGAGAATAATTATCCCCTGGAAAAATGACATTTAAACTGGGTCAATGAAGAGTGAAGAGAAGAGAGTGCTGGCAGTTGGAGAAACATGCGCAAAGGCCAGATTATCAGGTGATTCTGGTCTCAATTTAGATTACTTTCTCTGTGAAACCTTCCCTGGTTTCCCGTGTCTAAGTCAGATCTCCCTTCTTTACACCTCCCCAGGAATCATCAGTTCTCCTTACTTAGCACTTAGAATCAGTAGTTTCTCCTTTCTCAAATATGTTGTATTTGCCTGTTTTCTTTTCTTTTTTTTTTTTTTCCAATTATTAATTTATTTATTTTTGGCTCTGTCGGGTCTTCGTTTCTGTGCTAGGGCTTTCTCTAGTTGCGGCAAGCGGGGGCCACTCTTCATCGCGGTGCGCGGGCCTCTCACTATCGCGGCCTCTCGTGTTGCGGAGCACAGGCTCCAGATGCGCAGGCTCAGTAGTTGTGGCTCACGGGCCTAGTTGCTCCGCGGCATGTGGGATCTTCCCAGACCAGGGCTCGAACCCGTGTCCCCTGCATTGGCAAGCAGATTCTCAACCACTGCGCCACCAGGGAAGCCCCTTGCCTGTTTTCTTGACTTTTTTTCCCAGTGGCTCTGGAAAGAGTTTGGTATTTGACTCATTCCCCATAATATCTCCATGCCAGGCAGTATCTGACATATAATACAGGCTTAATAAAATTTGTCAATTAATTTAATAGATCAATGAGAGTAAAGTACTCCAAGGGCAATAACTCTATGGATACAAATGGAGGCCAAGTGATTTGCTTTGCCTTTGTGGTGATCATATTGATGAGACCTATTCAAATCAGTTGAATTCAAGGCAATGTATATTTATCGTAGAGTATGGATATTACTGTAGGCATTGTTGAAATGTCACGTATTCTTCACTCACATGGTATAGTGATATTGCTCTTACCTTCTGAGGAAATGCCATACAAAATAAATAATGTACAGAGTATGTTTGGACAGACTGAGTACTCAGTCCAGTAAAGCAAGAGTGTTGTTTTTATATATGTGTATCAAAGCACTTTTTTTTTTTTTTTGTAGGACTCACTGAGTCACTGCATAGGTTTCAGGCTCTGTAGCCATGAGAGATTTGGAAATCCATTCCCAGGACCACAGTTCTCAACAATACCTCAGTGTGTCACAGTCAGCTCTGAGGTAATGTCACCAAAAGATGGTGCTAATGTGTTCAGAGCTCTTAGAGCTTTATCATGATTTTGTAAGAAAAGGTGGGTAGAATGGTAATTTGAATGAAGACAAACCATTAGCACATTACCTCTGGGACTGATGATAGGTCAAGGGTGTTACCCCTTTCAGACAGATTAATGTAGTTGTAGGCTTAAACAAGAGCCCTTTAGAGGAAAGAGGTTGGGAGAGGTGTGCTGGCAGACACTGTTTTCTTGTTTAGATTGTGTCTGATGAAAATCTTTACTTTGAAGTCATGGCATTAGTAGGAATTTCACTTCCAAGAGTTAACATCCTAAGTATTATCAAAGCAAATCTCATAATTTTGCTATAAAGACACCAAATTTCTAGTCACCTTAGGGGACAAAAAGGTAGACCAACCCACTTCCTGCACTAAAAAATGGAAACGCCCATCTCTGAAAGGTGCTGATTTTTAGACATTATGTCATATCGGTGGAGAAAGAAGATTGGATGTAGGCCTCTTGGCATATTTCTTCTGAAAGGTAAGTTAGTACAGGCTACTCTCAGCATTGGTGCTTTCATGTCAGCATTTGTAACTGATGCCAAAATATTGGCTCTCTGTGCACCAATGCTGAACAGAAATAAGCAGACAGAGTTTTGGAGGAAAGAGAAAGTAGCTTTATTTCTTTGACAGGCGAAGAGGAAATACAGCAGGCTAGCACCTCCAAAAACTGTGCCCCTTGTAGAGGGCAGTGAGAAGTTTTTATAGTAATGGTTCAAAGAGATCGTGATCAGCTCATGGACATTTTTCTGACTGGTTGGTGGTGAGGTAAGTGGGAGTCAGCATCATCAAGCTTCTGATTCCAACTGGTCTGGGGTCTACACGCTTGTGGGCAGAATACTATAGTTAATCGTTAACTTTTTCTACCTGGAGAGGGTTTCAGTATCTGCAAAACAGCTCAAAGATATTGTTGTGTGTGCCCCTTGATGAGGAATGAGGACCTTGCCCCAAGGCTGCACTATTGTTTCTCTTGACTGTTTGTTTCTCCCTTGTCTCACATCCCCTCCATTCTCTAATTAACAACTGCTTGAATTTGCCTTTTGGAACTCAGGGAAGGTCAGGGAACTCAGGGAGGCTGAATGAAGTCTATTTCCTATAATCAAAGAAATGGGGGACACAGAAAGGCTTTGTGCCCAGGAGCCCCACTGGGCTCTGCTCGGTAACATAACTTTGGCTTTAGTTATCTTCATTTATAATAATATTATTTATAGTAAAACTGAGACTGTAATAGTAATAAATTTCTGTAATAATTAAGGGGCAATGGAGTAGGATGAACACTAGACTGAGAGTTTGAAAATCTGAATTCTTAGGTAGGGAGGAGCCACTAAATAACTAGAGATTTTAGATGAGCTACTGTAGGTCTTAAGTATTACAACTCAAAAATGAGAAGAATGGACTAGATCAGCTGATCTAAACTGTGTCCCTCAGAAACCTTAGGGATCCCTGGTAACCCTCAAAGACCACTCAGTAGGGAACAGACAAAATATTTAGGTGGGGGTCTATATTTCTACTTCTACTTTAACTAGAATCTCCACTTTGATCTCCTTTATATATTGGACTTTCTTAGAACATTTTCATGAAATGGTTCTTCTCTTCATTTCTTTTTAAGCAGTGTACTAGCTGACTTCCAAGTGTCCTTGCTGCACTAATATGCAACTACTCTGTCCTAATAGAGCTTTCATAAATTCACATATTAAATACCTTAGAAATTTAGCTTAAGATGGTTCCAGAATAAGACTTAAAAATTTTGTCCAGAAAGAGCATTTTAAATTATGTCATAGATGCCCCAATCTGGAGTTTATCTTAAGAATAAAAGTGTTTTGCTTATTTTAGAGCATATCATGAATATTCATCTGAAGATACATGTTATCCTCAGAATAGAGTACCAAAAAGCACAAGAAGTACCTTCTCCTTATTCTGAGAATAATTTCCTGAAGGTTAATTAAAAACATTTATTTTTCAACCAACATTGTTTGAATATCTAGTATATACTAGCCAGGTACTGTTAGGCTTTAAAAATAAAAGAACCAAAAATGTCCCTCCTGACCTTAAGAATGTAGTCTAGTGGGGAAGACAGACACATGGACAATTAACTGCAAAGTGATGAGGTATATGTAGGGATAGACGTATATAGTGTATATTTTAAAAGAGTTAAGCATGGCGATTAGAAGCATAGGGTTTGTTTGTGTTCAAATTCTAGTTCCCTTGTTTAGTAATATTATGGCTTCTAGTTTCATGACTTACTTGAGTTATGGCTTCATTTTCTTCATTTGAAAAATGAGGATAGGAGAAGTAGCTGCCTCTTAGCAATTTTTTGTGCCAATTAAATGTTATAATCAGTATCAGACACCTAGCACAATGTCTGCAGTTAGTACTAACTTAAATGGCAGCTGTTATTGTTATACTGCTTAGTAGATTTTTTAATCTTTATTTTGCATATACGAAGGGTTTGGAGACAGTATGTTCCTGCGTGGCTTGCAAGCAAAGGCCTTTGCTTCAGACTAGCTTTTCAAATGTGTTGTAGAGCAAATAGCCTTGGTAGATAGGGATGGTGTCTCCTGCTGGAGCAAAGCACAGGTGTGTTCACAGCTCATTGAAACAAAGACCTTGCCTCCCTCTGGGGCAAAAGTCAGGTGGGCTTACTGCCTGCTAGAAGAGAGTCAGGTTCCCAAGCTTGGGCTTCCTCTGCTGTAGCATAGCCCGCAGCCTGGGCAGGCATCACCTGGCCCTGTTTGTGTCATCCTGTGGTTGGGGAGCTGGTACACCTGCTGGTACTCTGTGGGTGATAAAGTCTTTTGTCTCTGAGTCAGGAGTCTTATGTCTTCTTACAGCATCCAGGGGACAGTTAAGCACCTGCTCTGTTAGCTTGCAGGAAAGTAAAAACTCAGAACCTTCATAGTTCTTGATACTAGAGATACTCCGAGGTAGAGATCTTACCCCAGCCAGAGGATCACAGCTTTTTAAACCATATTTTCTCTCTTTCCCAACAGCTTATTATGAAAAATTTTAATCATATGCCAAGGTGAACACCCCTATTCCCACGACCTATATTATGCCAATAACAACTTATTATATTGTAAAATTTTTTATGAAAATCAAGATTAACATTTTTATTTTTGTTACAACTATAACCGGCATCTGTACTTCACAAACCTTTGAGCCTCATAATTAGAAGTCAGAATGCTTAGGCTCAGAAAGCTTAAGGATCTTGCCTGAAGCCCCGTTGCTAGGACTCCTCGCAGCTGCTCAGTCCTCTGACTCCATATTTCTGGCTTTCAGTAAAAGGGTACGTGTTCATTTCACAAGGTCAGGGAAGAATTACATTCTCCCCACCTGTCTTGTGTTGAGGCAAAGAGTGTTTATACCTGGGATGGGCCTGAACATAGAGTCTGGCTCATTGCCCAGTTTAATCTGGATCGCCTCTCACTGAAAATATATACACCCCATTTAGGAACATCCTGAACTTGGCAATAGATGCTCCTGTGGGACGTCTCTACATCTGCTTTAACTGACACCTCCAGATTTACCTGCACGAGAAACTCTGCTGTTACTCTGACAAGCATCAGTGTGGATCCCTAGAGCTTCTCCAAGATGTTCACAAGCAACTGGGAGGCGTTTTGGCCATCACCACTAGGAGGAGGATAGGAGGGGACTACAGATGCCCTGGGATGGTGAGGACGGAGAAGCTGTCCTGTGTCAGAGGGGTCTATTGTGGTGTGAAATGAAACCAGAGTACGAATGATAATTTACCTAGTTGTGAATTAAATGGCATTTATGACCTGGCCTGAGCCCCATCCACAAGTTGTCATATTGTTTTATAGGAAACACATTAATTTATAAGTAAACTTTTGGCTGATAATATGTAAGTTGGAGATAAATGATAAGAACATATGAACCTTAGGCTTTAACACTGCCATTTATAACTTGAAAAATATGTTATTCTTATTACATGCAAGTGTATCATGACACACCAGCCAGAAACATGCTTTATTGAGTTACTTGCATAATGTGTTCATTTTGAACCCCAGGATCTTTTTCACAGTTGTCAGGGGGTCCACTCAATGAGATTCTTCTCTCAGGCTTCATAAAAACAACAATACTATTGACCAATAATATAAAATTGGCACTTTGCACAGGTAGCTGGCACATTGGAAGTACTAAAAATATTCATTGACTAAGTAAATGAATGAATGAACTAACTTATACAAGAATGGTTACAGATGAATGCAGTGATATATACCATGTTTCATCACTTCTAAGATATAATTTTCCACACTGTAATTAATATATCTGATATTAAGATATTTTAAATTGATACAGCTAGCAGTATTTTTTCATATAAAAGTAATGATACATCTTAAAATAATTTTTTTATGCTCAGTGAAATGTACTTTATATCTCTACTTTACCTGTATATTGTGTACTCCTGGTAGGTAGGCCTGTCCCTTCATTACATTAAGAGGTACTATATTCATTTCTAATAATTTTACAATTTAAAATAGAACATTTTTGTTAGCTCTTCTTTTAATAGCTTGGAATATGTGTTCTACCTACCAACGACTATTCATTTACATGATGGGTAGGGCCTAAAACTTTCTCTCTCCTCTGATAAGCACTCTGCAAAATTGTCAACTGCGACTGCTTGCTGACATAGGAATGACAATTTAGTCTTCACTAGCCTAGGGTAGAGTATAGGCATTCATGAACCATCTGGATTTTAGCAGACTGAGCTCTACTTCAAGAAAATTTCCCGTTACACAGTGGTCACTTCCTATGTCACTCTACTAAGGGTTCCATCACCTCTACAGTATCTGCAGTTTAACTTCTTAGCTTTTGACACCCACATCTGTGTGGGCTCCACTATCTGTCTTTATGTTCATTATTTAAGTGTTGCTGTCGGAGTGGGTGGTAGTACGCTGTCTGAATTGTCATGGCAACCAGAAAATCATTTTTCTAATCTTGTCGTTGGCTATTAATTGTTACTTTACAAATCTATTATATAAAAAGTCTCCACATGCCAGAGTGAATCAATCTTGTA
Source organism: Balaenoptera physalus (assembly GCF_965194825.1). Classification (NCBI taxonomy): domain Eukaryota; kingdom Metazoa; phylum Chordata; class Mammalia; order Artiodactyla; family Balaenopteridae; genus Balaenoptera; species Balaenoptera physalus. The sequence continues at coordinate 132,585,002 of NC_138890.1, read as the reverse complement.
TGGATTACTTTTTTTTCAAATATTTCACGATCAGATTCCAAACTAATTTCTTCATTGATTAGTGTGTCAATAGTCTAAAGGCAATGACTGTTTAGTGAGGTTGGGGACAGTAACATGTCAATTCAAAACCCAGATTCCCTGGCTATTTGTCTGGGTTTTTTTCCCCCCTTTTACTTTTCTGTGATAATTAAACATAATTCCAGAGGATTAGTAAAAGTAGAGTACTTATATCCTAGATGCAATACTTTAATATGTCAGCCTGGGGAAATTCACTGGCTTATTCTTTGTAGATTGAAATGAGTTCTTTTAATTTTGTGCAGAATTATATAGCTTTCCCTGCCAATGGTGTTAACGATACCTTAAAAGAGGTACTAAGTGCTATCTCTTCTTTAATTCCTGAATAGAGAGCAGCTGAGGAGATGGAAGACTATGGCTAAATACCTTAATAGAATCTAAGTGGAAAGTAGAAATGTTTGTGCTTTAATAAAGGATTTAATTTACAGTGGTTCAAACTACTGAAATATTTGTGTTTAAATTATTGCCTTTGCGTTTGATGGTACTGGATTTATATAAAAGCAGAATGATTATTGATTGTTTACTTTGATCTGATTCATGATAACCTCACTGGATGTCAGATTGATGGTGGGCATACTTGTCTGAGATTTCCATTGCATCTCAGCAGACTCTTAGCATGGGGGGAACAAGATTAGGATTTTTGCACTTGTAGCTCAGTGGATGGGACAGTACAGAGATACTTTGTGCCATGTGCTATGTACTTTGGAATGTGCATTCTATAAATATTTTATGAGCCATCAACTTACTGAGTAATATCCTAGTGATTTTGTTTAATGGAGAACATAGCATCTTCTTTAGTTTTTTATTATTTTTTATGCCATATGTTTTCATTTGAAGCTCTCTGGATAATTCAGGCAAAAAAAGAAGTGAGTGTGGCTTAAAAATACCTGAATTAGCTGCTAGGCTTAAATTCTCTACTCTTGTGATGCTCAAACAGAGGTGCACACCAAAGAAAACCCAAGGACCTTTATAAATAAGAATGTTGGGCTTCCCTGGTGGCGCAGTGGTTGAGAATCTGCCTGCCAATGCAGGGGACACAGGTTCGAGCCCTGGTCTGGGAAGATCCCACATGCTGCGGAGCAACTGGGCCCGTGAGCCACAATTACTGAGCCTGCGCGTCTGGAGCCTGTGCTCCACAACAAGAGAGGCCGCGATAGTGAGAGGCCCGTGCACCGCGATGAAGAGTGGCCCCCACTCGCCGCAACTAGAGAAAGCCCTCGCACAGAAACGAAGACCCAACACAGCCATAAATAAATTAATTAATTTAAAAAAAAAAAAAAAAAGAATGTTAAGACTCTCAGACCTCCTGATTCAGAAGCCTCCAGAGGTAGGACCCTGGATCTCTCTGTTTAAATAGATTTCAGGTGCCTCTGGCTCTTCATTCTGGCTAAGAACCACAGACCTGCCAAATACTCCGTTCCTCATTTATATGGTGCATACCTTATAATTTGTGTCTCTTGGTTTAAAATTTTTGAGAAATCCTCATGCATGGAATCTTTCTAAATTTCTGGTTTGAAAGCCAACTTTTGATTACATTTAAGCCTATGCATTCTCTTACATTTATGGTGCACTTTACATTTAGCAAAGTACTTTCATTTCATCCTCACCATCATCTTGTGAGATAGGCCATAGCCAAGGTGCATGAATGTGCAAGTTGGCTCGCAGCACCTGAGCCCCTGGTTGAGGGGACATGTGGGTCCTCCAACCTGGTCCATACAATGCGCACTAAATTGTGAGCCTGCACCGGGCTGGATTAGCTCAGAGGGGACATCTTCTTCTAACTCTCACAGAGGCGTGCCATGGGCCAGAGGCACCCCTGAGGTAAACAAAACGGGGCTTATTATCCCCTTTAAGAGCTTGAGAGGCTCCGACAGGATCAATAGCTCTTCCAAGGTTTCACAGGTAATGAGTGGCCAGCTGAGACAATGTTACTTGGCTTTATCCAGTGTTTTCCTGTCATACTGGAAATTATTCTTGTATATTCTTTGAGATACCCATGTAATTCCACCAAAGTAATTTATAAATGCTCTGGTTGTTCATTAAAACTGGTTCCTGGCCATATAACTATGTAGAATGAGTTTCTTTTTCTTTTTGATCAGGAACAATTTAGTCAACGTTGGTTGTGACTTGTATTTGAAAACAAACACTCATACAAACAAAACAAAACAACGGTCTGATAACCTTTGAAATTCCAGGCTATGCTGAACATCTAGATTAAAATATGGAAAATCAATAAAACTTCCGGGAGTTTTCATAAAGATGATAATGTACGTAAGATCCTCCTTCAGGACGTGATTGTCTTGTGATACACTGGAAACAGTAGGAGCCTGGAGATGGGGAAACTCAACGTCTAGTCCTGATATTTTCCCTGATTTCATGCATGCCTAACCCAATTCATGATGAAATGATAAACCTCTGGCTTTTTTTTTTTTTTGCTGGAAATTAGTCTTGCACAAATACATTCCTTGGCTAGTCTGCATGGTTCCAAAGGTGGGCCTTTGTATTCTTCTAGCCATGTCCCTGTGTCTTCATCAGCTGCCGCGTGCTCACCAGGTCACTCTCAGTGGGACATGGCTCTTCTCTCCTGACCCTTGCTGCTGCCAACATCACTCTTGCCTCTTCTTTCCCAACCCTGGATGTAAAACCTTCCTCCCAACTCCTCATGTAAGACAGAGATCAGGCTGTAAGTATTGGCGTGTCTTGATTAAAGGCTTGCAGTAGTGGAAAGGAAGTTCAACACCAAGAATAACTCATAATGCTCTCTTTCTGGGCTGGTGCGCTATCTCACTACCAGCCTGTCTCTGTGTTCCACGCACAGCTCACTCAGAAAGACTGGCAGAGCCCCAGGCCTCTCCAGACGTGGGAGTCCAAGCATAATGACTCTCATCTACAAAAAGAGGAGGAGGGATTTTTCCCCCCCCTCATCTCAAGACCTGCCTCCCTAGTTTTTAATTTCTCCTCTACGTTTCAGATTTTCCTAGGATTATTAAGAGTGGCAGCATCTGCTTACTTTAGGAGAAACCTCATTTCTGCCCAGAAGGATGTGGTATCTCCCTAGAGTCCCTATAAGACAGTTCAAAGTCATTAGTCAAGTCAGACTCCAGTAAATTAATCAAAGTCTAAATTATTTCACCTTTAATGCTAGTCCCTGTGGGACACTGATGCTCTGTCAGTGTGTATCTGTGCTTCGACTGGTTGAGTTCTATCTTATTCTCTCGTCTGAGGATTTCAAGTAATCTGGGTTCCAGAATCGAGGGTCTCTTTTTATACCTCTCTGTTCTTCTCATTTTCCAATATGTCAAATGGAGATGAAAAATCCTTTATAGGGTTTTTAAAGGATCATATGTAAAGCATGAAATCACGCTATTTATGTGGTAGATTTTGTACAAATACTAAGTTTTACATTTTGTATATATATATTAATTTTAATTTAACAAATACTAAATAATAATTGCCAGGTGCCATGCACTTCTATAAATGTATTTAAGAATAACACATTTTATAACATCCCTTTGAAGTACTATGATTATCTTCATTTTATCTTTATTCTGAGACTCAGAGAAGTTAAGCAATCTGCCCAAGGTCACACAGGTAGCAGTGGACGAGTCAGTCTGGTTCTAGAATCTATGTTCTTAGCCATTTTGCATAGGCTTAGAATTTTGGTATCTGAAGACATGACCAGAGTAAGCAAAAAAATAAATGTTTACTTGCAATATGAAGGAAGCCTTAAATTAGGATTTTAGTGGAAACAATTATCCAAGTATATAAATCACCAAAAAAATAAGGATCTGTGTTCTTTCAGATGCCAGTTTTTGTGTGGCTTGTTATTGAATTTTTGTTGTTGTTGTTGTTATTGAATTTTTATGTGTAACAGGTGTTGATAGAAAACAACAACTAAGGACCCTATCCTTAATCTAGGGCCTTGCTATTTAAAGTGGGGGTCCCGGGACTTCCCTGGTGGCGCAGTGGTTAAGAATCCGCCTGCCAATGCAGGGGACATGGGTTCGAGCCCTGGTCCGAGAAGATCCCACATGCCGCGGAGCAACTAAGCCTGTGCGCCACAACTACTGAAGCCTGTGCGCCTAGAGCCCGTGCTCCACAACAAGAGAAGCCACTGCAATGAGAAGCCCGCACACCGCAACGAAGAGCAGCCCCCGCTCACCACAACTAGAGAAAGCCTGTGTGCAGCAACGAAGACCCAATGCAGCCAAAAATAAAAATTAAAAAATATATATATATGAAAGAATAAAAACATTAAAATAAATAAATAAATAAAGTGTGGTCCCAGGACTAGTGACATCAGCATCACTTGAGAGTTTGTTGGAGATGAGGATTCTCAGGTCCACCCAGACCTGTTGAATCAGAATCCGGATTTTACCAAGAACCTCAAATGATTTCTGTGCACATTAAAGTTTGAGAAGCTCTGGTCCAGAGCAGCATATGTTCCAGCATTGACATAAAATAATATGACGCAGGTGTAAGCAGCTGCTTACCAGATGTGCCCGGGGAGGACATCAATATGTTGGTATTCCTAGAATGTACTTGCAACACGTCACTCTTCAGCAGTGGGAGGACCCTGTGTTAGTAAATCGTGATTACCACTAGGAAACATCCCTCTTTAAAGTTTCTTCTATTTGATACAGACCTCCCAGAGCACCATTGCCAAGCTCCATTTGCAGGCTCTAAGGTGAGGAGGGACCATGTCATCCGTTCCAGATCATAACTGGTGGATCTGTTTGAACAGGCACACAAGTTGATCAGTGTTATCTGGGTGATAGCGGCTATTCTGTGACATCATTGATGTCTTTGAGAGTCTCAGTGGCGATTTCCGCTCTCCTGGTTTATGCTTTGACCCCTCTCCTCCAGCACAGGGGCTTTCTGACTCCTGCCTCTTCACGTGGCTCCTCCTGTCTGGCCCAGAGCTCAGTGTGCTGGGATCTGGTCTGAATACTCTTATCCTGTTTCTCTCATGCCTTCCTCTCCTGCTTGGACATCTTGATATCCATCTGAGCGCCCCTCTCCAGATTCTGAAAATTGTTGGTATCCCCTAGCTGTACCCAACGGTGGGTTCTCCTCCATGCTGGAGTGACTGCATGTGTGTTGTCTGTGGGACTAATCAGACACGGGGTTGAACCCAGCTTCTGATCTTTCTCTTCCAGGTTTGCTCTGCCTTGTGTCCCTTCACAACTCTACAGCATCCCTTGCCCTGCAGAGAGGTCTAAGGCCCGTAGGCACTATTTCTTGTGGATGAGCATGAGAGTGCAAATGCACTATAAAAAAGGTAAGGCTGTGACTGCATTCAATCATGGGGGAACTGAATTCTGTTTCAGTTTCTGCTGTCAGAACAGCCTATTCTTCTAAATAAAAACATGAGCCAAACACAGTCTAATTTAGTTAATAGAATATCATGGTCAAATCAGATTGGATATTTTATAACCTAAATCAGTTGTGGAAATGAAATAACGTGCCTTGAGCTCCTAGCAGGATGCTTCTTCTATGGTGTGAAAAGGTGTGTTAATAACTGCTAGTTCTCTTTTTCCTGGCAATCAGTTCAAATAAAATAGAAAAGGTCTGTTCTGATGTGGTGGGTAAACCTGGCTTTAGTGTCTGTATTCTAAGTCTGTCTTCCTAAAGGCATGTATTAAGCATCATAAGAAGGGTCTGAGGCCATTAAATTCTACTGGACAGTCCAACCATTACGGCCAGAAGCACATCATCAAGAAAAGCTGTTATTTTTTGACAGTGGTTTTTCCATAATTGATAAAAGCTACAGAATAGTCTTTGCAAAACCCAGGGTCTCTGTAGGAGTGTGAGGCCAGCTTGGGAATGAACAGTGTGTGTTTTGTTCAACTTGGTTCAAATCATTGAGCATCTGATTTATGCAGATAATAGGGAGCATTTGTCCAGACACCTGGCATGTGCAAATTGCTTCTCATTTTTATACTTGCAAATTAGGAATCCAAGACCCCTGCAAGGTTATGAATAAATAACAGGGCTAAGGGCTTACAGACCAAAGTCATTGTTAAAATAAACAAGCTTTAGCTCAAGATTTAAGAAGCCAGTCACCCTGCACGTAGTGCATTCCCAGCTCTGCACTGTCATCTTTGTGGCTTATATTCACCAGTCATTTCTTTTTCTTTTCCTTTTTTTTTTTAAAGAGATTGTCTCCATTTCCTCATTTTGATGGCCTTTGACAGATGTCAAAGGCCATCAAAGGAAATATGGTTTTATACAGTGAGCCTGGTTGGTATGAGGATGAGGTTAGAGGTCTTTGCTTTTCTACCCTTGGTAAAGTCTCAGAAAAGAGTTGGCTCTGGACAGAATTGTGAGAAAGTACACCCTTCCATTCCATGACATTCCTCTTTCTCTACCCTGACTTTGCCCTGTGATGCATTGCCTCCCCTGAGTGTTCTTTTTCTTCTTACCCCATCTGAAAACTTGTTTTCAGGAGATATATGCAGGAAAACTCATACTCATGAGCAGGCAGCTGTTAAAGTTGTAATATATTCCTTTTACAAAGTATACTGGTATTTTAAACTGGAGACAAGAAACCACATGTCAGAGGAAAAAAAATAGGAATCTGCTAATTGCAAAATGTTAGGCATTAGTGAGCAGATGGAGAAAATATTTCAGTGGGGGAAGGAGATCCTGAGTTTCATTAATCCACACAGGCTACTTGCCCTGCCTACGCATACAATAGGCTGTTCTTCAGAGTCGGAAAGTCAGGACTGAAGTGGAAGGGTGGAGGAGAAGAGCGGATATATATGAGGATCAGTGGAGGAGAAGAGCAAGAAGAAATATGTATGTGATGCTAAGGGGTTGGAGTTATCTTTTTATTAAGAAATTGAGGCTTTGGACTAAGAGATGGAAAACAAGGGTGCTTACAATTCCTACTTAATACCATGGAGTGGAGGCTATCCTGACAATCTGGTGTGCTTTCAATGTAAAAACATACTTTTGAAGAGTGATAAGTCCTTATGTAAAAGCTTGAAGTCATTATTCATTTTGTTAATATTTTCACTTGTTTCGTGTTTGATTTGCTTAAAGTAATGCACTTTTCGCACAGAAAATAAACCCTAGGCAGTAAAATTTAATCAGATATGGTGTGGTGGCCCCCAGGATGGCCCCCAGTAACTCTTGCCTCCTGGTATCCATGTTCTTGTGTAGTCTTTTCCCATACTGGGTATTATTGATCTGTGAGACAAGTAGGATATTATGGAAGTGGCACTGTGACTTCTGCAAGGTTAGGTCACAAATGTGTGATAGCTTCTTTCTTTTACTATCTGCATCACTTGCTCTGGAGGAATCCAGATGCCATGTGATAAGAACATACAAGTAGCCCCACAGAAATCTCATGAGGGAGGAAGTAAGGTCTTCTGACATTAACCAGCTCCAACTTGCCAGCCAAATGAATGCCTCCTGTTGGAAGCAGATTCTCCAACCTCAGTCAAGCCTTCAGATGAAAATCCAGCCAACATTTTCATTGTATCCTCATGAAAGGCCCCGAGCCAGAACCATGTAGCTAAGCTGCTCCCAACTTCCTGACTCACAGAAGCTATGAGAGATAACCAATGTTTATTGTTATTTTAAGTCAGTATATTTGAGGTAATTTTTTATGGAGTAGTAGATAACTAATACATATGGATAAGGCAGGGATCTAGGCTGGAAGTATGCACAGAGAAAGAGTGCCTGTGTTTTACAGATATTATACATTGTAGAAAGGAGAAGGGCAGTGTAGGGTAGACCAAACAGTTAATGACTTGTGGAGGAAGTGACACAGTAGATGTCCCACAAAAGACCTAGGACCACTTGAATGAATGGTCCCAAGAGAAATTTTTCTGGTGGGAAGAATGTGATTAGAAGGCAGAGTGATATGGGGAAGGGGAAGGGTAAGCTGGGACGAAGTGAGAGAGTGGCATGGACATATACACACTACCAAATGTAAAATAGATAGCTAGTGGGAAGCAGCCACATAGCACAGGGGGATCAGCTCAGTGCTTTGTGACCACCTAGAGGGGTGGGATAGGGAGGGTGGGAGGGAGGCACAAGAGGGAGGAGATATGGGGATATATGTATATGTATAGCTGATTCACTTTGTTATAAAGCAGAAACTAACACACCATTGTAAAGCAATTATACTCCAATAAAGATGTAAAAAAAAAACAAAGAAGGCAGAGTGATAGAAATGAGCAAGCTCTTTGGGGGAGGTCTAGTGTGTGTGTGTGTGTGTGTGTGTGTGTGTGTGTGTGTGTGTGTGCGCGCGTGCGTGCATGCATGTAGAAGGGTCTTAAATGCTAGTTTCTGATTTTTTGATCTTGGAATATTATCTAAGAAGTAGGAAAAATATTTAAAATTCTTAAGCATTAGAAATCGTCTTGGAATCAGATTTTAAGAAACCTAATCTGGTTTTAGACCACAGGATGAGTTAGGAGAGAGTAAAGATCACTGAGAAGATCCCACGGTGATATAGGTTTGTGAGAGATTTAGTTGAGGGCAATGAGAGTGGAGAGGAAGGGCAAATCTATGAGAAGACAAAAAGGCCAAGTGACAACCTCTCTTCCCTTGGACAGCAAACACCATGGTGTCACGAACTATTCTCGTTGCCAAGCACATAACCGGCATTGGTAAATGTTCAATATGTATTTATTGAATGAATGAATGAAAAAGGGCCAGTCCTTGGCAGAGATGTCAATAAATAAATGGTTAATCAACAGTTGGCAAAATTAAGACCTCAGGAAGTGTGAACAACTCCCTTCCAAGTCCATCCTCCTGTTTACTATTCTTTTGTTCACTGGCCTTCTTTCAGGTGTAGAATAGGACCATGTTACTTGCCACCCCCGGGTCTTTCCTCATGGTGCTGTTTGTTCTTCCTGGACAGACTACTCCTGGGTCAGTAAGGTAATGAGAGATGTGAGGATCATTTGATTAGTATCTGGCTGTCCTATTAAAATGCAAATAAGCTCCACAAGGAGAGGGAGCTGTCTGCTGGAATCACTATTATATCTCCAGGTCATTTTATTGTACCTATTTTTAAGTTAAGGATGAGATACCAAGTAAATCTCTTCTTCTTCTCCATCACATCTCTCACTGCCTAGAATACCCCCATGCTCTCCATTTCTCTTCCTGAACAGCTCTTTATCTCACATCTCATATTCTACCTGTGCATAAAAGAATTAACATAGCCTTCCTGTGACTGCTATCCTTCAAAGGGTAGCTTTCATGGTTAGCCGTTGGCTGGTGTCAGTAACATGAATTTCTGGAGGTTTTCCACCATTCCCTAACTGATAAGAGTGGTTCGTTGTACCTAAATTATTTGTACAAATAGTATTCATATTGGACACTTGCTTTTCTCTGGGAGTCTGGAATTTTTGTACAGTTAGGCAGATGGTACCTATGTGGCCAGACCCCAGTAACAACTTTGAGTACTGAGTCTCTAATGAACTTCCTGATAGACAACATTTCACACACATTGTCACAATTCAGTGCTGGAAGAATTAAACACCTTCCACGTGAGTCCACGGGGAAAGGACTCTGGAAGCTTGTGCCAGGTTTCCTCCATTCTTCTCATGTGCCTTTTTCCTTTGCTGATTTTGCTTTGTATCCTATTGCTGTAATAACTCACAGCTGCAAGTACAACTATCTGCTGAGTTCTATGAGCCCTAGCAAATCATAGAAACTGGGGGTGGTCTTGAGGAACCCTGACCCCACCATCCATTGGCAAATTCTGTCAGCATTGCTTTCAAAATCTATCCTGAATATGACCATTGCTCATTTCCTCTACTGCTTCCACCCTTGTCTGAACCATTACTATCTCTCTCCTAGTTGGTACTCTTAACCACTCTCCCTATTTCCATTCCTCTTTGTTTTTGAGCAGAGCAAACTGATTAAAACAAAAACATGACCTGTCACTCCTCTGCTCAAACCCTCCAGTGACCAGACCTCCCACTCCAAGAAAAAGCAAAGAAGTACTTACATGACCACTGTACCCTGGCTGCCCATTGCCCCCTAGCTTGCATACCCTCCTGCTTCCACCTCGTTCCCATTCCTTCACAAGCCCGTTCTCCCCACAGAGCCTTTACACACACAGTCCTTTTGACCTGGAATGTTCTGCCCAGATGGATTTGTGTGGCTCAATCCTTCACTTCCTTTAGACTTTTTATCAAATGTGGCCTTAATATGAGGCCTTCCCTGGACACCCTATCTGAAATGTCAACCTCTCCATACTCCTCATCCTTCTTTACTTTTCCCCCTTAACAATTATTATCAACCTATTATAGGTGCGTTGCTTATTTACATTATTTATTGTAGGGATTTTTGTCTGTGTTCACTGATGTAACTCCGGTGCCTACAATAGCTCCTGACATACGGAAGGAACTCAAGAAATGCTTGCTTAATGAATGCACAAATGAATGAATAAATAACACACAACCCAGCACCAAATCTCACCTTTTCTGTATAGCTTTCCCCAATTCCCTAGAACCTTTTGTATATAACTTTTTTTTTTAGTAATTTTTTCCTCATTCTTGTTGTTTGCTACTTCTGATTGACAATTATTTCCTAATTCTCTTTGTAGTCCATACACCTGGAACAGTTTCTGGCATGTTGTAATTCAACAACAACAAAGTTTTGAAAGAGTGAATGAATAAATGAACTTTTCTTGTGATGCAAAATATCTTTCCAAATGATTATTCCAAATTACACTGACGGTAGCAGTATATGAGTGCACTCCTTTCACTAAAGATAAGGTAGGGAGTTTGTTTTTGCTCCTTCAGTCATGCTAAGTGGCTATATTGTATTTTTGTTTGTTTCTTTGATTGCTACTGTTTAACTATTTTCAATTCTCTTTGTTAAATCTATAAATCTGTTCTGCTTGTCCTAATTTGTAATTTATTTTAGAAACAATGAAAACACAAAATTTCCAAAGAGTATGGAAATTGGTTGTTTCTTTCCATCAGCAAGATTGGAGAGTGTGTGAGTCAGGGCCCCAGATGCCTCCAGGGCCAGACAGGCAGCAAAAATGAGTGAACTGGAAGTGAATGTTCTGTTGGTGGAGACGGGATGTACATTCTCCGCTGCCCCTTGCTGCTAGTATTCGGTACCACTAATGAGTGCCGTGAGGGGAAGTGGGCTCAGTGTTGCCAAAGTTTCTTTTTCAAAATTAAGTCTTTTATCTCTTAGGTCTAAAGGTGAAATCCTGGAGGTGAAAATACAGAGTAACTTTAGCAGTAAAAAGATTCACCTTAAGAGGTAATGAAATGGTAAAAGTACTAAAAAGTAATCAACAACATGTGATAACATGAGAAGCTGTGATACAGATTCACTACCCTTGAGAGTGTTGAACATAGTATGTGCTTCATATTCACGTCTCTGGGAAGTATTGGTCCGGCTTATGATTAAGAAATCATTTGTTTTTATTCTTTTTCTCCCTCTATCAGATTTCCAAATTGTAACGATTGAACCAGAGTTGGCAGAAGGCTACTCCTCCGTTTGGTTTCGAATCTGATAATTCATTTACAGCAGCTATTAAATTCCTGACTGATAGGTCAGGGAAGCTTCTGGCCAGCAGAAAGCATGTGTTGTACATATTTTATCAACCACACAACACAGCAGAATTCCTCATTTTCATTGCCAGCTGCCCTATGCCAACACTCTCCTGGAGTTATGTGCCATAGAACTAGGGTTATATTATTAAAATCTGTAGTCTTGAAGAAATTGCTTTGTTTTCAAAGAGTTGCTTGCTAGAAAAGGGGAATGACATTACTAATACAGGCTGGCCCATCATTTGGACAGTTCCCTTGGTGGTCAATTATAGCTGGCATCCTATGGTGAACAGCATCTGTTATACAGACTTCAAGTTTTCTTCTCACAATGAAGAAGATGGAGAAGCTGTTGAATGCACATTGGGAATCTTCCCTAGTTTTGCAGGTGGCATTGCCAGATCTAAACTGTTAGCGATCACCTTGTGTTAATCTTTTAAATTTTCTTCTTTTTTAAAATATGAGGTTTTCTGCGGCTGCCTACAGGATTTCAGCATAGAGCCATATGTGTCTTTTTGTGAAAATAACTGAAGTGCTTATTGCTACTTAAAATTTCAGAGGAGACAGAATTTGTCAAGTTCAGAGCTCTCAACCGGGTGCTCTGGAAGAATATAAAAGAGAGAAGTTTGGTTTATCATGCCTAATAGGAGATAGCACTAGAAATATCTGGTAGTGGTTCATTTAGTTTGTTTAGGACATGATTGTAATGTTGGTGTATAAAGAAAGTTACCCAAAACCCATTTTCATAATACCAAGTAATGACTGTACTTTATCATAGCACTGTTGTCCTGTAGTCTAAACATTATTGCCTTATTCATCATGCCAATAGCATTATTTTCATATCCTATCTCTCTTTTGCTTCCACTGTCAAACAAGGCAATAAGTGAATTATGCTGCCTTTAATTTTCTTTGGGCAAACTATATAAAAATTGACTTTATTTCTCTTTAACTTAAATATTTTCTAAATTTAGAATTAGATCCTTGATGTTTGAATGAGGCTTCATCTTGTATATGTCCTGTAAACATGTCCTGTATACGTCCTGGTAAAAGAGATCAAGCTATTTAGGAAGTGGTTACGGCTTTTTCTTAAATAAAAAACAAAAACAATCAGAAAAGCAGACTAAAAATAGGCTTACATGGCTGATTATTAGTTTGAAAGAATATATGATATTCAGAGCCTGCTATGTATCAATTACATGCTTGGTAGTTTAAAGACATTTATCATTTCTACAGATTGGCCTTTTTCAGTGAGTATTAGAATTCTCTTTACACAATGAAAACACGAAAGCACCTGGTAAGGAACAGGACTATTTCTAACAGCCTCACTATGTGAAACTGAATCTTCTCTTTTTGCAAATAGTGGAAGAGATTCAGGATAAATGTACATAGATAAATTAGCTACATGGTGGCACCGAGGCTTTTTGACATTGCAGAAGGAATGAGTTCAGCAAACCAATTTGATAGTCGTACCGGTTATGTTGTGTTCGGCTCTAGTGGCCCTTTATAGTGACACTGAGTTTTCTTTAATCTCCCAGGATCATATGCCTCCACATGAGTCTGTGTCCTTTAAAACAGACGCCTTGGGGATGCTGAGCATCCAGAAAATGCGCCAAATATTTCAACAACTCATCCCTTTGAATTGCCTTGGGAGTAACTGGCACTTTCTTTGCAACACTTTCAGTGGTGACAGTTCTTCAGTCTTTGAGGACTGGTTTTGAAAATGGGAAGCAAACAGAAAAAAAAAGGGAAAAGAAGGAAAAGCTGTCCAGAGCTAAGTCTAGAGAATGTGGTAATAATTGCTTTACCTGAGCTCCAACTGAGATGGGCTTATCCAATAACAAGCATGATTTTCCCTCCCTTCCTCCCTCCCTTCCTGCGTTCCTTCTTCCCTCTTCCCCTCCCCCCCAACTCCTTCTCCCCCTCCTCCTTGTCTGTCTCCTCTTTTCTCTTGGCTCATAAAATGCTTTTGTGAAGAAAATTTCAAAAGTGTTTTCAGCATGGAAAATTTATAAAATAAGTAAATATTCTTCCAAAGTGATGGCTTTGAATACTAATATTTTGAAAAGTAAGTTCTAGTGTGTTTGTAAAAAAACAGATCTATCTTACAGCTAACCCCAGTGAAAATACCCATCTCTGGTTATCTGTTGCTGTGTACAAACTACCCCCAAAACTTAGTGGTGGAAACGGAAATCGTTTGCTGATGCACACAGTTTCGTGGGTCAGGAAATCAGGCAGGGACGGAAGGGGAGGCTCCTCTCCGCCCTCACCCCCATGAGAGCTGGGGCCTCTGCCGGTGGCTCAGTGGGCTGGAGTTGGCTTGGACAGGGCACTTTGTGGCCTCAGTTCTGGCTGTGGTCCTTGGGCCTTGTTCACATCCAAGATGGCTTTTTTTCACTCACGTGTCTAGAAGTTGGCTTGAGACGGCTAGAATACCTGGCTCTGGCTGGCCTTCTCTCCCCATATGGGCTCTCAAAATACCCAGATCCAACTTCTTGACAATGTGATGGTCTCAGCAGCTGGACTTCCCACACAGTGGCTGGCTTTTCCCAAAGCAAGGGTTCCAGGAAGCAAGAAATGGAAGTTGCCAGTCTCACAAAGCCTGGCCTGGAAACTGATGTAACATCTCTTCTGCCATATTCTTTGAGTAAAAGCAGTCACAGAGCCAACCTAGATTCAAGGGCCAGGGACATGAACCTCAGAATTCAATGAGAAGAGTCTCAAAGAATTATGTGGTCATCTTGAATCCACCGCAAAACCTAAAGCTATCCAGATAGATAGGACATATAATCTCTGGATTCTTCTCTCATTTGAAAACATAAGAAATGTTCCAGGTGCTCTATGAATTAAAGGTGAAATGTCAAGCACAGATTTGTCTAAGGATATGGTATGTATATGCTCAGAATGTACATACATTTATTTCAATAAATTTATTTTGATAAGGAGATAATTCTGGTTAATGTTTATGTCTACATGACAGACTCATTCTAACAAATAATCTATCAGCAAATTTTGGATACTTTGGAAAACAATCACCTGATAGATTAATTCAGTTTACCTGTGCTGTTATAAATCATATATTCCTCTGTACCTTATTCATGTTCATATCTTTTCCTGAAATATATTACTTACATTCATACTTGATTTGCTTCCTAAAATGTCTATCTAGCCACCAAAATCCACATCTTCCATTAAGTCTTTCCCATCCCCAAATCATGTATTTCCTTTCTTCTAAGCTTCCATAATTTTTGGAGGCTTAGAAGAAAGAAATTTTCAGGTAAATTTTGGACCTGTCTTACGATTCTTCACATACTTTACCTTGGATTAAAGCTATTTATTTACTCATTGTCTTTTCACTCCTGGTAAGCTCCTAGGAGGTGGGACTGCTTTCTCATTTATTTTTCCCCCTGATGCCCTTCTTAGCATGGTATCCTGCCCAGAGTAAGTGGTGGAGAAGTATTGGTCAAGATAAATAATTGAAAGACTAATACATAAGGATTTCTGTTGATTGTGCTAGTTTTATAGAAAGATCCATTATTCTAAAGGATGTGATAAATTGAGCACTTAGCCTGGACAGAACAATGCTAAGTGCTTACATACAACATCCATTCAGCATTATTAAATGAGGGCCCTGGTACTTGCCTAAGCATTATGCTGGGCAAACAAATGAATGTGGCTTCCTCACTCAAGGCACACTCATTCTAGTGGAGAAATTGGACACCACACAAGAAAGGGGATAACCATTTAGTAGAATTGTGGTAAGAGCTATTAAAGAGGGGCACAATATGCTAGGAGAAGATAGAATATGGAGGTGACTTTTGAGGTGACTTTTAAAGGATGATCAGTAATTAACAAAAAGGTAAGGGAGTGGCGTTCCAGGACCTGAGGGGGAAGGATGCATGGTCTGCTGGAGAATGGAGAGTAGTGATGTTTGTGCTGAGATCTGAAGGATATATGGGAGTTGACCAGGTGTATAGTGGAGGAAAATAATATCAGGCAGAAGAAACAGCTTGTGTAATGTACCTGAGGTGGGAAAGAGCAGAATTAAAAGAAATTGAGTGACAAAGTGACAAAGGCAGGACTTAAATTCAGGCTCTCAGATCCAAAAGTCAGAGCTTTTATGTGAAAGAATATTTGCAAGTACCATTCCTCCTTAGGCTTAGGTGTGGACTAGTTCATATTTTGGACACATGAGTTACATTTTAGGTCCATTAAGAGCAAACTATGTCTTCTCTATGCTCGACGTGGCTTCCCCACACCTCTCCAGTCACATTAGAAACAGGGACATAGTTAGAGAAGACATACAGATCACGGCAATTTCCAGACAGTTCTGGGCTCTAGAGAGTAGACTGCAACTATGAGCTCAAGGCAGCATTTCATGGTAGGCGTGAGTGATGTCTTCTGAGAAGCCCTTTATCCACACAGTAAAGAAGCAGGCTGTGGTCCTCTCTGCAGTGTGATTGTAGAGTAACAGACTGCATACAAACACACCAGAAACTGCAGAGAGAAGCCTGGCTTAGGAGCCGAAAAGACTCAGACTAAAGTGCTGGTGTGGTTTAATTTAAAATCCTAGCCTAAAATTACTAGGTCTGTGATGATCTTAACTGCATTGAGCTTAAGGTTTTTACCTGTAAGAAGAGTATCATAATCCTTACTCTAAGAGGCTATTGTGATGATTAATAAGACATTGTAAAATGACTGCACTCTATTAGACACTCTATAAATGATAATTAATATTGCTGTTATTACTATTTCTATTTTACATTTTGCATCCTTTGGTTGCCAGAGCAGGAATAATGGCTGTTTAAACATTGACTTACTTCATTTCCTCTATGTAGCATCTGTGTGTGGTAGACAGAATAATGGCACCCCCAAAGATGGCCACATCGTAATTCTTGGAACCTATGAACATGTTAAATTACAAAGCAAAAGGGACTTTGTGGATTAATTAGATTAAGAATCTTGAGATGAGAAGATTATACTGGATTATCAGGGTGTAGTCACAAGGGTCATTGCAAGGCTGGAAGCAAGTAGGTCAGAGTTAGAAATATTGAAAGATGCTACTCTCTGGCTTTGAAGATGGAGGAACAGATTCTCCCCTAAAACTTCCAGAAGGAACCCAGCCATGCCAACACCTTGATTTTAGCCCAGTGAGATCTATTTTGAACTTCTGACCACCCGTACTATAAAATTATTGTTCTAAGCCATTAAGTTTGTGGTAATTTGTTACAGTAGCAATAGGAAACTAATACACGACGGGACAAATAATTTTAGCTAGTAAAATTTTTATGTGCAAGCTTTGTGCACAGGAAAGCATCTTCGTTTATATAATTGGGCCTTATAAAATCATCTGCTCATAATTGATGGTGCTTTTATTGATGAAGAAAAAGCCCGTACCGAACCTAAATTTATCCCAATAATCACTTTATTTCTCCTTTTCTTTACCATAATATTAATTTTTTTCTTGTTCATTTTAAGAGTAGCCGAAAAATAAAAATAATACGATAGAAAGTCCTTTGAGAAGAAGATTTCCCGAGATGTTTCTATGCCTGGCATGATGGAACTCCCCCCAATGACATTTATAACTGGGAAGCACTGAGTTCTTCAAAGTTCACACGGAATGAGAGCCTGGCCTCTTGAGCAGGAGGATGTCATCTGCCATCACCATGACTTTCTGCCAAAATGATTGCTTGCCTGTCTCGGGAAGGATATTTTTAGGCAAGAATTTCCAGTATAATCTACTCCAGTAAACATGAGATTTTAGAAGTTTTTGGTGATTCTGCCTTAGTCTTGGTACTGCATGGTTTAGTAATAAAATCATTTAAAAATGGATTTTTTTCTGTCCCTCCATCCTGTCTTATTGTTTTCTGTCCCTCCATCCTGTCTTATTCTTTCCCTCCATCCTGTCTTATAGCCATCTGATCTCCCACTTAAAGCCATTTACTCTGCAGCAAATAGCAGAGCATTTTCACTAGGCTGGATATGTCTTTGATGTTCCTGTTTGTTTATGCATTATGTCAGGAAGTAAAATTTCAAACATTTAACAAGCACCCTTACCTCTGCTGAATAGACATAGAGCCAAAAGAGTATATTATGAAATTCAATACAGAAAGAGGAGTAAAATTTTAACTTAATACTAGGAATTTTTGTGTTTTTCCAGAAGTTTGTCAACTTTCTGTACTTTATGCTTAGCCTTTAGAGTTTTTAAGACCATGACAACACTATGAAAACAAAATGCCAAGCTAAGTTGCTAATGTCCTTGAATTATTGAATATTGCTCTCAGAACTGTAGTTATTTCTCTGGAAATAAACCATGGCTTTATATGTAGGCTATCAATACTGCTCCATTTATAAATACTAAAGTATTTCTATTGATGAAGAAAAAATTTGCTTAGAATGGTAGCTTATGCCACTTCTATGAGCAAAATAACTACTTTAGTTGAAACTTGTAATGACGTCAAGTTTACTACAATAGAATTGAAACTGCTCTAAAATCACATATTCCCTGATCAACACTAAGGCTAGAACTGTGACAGACTGTTTACATTTGAGTCCTTTAATAATTTTTATCTTCTTCCTGACTAAACCTGCCTGTAGTATGCAAATAGACTTAACATAGAACATTGCTTCCCTATATAGGTAGGGTGCAAATTACTTTCAAAACAGAGCTGTTGTATGTGGTTTGGAAAATCTCATTTGTGATTCTGATCTGGGGCTTCCCATACCTCCACTCAAAAAGTGCCTTTTTAGAATATCTATGAGTTTATGGCAAACTTTAAAGCGACTAAACTAGCCTTTCAGTGAAGCATTAGATAATACCAATTGTCATAATCTCAAGAAACTGGAGTGACTCTCTCTAGAAGGAAATAGCCAGAGAATTATCTCAAAAGTGTGATTTAAAAAAAAAAAGACACTAGATTATTTCACTTAGCACAATGCCTTCCAATGATATCACTAATATGTGGAATCTAAAAAATACAACAAACTGGTGACAAAACCAAAATAACAATAACTGGTGAAAATAACAAAAAAGAAGCAGACTCACAGATATAGAGAACAAACTAATGGTTACCAGTGGGGAGAGGGAAGGGCGGAGGCTCTAATGTAGAGGGTTAAGAGGTCCAAACTACTAGGTATAAAATAAGCTACAAGGATATATTGTACAACATGGGGAACATAGGCAATATTTTATAATAACTACAAATAGAGTATAACCTTTAAGATTATGAAACACTGTTGTACACCTGTAACTTATATAATAATGTAGATACCTATACTTCCATTAAAAAAAAAAATTAAAAAGGTTAAAAAGAGAAAAAAAGAGGCTTTCGATTAGACACTGTCAGTACTCTGCCCATATCCCCTCACCTTTATCTATTCAGTGCACTCTGACCAAATTCAAATGCATTTCTCTGCCTAGGGGCTTTTTCCACATTCTAGAGCTCACTTTGCTGCCCACAGGCTAGGCTGGGAGAGGCAGAGAATTAATGTCCTGCCTGGAAACAGCCTTTGGTTTGTGACTGACAGAGATTGGTATACAAATAACCCAGCTCTATCACCCTCAGGTGAGATAAATCTGAGGCATGTTTCTACACTGGCTCACAGCCTTCTCTAGAAGGGTTAACCGCTAGTTACCAACAGTGGAATCTTGCTTTGTAAAAATCCTTTTTTACCTGTTTTTTTTTTTTTTCCTATCTCACTTCTCTACTTCTCTGTTGGAATTACCTTCAGTATAAACCACCACCTAGGTTCCTGGAATCCATTTCTAGCAAAGAAGTACATACCTTTTGATAAACAACTTCTTTTTTTTCCACGCAGTTTTATTGAGATATAATAATTGACATACAACTTTGTGTAAGTTTAAGTACACATAGTAATTTCAAACACATGTATATTGTGAAATGATTACTATAATAAGGTTATGTAACTACTATTTTTTTCCTTGTAGTGAGAACATTTAAGATCTATAGATCTACTCTCTTAGCAACTTTCAAGTACATAATACAGTATTGTTAACTATGGTTACCATACTGTACATTAGATGCCCAGTACATACTGTCTCTTCTTACTGTCCTGAAAATATGATTGCCCATTTGACTCTAAGTAAGACTACATTTATTATTTGGTTTTTGGCTCTTCTCTAAAGTTATCTTCAGATACTTAAATATCTGTCTTTTAGCTTCCTGATGATTTCCATTTTTATTATTTCCTTTCTTTCAGCCCTATCGGAAGAAAAAAATGTTCAAGGCAAACATGTTGGCTGGAGTTGGTATTGGATTGGGCTATAACGTATTATCTAGAAGTTGATTATCCCAGGAACACATTTGATTCAACACTGCGGGTTTTACTGGCAGCACGTTAAATTTAGGAATCTATCTGCACCAAGTTCTATAGAATTGCCCAGTGTGGTGGTGTTTGAGTTGAAGTTCCAGTGACTGGAGTATTATACTGATGAGATGAATAGTTTAGTCAAACTGCAAACTCAGCTGTAAAGTGTATGGCATTTCTGCCATTCCTGGGAACTGTAAACATACTTAAGTGTAAATTCTAACTATTTCTTAAAGGTGATATTTTTAACTTGCTTTAATTTTCCATCATGAACATTTAAAAGATGTTCGAAGCGCTATGTAAATTAATACCAGCCTATCAACTCATGAAATCTTGCTGAGGTCAAGTGAAAAACTTACAATAAGCATTAAAGATACAGTTAGCACTGCTATACTGTAGTATTTTTTTAGGAAGCCAAAGGATACATTATTATGTCAGAGTAGCTGCAGCATTGAATGGTTAAGGACAGGTATACATTTTAGGTTCTGATAAAAGTCTTTGCTTCACTTAACGTGGATTAGATGATTGGCCTAAGGTAATTGGTTACATTTTTTTAAAATATAGAATAATAAACCCTAGTAACAAATCATTAAAGGGAAAAAAATTCCATTTTGCAATGGGAATAAAAGCAACATAACATTTAAAATGTTTGGAAAATAGACATAGTAGAAAGTAGATATCCATGAGTAAACTGGCTTAAAATTGATTTGTTTCTGTTATGGTTACAAATAGGAGAGCACTCTAAAAATATATAGATTGTGTTAAGTGTATAAATTATGTTAATGTTTTGGCTGGAACACGGAGGACTCTTGTAGTCTTTCAGTCAGCTGTTTCCAGGGCAGCACAATCCTGCTGTTGGAAAGGGAAGGGGGAGCCAATTAGAGCCTTTGCAAAAAGTGGTGAAGCAGGACAAATGAGGATGGTAGCCATGGGGGAGATAAGCGGCCACCATGCTGGTGGTGCCCGCTAGGATTTGTTAAGTGTTGCTGAGTGGCGATTAAACAGACCAGAGGGAAAAGACCATTTTCTCTAAGATTACCCCACTGCCTAAACCATGGTAATGCTTACAGCAGGCCCACCTGGCTGATCTTCTGAAGCCCTTCCAGTGGTTCATATTTTGGGGAATGCTGGGAGACAGGACTGTTTTAAATGGAGCTTTAGATATACCTAACAGATTCTTTGAGGCTTAGTTTTTCTTATCCATAAGATAATTATAATTTTCCTACCCACTTCCAGGGGAGTTGTGAAAACCAAATCACTTAATCTATGTTAAAAGGCTTTGAAAATTGTCAAGTACTATTAACTATAAGGTGGTATGATGATGACATCATAATACATACCATATCCATTATCTGTCAGGCACACTTTTAGATGTTATACTTATATTATCTTGCTTAATCCTTAAAACAACCCTATCAAGTAGGTAATATTATTATTATCATCCCTATTTTATAGATAGAAATGAAAAAACAGAGAGACTAAGTAATTTTTCCAAGGTCACAGTAAGCGGTAGAGCCCAGAATCAATCCCGCGCAATAGGGTCTCAGAACCCATGAACCTCTACAATCCACCGCCCCCTGTTCATGGTACACTGTTCAGTGATGAGACGACAGTGACAACAAGGATGACAGAGATGAAGCTATTGATGATGATTATCTAATTTAGAAAATTGTTTTGGGCCAAAATATAGCTGAACACCTGATAAACTGACACAAGAACTGACTCTCTTGTAAGTTCTAAAATTGATTTTTACAGTGAAAGGAGGATAATCTAGGATAATACCCTCAGATAAATTTCCCCTCCTTATTTCCCTTATTCTGATGTATAGAAGCATATACATTATAAAAACATAACATTCAGAAGGATCTTAGAGGTCAAGAAATTCTGACCTTTCAGCAAACAGATGTATTACAAACTAGGCTACTAGAACCCTACTTCACTAGAACTGCTGTTGGGTCTTTGGAGGAGGGATGGCTCAAGTTTCACTGCCACATACCCATTCCTTTTTTTCCCTGGAAAAAATGTTAATATTCTTGGGGGAGGTATAGTATTAAAAGTTTTAAACTTTTATAAATTAGCACAAATGGAATTTCTCGGTCAAGTTTTTCATATCACAGCTAAGAAGGGAACAGTCCCCTGTTAGAAAACATATGTGAACTTTAAATGGAGACAAAGTGTAGGAAAAGCCCAATTTTAAATCTTTGTCTGAAGATGGAAGCCTTGGGTAGATGGGGGGCAACCCACAGGCATGGGTGATGCGGTCAGGGAGAAAATACTAACTAAAAGCCTGGAGGATTGTAAAGGGGTTGGAGAAGGTGCCACCAAAGCAAACTTCACATTTTGGGAGCTTTGTGTGAATTGGCATCCTTTAATATTCACGGATAAAGACAGAGCAGACTTTGGATGCTTGTGCTGGCAAAATGGAAAACACATGACAGACATGATTAAAAGAGCCAAGAGTCATTTGGCTTTTCAATATTCCATCAGGGAAGGAGAATATTTTATGATGTGTTTCTTTCTTTGTTAGACACTTCTGATTGTAGGAAGAGAGATCTGCTCAAGTTACTTCTAGAAAAAAAAAAAAAAGAGTGTTATTTAAGAACATACCAGATCTGGAACTTGAACAGGAAAGGTGTAAGAAGCTAGAGCTATTCTGGGGTTTCTCACCCTCCTCAACAGCACCTGTGCTCTGTCTTCCATCTGCCTTCTCACAGCTTCCTAAGGCCACATGACTCATGCCTCTACTCTGTAGGCCCTGCTAGCTGAGCTTCTCTGCTAACTACCTCATTCTTACAATGTTTCCTATTACACATCATAAAGACAGAGAAGCTCAGGGACCATGCTGCCATACCAATTTTCTTTGTAAATTGCTGGCCAACTTATGGATTGACTGTCCTTGGGCTGGGTAGGTGGGGAAAGAAAAGTGGAAGCACTTGGTAAAAAACATGTATACCAAAGGGCTGCCCCTACAGGGAACAAGAACAATTGATGACCGGTAGAAAAAGTGTGGCCAAATGAGGTACTATGATTAAATAACGTTTCCTGACATCAGTCAACATCTGTGTTTAAATTATGTAGATAAAATGTATTCATGCATAACTAAATCTGTAAGTATAACCTCAAAACTTTAAAGGAAAACATTTAAATATATAATTAGAGGTTGCAACTGCAAGAGGAAAAATAAAGCATTCGATCTCATGTTTTAAGTGAATGATTGATCATCATTTTAGAGGGATAATAAACAGATTATTTCCTATAGAGTTTTAGGATTAGCTGGTGTTATGGACTGAATTGTGTCCCTCCAAAATTCATATGTTGAAGCCCTGACTCCCAAAGTGACTGTATTTGTAGATGGGGTTTTAAGGAGGTAATTAAAGTTAAATGAGGTCATGGGGGGGGCCTTAGGACCGATGTCCCAAATTAGAAGAGGAAGAGACCAAGAATGCACATCCAAAGAGAAAGGGCCTTGTGAGGGCAAGAAGGTGGCCACCTGCAAGCCAAGGAGAGTGGTCTCTGGTCTCACCAGAAACCAACCCTGACAACACCTTGATCTTGGACTTCCAGCCTCCAGAACTGTGAGAAAATTAATGTCTGTGTTTAAGTTACCCAGTCTGTGACATTTTGTAATGGCGGCCCAAACCAACTAATACAGTTGGGTTGACTTTTCATAGGTCTGATGTTTATTACATTCTGCCTAATAGAACAGCAAACTTACCAGATATGACAGGTCCTGTAACATGAACACAGCTAAGTGATCTTATGGGGACACTTTTTTTCAGTATATCATACTCAGCTTATTTCAGAGGGTTGCATTAATATGCAGAAACATAAATACTGATTATACCTATCATTATTTTATAGGTAATGGCAATACAGTCTTTGCTTATCTATCAGTCTCTATTTCTCACTGGGCCAATAGAAAAAGTACTATACTAAAGTAAAAACAGAAATTGGTTTCCTTTTACACGTGGAAAACCAAGGGATGCTATTTCTTCTTCATTAAAGATAAATTCATTCCGTTACTTCTAACGCATTTTCAGAACAGGATACATAAATCAAACACCTGAGTCCTCTTACTAAATCTTCCTATACTCTCACTCCCAGACTCCATCAACCTGGGGTAAAAGAAGGTCATACTAATGGTCGTATTTAATAGTCCAGCTCAGTCCTTTCCAGGAATTTTGGGGAAGCTTACTTTCACTTACCTCAAAATCCCCCTTCTTCAATTGTTGTTAATGTTTTTAAATGTGACATTAAATGTTAATATTTTTAAATATTAAACAAGAACCTCTATTTTTCAGAGATATATACTGAAATATTTATAGATAAAAGGATAAAGGATAATATGCTTGGAATTTGCTTCAAAATCCAGGGTGAGTTGAGGGATGGGAGCTATAGATATAACAAGTTTGGCCATGAGTAGAGAATTTTGAGGCTTTGTGATTAGTGCAGGAAATGTATTATACCATTTTCTAAAATCTTGTATAAATTTGAAAAATTTCATAACAAATAGTTTTTCTTTGCAGAGCAAGAAACCTCAGGGGTATGATATGTGTGCTCTGAAAGGGCATTGCTAACTCATCAAGGCCATCATTGCGTATTGCATGTCCAAGTTGTGACCTGAAAAATCTGCATCCCTGTATTACTTGCTCCTGTCATACTAAGGCAAGGCTCTTCAGCTTCTCCCCAGCAATCATCTGACTGAGGTTATGATCTATTACCAGTGACAGGTCTTTCATAACATTTCACCTATCCTTAGACTTTACCTCACTCTTAGAAATACAGTTCTTTTTCTGTGTGTTAGGCTTTTTTAGTTCATAAATTTCACCATTCTAGGATAGAAGTATCAGTTCACTGACAGCACGTCTTACTGTTCTCAAAATCATTTCTCTTCGCTGAGTCTCCTAACCAGCCCTACCTCCTGTCCTCCCTCCTCCACCTCCAGTAAGTATTGGGCAAAGCTTGTGGTCCTTGATTCTCTATAACTAGAGTGTACTTGCATTCCCTCTAGTATTCTCTCTGGAGAGAAGGGCTGACCTTTATTGCCCAACTTCTTAAAGATAAATCCTTATCTCTCACTCAATATAAGAGCCCTCATTCAAAGCTCCTATTGGCCCCATGCCATGCAGCCCCACAATTCATTTATAGTTATCTGAATTCTTAGTGTCTACATGCACACACACACATGCACACACACACACGCACATACACACACACACAGCAATACAATGCTTCTAAAATCTTTCTGACTGTGACTCTTGGTCAATCCAATTATATATGGTCCATGGACTGAGTGACACATTTGGAGAGACTGATATTCTGGGTAGCTACTGGTGATACCTCCACAAAAATAGACTCCTGCCAACTAAAAGTTAGTTCTGGATTAGTTTTGGAATGTTTCTGGTGTCAGGCTTGTAAACACAGCCTGAACGGTTTGGGGTACTAGAATTTAAGAATGACTTTCTTCTTTTCTCTAAGAACATGATGTTCTTTGGAGACAGAGGAAGCACTGGGGATGGAGCAGACAGCTTCCCCTGAAAGGCCATATGTTCAACATTGACATGGAGGCTGGTATGGTAAGAGTGGGTGGAGTGCACTGTCATATCAAGCTGGCATTCATAATCCCAAAGAACAGGCTGTGGCCTTGATGACAGAATTATGCTGCCAGCCTTCCTTCTCTCAAGCTTCCCCTGTGGCATTTGAAAATGTCTACCTTGCTGAGGTTTATTCAGGAGACAAGACTATTTCCTAGTAACAACTGAATTCTAGAAATGGAAATCAAAGCCTCACTATATGCATTAGAAATGATTAAATTTACTGAACATCCTTCCAAGGAGAACAGTTTGTTTCTGACTCATTACTAGTTCTTTTTTTCTTTGACTATTCATCCCTAAGAGAGGGGACCATTTAAGACTCATGAAACTTTAATCATACTCTGATACACATTATTTGGCTATAAAGTAGCTTCTTAGTGGGTGGTGTAAAGGAGTGGGAGAAGCGTGGTTAAGAACATTTTCCTATGAAAGAACAATATTTCTTTCAAGGATACATGCAGTTGGAAAAAGATTTCAGGAAAAATATGGCCTGGCTTTACATGATAAACTCCCTGATAGATGGTTTCCTTCCTGAAAGTAAAGGTCCTTGATGAACCTAGCCCACGCCTTCCCATGGTGGTACTCTTAGTTGGTGTCTAAGAACATTTATAGTCAGATAGTTCTTCCTCATAGCTAACCTCCCTTTCTTCCTTATTTCCTTTTTTTCAGGCCTGGAGGAAATGGAACCCTCTAGTCACTCTTCTTCATTCAAATAAATGAAGACAGTTCTTTTGTATCCAAGTTAAATAACTAAATTTTCTTAAATGTTTACTTAAAGGGCTTGTCTTCTAATTCTTTTATTGTTTTTACCTTTTTTTTTTCTTGGACCCTTAATTGGTTTTTATGTGTACTTGTAAATTATAAGTAGTAAGACCCCAAATAGACAAAACGCATAGTACTCTAAGTCCTGAATAATGCCTAAAGGAGTGAATAATTTCTCCTTCCTGTTATATTATCTTTAAGTAATGCATTGAAATTTATACTCAGCATCATGATGCTTGATTTTCTGCTACAATCCTGGGAAGCCAATAACATGAGTCCCATAAACTTTCTGAGTACTTGTGTATTCATATTTTAAAATTCTGATTTGCCTGCTGATTTTAATCTGTTAATTCAAAGGATGATTATTTTCTTTTTAAGAATATAATCTATTATTTTTTTTGGTAAAGATCAAGTTTATTCTCCTGAACATTAGCATTAAAGCTGGGAATTAGAATTTAGGCATTTTTTTACTGTCTCTTTAAACTCATTTCAGACTGTGAATCTTGTTGACCACACCAATATGAGGGGATAGATGGAAAACCTAAAAATCTCTTCATGACAAAGATGAGCCATCAGGTTTTAATTGTGATATTATTTTGTTTCAGGCAATGTGATTTGCTAGGGGAATATTTAAGTGATGCTGTAATCAAAGCAATACAACCCAACCCAAATATAATTTTGTAAAGTGACAGAATCTGTATTTAGTTTCTCATGATGTAGCGTACTGTCAAGCTTGATACCCAAATTCATGTCCATGTACTTCTTCCACTCAACACAGCTGCTTTGGTGCCCCTTTCAAATTTGCTTTGAAAATTCTCCACCATTAGCCTTTGTTACTCTTATTCATTCCTATCTTTTAGTACTTAAATGTTCTTTAGTCCAAGATAGTCTTTTTTAAAAATTGTTCCCAGAAACAAAAGGTTCCTATTGGCTTTACATTAAATTTTAGTTAGCATTTCTCATTTTCCTTTTGATCTTTTCTCTGAAACCTTGATTTGAATCAGAGATCAGGGTAGAAACTAAGCATAAATGAGCTGTTTGTTTTTTGTTTTCTTTTTCTGAAGACAAGTTGTTAGCTCAGGCACTTGTTCACAACATTCCCTTACGAGCTGTAAAGTTGCCTCAGTCTTTTATTCCAGGGAAGACAAATATGAACTATAGATGTGATCTTGTATGTACCGGAATTCTCTATTTTTGACCTTTTGGAAACATCAGTAAAATAAGAAGTGCAGACTAGTAATACGTGTGAATATGGTGTTTACCTTTCTGATACCACAATCTAGAGGCCTGACTACATATTTCCAGACCCATTTGGAGCACTGGGACCAATGCTATGGGAAGTCATCCGTAAAGAGGCAGAATGCACAAGTTCACTATCGTTAGTAACATAGAGCACGCGTTAGTATGGCACTCCACTCATCACAAGCCCATTCACATCCGTTCTATCTTCTGATCCTCATAACATTCCTATGAAGCAGGTTGGGTGATCCCCAGGTCAAGAGGTTGGAAAGATTAAGGGACTCTTCCAAGTTCACTCACTAATAAGTGGCTGAACAGTGATTCAAACACTGTCCAGTGCCCTTCCAATTAGACTTGAGCCTCTCACAAGAGGCTTGTTTTTTAAAATTTTTTTAAATTGAAGTATAGTTGATTTACAATATCATGTTGGTTTCAGGTACACAGCACAAGTGTTCGGGCTTGCTTTTTTTAATTTTTTTAAATTGAAGTATAGTTGATTTACAGTATCATGTTGGTTTCAGGTATACAGCACAGCAATCCAGTTTTATATATATACACATATATATGTCTATTCTTTTTTCAGGTTATTTTCCCTTATAGGTTATTATAAAATAACCTTCTGCTATATAGTAAGTCCTTGTTGGTTATCTGTTTTTTATATAGTAGTGTATACATGTCAACCTCCTAATTTATCCCTCTCCCCAACCCCCTTTTTCCTTTGGTAACCATAAGTTTGTTTTCTATGTTGGTGAATCTCTTTTCATTTTGGAAATAAGTTCATTTGTATCTTTTTTTTTTTTTTTTTAGATTCCACGTATAAGTGACATCATATGGTATTTGTCTTTGTCTGACTTACTTCACTTAGTCTGATAATCTCTAGCATCACCTATGTTGCTGCAAATGGCATTATTTCATTCTTTTTCATGGCTGAGCAGTATTCCATTGTACATATATACCACACCTTCTTTATCTGTTCATGGACATTTAGGTTGCTTCCATGTCTTGGCTATTGTAAATAGTGCTGTTATGAACATTGGGGTGCATGTATCTTTTCGAATTGTGGTGTTCTCTGGATATATGCCCAGGAGTGCGATTGCCAGATCATACGGCAGCTCTAGTTTTAGTTTTTTAAGGAACCTCCGTACTGTTCTCCATAGTGGCTCTACCAATTTACATTCCCACCAACAGTGTAAGGTTAGGGTTCCCTTTTCTCCATACCCTCTCTAGCATTTATTATTTGTAGACTTTTTAATGATGGCCATTCTGACTTGTGTGAGCTTTGATTTTCATTTCTCTAATAATCAGTGATGTTGAGCATCTTTTCACGTAAGAGGCTTGTTAACATAGCTCACAGTATGTTATTATTGCATTGAATCCTCTTGATAGGAATTATCTGGGACATTATTTATTAATTCGAACAATACTGTGAGGCTGGTGACGAGTAGTGATGGCTCCTTCACAGAGGTAGAAATTATGTCACTAAGTGGTAAAAATGACTTGTCCAAAGGTCAAAGAGAAGGCCAGAAATATATTAGAATAGGTTTGTGTTAGCAGAGAATACTGTCCATGTAGGACTAAACTACACTAAGGAAACTAATTTATGAGAATTCAGAATCCTATCAAACTCAAGGGTCTTCATTGTCAGAATTTACATGTCACTTGAGCCAAAAAAATACACCTAGTAAACTGGAGATTGACATTTGGTTGATATCAGAATTAATTGATGTTTACAACCTGAATATAGGGTGGTGGGCTGTGTAGCAGCCCCATTTACACGCTTTTCAAGTATGGAGTCAGTGCATAGTAACTGTCAAAGAGTTCAGGGCTGGTGACGAGATTCCAGGCACTGTTCCAGCTAAGCTCTCTGGTTGTTGATACCCTCAAGTACTGCTAAGGAGACGATTCCTGATGTTACATAGTTTCCTCAGTGATCAGGGAGAAGAGCTGTGCTGGATGTCCCCAGATGTTGGCTAAAACCATTGGTGCAAAGTAATCCTTGTTAACTTGGATGTTAATTGACTTCTGTGGAATTGTCTCTCAGCCACGTGAAGATTTAAGACTGAGTATGAAAGTGTTCAGGAGAATCCAGACTACATTATAAATATTTTTGTGTAAAAACAATGAGTAAATAATTTTAATTACTTTTTTTTTTAACTTATTTATTTATTATTTTATTTTTGGCTGCATTGGGTCCTCGCTGCTGTGCGCGGGCTCCCTCCAGTTGGGGCGAGCGGGGGCCACTCCTCATTGCGGTGCGAGGGCCTCTCACTGCGGTGGCTTCTCTTGCTACGGAGCATGGGCTCCAGGCGCATGGGCTTCAGGAGTTGTGATGCGTGGGCTCAGTAGTTGTGGCTCGTGGGATCTTCCCAGACCAGGGCCCGAACCCACGTCCCCTGCACTGGCAGGCGGACTCCCAACCACTGCACCACCAGAGAAGCCCAACTTTTTAATAGAATTTTGGCCCATTACAGCAACAGTCTTGTAAATTAAAATTAAAATCCATAATTGAGTTACTAATTAAGATTTGTGATCTTAAGAGGAAATCTTATTTTATATACTGTTTTAAACATAAAAAAAATTAAGTTCCACAATGTTTTAAAGTTGGTTAGATTTATAAGAAAAATTTAATATTCAAGGGAATTTTATTTATTTCAGAGAAGAAAGCACCTGAAAAGGAAGTGAAATATAAAATGCAGTTAAAATTTTTTGAACTAAGTTTTTAAAATGGGAACGCTTTCAAAGTGTTTTTTATTAAATTTGCTAGACATAGAGTAATAACATTTGGCTAAGCTTAAAAGCTTAAGAAATAACTAGATTTTTTAATCTAAAACTTTAAATAAGTATTTATTTTTTAAACAAAACTAAACCTCTGAATGTTTTTTTGCTTAGCACAAAAGTCACTCTCTTTTTTTTATGGGTACCATAAAAAGTTCATTAACACTGCATTGTATAATACTATATGAAATCTATTTATTTTAGTATTGTTTTCTTAATTTTTTCTTCAAGTATTTTTAGTTTGTTTGTCCTAGTTCCCTAAGAAAAATCTGGAGAAGACTTTGGTGCTTAATAAGCATGCAAAATTTCACCATACTGAAAAGAAATAGTGAAGCCTGTCACTAAAATGATAGCTCCCTTGAAAACATCACTGTGAGTCAAGGAAGTCTGATTCAACTCAAATAGCACCAAGGGACACATAAGGAATGAATGACTTGCCCTGTACATCAAATCAATCCCTATAGGCCCACCCAGCCCCTTTCACACATTCCACACAGATGTACACGTATCTTTCACAGGGGTGGCCACCCATACTGAGATCTCAGAATCTCATCTAATTTCAGTTTAGCTTATAAATCCAGGGTTTTGTTGGTGAAAACAAAACATATGAGAATGGCCAATAATTGTGAAAGAGTTATGTTAAAACGTATGAGAATGCCCAATAATTGTGAGAGAGTTATGTTTGGGGAATTTTTTTTTATTTTCAAATTCCTTGTTCCATTTTAATTATGCAAAAAAAGTTCTTCCGTGGAAGGGGGACATGTGGTTTACAGTTCTAGCCTTTTGGCCACAATTTTGGCTTCTATTTGGGAAAGATTTCAAGCAATGAACTTGTACTGAGTGTCAGTTATATGAGTAAAGAAATTGTAAAGAGCTTCTCCTTTCTGGGACAAACAAGGGGATCTCTGTCTCTCTACCCTATGAGTGTGGCGTGTGTATCTGTGTGTGTGTGTAGATGTGCATGCACCACGTGCATGCAAATGTGTTGTTTTGAGGGTAAGGGAAACCACCCTTATGAGCCTTCGAACCGAAGGTAGACTTCACTAGACATTGTGATCTCCCCTTAATTATCCTCTAGTCTTCAAGGAGCTTTCCTGAGACAAAAATAGATGCTCATACTCTACTCTCCTCTTGACACTCACGGGACTACATACTAGTTACTGAGACCTTCGCTAATAATATTGTTGTAAAAAATCCCAACTCCTCCATGATTGTGTCAAAGCAAGAAGTACAGGAGCCTCAGGAATGTGGTCTCTTCCTCACTCTCCTCTTTAACATGTCCTGCATGTGCATCTGATTGGCCAAACCAAAAATGAAGATCCTGACTCCAGTGTACTATGCCTTTTTTCCTGAGGGGTATGGTCACATCTGGTCTTCATGCCTAGAGATGGTGACCTCTCGCTCTAAAAGGTGTGAATCTCTACAGGTGCTATGTACACAGCCCACGTGGGGCTTTTCTGCTTATCTTTTTCTTCCAAGTTCAGGAGCAAAAGGAAAGGGGTAAATAACAATGGAACAGATGGAAATTGAGGGCAATTTTTTTTAGGTTCTTTGAGCTAAGTGTGAATTACACTATTTTTGCCATCTTCAATCCCTGGGAAGTCTGCAGAATGAAGACCTATAACATGCTGACAGTGGAGGTCAAGGTTTTCACCACGGAAAGGGTCCCAGGTGTTAGAGCTTACCCCGTTTACTGTGAAGGACCATTTTCTTGTCCTCTGTTTTCCTCCCTAGTTTTGTCCTCCACACTTTCTGCCTACATGATGATCAGAAAGCTCCTAGTTACTATGTAGGTAAAAAAGCTATTGAAGTTACCATGAGAAAGATGTGGTTATACTTCTAATTGAAGGAATGGAATGAGTTTATGCACTTTATTTTTACACTAGTGAGGTAAGAGTACATACTTATATTGTACATCGTATTAATACTATGTGATGAATGTAAGTTTGAATATATGTATTTTCTTACTGGTCCTACTTTCATTACTAGGAAACATTTGTCTTACTCTTTGGCATTGATGGATCTTTAGGACAAAGAGTTCTTTCCTCCTCGTCTCCAGTTTAGTCCAGTCTCTATTCAGAGGGTCTGTGAGAGGCACCATGGTGGAAAGTGCTTGGACTATTTCAAGGCTCTCAGTCTGGAAGCTGGAGGCCACCCTCCGCATTTCAGAATTATCCCTCCCATGTGTGGACATGTAATGGCAAAACACTATGCTCAGGCATTAAATGGACTTTAGGAGAGGGGTTCTGCAAAGTGTGTCCTTCTGTTTGTCTAACTTATTAATGAATCCTCTACTTGAAACTTCAAATTATGGAAATTATTATTATATATAATAATAATTATATATAATTATTATTATATATAATATATATAATATATATATTATATATATTATATATAATTATTATTATATATAATATATATAATATATATATTATATATATTATATATAATAATAGAGTTGTCTTCTTTATTATTATATATAATAATAGAGTGGTCTTCATATGAAGTATACCAGTTTTAATACTTTTATTCTCTCTATGGTTAAAGCCTTGACAGTATCAAATAAGGTGACTGGCTTGACCAGTAATCAGGCTACCAGGCATGAAAAGTATTGAAGGCATTAAAAGAATAAAATTTATTATAATGGACCATGTAGTTACTGTTTTGGGCTGTTCAGAAAGTCTTCCCATTACCATTTTTAAATATAATGTTACTTTGCCCACGCTTGCCTACCCATTCCTAGTAACCTGCCTCAGAGGTAGGGCAGTGACTCAGGCCTGACCCATTTCATTCCTCTGGATTCTGGGATTTGTCCAGCAAAGGTCATGCTATTCAAACCGGCAGTTGAATATCTGATCTCTTCTGGCTCATAACTGTTGCTTGACATTTATGGTTACAGATCTATTGTTTTGTCTTGAGCACTGCCTTTGACTTGTTTTAATATACAGATCCTTTCGCTGGGAAGGTAACTCCTTAATTCTGAAACTTAAAGCGAACTCAGTAAGTCAAAACTTACATTGTCAACAATAGGAGCATGTTGAGGTTGAGGCAGAGAATACATTGTGGTGGACAAATGATGGGCTTTGAAAGGGGACTGTCCTCCCTGTGCTCTTGAAAACATTCCTTAATGTTTCTAAACCTCACCTGTAGAACGCAATAGTAAAATCTGCCTCACAAGTTTACTATGAGGGTAAATAACACAGTCAGAATGTGAAGTCTAACCCAGCTGTATGTTAATCCTGATTTACTAGGTTAATCCCCACTTACTAGATGGTATAGTCCTAGGGAAGTTTCTTCCCTCTATGAGCCTTAGGTGCCTTATTAGTAAGGTGCCTATTAACACCCACTTCATAGATGTTTTAAGTATGGAATGAGGTAATATGTAAAAAATGCCTAGTGCTGGTCATGGCCTATAGTAAATGCACAATGATAGTATTCTATTTTTGTTAAGATCTCTGAATAACTAAGCATGGTGCCTCAAACATGAGGTGTCCAATAAATATTTATTTGCTAATCCTTCTCCCATCCTCAGTCACTGAGTATTGGGAAGGAACAGACATTGAGAGAGAGGGAGAGAGACAGTGGTGAGCTGAAGCTGGCTGGCACCAACTTGCAAGAACCAATTGTTAACTTTGCAAGAATTTGTGAGTCAGTTTTTAAAGACTTTCATAATTAAAAATTGAACTATATTAACCTACAATTAAGTAAGTTAAAGATAAGGACAATAAGTACTAAAAACTCATCCTTTTCTAATTGTTTTGCTACATTCTACTATTATCTATGTTTTTGAGGTTATTTATACTTACTCTCTCTGTGTGGGGCAAATATAATGCTGTGTTACTACGCACTGATCCCAGTTCCATGTTCAGTGACATTTTCAAGTTGGTAGCTTGAAATCAGCCACGTCAATAGTCTTTACCCTGTGGAAACTGGCAAATGCAGCATTAGATTGTTTTTCCCTCCAGAGAGCCAATGGTTAAATATGCCCTGGCACACTGTGGGAAGGACAGTCACTGACTAGCAGAAAAGGAGACTCCTCTGCTTGCAGAACTTCAGAATCTACATCAGGCTGCTTTGGGTTCTGAAATGACAACTTTACTTAGTAGAAATTTTCCAATCTTTGAAAAAATGGTATTTGAAAAATAAGGCACAGAGGTTACCCCCAGATTCTGATCCAGTGGGTTGGTGAGGGCTACACAATTTGAGTACCGTGTCCTATGTGTCATCAAGAAATGAGATCACAATTGCAAGGAAACACCCATCAGAGGTGTCTCAGTCACCCTCTGCTTCATTTTGATACATAAGAAAGGTAGATGAAAAAAATGTTACCACTTAAAATAAGTCATAGACTTTCTAAATAAAGACTTAGATAATTAGAGCTGAAAATACTTGTAGTTTTAAAATGAGAAGAACAATAACACTCTGTTTCTGTATTGCAGTGGCTGCATTACAAAAATCCAACAGTTGTCAGCTTTCAATTGTTATCCCTCATGAAAGAGGAGATAAAGAAGATGAAAAGAGAGGGAAAAAGAGGAGGGGCAAAGAGAATCACTTTCAGAAAGTCAGTAATAGTTTAGAGCAAAGACATCGAAGTCCCTGTTAAGTCATAATTATGACGTTTAGATGATGGAGAAAAAGAATGGGTGGTTCTCAGCTAAATATATTCTTAGAACTATTTACATAATTCAAGGTGTCCACCAGAACAGTAATAAAACACATACAACGTAATAAGAACAGCTATATTATAGATAATGAACTATTATTCCTCTAGCGTAAAACATTAGACCCATCAACCACACTCTAATAAAAATTTTTTTAAAAGATAAATGAAAAAAGATTAGACCCTGGGCTTCCCTGGTGGCGCAGTGGTTGAGAATCCGCCTGCCAATGCAGGGGACACGGGTTCGAGCCCTGGTCTGGGAAGATCCCACATGCCGCGGAGCAACTAGGCCCGTGAGCCACAACTACTGAGCCTGCGCATCTGGAGCCTATGCTCCGCAACAAGAGAGGCCGCGATAGTGAGAGGCCCGCGCACCGCGATGAAGAGTGGCCCCCGCTTGCTGCAACTAGAGAAAGCCCTCGCACAGAAACGGAGATCCAACACAGCCAAAAATAAAAAAAAAAAAAAAAAAAAAAAAAATTAGACCCAGATGTTACCAAAAAATTTGAGTGCACATACAATATTTGTTAAGTTCCACACCGTTCAAATCAAGTCACTTCTTTTGATCTTCATATTGCAAAAAAGTCCATAATAAAGCAAGGTAGGTCCTTCTTCATGTTAGATGTGTTAGATAATGGAACCAGCAAGTGATGCTTGATGAAAAGTGGCCAACTTTATAGATTACTGAGCACAGTGATTTCTGAAGGTCGGGGAACATGGTAAAAGTGGCCCCATGCCATGTGCCCGATTGCATTACTGGAGTTATGGCTCTCCAAACAGCACAACTATGCTGTCCACATAGTCCTGTTTATATCTTTAATAGAACTGCCATTCTATACAGTGAGGGAAGTGTTTTTGAGGTGTTGCCAGCTTTCATGGAATTTTCCAACCTGCGTTTATTCCAGTGAGTGACTGGTATAAGCAGGCCAAGTTGTGATTCTAGAATAAGGTCAAATGTCAGTGAAACCAGAACCACAAAGGGCTTCATCGCTGCCCCTACTCTGCCGTTCTCTTAAAAAATGTGAATCAACTACAGATCAAAGACATTTACATGCTCATGTAGAACATGAAATGTATAGATTTATTTTGCTGCGCTGTTGATTGCCTGACGATCTTCATCAATATCCCCTTGCAGGCGCAGAAGTCTGCTCCCCTTCATAATTAATATACTTTTTGGTTAAATATTGAACAATACTAATGAGGTCGCAAGATAAATTTTATTCTCATGAAACTCTGTTGTATTTCTTCCAGCTGCCTCTCTTCATTCATGCAAAGTCTTAACGCTCAACACTGTTGCCTTCTGTCTCGGCCTACCAGCTCTGTCATGAATCTCTTTGTGACTCTATCAGCAGGAGTCACCCCGACCCTAAAGACGAGGTTGATTGATTTTCATTCCGTTATCGGGCTTCTCAGTGACTCCACTATCAGGACCATTGCTGGTGCTGAGTTCTTGCTTCCTCTGGGTTAATACAGTTGATAGAGTATCTCATAGCACTTCAGTCTTTTGCTAGTACACAAACACACACATGCACACGCACATGCACACACAAGAACAACAAAGGGGAGGTAGCAGACTCGACTGAAAATTGGGAGAAAAGTGCAGGGATTGATGTTGAGACCCACAAACCAAAGTAACTTAAAACTGAATCTGAGCTGTTCCTGTTAGGAGAAATCCTTCAGCATTCTACCATGTTATTTGCATATTTTCTTTCTCTTAACTCTCATGTACTTCTCTTTGTTTCTTTTCACTCCCAAATCTTTTATTTCTAACACAGCAGTGTTTAGGTCTCCCTCTTGGTACCTGGTCTTCTAATGATCCAACTCTTGTCCCAAGAACCTTATTAAGGTGTCCCCTTCTAAAAAACATCCTGTTACCTCTTTAAGAGAACTCCTGGCTCTAGCTGTTATCATAATTTTTAACCCTACCACATAAGCATGGGTCAGTCATACAAAGTCAATAAATAGTTTAATCCACAAGTTGTATGCAGAGTTACATAAATGAGCTTCACTTCTGTGTATATGTGAATATCTGTTCTTGTGTGTAGAAATAGCCACAGGCAGCACTTTCATTCATAAAAATGTTCATGAATGTCCCCAGATATTTAGTGTTATAGAATATTGTTGGACCACATGGTACCTTCATCAGTCTCTCCTACAACCTTCCTTTCCTTCTTGGGAATATCTGAAATAGAGGAAAAATAATATCTAGCATTACTTGGAGAAGTTCATTTAACAAAACCATAGTAAATATCATGCACAAAGCATGGACTTCAAAGTTAAACATTGCTGCAATTGGATTCTCACTCTGGCTTCGACTTAGCTCTGTGGCCATGAACAAATTGAGCCTTAATAACTCTAAAATTGACGAGCAAGTGTCCGTTTCAAAAGATTATTTTAAAAATTAAAAACAAAAAAATGTCAGTAAAATTCTTAACACCATGCCTGGTCTATAGCGTTTAATAAATATCAGTTATTATTATTAGTTTTATTAAAATATTCAGCATGATGTGGATCAACTATGTAGAGGCAGAGAGAATTCCTCTGAGCCCTCGCTCTGCAAAAGCAGTTATCCTACCTGTGGCATGGCCGCGTTAGTCCTTCCACGTGGACATGGAAAACTGGGAGGTCACCTTGCTTCTTTGTGTTATATGGCAGCTCTTCACACTGAATCTCAGAAGCAGCCAGGAATGCCTTTTCTCTGCCACCTCGGCCAAACCATCATTC
The DNA here is from genome assembly GCF_965194825.1 of Balaenoptera physalus. NCBI lineage: Eukaryota > Metazoa > Chordata > Mammalia > Artiodactyla > Balaenopteridae > Balaenoptera > Balaenoptera physalus. The sequence goes on along the minus strand of NC_138890.1, from coordinate 132,547,308 downwards.
TCCTTTGGAGGGTGCCTCTAGCAAGGACCAGCACTGTCTTCCTTCCCCAGTTACTCCAGAGGCAGGGATGAGGGGATGCTCTTCCCTTCAGTTTCTAGCACAGGCGACCTAGTTGCTGAATAATAGGTACTAAATATTATTTTCTATTTCCCCCACCATTGCTATTACTGACCCCATTTTTAACCAGAGTCCACTGTCAGTTTCACACGCAGTACAGCTGAAAGGTCTCTAGCCCCCAGAATTTCAGTTGCTTTATCATCATTAAAGCAGCTGGCACATTGGGCTCTCCATATATACCTGCTGAGCAAAAGAGGGTAACATCTGCTGTGATTTTTCTGATGTCTCCCCTTCCAGGGACTCTCCCTCCCTCCTTGGGCTGACGCCACTCACTCTCCACTGATGCCATCCTCCTGTCCTGCTGCTCTCTGGCAGTGCAGGGGAGCTCAGTTTGGTCCTTTCCTCCTCACTAGCTCTTTCTATTCCCTGCGTAGCACTGCTGGAGTCGAGTGATTAAAAGTCTTACTCATAGACAACCATAAACCACTGTTCATCTTCGAAATATTATTACATTTATTAGTCCTTTATTTACAATCTCAACACTTGCTGTATGAAAGAAAAAGTTTTTGAAAACTCATAATTGTTTAAAAGGGAAAATCAATCTTTTAAGAATGATTATTCTTTCCTCTGAGCCCTGGTTAGTCTTTTATCTGCTTCTCCACTTATTATATATTATAAGAATCAGCGATACATATTTAATGACTTTATTTCCCGCTTCTGAATGATATTCTCCTTAAGGATAATAACCACATCCTCTGCACAATAACAATCATAATAGTAATGATGTTGATGAAACATCATTGTGGAATATGGAATAGCGATTTCCACTTACTGACCACCTACCATGCCAACTATTAACATATCAAAACGTATGTATCAAAATGACCTTTTATGTAGGAGGAAGCTGAGACTTGGATGTGTCAAGGATTCACTCCCGTAAATTCAAAACGTGTTGAAATTCATGCTCTTTTCATTGTCTCTACGTTGCCTCTTCCCTACCCATGGGACAGAGATCTGGATCCTGTATACGGTTATTAACTATTGGCAGAGTCAAAAGGATGCCAGGAAATTTGGACACGGGGTAGGTGAAGGGGATTCTTTACAGATAACCCTTATTAACAAAAATTATCTAAAATTTGGAAGTAAGACAGAGAGGTAGGATGGGGGAGCATATCTTTTAATATAATATTGGGGCATTGATAGCACTGCTTAAGGATACATAAGTCTAACAAATATTTTTCCCTTAAATTTTCTTTTCTATTTTTAAAAATTATTTTGTATTTTGGTTTTTAAAATTTTTGTCTAACATTCTTATATCAATAGTAGTTATATCAATATTATATAATGGATCAGCTTGATATGACATCTAGTCCAATTTAATTTAAAATATTGAAATATATATATACGCACACCCATGCCTTTCCTTCAAATTTTTATATATGATTATGTATAATATATGTTTTATATATTAAATATGATTATATATATATTTATATATTAAGATTTTACATATATGTACTAAGTATCCTTAGTGGATAAGGTTATTCAAGGAATAATAATGGTAAAGACCTTCAGCTGTATATGTAAGGTAATGTTTGTTTTTGTTTATCAAGGGAAAAAGATGGCAAATTTGTGTTAGAATAAATAAAATATCAAGTTGATCCAGAATATGCAAGAGCAAAGAGAAGGACAAAAGTTGAACACGTAAAATGTTAGAAAAGTAAAAATACTGTCAACAAAGAGAGACCTCTTCACACCACTATGGAAAGAAAGAACCTGATTTATTATTAAGTATAACAGAGTACAGAGCCCTTAAGAGATGACAAAATCACTATAAAATTTCACACAATTTATACAACAAAGCACATTCAAAGTTCATGGGGAATTGAGGTGGGCATTTACTTTGTTAACTGTTCCCTCCTGAAAGAATAATATAACCTATCTCCTCAAGAGACAGGGGTTATATCATGAGATAAACTCCTAGGCTAATTCTGGAGCTGTATGTTTACATTTGCAGGGGTTATGAGGCCCTCGACCTTGGAGAAATCTATTGTAAAACTGGAGACTGGGCATATCTGGCCCCTGGAGAGATTTAGTTACCTTCCAAAGACCAACTATGTCTTCAAGGAGACCTTTCAAGAAAGGAGGAACAGGTAAGAAGGGAAGAGGAGGTAGTTGCCTATACTGCCTGTGTTTATGCAGAGTTAGTCCACGAATCATCACTTTAACACACAATGACATGGAAAGGTGTGTTTCGCCTCGGCACTTCTGTTCAAGCAGGCTCTATTTTGATGGGCTCTTCCATTAAATAATGTTTTAAGAAGCTTGTGAATCTTTTACTGTCAAACAATATATTGATTAAAAACAGGTTAGATTTTCTCCTTGTTAAAATGGGAAGTATTTGGTCTTTTCTTAACAAAGGATGGTAAAGCCGTACTTGACCTACTCTGCCTATGTAGCAGAGATGAGGATTCTCCAGAGAAATGTTTTTCCTCTGTGTTGGCCTTATGTTCCTAATTATTCAAAAAGATAAATAACTGAAGTTTCTCAATTCTAAAATAAGCTAGAATTATTTACAATTGTGTTACTTTTTCTGTGTGTATTTTAAAAGGTCATCCTGTCATTTTAACAGGTAGTTAAGCTACAACCACTTGTTGTTATCAGGTATCCATCCTTCTATTGTAACCAGCTGACCAAATATCCTCTCAAAATCATTTTGATTTTGCCTTCCTAAGATCAGATCCTAAATTTGGAAAAGTAAAATTCTCAAATATCCTTTGACATTAAAACTGTCTTTGATATTTCCCTGCAGGCCCCTGGAAAATTGCAGGGAATTGTCATTTCACCTGTAAAAAGAGGGATGAGAAAAATCACTAGTTTGGTAGGCTCAATAGTTTTTAATTAGCTCAACATTATTGTAAGAGCTGCATGGGGAGAGCTGTAAATCAAAAGAGAAACTTGGCCTTCCCTGCCATGGATTTTGTAGATAACGTATTATTAACACAAATGTTCCAAAGATTGTAGACCTTGCAGAATGGATTTGGAGGGCTGTGGGATATTATCCGTGTCCTCACTGTCTGTGATGTTCTCCTCACTGGAAACATGGCTCAGGCCCAGATCAGAGAGCTGTGCTTTGCAGCCCAGCAGAGAATCTTACTTTCTTCCACGTTATTATCATTAGTTACTCTAGCAGACAAACTACAGCCGTTCAGTCTCATCAACAAGTGGTTTCTGCTTTTTCACTGATGCTTGTCTGAAGGTTACAAATTGCTTTTCAACCACATAGGATACGCTCAGAGCCCCTGTAAAAAGGACTGTACCTAATATTCCTAACTATTGATATCTCAGTGAAAAAAAACTGTGGGTATAGGCTTAAAGCTGATGGCTGAATTTTTTAAGATAGCTTTCTGAGCATACCAGCAAATTGAGTTTCTTTAGTCGAAAGAAATGATTCCATTAAAACAGACTGCTGACCCAAGATCTAGCAGAGCAAGAATTACTTACATCAAACTGAATAAACTGATGAAGAAAAATTAACTGAGATTATGTCTTTAAACATTATTGATGTTGTTTTAATGTTCTAGTTTCCGATTGGTCTATAAGGAAGCACCTCGCCTTTCTTCTTTATTGCTAATCCTCAATTTAGTAGACCATGTTTTTGTAACTGAAGTGAAACATTAAAAAAAAAATCCTATCTGATTCTCACCGATTCCTCAGAATTCTGGAACAAATCCTGGGCCTCATTACTTTTCACAGTAATATATTTATTTTCCTAGGTTCAATAAGAATCTGCTCTCCTATTTACCAGGATATAAATAGACAAATTGATTGTGCAAGTGCCATAGTTGGTGTGTCATATTAGAGAGGAATACTCATTTAATCAGCTATGAGAAGCTCATCATTAAGGGATAAGCGTTGCCTTGATATATGAAGTTAATGCCTACAAAGTCCTCTGAGGAGAACAGGCCGGTAACGGGCTCACAGGGTTCCAGTTTCACGGGTGATGAGGAAGGTCACTTCCTGGTAGGCAAGGGACCTTGGCTTCTTTTAGGAACTTTGAGGCAAGGGAAGCAGGTGAAAAACGTTTCATGGGCTTGGCTTCCTCTCCTTGGGTAGAAGAGCAAATAACTGGAAGTATTTGAAAGTCGAATCTGAGATTCTTTATAGAAATGTCCAGGAAGAAGTTAATCCTCTGGCCTCAGTAGTTGCACAATACCAAATAGCTCCAGCTTCGCTGAGCAAATTCAAGGAGGCTCACAGGAGTAATTAACTTTTCTTGCTCTGCATATGGAAATAGCCAAAATATGAGACTGGCCTTTTTTGTGTGTGTAATCAAGAATACTCCTTGTCAGTTATTTATGACCAAAATGGGAGACTATTAGATAAATATTATCCAAAACCTAAAACTAAGGCAAAAATGAGGGAGGCATATCCACTGTTACTAGGGTCCTGTTTAACAAGCTTACCAGGTGATTATTCAATTCCCTAGGAGCATGCTCTTGTGTTTAACTCGTTATTTACTATTTAATTTGGCCCCAAAACATGTTAATTGTATATTTATGTCCAGTAGGAAAGATAACCTCAAAGTTTATTTTGTTTTTGCCCTATAGGACATTAGTAGTTTTTATTTAACCCAACAATCTCCCTTCCTTCCTTTCTCCCTTCATTCCTTCCTTCCCTTCCCTTCCCTTCATCTTTCTTTCTCTCCTTCCCCCTTTCCTCCCTCTTTTCTTTCCCTCTTTTCTTTCTTTTCTTTTTTTAAAATGTTTATAAATATCCAGTTCCTCAAATGCCTTTGGAATAGTTTTGCCATATTACTGTTTTCCTCATTATTAAATTTTTTACATGTGTAGATTTTATATTTATAGGAGAGTCATTTATTTAACTTTTTGTAAATTATACTTTGATACTCTCAAATAACACACATAAGAATCTGTTTATTTTGACTCTGAGCAAGCCTCTTCTGCATTTCTCCTGCAAATGAAAAAACAAACAAAACTACGGACATTTCCCTATATTTGAATTTATAATATTGTTCTCCTGCTTCTAAAAAAGGAGATGAGGTAGTTTACATTTAAAATGACAGTGTGACACGTTTGAGCCCACATGGAATTTACTGCCAACTTTGAAAAATGTCTGGCAAATGAGTGGGAGATACCCATCAGAATACCATTTTCATGATGATCTAAGAAACTTTTTGGCATCCAGTAGATTCCTAAGCACAGAGTGCCATTTGGTGTTATACTGTCGTTATATCAGCCTTTCCAATGGTGACATCTGCAGTAGTACCCAGTGGAGTGGGTGGTACCCAGTAGGAGCTGGTGATACCCAGAAGGGGATAGTAGTCACTGCTAGAAGCGACAGTGGTGTCTAATGCGGTGGTGGTACCCCGCACAGTGGGAGCAACCTTTGAAGGAGACAGCTGGTCTATTGGCACCGGAGGCAGTCGGGAAGGGAATTAAGCTAATGTAGTCCAAGTGCATTCCTTATTAGAACTTGGCATAAATACTGCTCAAATGATGTCTCTTGAATATCATTAATCTGAAATCCACGTTTGACAGGAGTTCTCTGGAGAATGACTGAGGGCAGCTATTTTGAGGTTTATTGTTAACTGTAAAGAAGCATGCATGCTTTCAACAGTGAAGCAGCAGTGTTGTTATTCTGTTTGGAAATCAAGGACCCTGAATGTTTTTACCTAAACAGAGGCAAGTCACAGCACACCTGCAGGTGGAGCCAGCAAAGTCTTCAGAAGAGAGATTCAAACCTGCTCAAAAGTGCAAACATTGAAGCTGGGGAGGAATCCCCTCTCAGTAGTTTAGGAATCACTTGACAATTAGGATGTCTACAGATAGATATTTTCTCTTTTTTCTTTTCACATTTTAAAAGATGGGAGAAAATAAAGTTGTTCATGGACCTATTCAATTAAACTGACAAACAGGCTGCATTACCTGAATGAAAAGTAGATATGTAGAGCAATCACTAGAGAGTGTGTCATTAACAATCTTCAGGGAACTCAGTGGATGTAAGGTATTGTTAATGACAATGAGAGTACACACTGCTACTGTGGAAAGTGCAAGGGCTTTGCTAAGTGAAAGTTATGAAATAACCTCCACGGTTGAGTGAATGGTTTCAGTCCTAAGTATTCCTGTTGTTTTCCTTTTATACCAATTATCAGACTATTGAGAGCAAAATGGAAACAGCGTAGGTAATAATAGCTTGATGGGAACCCAGTGTTTTAAGCTTCCTTGGACTAAAGGCATTATCAAATCCATTGGTTTTAAGGGACACAAATTCTGTTTCTGAGAAAAATCTGCCTTTTGAATTACCTCCCATTTGCAGTAACATGTAGTGAATATTGTACCTAAGCAATGTTGGATTTTAGAGACTACAAGCTAAAACCATTTTCCTTGTCAGCTACACTGGTGTTTAAGAGGGTTGTACCCTTCATGACTAAGGGTGGGAGAAAGATTCTGATTAGAGTGAGAAAGGGGGAGGGATGACCTGGGAAGAAACTGTCAATCTGCTGTTCACTTCCATAATAACTCAGGCATTTGATGATCGCCTAAACTCAGTGTCATGAAAGAGAGATCAAGGGGAAATTCCTGTCAGATATTTTAACATGAACGTCTGTAAACGTTCTTTTTGTCTTGCATGGTATTCAACGTGTTTGCATAAAAGGGAGAAGCAGTTTTTATAGAACCCATAAATCATAATACAATTGATCAGGGTGGCAAGGACTCAGAGAGCTGGTCCATCTGTTTCATAAAAAGATGCAGAGAGAAGATGTGCTGGAGGTCCCATATTAACTCAGTTACAGAGCCAGGACAAGAGCCTCAGTTTCTGGATCCACTGATAGTGTTCTTTCTCAGACCACAGTGCGGTACCAAAGAAAGCTGAGCAAGAATCCTCAAACAGTCCAGGTCAACATTTCTTCTTCTCTTCTCTCATCAACCAGGGAATAATTAATCTTTCTTGTTCTATATTTTATGTGGTAGATTTGATTATGCCTGTGTCCACATAGATTCTCGCTGCTGCATGGGCACCAGATTCAGTTCTCTGTAAGTTGGGAAAATGTCTTTGACTTTATCTTAATTTCTCTTTTTCTTTCCTCCCAAACACAATGAAATCTAGTCCATGTCCACCACCTATTTTAATTCAAACTTCCATTAAAGTGTTAACTGATAAAAGGCAAATAATTTTATCACGAGTGCCAGATCAAGTCAGAATAGTTTATTCTGGACATAAGTTCAGAATGATTCTAAGCAGCAGATGATCTAAGCGAGAAGGAAAGATGCTTATATTGGTTAGTGCTACCTATTAGGATGATGGCGTAAGGAGTAAGAATGGTTTTTAAGAATTTCAGTTGCTGCTTCAAAGAGACAACAAAAGCAACAGAATTGAGATTCAGAGACGGCACAGTACAGTATGTGTTCTTTGGATGGAAGTAACTCTGATGTACCTGAAGAGCTGGGTGTATTAAAGGCATGTAAAGGGAGCTGTCAAAGGCAGTGGTAATATCGGAGAAGGCGAGTTTACTGGGCTCTGGAGTTGGACACTGCCAAGACTGTCAGTTACTTAGGTCATGTGCATGGCAAGATTGAAGTCGTTTCTTTTTTAGGAATATTAACTCAGCAGCAATGAGAAGCAGAGACTACAGGGACAAAAGGGAAATCACAAACAGCAATTGACAGGCTGCTTCAAAAGGCTAGGTAGGTGAGAGGCAGTGAACCCTTGGACTAGGGCCTTGATTATAAACCTGGAAAAGACGGGGTAGATATGAATGACACTGTAGATGTAGAATCAGTAGTACTTAGTGTCCAATAAGACTGGGTGATGGAAAACGTGGGTCAAATAACACCAACGTTTAAGCCTGAAGTGTTATGTTGTTATTGATATTAACTGTAGTGGGAAGGGTTACAGGTAGAGGTCAAGGATAAAATCAGGTGAATTTTGTTTGTTAAATTTACTCCTTCCCAATCAAGAGTTGTCTCAGAATTGTAGAATATTCATGTGAAAAGTGACCTTAGGAGACACATGTTGAAAAAAAATCATACTTGAGGGCTCCTCTATTTTTTTCCATATCTGTTATCTTTAGTAAATACATCTCTATATCTTTATTTTCATCTCTAGATAACTTGCAAAATATTATGTGCTAGTAACTATTTTTTCTGAGAAATGGTTACACAAGTAGGGAATGAACCACTTTCTAATCTTTAATCTGAAATATCTAGCTGTTTATCTACATTACTACAGTTGAATGACTATAATCTCACAATTAGTACCCAGTTATAATATGGATTATTTTACACTGTAACCAAGAACCTAACATTTTTACACAATTGGGAACCATACATGTTGCTCATGACTTATAGGATGACTCCATTTGTAATGGGAACACAAGCCAGATACTTCTAATAGCTGCCAATACCCAGTTTTGTCAACTGCAAAGGGTAACAAGAATCGAAATGAATTTGGACAAATGAGAAAGACATTTTTCCAGAATAGTGCTGAGCTTAAACATAACATAAATATAAAAGCTTCTCAGTTTTATATTTTCCAGGTATCCTAGCATTGAAATATCATATTGTGAATAATATTTTCTTGAATTAAGTCCTAAAAAGTACAGCCACAAAATATCCAGAACCTCAATGCTTTGCTTTCGAATTTCTCATTTGCTATACATAGTACTGCAAGCAAATTTACTTGGGACATGCCTTAGCTCTAATAGAAAATATAGTTATATGAATCTAATAACCGTTCAGCTTCAGTGTGGATTTTATAGAAGGGTACTTGGCCAAGCCTTTGTTTCACACAGTTGGACATGGGATAAGCTCAAATCAGTTCCACAGTAACCAAATCCAAGATTTTAAAATTTTAACCACAAAGAATGTAAATTGTTAAAGGTATGTGTAAAATACAAAACACTTATTTTAAATTTAAAACCTAATGGGTTGTTCCTGACACCGACAACCTACTTTTGCTTTCTAGTACATTCCATTGCCCTTCTTAGCTCTGGTCCAGAGATTCTCCTGGTGAGGGTCTTGGCAGTAACTTAGCATCCCAGACTCACTAGAAGAAGAAACTGTTCTTTTTTTCTTTTTTCATGTTGACCATTCTTTTATTTTTAATGCAACTTTTAAAAGAAACTATTCTTAGTATTAACACTCTTAGAAAGAACAATAAATGTTAAGGGCTCAGAGGAAGGGAACCATAATGATTGAAGTTTTTTCTTTTCTCTCAAGAGCCCTATTCTGAAGCTCAAGGAGGAAACCTAGGATAGGACAACCAACCTGAATGGAGAAGCCTATGGAAGGCAGAGAACAACCAACAGGAATTTATCCTTTATACATAGGTCAAGGCAAAACAAATATATCCATTCTACTAAAGTTTATAAACACCTAGACCCTGACATGAATAAATGTGCATAAACATACATACACATACATATATCTAAAACAAAATAAGAGTGTGATTTGAAGATGAGAAAGAGCAGACTCAATAATAGCCGAAGTGTTGGCCCTGAAGAGAAGAGGTGAGAGGGTTTACAGAAGTGTGAGGGTGGAGCCTCTGTATTTCTGGCCTCGTGTCTACCATGCACGGGCTTTCACTAGAGTGACCCTCACACCCAGTTTCCTTCTCCGCATCCTTATTCATCCCTTCCTAGAGGAGAAGGGGTGATGTATCTGATTCGTCATCGTACTTTAGCGTCATTGAACTTTACTACTGGTGTGAAAATTAAGCTGGTGAGTAAAAATCAAAGGAAAAAGATACAACATCTAATTAGATCAAACCTACAAGGCATCTGGTATTGCCTGGGAAAGAAACTGGTGTCAAAGGTGACATATTTCAACTTTGCTGCACAAACTCAGCAAGAGAACACCCACAATGCACACACTACTGTGATTGCCACATCTACACCATGCTGGGAATCAGGAGATCTGGAGTGGTTGGGGCTGAGAAATTAACTAGAAAACCGGGAATTGCTAGAGTTTCTATTGTTTTCCTATGGAATTCCCATATATATAGATAAGTGTCCCAAAGGGAAGGTGAGTGTGCTTTATTTGATGACTATGATTGACATTGCTACCCATAGGGCAGGTGGTGATTGCTCAAAAGGCAATGCTAATTCAATGCCAATAAGTTGAATGACAGGGCAACTGGGTCAATCAAAAATCTATACATTTTTGTTGTTCTTACTAGGTATATTTACTTATGTATATATATGAATGTATAAATACTTAGAATCAACATATGCATATTCATATTTATAACATATATACTTATGTTTTACATATATAATAAATACAGTACATATAGGAAAATATATTTTGGAAAATTTCAAATATGTACAAAAGTAGAGACAGTGGTATAATGAATTCCCCACATACCCATAACCCAGCTCAACAATTATCTACTAATAGTCAATTTGTTTCTTTTACACCCCCCCTCATTTCCCTTTCCACCTTCCTGATTGTTTTGAAATAAATCCCAGATATGATATTATTTCATCTGTATATATTTCAGTGTTTGTCTCTAAAAGGCAAAAAAAAAAAAAAAAACCTCTTTTAAATGTAACCACAATACTGTCATCACACTACATTTTTACTTAACCTTAATCTTATTTTTTATTACCTTTCTCCCAGACCTAAATTCTGGTTTTCAATAACACCCACCTAATCACTCAATTTATTTACTTATTATATATATGACATACCTAACAGGCTTAATACTACCATCAACAGTATGGTCGCTGAAAAACAGTTTAAGATTTTTTTCCACACTTTTCTTTGTGCTAAGAGATGTATTTTCAAAATACTGTGTTTTATTTGGAATAGTTCCTATGTCACTTCCACCAACTGGAAAGACAGATTCATTTAGTACATTTTACTTTTGATGTTTAGGGTTTGTTTTTTAAATTTAAATTTTGTTTTTTAATTATGTAAAATATCTACGTGGTGCTGAAATCAAACCCAGAAAACAGCTGATATCCATGGAAGTTTAACTTCTATTTCTCTCTCTTTCATATTATTCCCTCATAGCTCCATTATTATGATGATTATTGTTTTGTGTTTTAATTAAATAAGCATATCCTGACATAGTTAAATAGTAGCATAGACTTCACACTTTTTTTTCACTTTGCTATTTTTACTTAACAATATATTCTAGAGAATATTCCATAGTAGTATATAGCTATATTAATCATTCTTATTTATTTATTTTTGGCTGTGTTGGGTCTTCGTTTCTGTGCGAGGGCTTTCTCTAGTTGTGGCAAGCAGGGGCCACTCTTCATCATGGTGCGCAGGCCTCTCACTATCGCGGCCTCTCTTGTTGCGGAGCACAGGCTCCAGACGCGCAGGCTCAGTAGTTGTGGCTCACGGGCCTAGTTGCTTCGCAGCATGTGGGATCTTCCCAGACCAGGGCTCGAACCCGTGTCCCCTGCATTAGCAGGCAGATTCTCAACCACTGCGCCACCAGGGAAGCCCTGTAAATACTTTCATTAAGGATACAAACCAATATAGATGACTTTTTAGACAGTTTAATTTTTTAACCTTATTGTATATTATTGGTTCCATGCTTAAAGTTAATTTTGAGGAAGCCTGATACAATTTTAAGTTGCATGGCCTATGGCAGTCAGGTTAGGTAAGTAAAGGGATCTTTGCTTGAATTAAAACTTTCTCATCAGATAGATGTGTGTGTGTGGATAGAAAGTGTCAGATTACTTATTAGTAAGGAATGAATCAGCAGTTAAACATTTAAAAAATGCATTCAGTTTTAAAAATGCATTCATTTGACATTTAAACATACCATATATATATATATATAGATTGTGTGTGTGTGTATATGTATATATATGGTATAACAATTCAACTTTTATCAAACACTAAAAATTTATTAAGTCTGGGACACATAAACATATATCTTCTTTCCAGTGAATTTGTCATCTAAAACTGATCTATTTTATCCAGACGCTGCAAGTAATTATCTCTATAACTTTGAGCAAATGTGCTTCAGTTCCTATCTGTGTAAGATGAGGTGACTGGAATAAAATATTTCTAAAGCCCATTCCAACTCTAATGGGTATTAATCTGCTTCTGTGATAAAGATCTGAGATGTTTCTTAGAAAACCCTTGAACCAATTTTACCAGATTATTAGTACTTTTAATTTGTGCAAAAATCCATTTCAGCACCTCTTACTTGATAGATAAAAAACTAAATTTCACATTGTTCTATGCCCCTCCTGTGAATGGCCCAAGTGAACATTTATAATAGAGTGGTGTTTACGAGTGCAAGTGAGGGGTGAGGACACGAGGTGAACTCATTTCAGGGGTCTTGATGTCCATATATATAAGTATCCCTGGCAGAAGTTCTTCAGGATGAGCTATGGGGTGCTTCTTTCCTCCCTAGGTGATAAGGAAGAGAGGGAAGAGTGGGAGAGCAGAATCTCCAGATGTTTCCTGCATTGACATTCTTATTGGTAACTTCCTGTGCCCAGTTTGGAGGCAAAAGTTCAGTTAATGCTGACCACCCAGGGTAAAAGGGCCCCCTGAGTTATACTCCCTCATGCCTTTTCCTACATACAAATTATATATTTTTGGTTTGTTTATAAATTTGCTGTTTACCTTTGGGACTAGATTGCAAGCTCCCTAAGGACAGGGATCAGATTTAATAATTTAAACAAATAGATATTTGATAAAATTTTTCTTTTTTTTTTTTGCTTATCATAGGTTTATTTAATAATTACTATTTCCCACATACTTTATGAGAATCTACACTCTGTCTCCAATTCTTTTAAATTTATTTTTATGGTATTTTTATTTGAATTTATTAATTATTTACTTTAATAATTATAGTAAATGTAATACATAGTTTAATTGCATTTGATCCTCATTATTCGTGGATTCCATATTTGCGAACTCACCCACGTGCTATGGTTTATTTATAACCCTCAAATCAATACTTAGTGCTTCAGTGGGTCATTCATGGAGGTGCACATGTGCAGAATGGTAGAAAAGTTGTCAATTGATACACACGTTCCCAGCTGAGGTCAAACAAGGTGATGCCTTATTTTTCAGCACTCATGCTATAAACAAGTATCCTTTTTAGGATCTATTTAGGGTCACAGTTTTTGAATTTTTGTTTTTGTGTTTTTTGTTGCTGTTGTTGATAGTTTTGCTGTTTAAAATGGTCCCTGGGTGTGGGGCTGAGGTGCTGTCTAGGGCCCCTAAGAAAAGAAGGCTGTGTTGTGCCTTACACAACAGATACATGCACTAGAAAAGCTTCATTCAGGTAAGAGTATCATGCTTTTGGCTGAGTTCAATGGTAATGAATCAATTTATATTAAATAAGGTGTCTTTAAATGGAAACAAACATAAAATAAGGTTATGTATTGATCTATTGATGAAAATGTGAGCAGCGGGCTTGCAGGAAACCTAACCCTGTATTTCCCCTGTGGGGCAATGATTCAGTATTTGCTAATTCAGTGTTTGTAGAGATTTTATAGAACATAACTCCAGTGAAAAATGAGACTCAACCGTGTTTAAATTTAGTTTATATTTTAAAACGTGAAAGCTAAACTAATGAATATCTATACTTAACATTACAGTTGATCCTTGAACAACATGGGTTTGAACTGCATGGATATACTTATATGTGGATTTTTTTCAGTAGTAAATACTATAATACTACACAATCCACAGTTGGTTGAATCTATGGATGCAGAGGGTTTGGAGGGCCAACTATAAATTATATGCAAATTTTTGACTGCAGGGAGGGTCAGTGCCCGTTACCCCTGCGTTGTTCAAGGGTGAACTCTGGTTGGTCAATAATAAGTGCCAAATAAACGATGGAATGATGATGATTGTAATCAGAATCATGATCTTGAAAAAAGGACTTTTTCAGGTAGATTAGTGTTTATGGTCAATAGCCACTAATTGGGATGGACTGTGCCACATGGAAAGAACACGTCATAGCTTATCTCTACCATTTACTGACTGAGTTGCCTCCAGTAGATTCTTTAATATCCATGCCTCTGTTTCCTCATCCATAAAATAATGATTATGAGACTTATTTTGCAAGTTCACTATGGGGTTCTAGCCCAAAGCTTTTTATAAATTAATATGAGAGCACTGCCAAGGCTAGTTATGATTACTGAAGACAAGATCACAGTTCTGGAAGCTGGACCTGCAAACCAGCCTGGGGTCAAGGAGAACTCATTGTGAGATGCTGACTTAATGTCTCTTACCCATCAATGTCTATCTTAGAGTTCTACTTTTATAAAATGGTGTTAGACTGGATGACTTCCAAGGTCTTTTCTGGCAATAGCCTTCTAAGGACCTATGATATAATAGGCTTGAGCTCTGAAGGGGTTTCAAAGAAGTTGTGAATGGATCATAGATTAATCATATCCAGGACAAGGTCAATGCCATGATCATGGTCCTGGTCCTTGGAATGATCTTGATTTTGCTCAAGCCCTTGTGAAGTGATTGTCTCCATGGGAAGCACTCTGTTAAACCCCTGTTACCATGACATTCTCTCCTCCAGGAGTTAAAGGTTAATAGCACTGAAACTTGAGGTCTTCCCTGGAAGTATAAAATGATGATCCTAAGAATTAAGGGGTATTTGAGAGCTCTTGATACTGGTTCCCAAGAGGATGACCAAATTAGGAAGTTAAAAATAAAGATAGATTGCAGCTCTTGATTTGTTTGTATAAATAGAGCTCTAGAGATATAGGTCAAAATATTCACATATATCAATGAACTGTCTAAATTTTATAAGGCTTAATTCTAAAGAGACATGAACTAGTTATGGCATATAGATCAGATCACATGACTCCTGAACTTTCCTTTCTTTAGCAGTGAAATGGAGGTGACAAGAGCCTGCCTTAGAGAACTCATAGTGTTGATCAACAAATAAGACATCTTATAAGTATCCTTTACTGTAACCTAGTGGAAACTTTGTAAGTATTACATAATGACAATGGCAAATGACTCTATCACGTACAAATCAAGTGCTGACAAAAGACTTTTAAAGTTTCATTTTGGTCCATTGTTTAAGAAATTGACCAATAAGAACTTGAGAAGCAGCAGTTTTAAAAATTTTAATAGATTGTTTGATAAAAATAAAACCATTCTCCTTTGTTCTAGTAAAGCATCCAGTTCTTTTCAATGTCCCAGAAATGATGACTGCAACAGTGAAAATCTGATGTGTATGGATTCTAGTATTGAATATTCCCAAACTAAATAACAAAATAAATTATCCAGAGACATATTTAGTAACAAAATAAACTATTACCCATGTATACCTATTGTCTGAAATGGACTTTTAGTCCTGAATAATAAACTCACTTCCAAAGCCAAGTGATACAGGGATTTGAGTCTAAATTTGACATCTGCCTCATTAGGGATGGTACTGGCCAAACAGCCAAGATTCTGGGTAGCTATGGGCATATTCATATTAATTAAGATTATTCTGGCAAATCTCTTTACCAGGAAGTAAATAAATAATATCATTACAAAACTATATAGTTAATAGAAATATTTTGTTTGGTTGCTGAAATGTTCTGGTGCATGCTATTCCTTTCTTTGGATTCAAGGCTGTTCTTTCCACTTGCATAACTGTCATAGTGAGACACAAGGCTCTTTCAGATCTCTGTATGGCTTATTCCTAAAGTCATTTTCTAGTAGCACTGTGATGACTTATCCATATACAATGACCTCGTAAAAGTTATCTAAAGGGAGCTGTAGAACTTTTATTTAAATTAATAAAAACATCAAGAAGTCCAAGTATAACTCAAAGCAACCTTGGTTTTCTGAATGCTGCCAAAACTAACTTTGCTTTCAGGGGTTTTTAAAAAAATAGTGACACTGGCTAAAACTAAAAACAATAAGATGAACAGAAAAATATCTTCAAATACAATTAAAGGAAAATGATCACATTCTGTGACCAATCAGAACTCCCAAATAGTCTGAAATATATTTCTGTATTTAATTTTTAGTGAAAGCGTTGTTTATACGAAGGTATTAATATCAGAGATTTAGTGAAGAAAAATAATGACCTAGAGGATATTTTTGGGCTCTTCTTATACCAAGCCTTATATTTCAAAATCTGGTTCTGCCACGAACTGCATGAGTTTGATAAGTCACTTAGTCCAGTGTCATAATTTCTAAGGTTCTTTCTAGCCCTAAATTTATGATTTTTCAATGAAAATAGCATCCATAATTATGATCAATTTCAGTTAGTAGTGAGGTTGGGGGAGAGAAGGAAAGCATTTCTGATAAACTGTAAATAAAAGCTTAAAGCATCCTATTTCCTAACTAGCTAAGTTAATTATGAGATTTTATTAAAGAAGCTAGTTAAAAATAATAAACCTACAATATTTCAATATTTTAGTGACCCTACATAATGGTCCATTGGGTTCAATTTTATGCTGTGTAGCAAAAATGGGCATCTGTTGTAGATAAATAAATACTTTTTCCAGAAAATGCAGGTAATCTCGGCAATGTGGCCAGTGATCCAGAACAGCTGGGTAGACGTGTTTCTTGTGGTTATCTTAGCAGAGGATGTAGATTCTTGCCTAAAGTTTCAGTTTGAATATCAGTCCTGAAGATAGACAAAGTGAAACAAATGCATGCAAACACAGCCTTGGAATACAACTGCGTGGCGTTATAAATTACAGAAGGATTAAATTCTTGCATAAAGTTGGGAATGGTAGTGTTAAGAAGCAATTCTCTATGGGATCCATTCTATGACAGTCCCTAGATTTTCTTCATTCCATTTGCTCTTAAAACTTAGCGGCTGGCTCAGTGGAGTATCTGTCTGCTGGCACCATTGTCTTGTGTCTTGACAACTGTGATCATCTCAGACTCACCTGGGGCTCTGGAACCCAAACCCAACTCTACCAGACTCCAAACTGGGGCCATTTTTGCCACTTTGAGATGCACATGAACTCCAACACTCCACTCCAGGTGTGGGTTTTGGCTTCCCCGTCAGAGGAGTTGGATCAGTTAGAGATTAGGTATGAGAAACTTCTGCCAGAAAAATGCTACTCCTTTTCTCTCCCTGTTGGACTCTTGGAAGATACAAGTGCTTCCAGTTGCTATGATACCATTTTACTATCCAAATTCTACGAAGTTCTTGGGACAGGAATAGTATCTAGTCAATTTTCACATTCCTCATCATTTAGTCAGTGCTTTACACGGAGAAGATCCCCAAGAAACGCTTGCTAAATGAACACAATGTAACCTTTTTCTTCTTTCACATTTGGACTCTGACGATGTGACCAGATTAAAACTATTGCATGTAAAGTGATCGCATATTGCTAATGATTCCGATGGTATCTCAACCTGGTGACATGTGATTCAACAGAATACAATACGGAGAAAAGCAAGTTAGGCTGACAAAGCTGACGTGAGGTATCCATAGTTTCCTGACTCCAACTAGTACTGTGACAGACCTAATCTTTGAGGGGATTAATGAGACATTTAAAATGACTTTTTAAAGACTTTCTTTTTCTTCCCTTTCCACTTACTTCTCATTCCTTGATAAAGAACATTTACTCTTCCTCCCCCCACCTCTGACTCCAGGATTCCCTGAAATTCCTTTCACTTTTCGGTCTGAAGGGGATTTGTGTCCCGCTCTGCACATGTGCCAGTGTTAGGATGATGGTTCCCCTCCGCACAAGCCAGCCAGCTCCCTTGAAACGTACAACCACTGCTCCTCCTGGTTCTTAAGACCCATGCTAGATTTTAATTCTCCTCTCTTCGTTCCTCCAATACTGCTGTCACTGCTTTAGGGGAGCTTCATGGAAGTGCATTCCTCAGCTCCCTGGGCTCAGCTCCCTCTTCACCTGTGATTCATTTCTCTCTTCCAGCCCAGCAATGCATTCACGTCCCAGATCTTGTGATGACCAATAGCTGTGCCTCCTCTACGGTCTTGATTTCAATTTTCTACCCTCCAACCCCCCTCCACCCTTAACCAGCATTTCTTGTCTTCCCACCTGACTTATTCTAGCTTGCCACCTAAAGCCTTTCCTCAAGCCCATCAGGCCCTCAATCGACATGCCCACTCTTGACTCCTCCCACGAGGTCATCACTTTCTTTCTCGTCCAACTTAGATTTCATAGTCTCTCACATGCTCCGAGCTGCTCTCTGTTATATTTGCCTATTCAACCCTGTTCAGATTTAAGGTTTCAACTGCTTCCCTCTTGTAACTGTGTGAATGAATATGACTAGAGAAAAATCACCCAAACATAATGACCAATTTATGATCACAAATCCCAAAGGAGCCCTGACCTGGCCAGGCAGCCCTACTCTACTGCCCTAATCGGTTCCCAGTGCCCTTCACTCCCACCCCCCGCCCAAAATCTTTGAGATGATTACATCTCTTCTCAAAATTCCCAAACCACTTCCTCTTACTTTTTTTCTTTTTAAGGTAAACCCATCCACAATAGCAGCAGAAAAAACACAAGTTCAGAGTTAAAATTATTAATAATTTCTGGACTGCAACAGCAGAGCATTGTGCCACAGGTGGGCCCCTTCTAGAAGCTCGACCTGTATGACTACAGTGGTTGCCGGCCCATTAGCCACCTGATTGAGAGAAAGGTGCGGGAAGCCTAGCTCCACTGCAGGGGTTGGCGGTACAGATCCCATCTGTTCTTTTGTCTTCCACATGTTGGAACATAGTACAATTTCCTTGGGCCCAGCTAAACATGTTTCTAGGTAGTAGTATCCGGTTGTAACAAAATGAATCACTACAAACAGACAACTGGGAACTTAAGATAATACTGATAATGCAGGCCTGTGAAGGGGGAAGGGCAGAAAATGGCAGAGCTGATACCAAAAACATTTATCAATTAATGAAATTTCATAAGCAGATAATCAAAATTTCTAAAATAATAAAAATACTATTTAAAATAGAGATTTATATCTACAATTAAATTATGTTGTTAGCCATGAACTTTAAATGTATTTTGTGCCTTTACAAATGAGATGATACTATACTATGTATATGCCTATATTCGAATTGAATGCTTATTTTCTTATTAATAAGGATATGTGAGCTCTTAATTTCGTTAATATCTGTAACTAGGTACAATTATAAATGAGACAGAGACAGGGTCAGAGCATACCTTAGAGAATTGGAATTCTTACATGTCAACTAATTTAGTCAGCGTCCTCCATAATATAACCTTGTACTTAATACATATTAAGGACTAAAAAGTACTGTGGACACATGTGTGAATGAAGTATTCACTTGCTAATAAATTTCCCTTTGAAGCATCTTTACTAAGTAACCTACTCGTTTACACTTGTGAATACTTACTACCTCTGGAGACAGCCTCATTATTAAAATGTTACCACATCGCACCCTCCCCCTCCCCGCATGTATACACATGCACACACACACACACAAAGGGAGGAAAAGAATACTCTGAGTGTGCATATAGTGTAAAATATGCACACCCAATTTTTCCCCAAAAGATACTGAAAGATTAGTTCAAATATATCAATGTCCTGCCTCTACGGTCTCATTTAATGGAAGCATTATGCTTAAAGCCATGAAATCAGGCAAGAAGGCAAAAATCATAAGCAGAGGGAAAAGATAGAGTTGCACTCTACAAAGATAGATAGATGGATAGGTAGGTAGACAGACCCTGAACAATATAAGTTTGTGTGGTTTTATTAATTTGTGAATTTTAATGTACGAAGGTCTACGTCTTTATGCACTAAGCAATCCTGGTCACCACAGCCGCGCTCCCTAATGATCCTGGCATGTCTTGCCTAGAGCAGATGCTCCTGATGCATCATTTCCAAAGTTCCTGGCATAGGACTGTGAAAGGTCTTCTGGAAGCTGCCTAGCAGGAAGCCCTGGAGCAGCCCACAAGCGTGTTTCCAAGGGGTAGTCAACACACAAAGAGCCCCAGGAACCCACGTGAGAGCCATCTCAGGGCCCAGCGAACATGGTGAGGCCAACTCCAGCCAGGTGGGCTGGAGAGAGAGCTCCTTCTGAGAATGTTGCTCTAGATCTCAGAATGTCGAGCTTAACAAAAGCAGGTCTTTTCAAAAACCAACCACAGTTCTTTTCAGTCATTAAAGCATTATTTGAAAGCCCATCTTTTTCATGCTGGGATTTATCCTAATTATAAAATAATCCCTGTTCTTGAGATGCCTTCCTCTCAGAATGTCAGTGTCCATAGTGGAGACAATCTAATTATGCTTCTCCGCAGCCCTGGGCTGGGGCATCGTTGCATCACATAGAAGAGGAAACTAACTGAATGGGGCTCCTGTCTCCAAGCGAGGAAGTGGACTTTTGTGTTAGCAGATTCGCTGCTCACCCCATGCAATCCTCCTAAGTACTGGAGCTACTAGTAAACGAATGTCCTTAGGTACCATGCCTTCGTCTCAGGGCACGCTTGTCTATTTAATTTTCACCCACACATAGGCGCCATTGATTTATACTTCTAAAGCTATAGTTTCTCTTCAGGCTAAAATATATATCCTGTGAAATAACTGAGGCCATTTTTTCTTTTGGGAAAATGCAGTTATTTTTTAATATCAGGAAGGTGTCACTTTAATAATCATGTTTATTTTTGTTTCTTGCTTTTCCCTTATGACAGCAGGCAGAGGATTAAGTTCAGTTATCATAGCGATGCAAATTGAAGCAGCGATTATCCCCAAATTTTTCCGTGTCTCTCTATCTTTTCCGGAAGGTGAAACTATTTTCCCACATTGTACACATTTCCTCCACATTCTTTTTAAAAGAGTTAACTTACATGTCCTTGTCGCATCTTCTTTTTTTGGCAGGGGGAGGGGATAATCCAGAAAAACAAACCAATGGGTGACACAGATGCTTAGATTTCCTAACTGGAGGTGGCGCAGAGCTCCTGCTGTGGCCCTGCCTAAAGGAAGTGACGGTCTTCCTTGTAATAAACACGCTTTGTTCATCTCCATCTCCCTCCCCCACCACTGAGAACTGAAATAGTTGGAATTCACTGAGAGGCAACCAGGAAGTTCGCACAAGGCACCTGGCAACCCTGTCCGTACTCTGAGAGATGTGCTTTTCAAATCTAGAGGTAGCTGAATATAAGAAAAGTAGAATTTGATCCAGGTGGCAGTTAATTTCAATCATAAGATTCTACCTGGCTACTGTGCAAACTGACTTACATCGAGTGAACAAGTAGCCAATAAGAGAACAAAAATTGCATTTCTAAGCAAAACATATTCATACCTGAAGAAATGGTTGAGTTGTTTGAATGGTATTTCAGGTCTCACACAAGGGAATATGTGAGACTCAGCCCTGCCCCAAATCTCTATAGGTTGACAGCCAATTTGCCTATCACGTAACCAAGAACCCTGAGCCCTGTTAGCCTGCACTGCCTAGCCTGCACTTGCTGTGGAGGCAGGAGTCGGGAGTGTAGTTCAGCAGACAGGGAATCA
Organism: Balaenoptera physalus; assembly: GCF_965194825.1. Taxonomy (NCBI): domain Eukaryota; kingdom Metazoa; phylum Chordata; class Mammalia; order Artiodactyla; family Balaenopteridae; genus Balaenoptera; species Balaenoptera physalus. The sequence continues at coordinate 132,525,817 of NC_138890.1, read as the reverse complement.
CGATATTTTAAAACCGCCTTTCAGCCCGTTTCCTAAGGACACTCATCTGGGGAAGCTGGTCTCTGGAAGAGGACATAGACTTTGAAGCAATTTCTGAGTTTCTACCTCAGCTTTCGCATTTATTAGCCCTGTGACTTTAGGCCAGTTAACTTTGGTCTCAGTTTCTTCATCTATAAAATGGGAGTCATAAAGCTTACCTTAGAGAATTTCAACAATTACATTTTTCTTATGCTGCATATAGCATGTCTCCTCTACATTCCTATTTAGTGGAAACAAGTTTAAAGCCACGAGAACAGAGGCAAGAAGGCAAAAAGCACAAGAAGTGGGAAATGATAGAGTTGTGTTCTACCAAAATAAATCCCTATTCAAGGTATCACCCATTTGGGATGTTTAAAAGAGCTGGTTTCTGTACAGATAATCTGGCAAGTGAATCTAACCAACCACAAAAAACTGCAGTGTAATTATTTGTTGTGGTTTGATCTCTTGAAGTTGCTAAAACTCAGAGCCAGAATATTTCTTAAAGAACATCTAATTCAAACTCTTTATTTGACAAGTGGAAAAACAAACAAACAAACAAAACAATTATCAGGCAGGAAGGTGTCTTTCACAGGACTTAACAACTCCTAAGTGGTAGCTCCAACCTCAGATCCCAGATTTCCTGACTTTACATTCACTCGTTCTCCCACCACACCCTGCCTATGACAACACAGAAAGAAAAATGAGTCTACACTCATTAAATATTGTTTTTAGAATTATGGCCTTTTATGTTGCTGGCAGCCAATTTAAGAAAAACATTAAATTTTTTCTAGTCTTTGGCTACATGTATTTATGTAAAAATCCCCATGGGTTAGACTGTCTAACTTTCTGCTACTAGATTTTCAAATTCCTGCTAGAGTGTATTTATTGGTTTGTCTATTTGAGGGACTAATCCTTTTTCAGAAGTTTATTTCCCTAAGCCTAAATCATAACCCTCCTCCCCCGAAAATATAAAGAAGAAGGTATAGGGTTTCCTTTTTAAATGTGGTATCTTTGGCAACAGGACTCACGATGTCAGAGAATTCCTTGATAGCTGTTGTGAGCTTCTTAGAGACTGATGGATCAACTTGGGTCTGGGGTAATTCATTCTGAGTAACTATCTTTTATTCCCACTTCAACCTTTTCCTCTTCCTTTTGTCTAGCCCTCCAGCCTCAAAACCAATGGACTTGCCTTTACAACTTGAGTCACATAGCTGTCCTTTACTTTTTTATGTGTTTAATTTTTTGACTCAAATGACGAGGTAAAAGCCTTTTAAACAATCATCAAAAAGCTCCAGCCCAGCTTCCTGTGAGCTTCTTTTAATCACACATCTGGACTCGTTACATCTTATCTGCGACAAAAGACGCTGCTCAACATTTCCTCTCCAGCTGAGACTTTGGCCCGAGACCCTCCAAAGAACTAACACTTTGAGTCTGGGCCAAGCTGCAGACTCGGCAGCAGTCAGAGCCCCGGCGAGGAGAGAGAGCTGATGAATGCTGGGGTCACCAGGGCTTTCTCCAGCAGGAAGCCAGAGCTCCTGTGATGACACGCACACAGGATTTATAAAGTGGGAAGGCTGAACCAGAGCTGAGTGAAGGACACAGATTGTGTCACAAGTACTTAAGGGGCTGGGCTCTGCCTCTGGTAGCCTTGGCTGAGGTACAAGTGTGCTTGGAAGTTGTACGCACTTGAGACATGGTAAACTCAAGCCGATGGATGTTTACCAGTTTTACTCCCATGCACCTCTCTTCATTCATGTTGCCATGCTTTCTTCTCAGGGGGATTTTGACGCATGTTGGAAACAAGTGGATAGAGAAAAGGACTCTCAGATTTATTGAATATCCATTGTCTGGACTGCAGAGGTTTGGTATATCCTTGACCTTGTGCCCAGCCTGTACATTTATCCCTCTGGGACTGGTACCACAGCGTGCAGTGTGTGACTGTCATCTAGCACTGGAGGCCGCTTTCTGCATTAAAGGGTCTGGTTCTCTGTATGCATTGCGTGAACCTAAGGTGGTGATCAGCAGTATTTTGCTCTAGTGATTGATAGAAGTATGGCTTGCGTGGTCGCTAAACCTCATCTGATTTAGTCTGAAATGACTCTGGCAAGATGTACGTGTTTGGTTTGAGAATATAAGACCTATACGGGCGTAAGTCAAAACTTCTCTCTTGCTAGTGTTCCCTCTCTCTCTCTATCTTTGTAAACTATTTTACATAAAGATAGTACAACTACAGAGTGAATGCTCCTGGATATTATTTTTAGAGTATTCTATGCTCCAGAAAATTATACACCTCCAATTAGGAAGTACAAGCTATTACCTGATTTGAAGTATCATTTTTTTTTCAATATTTATTAGTAAGCGTACCCAAGGTTATAACAATAAAGCTCTTTTCTCTAAATCAAAGAAATATTCTAAACAACACAAAGATGCCATCTTACAGTCCTTATATCACAGACAGTAACTTTAATGCACATATATTTACCCATAAAGACTCTTTGATCAAAAGAATGCCTCCCAGACACTGATAAAGCGTATACATTTAAAGGCATCTCCTGCCATTTCTGATGTGACTCCTTTTTTCTGGAGAAGTAGGTAGAGAGAGCAGCCAGAGAGGAAAAGCATTGACTGAAAAGACTATAGTCATGCTGGTAACTTTTTCAGAGAAATCACGAAGAGGTCTGCCTGGTTGAGGTAAAATATCAGAAATGAAAAGGAGGTGAATTGTGAGATCTCAGAGTTGCTAAGAGATTGACAAGTATATTTGGGCAGAGTGGCCATTTTGCTGCTTCTGCCAACACCAGATTTTTTCCTGCCCAGCATCTCTTGATTCTTGCAATTTGCATCTATGTTGTTCCAGGGAAGTTGACTGTACTTCTGCTACAGGGGGGCATCGTCTGATGGACTAAACCGATCAGAGCATTCTGTCCGCCAGCTTGGAGTGATTGAGCCGGTACCGGGCAGGTGACCTTAACTGCCCCAGAACTTTTCTTTGGAGTGCTGAGTCAAGGATGATCTTTTGCCACTGCAGATACAAATGGTAAAGATTTAGCTCAGGGAGCTGTTGGCAGCCATCTCAGGACCATAACGTGAGGTCCTGCCCAAATAAAATAATACAGAAGAACTGCAGCTAAAAAGAGGGGGGAAAAAAAAACCCTGAGTATTTGTTATGTATTTTAAGCCAGGAGATTAAGTATCACTTGAAAGTTGCTCTTCCGGGGACTTTTTTGAGTCCACAAATCAATGGCTACCCTTCTTGCTTATGCCACTTTTAGCTAGGTTTTCTGATTCCTGCAATCGAAGGCATCCTAATAAACTCTTGAGTAAGTCCGTACGAGAACCCTGAATTCTGTCCCCCATCCCCAGCTCTGACTTCTTCCCTGGTTACTATCTCGACCTCACAGAGACAGCCAGCTACCAGAACCCAGCTGGTTAAGATCCTTCCCAGAGGTCGGTGCTCCGTGGAGGACAGAGTGCCTGGCGGAGACCATCATGGATCTGCTGCCGCAGAAAACAGCAGAGATATCAACGTGCTCACGTCCCTGAGACTGGACAGACTGCTGGGCCCATCTGCAAGGCAGGGACAGCCAGGAGAGAAAATTGAGTGAAACGCTAATGAAGAGCTACAGGAGAACCAGAACACAGAGGACTTGGAAATAACGTGAATTTCAAAAGAGAACAGTAAGTCCCGTTACTCGGCAGGGGGGCGGGGAACCTGCTGGAGACTTTGTGGAGAATAATCAAACTTCCAAGCAAAGAGTGTGTTCGGGCCTTAAGAAAATCACACTTTGCTGCCATGTCTGTTCCCACCAGAGCCTCCATCCTGCCGGCCTCTCACAGGGGTCTAAGGAATGTACAGGAAGTCGATGGAGAGTTACTTGTGCTTCTTCAGTGTCCCTTCCTGCGCATGAGAGGGGGAGCAAGAGCCAACCTAAGGCACGTGGAGAGCAACCTTAGTCTTCAGGGAGCCACCTAAGTAGACTTGTGGAAACTTAAGCCCCTAGTGCTTTCCTTCCTGCACTTGGAAGGTCCCCAAGGTGTCTATCTCCCTGTCTCTCTTTCCACCACCATCAAATGAAGGCACACAATTGACTCGATTCTAAAGTACTATTGTCTACATCAGTATATTGTGACTTTCACTTATCAGAATATTCAACAACTTGCCCCAGGGAGATGCTTGGCTTTCTTTCTGAAAAATCTTTGTCAGTCTTAGGACATAAGAAAGATAGCAATTTTTAAACTTTCTGAAATGAAGTATTTAGTAACCAGCAAAGAATAGGAATGGGATGTATAATTAAAAGCTAGTAGAGTGGAAAGAAAGAATGACATAGAAAACTTGATCAATTTAGTAAAAGATAGGAAAGGAGAAAAAGGCAAAGAAAATCCACAAAGAAAAAGGCACAAAATAAGATGAAAATAATTAAATCCATTCATATCGTAAGCATGAATGAACTAAACTCATCAGTTAAAAGACAATGGTTATAAAAATTAGGTTTTAATAAATTCAGCCATATACCACTTGTAAAACACACACTTAAAATAAAATGACCAAGAAAGAACAAAAGTAGAGAAATTTTAAAAACCCCCAAACATCAGACAATTCTAAGAAATACTAATAATGCTTAGATAGACCTTAAGGAAAAAACATTATCAGGGATAGAAAGGTTTGTTGCACAATCATGAAACAAGTTGCCAAGAAAGCATAATATTCTTGAATGTATGTACTTTGAACAACCTATACTCCAGATATATAAAACAAAATTTGAGATTATTGCAAAGAAAAATGGACAAATCTCTGTAATAATGGGAGGTTTTAAACATATCTCTTTGAAATGAGAGATTTAACAGGCCAAGAATTATTAAGGTTACCAAAACTTTAAGAAATCCGGCTAACAAACATCATTTTATGGACATAATGCACCTAACAATTAGAGAGTATACAATATTTTCAACATACATTGAATAGCTATGTTCTGAGTGAAGCCTTCCCTATCTTTCTAATAGTTTCCCAATTGTTGATATTCCTCTAAGCTGGTTTACTCTGAAGTAAAAGTGTAGCATGAATGATAATGGAAGCTTCAGAATTTCAATATATCAACTGCTGAGACATGGGGCTCCTTAAAGGGCTGGGATGGAGGAGCCAGTGGTCAGGAAACTAGTCCTGTGAGGTTCTTTTGCACAAGAAGAACATACTTTTACTTAGACTGTGTGTTTCTTTGGCTTAGTGGAGATTATCAGGGTCTAAGTCAACTCCCCTCTGTGACAAAACCACTACTTGGTGTTTCTACTGTTCATTGAGACTCTTGGGACCAACCTATTTATCTGTTTCTTGCTAAATTCTGAAGATCCCTGATCTGTAGCTGACATCTACAATGCAGTGTCTTCTACTGCAAGTTTACATGAACGGAACCAACAAGTTTCTGCCTACTGGTTCCAAATCTAGCTGCACATTAGAATCATCTGGAAAACTTCTAAAATGTAGATTTCCAGGCCCCACAAATGATGTTCTGAAGCAAAATCTCTTGATGGTTAGCTATAGAAATCTGATTCTTAAAAGCTCCCAAGTTATTCTGATACAGGTGGTCAGCTGGACAGCATTTGAGAACTGCTTTAGCCAAAAGACCCAGGCTTGAGAATAAAGAAACATTAGTTTTCATCCTAATTCTGTAGCTACTTGATGCCATACAATTTCCTTAACCTCCCAGTGTGTTTCTCAACCTGTGGTGCATTTTCTAAATTTGGAAGTTGTTGTGCAGTTATACTGTGGCTCACCTACCAACCCCATTAAATTTTTTGAAGGATGAATTAAAGTTAGAACAGCCAACCTAAAATCACAAAAATATCAAATATTTTATAAGAAAAATTTCTTTCTCCTAAATCAATTTATTTGTTTTTCATGGATAGAATGATAAAAAGAAGTAAATAAGTGGTCCGTGACTGGTTTTAGGTCAAGGCTTAACCCCAACTTGCCCATGCTAAAGCAGAAATGATATGACTTGTAGAGTAAGATGTTTGCCAAGGAACGGTAAAGAACCTACATAATGACTACATATTTGTATAGTCTGATATCTGAGGTGTATCTCTCTATATATACAGATAGAGAGACAGAGAGAGAGTCTGAGATCTGATTTATATATGTGTATATACCATATGAAATACACATACTGTATGAAATGTACATAATTTGAAGAAACTTGGATGGAAGGGGCTGGTTATAAGGCGTCTATTCTTCAGTGGAAAAATTCACAGATTTAATCATCTGCATAAAAATTTGACAACATGATAAAATTAGATGTGTCTTTTATATAAGATGTCACTTGGAATGATTGGTTTTCCTAATCTTAACCTTTCAGGTTGCAACCTCTCATAATTCCTGTGAGAGATGATGGCATGATTTCTCACCTGTCAGTATTACCTTACATCCACTTTGCTCCAAGTTATGCTCAGGGAAGGACAAGGGAATGCAAGAATGCAATACAGTAAGATGAAGAAGAGCATGGCTACCTGGTGCTAAGGAAGGGAACAAATCAGGAGCTATCAAGGAAGAGGTGGGTCATTCTGAGCTATGACCTTATGCAGGAGAGAGACTAGCATTACAAAGATTGCAATTACTAGAGGGTGAGTTGTCCCGGACAACAAAGGATTACAGGGTTCTGGCTGAGGGTTTATTCACATGCTAGCATGCAGTGACACATTTCAGAATGACACCTTTCAAATAGCAGATCTAGGTAGAAAGCTCCTCACCCCTTTTAGGGTGCAGCATGAGCACAGATGTCAGGCCCAGGCGGAGTTCCGTGCACAAGCTTACAGCTTTGCCGTTTATAAAACTGAGCCATCAGATGCAAATAAGATCTGAATGTTGTTTTTCTTCCAAGTCAAACTCAAGACTTGAGAAATTAATCTGTCGTTTTTGCTTTGAAGCTGAAATCTGTAGATTGCAAAAGTTGAGACGTAGCCTCTCTTCATTTCTTTCTTTATATCCTTATATAACATAGCAAGCTTTCCCGGAAATAGATGGTGAAATTTTCACATCAAAGGTACAGAGTAAAACTCTTGCAGATTAAAGAAGTTTCTTCCTTTGCAGAGGAATAATGTTGTCAGTTTTCTGTTCTCCAAACAATGATATTTCTGCTGGAGTCCTTGGTGATAAGAAGGGATACAATGAGTAAAGGAAAGTATTCAAATGCAGTACAATGTTCAAGGGAAACATAAGTTCATATTCTACTTTTTCTTTCAATAGTATTCTACAGTTCTTTAGAAAAATTAAGGAAGAAAATGAATATTTATTCAGTCATTGATTTGTTTGACAGACATTCTTAAATAAAAACTGTGTGTTTGGCACAATGTTAAAACCTGAGGATGCAAAAACATGATCAAGTCTCTCCTTTCAAATAATTCCATTCTAGAGAGAGCTTGACATAATAATAACACTGGTTATTATTTATATTATTATTATTCTCAAATGTAATAAATGCTCTAATCTATGTGTTCAGGATTTTAGGGAAAGCAGAAAGGAGACAGCACTTGCTTGCACTCAATAGATGGGGATAGGATAAATAGGGACAATTGGAGAAGACATTAGAACAGGAGAAATTACACTGGGTGGAACAGAGGGGCACAAGTTTCTCATGTCAATTAGTACACCTGTTATTTTCATGTGGGGAAATTTTTGCTGTCTTCTCTATGGACCTTAAGACAGTAGAGCTAAAAATGATGAGCTATATTTTATCTTCATGGTTGTTATAGGTTAATGATCTGTAGTAGTAGATATCTCATCACAAATCTGAAGGGTGGAATCTTTCATTGGAAAAACACCCTAAAATAGATGACCATGTTTGAAACTTAACCCTGTTGGGTGTACTCTAAAGATCAAAGCCTTGGTGGTAGGGAACAAAGATATTCTGATAAAATCAATTAATGTTTAAGTCAACTAATCTGGTCGTTATTTTAAACAGTCAATTCCAAGTCAATGAAGAAGATCCTTTGACAGGACCAGCCTGGTTTCTTGTCTCTGAATTTGACAGTTTGCCGGCTTTCCCTGTCTCTGACCTATAGCTAGAGGTATTTACAGAGTTCCAGCTTGGAGCTCAGAGACCTAGCTTTGACCTTGAAGCCTGGTTCTGCAAGCTGGGATTCTGACATACTCCTATGACTTTGACACCACCTTGTTTCAGTTCTTATAACAATAGTCTTTTCTTGTTCTTATGTTTAAGTATTAGTTTTGAAACTGTATCCACTGCAGAAATCCCCTCAATACCTGAAGTGTGTTCCTGAAAATTCACTCTTGTCTGGGGTCTTACTCTCTGAAGAAAGGCATCCTCAATAGTGATAGCCTACAACCCTGATTACCACTGGATCCTGGAGTCCTTGTCAACAATCCCTAACTGCATTATGGAAAATTCCTCTGCTCTTGTTTACAAATCCTTGATACAGATGGTGGTTCTGGACCACGACCTGTCAAGAGTAGTGTTTTAGATATTGTGGCTCTAGATGTCATGCTTTGCCTACCAGACTGCTATTCCTTGTAGCAGTAGAATCAAGATTTTTTTTGGTAAACTTCTACCCTTCATTGGTTTGTTTTGCTATTTTTAAGAACATGAGCTTAGCCTAGCAAAGGAGAGCAAACATGCATTATTAACATCTTCCATACCAAGATTCTGAAACAGCTATACTTTACCTCCGTGCATTGGCCGTTCCTCAACTTCTGCCCTTCCAGCTGGATGAACTGCTGGATTGATTCTCTCAGCTCTCCGCCCAGGTGATAATTGGACTTCAACTATTATTCCATATATTTTTAAGATGGGATATCTATGGGATATGTTGGATCTCCAGCAACTGGAAATTGCCCTTTTTCCTAGTCCTGTCCGGATACAACCAGACCACCTGGCTCTGAAGGCTTTCTGGCTCAGTGGCAATGCAAGTGATGGGATGACTAGTTTTAGGCCCTGGACGTCCTGTCTCATCACAACTGACCTTGTATACCTTGTTACCGTTTTATCACCAATCCACAATCTCATTTCTGGCAAACAGTAAGGATTTAATAAAGATTTGTAAATAAATTAATAAATCAACAAAGTCCATTGCAAGTAAAAATAACAGGTCTGCTTAGGTCTTAAGATACAGCTTCTCCCTCTACAGCCACCTTTTTAATTTTCCTTTTAATTCATGTCCTGGCTGGATTTTATAGAATTTATTTAAATATTAGTGTGGTACTCCTTCAAAGAGAGCCTGGAAAGACTCACAGTTAAACAATTTGAAGAGGTTAAATAATTATTTATCAGTTTTGCCATGCTTAGACCAGTCATCTCCATGGTTTTCTAAATTCTCCTTTATTTGAATGCTTGCTAAAATGTGAACTCACGCAACCTGTCTGAATGTTGTCCACTGATGAAATATGATACGCATCTGCTCCCGTGAACAAGCATTATGTTCTAAGACATTTGGGTGTTCTAAAAGCACAAGGACACAGTGTTTGCTTGATGTATGACGTTTTATAAAATTGAGTATAACACTTAGCACAGTTGAATCTCCTGACTCCTATCTTACTCTATAAATTTTTTTTTAAAGACTACTTTTTCAGAGCAGTTTTAGGTTCACAGCAAAATTGAGAGGACGGTACAGATGTTTCTCATATACGTCCTCGCCCCACACATGCATAACCTCCCCCGTTATCAGCATCCCCCAACAGAGTGGTACATTTGTTGCAAGTGATGAAACTACACTGACACATCATAATCACCCAAAGTCCATAATTTACCTTAGGGTTCACTCTTGGTGTTGTGCATTCTGTGGGTGTAGACAAATATATAATGACATGTATCCATCATTATAGTATTATACAGAGTATTTTCACTGCCCTAAAAATCCTCTGTGCTCTACCCTAAAAATCCTCCCCTTACCCCCAAACCCTGTTAGCCAGTGATATTTTTACTGTGTCCACAGTTTGCCTCTTCAGAATGTCATATAGTTGGAATCACAGAGTACGTAGCTTTTTAGATTGGCTTCTTTCACTTATTAACATACATTTCAGGTTTCTCTGTGTCTTTTCACGGCTTGACAGTTCATTTATTTTTAGTACTGAATAACATTCCATTATCTGGATGTACCACAGTTTATCCATTTATTTACTGATGGTCATCTTGGTTGCTTCCGAGTTTTGGGAATTATAAATAAAACTTCTGTAAACATCTGTGTACTAGTTTTTGTGTGGGCATAAGTTTTCAGCTCCTTTGGGTAAATACCAAAGAGCACGATTGCTGGATCATATTATATGTTTAGTTTTATAAAAGTTGTTAAACTTCCAAAGTGGCTAGACCGTTTTTTCCAAGGTGGCTATACTACTTTTTCATTCCCACAAGCAGTAAATGAGCCCCTGTTGCTCCACAACCTCACCAGCATTTACTGTAGTCAGTGTTTCAGAGTTTGGCCATTCTGGTAGGTGTATAATGGTATTTCATTGCAGTTGGTTTCAATTTGCATTTTTCTAGTGACAAGATGGATGTGAAGCATCTTTCCAAATACATTTTTGTCATCTATATATCTTCTTGGGTGAGGTGTCTGTTAAAATCTTTGGCCCATTTTTTTTAATTGGGTTGTTTTCTTAGTGTGGAGTTTTAAGAGTTCTTTGTATAGTTTGACTAACAGTCCTTTATCACTTGTGTCTTTTATCTCTGTGTGTGGCTTGTCTTATTCTCTTGACATTGCCTTTGGCAGAGCAGTTTTAATTTTAATGAGGTCCAGCTTATCAATTATTTATATCATGTATTATGCCTTTGGTGTTCCACGTAAAAAGTCAGTGTCATACCCAAGGTCATCTAGGTTTTCTCCTATGTTATCTTCTAAAATTTTATAGTTTTGTGTTTACATTTAGTACTGTGGTTCATTTCGAGTTAATTTTTGTAAAAAAATAAGATCTGTGTCTAGATTCATTCTTTTGCTTGTGGCTGTCCAGTTGTTTGAACACTATTTGTTGAAATGCTGTAAACTTTTAGAGACATGGCATTACCCAGAGCTGCTAACACCATCTTTTATGCAGCATAAATAGTTGTTATTCATTATTTTCCTAATTCATTCTTTTGATAACCATTTCTAAGAAGACCTATATATAATATTGAATAATCTCCAAACTTTCAGCAATTTGATTGTATTTCTGCTATGTTGGGATAGTTGTAGTAGAAGCTCCTATCTTCAAACCAATTAGGACTTCTTAGTAAATTGAAAATGTCAGATAAGGTAGAAAGTTTTTAAATGATGAATTCATTTTATTCATCTTATTTTTAATTCAAATATATAAAACAGAACACCACTAAGCATACTTTATGCTTCATTACAAAGTAAGTATTGGAGCATTATCAATATACAAAAGTAAGAGCTACTTACATGACTTTCGAGTTCTGCTTCTGAGCACTACAGAATAACTGGTATAGGACTTGCCCTCCCACTATAAACAACTATATAACTGGGTTCAATATATGAGCTAACTTTTTTTAGGCATTGGACAATATATGGGACATGTCTGTGATCCCTGAGAAAGGGAAAACAAACATGGTGATTCCTACGTTTATTCCAGTTGTCTGCCTTTCCAACCATAGGGCTGGGAGATGAAGACCAAGCAGACACAGAGGCCACACTGACCAGAAGCAGGTACTGGAGAGAGCGGTGGCCGAAGTGGCAGGAAACTGAGGGACAGGGTGCCTGAGATGGGGAGGCTGTGCAGAGGGGAAGCGGACATGAGGAGGTTGTATGGAACGAGCACTCTGAAGTCTGCCTGGGTGGTCCCAACAGGTCTGTGACGGCTAAATTTTCTGTCAACTTGTCTAGGCTATTCTGCCCGGTTGTTTGGTCAAACAGTAGTCTAGATTTTGCCATGAAGACATTTTGTAGTTGTGATTAACATCTACAATCAATTGACTTAAGACTGTACTCCATAGTCTCTGCATTTCATATGTGCAGCGTAAGAATAGAACACCAGATGTTGATGGATGTTGAATTTACTAAATTTTTTTGCCGTCAGGTGACTGAGGTGAGATTACAGATTGTCATCTTCACTACCATTGTAACAATGATTCTGTGGGTAGGAAGTACCTCCGAGACATTCTGGTTCAGGATTGTTGTTAAGTGTGTAAGATGTTGCCCACTTGACATCAGAGAAAAGTGAGATCCATGGAAGATTTGAGTTATGGGTGCCAGGCCTAAAGCTTTTAGTGATACTTAATGGAACTCTGCTTTCCTTTCAGTTTGCTGTGCTCTATACTGTATATCGATTTTAAAGTTGCAGCTCAGGGTAGGCAGGGATGAGTCTTTACTCATCACTACTTGCCATGCTAGTCAGTGTCATTTGAGATCCACCAGATGGCAGAGAGCACAGGGAAACGTGATGTGAAGCTGTCAGTCTATTTCCCATTTTAATTAGCTTCTTATATGACTACAGTCTCACTTCTGGCTGTCACATTGTGTTGAAAAGATTTTAAAAGAAAAACTTCTCACTCGTGGACCTCAGACTTGAGGAGGTGAAGGAATGTGGAGCTAGAAACTATCCCAACTCATTAAGTGTAACCCCTGGCTAATACTTAAAATACTGCATTTCATTTTGAAGTTGGAAAGGCATAAAAAATGTTCTCATCGCAACTGTTTATATAGGAAGAAGGAAAAGAAGGCAAATGTCTGGGTTACTGAATGATTAGGAGAATAAACAACCTTGGTAAAATGCCAATGAGGTTATTAGACATGCCTCCTTCAAATACACTGGCAACGCCGCTTGGATCATACTCTTCTCTCTCCATACACCTCAAACTATCATTGAGCTGTGGTACCAGGCATCGCTGAAAGGTGATGTCATATTAACCCAGAGGTACCTGAGTTATGGTTTCCCTGAAATAGATTGGAAGTAAACAGTACTCTGCAAGTGCCTTTCATTTATTATTATTTTATAAAATCTGTCAGGACAAATGCATTTACCAGCGAGCTATTTCACAGGCGAAGTCAGAAAGGTATGACTGGTTTTGTCAATGCAAGTTTCACTATTTGTGTGTGTGTGTTCTTTCCACTCTGCGGTTGCACATACCTTCTATTATGAATTGTTGGGATTCACAATTGGTGGAAATTTTTCTCAAGAGCACAATGTTATTTCAGCATTATTCTCTCTTTGCAAGCAAAGCCCACCACAAAGAATTCTTCATTCTACTCCTGAGGCTAAGCTGCTTCTATTTGGAAAAATGCTGGCCATTTCTGTTCTTGCAGCCGCAGGAAACGAGCATCCCTGCTTTTACCTTACTTTGCCTTCTCTTTCCAAGTTGGTGGCTCACATGGCACAAACAGCAAATCTCCTATGCAGCCTCCCTCAGGAAAACAAACAAACAAACAAACAAACAGAAAGCAAAAAAAACTTTGGAAAAATTTCCAGAGAAATTTTGTTATCAATGGTTTTTGCCTGAGCAAAACACTCACCTTGCCCACTGACTCAAAACGTACTGCAAAATTTCTTAAACTCTTTTAAATTCACCAGAAGCAATGGGGCAGAGCAAGTCATTCCTGAGTGTTCCATCGCTGGGAAAGGAAACTGTGGAGAAAGCAGAAGGAAAAGAGAAGCAGAATTGTGTTGTAAAATTTGACTTGATGGTCCATTCTTTCCATTCCACCGTTCATCTGGAGCCAGTTCCAAGTCCAGCTCCTGCAGGAAATCCTTTTTTTACTGCCTCTGCCCCTCTGAGCTTACCCTCTCTCCTTCCTGGGATTCAGCCCTCACTGCCTGCTCCAGCCCCTTGCTTTTAGGCATCTCTGCCTGCTGCCTATTTGGTAGTAGTTCTACATGTATAAGAACCCCAAGCCCAGAGCCCCTGACACAGCAAGGAGGCTCAGTACAATGAAGGTTGTGCCTTTCCCCTTCCCCTCTGCCCTGCCTCCTGTCCTAGAAATAAACTCCACGACAAGAAGGAGCTTATCATACTCCAGTGGCTCCACTGGCCTGGCCCAATTCCTTCAGTATCTTGGTCACAGCCAGTACTCAGTGCAGACTCATACTTTGGGGGAAAGAATCATAAGCAGCATTTATTAAAGATGCAGATTCTTGGGTCCCACCCCAGACTTATGAGTAGGAATTTCTGGGAGTGAGACCAGAATAGACTTGTGAACAAACATCTCCTGGTGATGCTTAGTTATATATATTTTGAGAAGCACGATTTTGGAGAATCACATTCCCTTCTAGGGGTGGCATTCAGGGCTGGACTTCAGATTTAGAGCTAAGTCAGAATCAGAGAGTTGACAAGGGAGATGATTTTTTCCCCCTTATTCTCAACTCCTGCCTTCCAAAGTATACAGTCAGTCTCTACAAATTCTTAACAAGTCCTTCATTTCCACAAAGAGAGATTCTTCTGGTGTATGATCTGACCCAAGCAGTTATTAGAGGAATCTGGGTAACAGCGCTGTAATACATAGCATACTTGGATTATCAGTTTTCAAGGAAAATAAATTCAAATATGCTTGACACTGAATTAACAAGAAGCTTCCTCTGATGCCCAGTTTCTTAGCAGAAAGTCAACCAAGCAAAGTGCCTGACTCTTAGGAGATATTTAATGTGTTGAGTGAAGGAATATACACATGAAAGAATCCTTTATTCTCTCAAGATCAATATTATGATCTTGAATTGTCATCGCTCTCTAAATATATAGGATTATTAGTGAATTAAAGTGTTATTTGACAACATAGAGAATAAACTAGGTTTTACTGTAATGGCTTACTATTCAATAGGAACTGTTTTCAGTTCTTTCACTTATTTTCTGTGACAGCAATTTATGTAAACTACTCTCTTATGCTTCATATATTCACCTGTAAGAACTTAAGAGTCTATGGTAATGAAACGTCTATGGTAATAAAATGAATTAGGCTTATCGGTGATACATACACATAATACATGCATATTTATATATACATATATTCATACATATATAAATATACGTAGGAGGGAATGTTTGTGTTAATATTTATTATAGAATATTATCTTTATGACTTTTCTGAAAATGAAGAAAAAATGTAAGTTTCTTGAAAGACTGTTTTGAAGGTCCTGTGTAATCTGCTATACAACAGCTTTCCTTTGAGTGCTTTCTCCATCCTCATTCTCTCTTGTTTCGGCAATGATCATCTCCACGTGTTCTCTTCTGGCATTATAGGTCGAAAGAGTATAGCTGATTAAGATCACTCATAAAAAAGTCTTTGATTCCTGGAACTACATGCGTTTTTGACTAGTGGACAACTAGTGCAGGTTGCCCCTTTCTTTCTAAAGTAGCTCCATACTTAGTCCTTAGACATTTGGAGTTATATAAAATTAATTTGCATTGCTAATTAATTGTAATAATAAATTGCTGATTATCAAAATTCAAAGAATAATGTTTCCTGCCAATGAAAATCTGAGAAGGCTTTATGGAAAAACTGACAAGCTGATTCTAAAGTATATATGAAAATGCAGAAGACATAGGCCAGCTAAGGCAAACTTGAAGAAGAATGAAATTGGAGGAGTTACGCTACCCGATTTTAAGATTTACTGTAATCTGAAATAGTTAAGAATGATCTTATATTGCCATAAGGAGAGATAAATTGATCAAAGGCACAAGATAGAGGATACAGCATGTACAATGACTTGATTTTCAGGAAAGGAGCCAATGTAATTCAATGAGGATAGGAAAGTCTTTTCAATAAATGGTGTTGGAGCAACTATCTGTATTAAAAAGTGAATTTTGGCACCTCTTTCACAGCATATACAAAACTTATTTTAAGGTGGATCATAGGCCTTAATTTAAAAGCTAAAACAAGCAAGCTTCTAATTATGCTATCTAATACTGCAGCCACTGACCACATGTAGTTACTGAACACTGCAAATGTGGCTAGTCCAAATTAAGATGTATTATAAGTATAAAATATACATAGATTTCAAAGACTTACTATAAACCAAGAATATAAACTAGCTCATTAAGAATGTTTATATTGATTAGATTCTTAAATAATATTTTGATATGTTGGTTTAAACAAAATAAGTATTCAAATTAATTCATCTGTTTCTTTTTACTTTGGTTTAATGTGACTACTAGGAAATTTAAAATCAAATAGTGGCTCATGTTTGTGATTCACTTTATAGTTCTATTGAACAGTACTGCTCTAGAGGAAAATATCTTCAAGTCCTTAAGAAAGGCAAAGATTCCTTATACAGGACATACACACACACCTACACAAAATACTAACCACATAGGAAAAAAAAATATCTTGGGGGGAATTCCTTGGCAGTCCAGTGGTTAGCACTCCACGCTTTCACTGCCGAGGGCCCAGGTTCAGTCCCTGGTCGGCGAAATAAGATCCCTAAGGCCTCAAGGTGTGGCCGAAAAAAAAACCCCAAACAAACAAAAAAACTTCGACTTCATCAAAATTAAAGCTTCTGCTCATCAGAAGACATCATTAAAAAAGTAAAAGGGCAAGCCACAGACTGGAAGAAAGTATTTCAATATGAATACCTAATGAAGAACTTGTATACAGAATCAATTGAAAACTCCTATAAATCAGTAAGGAAAAGACAAGCAACCATAAGGGAAAAAAGAATGAGAAAAAGACTTGAACGGGTATTTCACAAAAGAAGATATCTGAATGGTCAATAAGCATATGAAAAAGTGCTTTTATATTGCTGTTTATCAGGAAAATGTAAATTAAAATCCTAGTATGTTCCTGCAAATATAGTCAACTGTTTTTGACTCGGAGGCACAAAAGCAATTCAATAAAGGAAAGATAGTATTCAGCAAATGGTGCTGAAACCATTAGATGTTGTGGTAGGTTGAGTTTGTTGATCTTCAGAAAGGTCCATATTTTAATTCCCAGAACCTGTGAATATGTTAGGCTACATTGCAAAGGGCAATTAAGGTTACAGATGGAATTAAGTTTGTTAATGAGCTGGCATGGTTAGCAAAGGGGAGGATCCTGGATTCTCCAGGTGGGCCCCATGTAATCACAAGAGTCCTTAAAAGTAGAAGAGGGAGGCAAGAGCAGGAGAACCAGAGAGAAGCAGCCTGAGGAGCACTCAGTTTGACTAGTATTTTGGTTTTTTTTTTTAATTTTCTTTCCTTATTTATTTTTTATATCTTTATTGGAGTATAATTGCTTTACAGCGTTGTGTTAGTTTCTCTTGTACAACAAAGTGAGTCAGCTATACATATACATATATCCCCATATCCCCTCCCTCTTGAGCCTCCCTCCCACCCTCCCTATCCCACCCCTCTAGGTGGTCACAAAGCACCAAGCTGATCTCCCTGTGCTATGTAGCTGCTTCCCACTAGCTATCTATTTTATGTTTGGTAGTGTATATATGTCCATGCCACTCTCTCACTTCATCCCAGCTTACCCTTCCCCCTCCCCGTGTCCTCAAGTCCATTCTTTATGTCTGCGTCTTTATTCCTGTCCTGCCCCTAGGTTCTTCAGAACCTTTTTTTTCTGATTCCATATATATGTGTTAGCATATGGTATTTGTTTTTCACTTTCTGACTTACTTCACTCTGTATGACAGTCTCTAGGTCCATCCACCTCACTACAAATAACTCAATTTCATTTCCTTTTATGGCTGAGTAATATTCCATTGTATATATGTGCCACATCTTCTTTATCCATTCATCTGTTGATGGACACTTAGGTTGCTTCCATGTCCTGGCTATTGTAAATACTGCTGCAAAGAACGTTTTGGTATATGTATCTTTTTGAATTATGGTTTTCTCAGGGTATATGCCCAGTAGTGGGATTGCTGGGTCATATGGTAGTTCTATTTTTAGTTTGTTAAGGCACATCCAACTGCTCTCCATAGTGGCTGTATCAATTTACACTCCCATCAACAGTGCAAGAGGGTTTCCTTTTCTCCACACCCACTCCAGAATTTATTGTTTGTAGATTTTTTGGTGATGGCCATTCTGACTGGTGTGAGGTGATACCTCATTGTAGTTTTGATTTGCATTTCTCTAATGATTAGTGATGTTGAGCATCTTTTCATGTGTTTGTTGGCAATCGGTATGTCTTCTTTGGAGAAATGTCTATTTAGGTCTTCCATCCATTTTTGGATTGGGTTGTTTGTTTTTTTGATACTGAGCTGCATGAGCTGCTTGTATATTTTGGAGATTAATCCTTTGTCGGTTGCTTTGTTTGAAAATATTTTCTCCCATTCTGAGGGTTGTCTTTTCGTCTTGTTTATGGTTTCCTTTGCTGTACAAAAGCTTTTAAGTTTCATTAGGTCCCATTTGTTTATTTTATTTCCATTACTCTAGGAGGTGGGTCAAAAAGGATCTTGCTGTGATTTATGTCAAAGAGTGTTCTGCCTATGTTTTCCTCTAAGAGTTTTATACTGTCTGGACTTATATTCAGGTCTTTAATCCATTTTGAGTTTATTTTTGTGTATGGTGTTAGGAAGTGTCCTGATTTCATACTTTTACATGTAGCTGTCCAGTTTTCCCAGCACCACTTATTGAAGAGGGTGTCTCTTCTCCATTGTATATTCCTGCCTCTTTTGTCAAAGATAAGGTGACCATATGTGTGTGGGTTTACCTCTGGACTTTCTATCCTGTTCCATTGATCTATATTTCTGTTTTTATGCCAGTACCATACTGTCTTGATTACTATAGCTTTGTAATATAATCTGAAGTCAGGGAGTCTGATTCCTCCAGCTCCATTTTTCTTTCTCAAGATTGCTTTGGCTATTCAGGGTCTTCTGTGTTTCCATACAAATTGTAAAATTTTGGGTTGTAGTCCTGTGAAAAATGCCATTGGTAATTTGATGAGGATTGCATTGAATCTGTAGATTGCTTTGGGTAGTATAGTCATTTTCACAATGTTGATTCTTCTAATCCAAGAACATGGCATATCTTTCCATCTGTTTGTATCATCTTTCATTTCTTTCATCAGTGTCTTATAGTTTTCTGCATACAGGTCTTTTGTCTCCTTAGGTAGGTTTATTCCTAGGTATTTTATTCTTTTTGTTGCAATGGTAAATGGGAGTGTTTCCTTGATTTCTCTTTCTGATTTTTCATTTTTAGTGTATAGGAATGCAAGAGATTTCTGTGCATTAATTTTGTATGCTGCTACTTTACCGAATTCATTGATGAGCTCTAGTAGTTTTCTAGTGGCATCTTCAGGATTTCCTATGTACAGTGTCATGTCATCTGCAAACAGTGACAGTTCTACTTCTTTTCTGATTTGTATTGCTTTTATTTCTTTTTCTTCTCTGATTGCTGTGGCTAAAACTTCCAAAACTATGTTGAATAATAGTGGTGAGAGTGAGCAACCTTGTCTTCTTCCTGATTTTAGAGGAAGTGCTTTCAGTTTTTCACCATCGAGAATGACATTGGCTGTGGTTTGTCATATATGGCTTTTATTATGTTGAGGTAGTTTCCCTCTATGCCCACTCTCTGGAGAGTTTTTATCATAAATTGGTGTTGAATTTTGTCAAAAGCTTTTTCTGCATCTATTGAGATTACCATATGGTTTTTATCCTTCAGTTTGTTAATATGGTGTCTCACATTGGTTGATTTGCATATATTGAAGAATCCTTGCATTCCTGGGATAAAACCCACTTGATCATGGTGTATGATACTTTTAATTTGCTGTTGGATTCTGTTTGCTAGTATTTTTTTGAGGATTTTTGCATCTATGTTCATCAGTGATATTGACCTGTAATTTTCTTTTTTTATGACATCTTTGTCTGGTTTTTTTAGTATCAGGGTGATGGTGGCCTCATAGAGTGAGTTTGGGAGTGCTTCTCCCTCTGCTATATTTTGGAAGAGTTTGAGAAGGATAGGTGTTAGTTCCTCTCTAAATGTTTGATAGAATTCGCCTGTGAAGCCATCTGGCCCTGGGCTTTTGTTTGTTGGAAGATTTTTAATCACAGTTCCAATTTCAGTGCTTGTGATTGGTCTGTTCATGTTTTCTATTTCTTCCTGGTTCAGTCTTGCAAGGTTGTTCTTTTCTACAATATACAATGGAGATTTTGTACTTTTTTTCCAGGTTTTCCATTTTATTGGCATATAGTTGCTTGTAGTACTCTCTCATGATCCTTTGTATTTCTGCAGTGTCAGTTGTTACTTCTCCTTTTTCATTTCTAATTCTGTTGAGTTGAGTCTTCTCCCTTTTTTTCCTGATGAGTCTGGCTAATGGTTTATCAATTTTGTTTATATTCTCAAAGAACCAGCTTTTAGTTTTACTGATCTTTGCTACTGTTTCCTTCATTTCTTTTTCATTTGTTTCTGATCTGCTCTTTATGGTTTCTTTCCTTCTGCTAACTTTGGGGGTGTTTTGTTCTTTTTTCTTTTTTTTTTTTTTTTTAAATTAATTTTATTCATTTAATTTTGGCTGCCTTGGGTCTTCGTTGCTGTGCGCGGGCTTTCTCTAGTTGTGGCAAGCAGGGGCTACTCTTCGTTGCGGTGCGCAGGCTTCTCATTGCGGTGGCTTCTCTTGTTGTGGAGCACAGGCTCTAGGTACATGGGCTTCAGTAGTTGTAGCACGTGGGCTCAGTAGTTGTGGCTCATGGGCTCTAGAGCGCAGGCTCAGAAGTTGTGGCGCACGGGCTTAGCTGCTCCGTGGCATGTGGGATCTTCCCGGACCAGGGCTCGAACCCGTGTCCCCTGCATTGGCAGGCGGATTCTTAACCACTGCGCCACCAGGGAAGCCCTGTTCTTTTTTCTTTAATTGCTTTAGGTGTAAGGTTAGGTTGTTTATTTGAGATTTTTCTTGTTTCTTGAGGTAGGATTTTATTGCTATAAACTTTACTCTTAGAACTGCTTTTGCTGCATCCCATAGGTTTTGGGGCATCGTGTTTTCATTGTCATTTGTTTCTAGGTATTTTTTGATCTCCTCTGATTTCTTCAGTGATCTCTTGGTTGTTTAGTAACGTATTGTTGAGTCTCCATGTGTTTGTATTTGTTACAGTTTTTTTCTTGTAATTGATATCTAGTCTCATAGCATTGTGGTCAGAAATGATGCCTGATATGATTTTAATTTTCTTAAATTTACCGAGGCTTGATTTGTGACCCAAGATGTGATCTATCCTGGAGAATGTTCCATGTGCACTTGAGAAGAAAGTGTATTCTGCCACTTTCCGGTGGAATGTTCTATAAATATCAATTAAATCTATCCAGTCTATTGTGTCATTTAAAGCTTGTGTTTCCTTATTTATTTTCTCTTTGGATGATCTGTCCATTGGTGTATGTGGGGTGTTAAAATCCCCTACTATTATTGTGTTGCTGTTGATTTCCCCTTTTATGGCTGTTAGCATTTGCCTTATGTACTGAGGTGCTCCTATGTTCCATGCATAGCTATTTACAATTGTTATACCTTATTCTTGGATTGATCCCTTGATCATTATATAGTGGCCTTCTTTGTCTCTTGTAATAGTCTTTATTTTAAAGTCTGACTGGCTTTGAAGATGAAAGAATGAGATCACAACCATAAGAATGTGGGCAGCCTCTAGTAGCCAGAAAAGGTAAGAAAACAGATTCTATCCAAGGCCTCCAGAAGAAACACAGCCCTGCTGACACTTGATTTTTCATCCAGTAAAACCCAACTCAGACTTCTGACCTCCAGGACTATACGTTTGTGTTGTTTTAAGCCACTAAGTTCATGGTATTGTTACAAGAGCAATAGGAAACTAATGTAGATGTCCACGTGCAAAATATTTAACCTAGGCTGAAATCCTAGTCCTCAAGAAAATAAGGACATACATTCTCACAAAGACACAATTTTCATAGCAGTTTTTTTCACAAAACTGAAATAACACAAATATCTATCACAGGAAAATGGAGAAACAAATTGTGGTAGAATTCTACAATGAATTATAAGACAGCAATAAAAGAATGAAATTCAGATGCATGAAACAACATGGACTAATCTTAAAAATGAGATTGAGCAAAAGAAGCAGACCTAAAAAAGCTTGCATACTATAGGTTTTTATTTATGCACATTTTGGGAACAGGCAAAACCAATCTAGGCTAATAGAAGTTAGTATAGTAGTTAATGCAGAAATAGGGAGATATTAATGGGAATAGCAAAAGGACAACTTTGGTGATGGTAGAAATACTTTATATCTTGATCTGGATACCGGCCATAGATGTGTACACATATATAAAAGAGACTTACACTTTAGATGTGTACATTTTACTATGTGTAAATTTCACCTTATCATAAAAAGCTCATTGAATTTCAAAAATGCAGTATTTTTTATTTTTATTTTTTTAATTGAAGTATAGTTGATTTACAATGTGTTAGTTTCAGGTATACAGCAAAGTGATTCAGTTATACATATATATACACATACACATATATGTATATAAAAGAATCTGAAAAGGAATATATATACTTCTTCAGATTCTTTTCCCTTATAGGTTATTAAAAAATATTGAGTAGAGTCCCCTGTGTTCTACAGTAGGTCCTTGTTGGTTATCTATTTTATATACAGTACTGTGTATATGTTAGACCCAAACTCCTGATTTATCCCTCCTCTACCCCTTATTTTTTAGATGGAACTTTTTTAATCTTGTCTGGTGGAGGCAGGGAGGAAGATTACAGATTCCCTGGGGAAAGTTCAGTCAGTTAGATGTTGATGTGGCCAAAGGAAGGAAAAACTAAAGTGGTGAAAGTGGTTTCGGGGAAGGTCTAAAGGAGGGCCCAGCAAGACCTGCCAACCCAACCCTGCTTTTCCTCACCTGCTCCCCAAGTCAGGATGAGAACTTGGACTATAGTCCAAAGACTCTCATTTCCATTACCAGCTGGGTCTTTTGGACCCATGCCCTTCAAACTGTTGCTCACAAACTTTCTCAGTTGCAAGATTACATTTTTACTGTCTATTGATATCAAAGCATACTCAAGGCTCCAAACCCATCAAAAAAGTTTCTAAAGGATGACTTTGGATTTTAATAAACATTTATTTTTCAGTCCTTGCTCAAGCATATCCGTGACTCATGATAGAAAACTGGCTCCTTTAGGTACAAACTAATCTCCACCCCCATACGAATAGTAAAGCAAAGAATAGATAATTACATCTTTAGAATCTTCCTTCAATTGCCAGAAATCAGAAAATGCATAGCAGCAGCTGTATATAATGGAAACACCTGAGGCACAATCTCCTTGCCTTTGTTATTATTGTCTTTTTTTTTTAAATTCAACATAGCTTAATTCTGTTCAGCAAAATTGAAAACGATTTTTTGAGATTAAAAAAAATCCCGTTTATATATTCTAACAAATGAAGGCAGCTTGAGCTCTTAATGTTGAAAATTGCTTAACTATTTGAAAATAGATTACTATTTTCCCAATATTTACACTTCTGTGTGGTTAGTAATATTCCTTAGACTGGTGGGTGCTCTTAGCTCCTACTCAGCCTAGTTAAACCCAAGCAGGTAAACTGAGCATGACCACCATCCCAGGTGACCACATCAAAAACCCAAGAATCACTTTGGTTCCTTCTTTCCTTTATCCCTCACATCCAACTAATCATCAAGTCTAATCATGCCAATTTGTTTTCACTCTAGTTTCATTTTGTTTTAGAACATGGATATCTTAAGACCTATTGATTTTTAACACTGCACTCTGAAGGTAATCCTGTTTTCTTGATTTCTAATTTCTACCCCCTCTACCTACCTGAACTGTTGATTTTTAATAATGCAGTTTCTTATCAAGATCAGGCAAGAACATGTCTGGCATATTTGAGGAGCAATAAGCCAGCTCATGTTACTGAATCTCAGTGGGTGAGGAGGACATGGGCAGCTCATGAGCTCAGGGAGGAAGCCAGGGTTTTGATAAGGTAGAGCATTGCAGGCTGTGGTAAAAAAAGTCTTTTGTTTTCCCTAGGAGTGATGGGAAAGTATAAGAGTTTAGTTTTAAGCAGATAAGTGAAATGATTTGAGTTGAATTTTAAAGAATCACTTTGCTATGTGAAAAATAAACCATGGTGAGAAAGAGGAAGCCCTGGCAGATAAGATTGTTCTGTTCCAGGGAGAGATGATGGTGGCCCAGCCTCTGTTGACCGTGGTGAGGGTGTAAGACATTGTTAGTTTCAGGATGTTTGGGGTGGTGGTGTGGATAGGAAGAGTCGATTAGAGGTGCTCAAGGCCACCAGATTTTTTTTTATCTGAGCTGTTGACTAAATATACCATTTCTGAGATAGGATCACTGAGAGAGATACAGGTCAAGGTTTCAGTTTTGGATATTTAACTCTGATGTGCCCAATAAGTATCCTAGTGGAGATGTCAAATAAACAGTTATATAGAGGTCTTGAGTTTAAGGGAGAGATTGGTGCTGAAGGCATACATTTGAAAGTTATCAATATATAGTTGTTGATGGGACTGGATGATACCATCAGCAAGTGAGTATAGGCAGAGGAGAGAGGAAGTCCAAGACTAAGCTTGGGGAACTCCAACTTTTGGAGCTCAGGAAGCAGAAGGGGAGTCAGGAAAAGAGACTGAGGGTTTGCAGGTAAATCAGGAGAGTGTGGTGTGCTGGAACCAAGATGAAGAAAATGCTTACCGAAGGAGGGAGTGATCAACTAGTTAGTTCCACTGCTGCTGAAAATTCTGTTAAGATGGAGATGGAGATTGATCATTGGATTGAACAACATGAAGACCATTGGTGGCCTTGAAAAGAGCAGTGTGTAACTGGATTGTGTGCTATCATTTGTGGAATGCTCACCACCACTTTCAGCATGTCTGACTCTATGTTCAGAAGCCGCAGAATCAAATTATGCCAGTAATTTGGTCAGGTTGGCATACATAGAGGAAGCTGCAGCAAAGTACTGGATTGGCAATCAGGATACCTGAGTTCTAGTTCAACCTCTTCCCACTAATAAGCCGTGGGGCAGAGGCAAGGCATTCTGCCTCTCAAGCTCTCTGTTTCCTCACAAGTAAAATGAAGGGGCTGGAAAAAAGAGCATTTATATGTGTTGTGCTAAGTCAAAAAACAGGTGTGCTTTACGTTTTAAAAAAGAAGCTTAGTAACAAAAAACAAGTGTCCATTTGATTTATATTCAGTGAGGAGATGCATTTGAGAAGGGACCTCCAGGGTCCTCTCACCTGCGGTGATGACCGCCCCCTACTCATCTGCTCGAGTTTGTGATGCTCAGAGAATCCACTCCCCAGCTTCCCTCCCTCTCTCCTTCCTCACACATACACACACATCATCCTTGTCACCGCTATACACAGGTCTCACCCGAAGAACTGAAAACTGAAAACATGGTTGAAGTAGAAATGTCACAGTGAAGGTTAGAAACCAGAAAGATCTCCAGTGTTATTGGGTTTTTTTAAAAGTTTTATTGGAGTAGAGCTGATTTACAATGTTGTGTTAGTTTCAGGTGTACAGCAAAGTGAAACAGTTATACATGTACATACATCCACTCTTTTTTAGATTCTTCTCCCATATAGGTTATTATAGACTACTGAGTTAGAGCTCCCTGTGCTCTACAGGTGCTTATTAGTTATCTATTTTATATATATAGTAGTCTGTATATATTTAACAGCACACACGAAAGCTGTGCACGTAACTCCTTTCCCTGCATGCAAACACCATCAGAAGATATGAACATGAAATGATTGCTCAATTATTTTTGGTCTGCCATGAGGGGGGAATTAAAAGAATCCAGAAATCTCATTTATAAGTTACATCAAATAAGCATAATGTTCTTTTCTGGAACTTCAAGGAGACCCAATTTGATGACTTAGCTATTAATTTCCATTAAACTAAATGGAAAGTGGATAAATGAGTTGGTTATGGTTAAACCACAGAAGGAGTCTGCTTTTTTGGTGAACTGATCATTCCTGACTCCAACTGTGGATGAGCTGCTGGAGAGCATCTTCCCCTCCTTGCTGGGGAAGGAAAAGTGTGGTGTGAAGGTCATTCATTTGATTGGCTACCCTCTGTTTGCCAATTCTGTGTTAGGTGGCTTAAGCCAGTGAACGCATTTGATCCTGAGTGCTTTCTGAGGTCTTATTCCCATTTTTATAGATGAAGAACAGAGTGAGAGAGATACCTTAGCTGTAGCTTTTTGGAGGTTTTGTTGCTAAGGGTAGTTTTACTTGATCGTACCTCAACCCATCTACTTCACAACTAACTCAAGGATTTCTCTTTTGGGAAAGTTGTACCTGTCCTCTCTCAGGCTCTTACAACGGTGTGCTGAAAAACCCTTCATTTATTCATCTTTGCATCTATTCATTTATCCATTTCCTCATTCACTCATTCAGTAAGTACTTGCTATGGGCCACAATGCTCTATTTTCTCTCCCATTAAAATTTCTTTTTTTTTAATTCCACTACAATCTCAAGGAAAAGAATATTAACTTTTCCAACTATTCTTGTCAAAAGGTAGTTTAATTCTGCAAATGGGATTGAGACCTGAATGCCTTTTTAAAAAGGGAAGCAAGCATTAACATATAGAAGGATAAGGTGTGGCTTCTGTCCTTGGGGAAAAAAAAAAGCATCCTTCTATACATACTACTGTCTTCGCTGTCCTTAAGTCTTGTTTGGGGTGGTTATTATTTTTTTTTTAGAATAATGTACCTTTTCATAGAATTGTATAAAACCTCATACTAAATATTCTAATATATACCAGATGCCTCCTTGGATGAGTGACCTTAAAAACAATACATATTGCATCCATGCTATTAGAATGTGTTTGATGAATTTGGGTTTATACCTTTCAAGCTGGGAGCAATGGCACAGTTGGTCCGTGCTACGTCACCAGGAGTTTGCTAGTTTCTTGAGCATTGGATTATAAGAATCAAGCCCACTTCAATGGATGTTGTCTTAATTACATTCAGCAATTTAGGGCATGATCCAGGTAGGTTTGTAGTCATTGTTTCAAAAGTGTCAGTGAACTGATGCTTTTTCACCCTTGAAATTAATAGCATACTTTTACTTCAGGAAAGTGTGAGCCAGAGGAAAGTTAAGTGATTACCTCTGAAAGTGTTCACTTGGGGAAGTGGGTGGGTGCAGTGGTATGGGCTGCTGACTGCAGACAGGAAATAGTGGTGGGGATTGTTTGGATTCCAAGGTGCCAAATCATTTGCCACAGAATTACCAAATGTCCCCACTGGGTCCTGCATCTTTACCGAGAGGCCTATGCTGGGACATTCCTTTAAAGCAAACATATTCTGTGTTTTCATTGAACCAAAAAATAAAACCAAGCATGACCAGAATATTTCTAGAAATGCTCTAAGACAAGCTTAATTTAGATGAGGCAAGAAATGGTGATTCAAAGTATGGCTTGGTTGCCTCTGAGTCCATCATTTCACAAGGATAGAGGGAGGGCGACAGAGCACAGACAGATGCCATTCTGTCCCTGGAAGAGGATTTACCTTCTATCCTCAAGATGCAGTCTACATCCAGACCATCTTGGGAGTTCCTATGACATTTCCCCAGAATTCAGATTGCTCTTTACTGCACTAAAATAGCAGCCCCATCAAAAACAAAAGTCAGCTCCCCTATTTCCTATAATACACAAACATCGTTTCAATGACTTCGTTTCTCATGCAGTTGTGTTGATTGGGAACTGTAATCACTGTTCTCACAAGCATCTGTTTGTGAGTTTTTCTTTTATGGCACTTTCATCATAAAGCTTTTTTTATCATCCTGTTGCTACTACTTGGGAATAATGAATTCTTTTGTGTTTCTTAAGCTTTTTGGAATACTTATACGACATCCAACATTGGAAAATCAACTTTTATGTAATTTTTGACAGGCTGAATAAACTCTATCCCTCTGTTTGTCCATTTATAAAAGAGAATTTTTGGTGAAAGAGCACATGAAAGAAAGGGATCACAGGAAACTTCCTTTGCCTTTTTTTCCCCCAGGCATTTGGAGAACTGAATTCTCTATATTAGACAAATCTAACTTCTCCTTCCTTAAATATCTCTCCTGTAGCAAATGAGAGGTAGCATGGTGCAGAGGATAAGTGTAGAGCCTTGACCCAGATTGCTGGGATTTAACTCCAGTCCCACTTTTTGCTAGCTGCATGACCTTGGACATGTCAATTAACCTCTCCATGCTTCAGTTTATTCATCAGAAATAGAGGATAATAATAGTAACTTCATAGGATTGTTGCAAAGATTATATAAATTAATACATGTAAAGCACTTAGAACAGTGCCTGGCACAGAACAAGCACTCTTAAGCATATTAGCCATTATGTCCATCATAACTTCCCAACCTCCATTCCGTCCAGGTCATCTCTCCAAGCCTTCCACCTGCTGAGTCATTAGCACCATTGCTCAAATCATCTCTCCATCATTTGACTTCATTACAACCTTGTTATTATCACTCTGTCTTCTCTTCAACTTCAAAGCTCTTCAGAATCTAGGTGGACTCTACATAAGAGATGTATTCCTTTGAAAAGAGGCAAAGCATGTTCATGTATCACTACATTATTTTAATGAAATAACCATACAAGACTGAACCAAGAAGAGATTTGAGTAGAGATATAAGTGCAGTGTAGCATATTCTACCTTTGAATTCACATCCACTTACTTTCAAAAGATTAATATTCACTTGCCTATTCATTCTTCAAACTTCTTATGGGCATCTGATGTGTAAGTAGTGGGCTAATTTTAAATATTATTAAGAAATATGAGACAGTGTCCTATAAGTCATCTATCAATTGGTGGCCGAGGGGGCAAAAGACCAGAAGATGATGAATCAGTTTAAGAAATGAGTAAAATGTTGGCTAACGTTTGCCTTTGGTTCTCCAATCCTAGGACTTACTCTGCTTTGCCTAAATTAAAAACAAAAAATACACTCTGGTTTTTTGTTGTTTTGTTTTGTTGGTTACATTAGAGTTGCTAAGTCCATTTTACATTGATTAATGCACTGAGAATAAGTAGCGCTTAGACTTTTTGCAAAGTTAAAGTTAATTTATCTCCAGACTGGTTCAAGAAGTCACTTTGTAAAACTTAGCTCTGAGGTCTATTTGAGTTTTCAGACTTAATTTTAGAAAGATTGCCACAGTTCAACAAAATCACGGGGTTCATTAAAACATAATTTTCATATTAAAAACAAATACCACAATGTAACGATGGGCTGGAAAGTAGGACCTCTTGAGGTCCTCAAATGGAATGCTGGAAGGATGCACTGTGGCAACTCTCAAAATCCACTTGAAGTTTTTGACTTTGAACTTCAAATTAAACTAGAATCTTTGGAGATTTGAATTGTTTTTATTCTTGGTAAAATTCTCCACCCTTATTCAAAGGAAAAAAGAAACCTTAATGTCCTCCATAAAAGCTTAAAAGAATCTGGAACTTCTAATAGCTCATATTAAACATCGCAACAAATAAAATGTAAGTGGATAAGAAACAGATGTGTTACCCTCCTCTTGAAATATTAATATTTATGAATTTTAAAATTAGGAAAGTTGGGAGAGAAAAGAGCTGGTGAGAGATAAATTGATCATGACTGGGCTATATTATCTTGATATCAAAATATTCTTCTCCAGTTGAACATAAAAGAACAATTTCTAATGAATTCTGAAGTTTGAATTTGCTCCAGGATCCCTAGTGTTACAACACTTAACTTAGTTATAAAAGCTTTTGTAATGTTTTCTAAGGATGTATTCCTAGAACAATAATTTTCTTGTTTTTTTCTAATTAACTGCACATTCAGCATTGTTTGCCTTTAATCAACCTAATTGTTGATACAGAATTACCTGACTATACATGAGGACACAGCTCCACGGGACTATGCATGCATAATTTTCAGTCACTGGATCCATAAGATGAAGGAAAGATATTATGATATTTTTATTTTTCCCCTGCTTTGCCAATTTTTTTTTTTAATGCTGTGAGTATTTTATGAAAAGTTGAGCTCAGAATCTAGTTTTGTATTTCCAAGGCCACAGATGAAAAGAAGGAGCACTCAGTGTCTATCCCATTGCTCACTGAGAAGTTACGTAGAGAACAGGGAGAGTTGATCTACTTTTCAGGTCTATTGTGCTTGCTCAAATTCAGATGAGTATAGAAAACAAATTACACTATTATGTTTGTGGTTTCTATGCTCTTATGCTGGATGAGATTAATTGCTACTTTGTCGTGAAGTTGTAGATCAACCATAAATATACAAGAAGTCAGAAGTATAGACACCGTGGTGGTGTAGACACTAAGCAAGGTCAACAGGCCCAAGAAGAACTTAGTTCTCATCAGGGTCTTCAACTCAGTTTCCCTGGCCTTTACCCTCATGCAGTCTCCCCTTCTCAGAAATTCAGGTTTGAATTAGAGCCTTTGTGTGATAACACACACGGTCTGCATCAGTCTGGACTAAAGGAGAATGTGAAGGGTAGCAGAATATGCATCCCCAAAATATGATTGTAGAAGTTCAAGATGTGCCCCCCCTAAAATATGCCACTTTGGTATGTTGATCATTTTGAGCCATGAGAAAAACACCAAATGCAGGAACAGGCTTTCTCTGAACTCCCTTAACTGCCTAAAGACAGATCCTCCAAAAAAACCTGAACTGTCATAAATCTCCTCCCTGGGAGTTTCGTCAACCAGGGAAGATTGACTCTTGTCCCAGGAGAGGAGGCTCGAAGTGGGCATCCACCCTGGCAAACTTTGTCACAAGCTATCGCATCTCCCATCTTCTCTTCTAAGGACCCATTCATCTTTTCTAAAAATCATTTACTCCCCTCTAAGAGGCCTACATCCTCCCTCCCTTTGCCCTATTAAGATGGTATTTATGTCTGAATTCTGAGCCACCTTGGGGAGTTACTCATTTTCCCCTGGGCATCTCCCATGTATACATGAGGTATATGTGTTAATATACTTCTGTTTTTCTCTTGTTAATCTGTCTTTTATTACAGGGCTCTCAGCTAAGAATTCAGAATGGTAGAGGGACAATTATTTTTCCTCCCCTATTAATGTATGGATAATCATGCCTGGAGGAGTGTGGACCACACGGCTTAACATTCCATTACTGAGGCGCCAACCTAGAGAATAACTCTCCATGTTCTCACTGCAGGCCTGTCCTCTCCCTTTTAAATTCATTTTACAGCCCATTATGTCTATGGACATGTGGTCTCTGAGCCTCCTCTCACTGCAAATAATTACCTCTGTGAGGACTCCTCTGCTGTCTGGTTCTTCCATTCTTTCCAAACCTTATAACCTTATGCCCCAAGTATCTGGACTTTGAAGTCTTCCCCTGAATTCATTGTCCCATGATACCACCCAAACTTCATTATCCCATTGTCCAATCATAAAGTTATCCACTGGAATAAAACGATTTACAGTATCAACTGAAGCAGTCCCGTCTTTTTTGCCCACCTTTCACTTAGCTTTGTTTTGATATATACTTTGCCTGCTACTGAAAAAGTAAAATATAGATATCTTACCTTCTAGATTGTTTTGTAAATTCAATCTATTATACTTAATCAAATTCTTCTGACTTAATATGTCTGTCACTTATAATCCTTCTCTTCATCTCTGCCATATTTCACCTGGCCTTAACTTTTTAATCTTATCAGTAGATAGGGACTCTGTGGGGTTCTGAGTAACATTATTCAGTGATACTTGGGCTACAAAATTTTATACTGGCCAAAGTGCCGGGGAAAAGGGAGGAATCTTTTTGTCCTTTTGAGATGTTGGCCCCTTCCTTTTACATGGTGTGCGGTTAGGCATATGTGTGTATTCACTGGGCATGTACTACGGACTGGTTAGGCATATGTGTGTATTCACTAGGCATGTACTATGGACTGTCACACAGCCCTCCAAGCACTTCCAATCCAATTAGATTCTCAACCATTTCTTCCCCTGCCCTTTCCTTTTGGAAGATGGCACATTCTTCCTAGGCGTCTCAATTCCTGCTTGTTAATGCATGTTTGTATGTGTAGCAAAATTCTTTGAGATTTGTTTTTATTATACTATTCATCCGGTAGCAAGATTATGACAAGAAGACCTGTAAACAGCTCAGCGTCCAACCACTGGAGCCTTCTCATACCTGCCAAGAGGAACCAGATTGACTTAGATCCATTGGCAACATTGCCATCCCTTTCTACCATCTTTATCTCTACATCAACTAATTGTGCAACACATTTATATAGATTTTTAGCTCCTTTAAAAATGTGATAAAGCTCCCAAGACCCTATCCTTAGAAAATTTACAGGTGCACAAATAGATATCACTTTGCATATAATTTCTAGGGGATTGCTAGCCTGAGAGGGTGGGGGTAATGGATGCCTGGTGAATAATTTTTCCTTTATAAAGTAAGCACATTTTGAGAGGCATGGATTCTACCGTCATTACCTCTAGCAACACAGGGACCTAGCAGAAGGAGTGATGATGTGTGGTAAGGGTGGAGAGGTGTAAGAAGGGAACTTCAGATAGAAATTCTCAACCTGTTCTTCTGCCTTCCTCCCACCACCAGCAGGGTCAGTTGTTAAATTCACAGCCAAAGCTCCTGCTGGCATTTGGTTTCCTGGTAAAGCTCAAAGGATGCACTTGGCATTTCCTGAGCATGAACAGCATACCAGCCTCTGCTGGCCAGATCAATAGATCCATAACCGTGTGAGAAATGTGAATGCATTTCTGTAGAGGGTGCAGCTGTGGGCCTGGAAAATGTCCAGGGTCAACAATAAGAAAGGAAAAGAAAAAGTGGTTAAAGAAGAAGGAGTCTGGCTTGATCTTCATCCATGTTTATCAAATACATTCCTTTCACTTTCAGGGAAAATTCTGGCCTGCAATTCTTTATTGATGAATCATTCTGACTGTAGGAGTTGATGTAATAGATAATGACTCTTTCCTAGGAAGTCCCCCAGAGATGTATTCTGAGTATATTCTTTAATTCTCTTAAAGAAATGCCAGTCTCTGCAATGGAAGTGGCCTTCCTTTTGGTTTAATTTCTGGAGAGATCAGTTATTGTAGGGCAAAAACATTTGTTTTTTATTGATGTATTCAACAAACATATTGACTATTTACTATAAATCAGGCCCTGAAGAATGCAACACAGCCCCTGCTCTATGGGAACTTGCAGTCTTGTGGGAGAGACACATATCACCTCTTGTCCTAGTAACTCTGAAATAAACTACCCATTCCACCAAGATAGTGTGTCTGAAACCCAAGAGCCTAATCATCTCTCTCGTCACAACTACTAATAAATTCTTACTAAAGCCACCATAACATATGCTTCTGCTTCCAGTATTTTTATATGCTATTTGAAACAACTTTTCCTTTAACTCAGAAAATTCCAAGGGTTTTAACAGTGTAAAGAGTGTTTGCAATCTAAACTGTAAGATCTAGGTTACCCTGAGTGTATTGTATAAATAATGATCCCAGAGATATCTATGCATTTGAGTCACATCTCAAAGAATTGCCTACCTTCTACGCAAACAGTCTCCCATGCTGAACAGCCTGGGCCTTCTTTACTAACTACTGTCTGGACAGGAGGCAGCATGGAAGGTCTTTTGTGGACCTGGATCTTAAATGTCATTAGTCATTAGAGAAATGCAAATTGAAACCACCATGAGATATCACCACATACCTTTCAGAAGGCTAAAACATAACATAGTGACAAAATTAACGCTGACAATGGTGTGGAGAAACTGGATCACTCATACATTTTCAGTGGGAATGTTAAGCCACTCTGGAAGAAAGAATGGTAGTTTCTTAAAAATCCAAACAGGCACTTACTATAGGACCTAGCATTCCTGAGTATTTATCTCAGAGAAATGATGACATATGCTCACACAACAACCTATACACAAATGCTCTTAGCAGCAAATGTCTATTTGTAATAGCCGAAAACTGGTAACAGCCCATAGGCCCTTCAGTGGGTGAATGGTCAATCTGAGGTCTGTCCATACCCTGGAATACTACTCAGCAATACAAAGAAACAAACTATTGATCAGTGCAACAACCTTGATCAAATTCCATAATCAATCTCTTTATGCTAAGTTAAACAAAACCAAAAACCAATCCCGAAATACCTATATTGTATGATTCCATTTATAGAATAATCTTGAAAGATGAAATTATAGAAATGGAGAACAATTAGTGGTTGCTAGAGTTTAAGGAGGGGTGAGGGTGTAGGTATTAAATGGCACCTTGTGGTGATGGAAATGCTCTGTATCTTGACTCTAATAGTGTCAGCATCCAGATGGTGATATTGTAGTACAGTTTTATAAGGTTTACCACTGGGGGAAACTGGGTAAAGGATACACGCAGTCTCTCTGAATGATTTCTTACAAGTGTATGTGAATATATAGTTATCTCAAAATTAAAAGATTAATTTAAAAACTTGTGGCTTCCAGTTCTACATAGGGAAATGGTATAGGGCGTTTCGTCTATGAATTTGGATCTAACTTATGAAAAGTCAAGAATTTAAAATATAACTATTGATAAAAAAATAACTCCTATATGTGGTAATTTATACTAATTAGTCCCTATTTACAAATACCTATCATAGAATTATTCATTCCACACCAAAGACGGATCAGGACTGACCTCATCCTTCCTCCTCCTATAAAGTGAAAATTCCTTTTTCCTTGTGGGATGGGGATAGTCCCAAGCACCAGTGACAATCAGCCTTTCTCCCACAAGTCTTCTTTAAACACTTGGCTGTGCTGTCATTTTGTCCTTGAAAAGAATGTCCTCTCCAGGCAGAGAAATTGCCAAAAGGTATCTTTCTGGGCAAACCATTTTGACAAAAGGCTTCTCTTCCTTCAGACTGACCGCAGTCCTGAGCTAAGATATTGGTTCTGGCAAGCGGATTTCAGCACCCATTTGTCTCCCTTGGCAGTCGTCCTAGTATGGGTCCATCTGCACAATCCTACGTGGCAGCGCTGAATCCTACCCACAGGCCCAGGACCTTTATCCTGCTACGGTCAGAGGGAGGAAGACCACCTGGACCCTCCTGGGGAAACAGGTCTCAGGCTCTCTTTCCTGTGGCAGTGTTTCCCACCTGAGTGTCAGCTTCCTCCGTTTCCTGGGTTTCCATGGTAGAGGTTAGGAAAGAGGTGAGAGAGGAAAACTAGCATTTATTGAACCCCTTCTATCTATGTACCTGTAGTTTTTCATGACTTGACAAACATTATGTTGCACTTTATGATCCTTTCTTAACAGATGAGACCGCTGAGGCTCAGAAGTGAAATTCATTTGTTAAGGCCACCAACTAAAGAGAGCTTAGCCTTGACCTTGATGGGGTGAGGGCCAAAGAGTGTAAGACTACAATAATCAACTGGAAGGCCCTGCTGGAGGGAGGAAACTTGGGGTCGGCAGGAAATAGGGTGATTCAATCCCTGACTCCTTGGTTACAGTATGGTCTCAAGCCTAAGCCAACAGATTCTGAGAACTTGAAAAAGGAACCTTGAAAGTCAAAGAAAGAAACGATAGGGTAGACCTGAAGAAAACACCTAATATAGCTGATGGACAAGAGATTAATGTTTCTGGTTGAGACATTTTTATCAGAGAAAGAATACTTCTGAGTTGGAGGCAAAATCAGGTACAATAAGGACATAAAACCTCAGCCTCTAGAGTCCTTGGAAGTGGCCAGTGTCCCAAACAGAATCTTTTCCATACTCTAAAACATTAACTCAACCATTGTGTCACCGATTTTATTTTTTAAAAATTTAGATTACCAGTGTTTCAGAGATTTTAGATTCTGGAGACGTTTAAGTATTTATTATATTTAAAAGAAATATTTATTCTCCAGCATTACTATCCCTCATTCATAATTACTTACATCATGAGTTAAATGAGCTTTGGTGGATGCCTGGGAATCTAGCCAGCATTTGTGAGATTGCTTCTAAGATAACATGCATTCCCAGTTCCCAATACCTTAGTTACAATAAAACTCTGTGAACACAATAAGTATTGTCAACTTGACTATTCAATGAACAATAGGGGAAAATACTAATAATTCAGTTTATTCTTCAAGTCTTGATTCTCCTTTCCTGAATTACAATTTTTCTCTTTTCAATTTGATGTACACCCCTTAGGTTTTGTGTTGTGTTCTAGCGCCTCGTGAAACTAGAAAGTATGAATATGAAATCTTTGGTTCAAATGGTGTGTGAAAAACTTTAGTTGCAAATGCGCCTGTTGTTTGAATGGCCTTGGGAAAGTTTTCTGCCCTCTCTGGAGTAGTCTGCCTTGCACAGCCTCTTGCAGAAGCAAACTTTTAGCTTGTAGAAAGTCATTCATGTTTTGGAGTGATCCATCCATCTGTGACTAACCAGCAAAAGTGTTTTCAAAGTTTGCATTTGGATGACTGCTTTGAATGAGTTGAAAGGTAAGAGCAGGCCTAATGTCTTAGCTGTCAATTGCTTGATGGCCGAACTCAGGGCACTCTGAAGTTGAAATCCCTTTCTCTTCAACACCTTGACTGGGGCAAGCATGTCACCTGGCATAGGGACAGATGCTCCCTCACAGTCTGTCTAGGAGCAGACATCAAAGTGCACATTCTAATGTGGAACTGAACCTACAAGTGAGTTAAGTTGCATTTGTTGACAATGTTCAAGAGTCAGGGGAGTTAGACTAATAGAGAACAAACATTCAAGAAGCACACGTTGTGGACCTACTTTCGTTGTAATGGCTCAGTACACCACTTTGAATAGCACTTTACAGTTTACAATGTCTTCTAATTATACAGTAGCTCACCACACACTTACAACAACCCTATTAGTTATGCCTGAGGGTAATGGGAATTCCCATTTTACAAAGAATTTTTATGGCTGATGAAAGCCTTTGTATGACTGATTAAAAGTTTGTGTTATCTTAAAGTGAAGCTGTTGTCCTGTTAGAAGAGAAAAAGAATGTGTCATACCACAAGAATAGTACCTGGGCTGTAGTAAACCGTCAGGTCTCAAGGTTATAAGGATTCATGGGAACCCATCATGTCAAATGATTAGATCATCAATTTGCAAATCCAAGACTCGATTTTCCTGGTCCAAAATCCATCCAATTAAACTGGATAGCCTTGAACAAGTCACTTGAACTTGTTGGAGCTTCAGTTTTTCATCTCTAAAATGATAATAATGAAAACCACTAATTCCATATAACTGTATAAGTTATTGCTTATTCATATTTTGTTCAGCAGATATCTTTGGAAAATCTATTATGTTCCAGATACTGTTTTCAGCGCTGAAGATTCAGTAGTGAACAACGTGCCAAAGACCGTGTGCTGGAGCTTATTATATTCTTGGGAAAGAGAATCAGTTAATAAATTAATATTTATAAAGTGGTGATAAACAAATATGAAGAAAAATAAGGTAGGGAAAGGGGATAGAGAAGGCAGTGTGGAATGGGGTATATAAATAATAGGGTGGCCAGGAAGCCCTCACTGACAAGGTAATATTTTTTGCTGAATCCTGACAAAAATATAGACGCAAGCCAAGTGTATATCTTGGGGAAGAGCATGACACACAGAGGAAGTGGCAAGTGCAAAGGCACTGAGGAGGCTAGTGTGGCAAAAGAAAGTTAGCGGGGAAGCCAGTAGTAGGAGATGGTAACAGCCCAGACCATTAGGGCCTTACAGACTGTTATGAGGATTTTGGACTTTATTCTGAGTGAGACAAAAAGCCATTGGAGGGTTTTGAGTTGAAGAGTGAAGCGTACTATGCTTTAAGGATTATTCTAGCTCACTGCTATATTACTATACTATAGAAATATGATGAGTTACTTATGTAACTTTAGAGGTTTTACTAGTCACACTAAGAAGTAACAATTGCAGGTAAAATTATTTGAATAATTAACCCAGTATATCAAAATATTATATTTTCAATGTGTAATAAGTATGAACTATCATCAGTGAGCTATTTTGCATTCTTTTTTCATACCAAGTCTTAGAAATCAGGCATGTATTTTCATGCATATCACAATTTGGACTACACACGTTTCAAATACTCAATAGCTATATATGGCTAGTGGCTACCTTATTGGATACCACAGCTCTAGTTGCTGTGTTAAGAATTTACAGTAGTAGCCTCGTACATTGCTGATGGGAATGTAAAATGGTGCAGTCACTTTAGAAAGTTGTTCAACAGTCCATTAAAAGGTTAAACATAGAGTTACCATATGACCCAGAAATTCCACTCCTAGGTATATACCTAAGAGAAGTGAAAACATATTTCCATGCAAAAACTTGTATGTGAATGTTTCTAGCAGCGCTATTCACAATAGCTGAAAAGTGGAAACAGCCAAATGCCCATCAATCAAAGAATGGGTAAGTAAAATATGGTATATCCATACAATGGACTATTAGCCAGAAAAAGGAATGAAGGATTGATTCCTGCTACAACCTGGATGAATGTTGAAAATTTTTGGTAAGTGAAAGATGCCAGACATACAAGGCACATATGGTATGAATCCATTTATATGAAATGAACAAAGAAGGCAAACTCATAGGGACAGAAAGTAGATTAGTGGTTGCTGTGGGCTGGTGGTTGGGTGGAGTATGGGAAGTGACAGGTAGGAGGTTTCTTTTTAGAGTGATGAAAATGTTCTGGAATCAGATAGTGGTTATTCTTGCAAAACTTTGAGAATATGCTCAAAGCCACTGAATTGCACACTTTAAAAGGATGAATTGTATGATATGTGAATTATATCACAATTGAAAAATAGATGTTAAGGTAAGGGGGCAGGGGTGAAGCGTGGAGGTCAGTTAGGGACTATTACAACAGTGCTGGGAAGAAATAAAAATGGCTTGTACCAGAGTGGCAGCAGCACAGGTTGTGAGACACAGCAGGATTCTGAGCATATTTTGAAAAGTAGAGCCAGGTAGTTTTCTGATGGACTTTGGTCTGAGTGTCTGGAAAGATGGAATTTCCATTACCAATATGGGGAATGATTTTGGAGAAAAAAAATATGGTGGTTAGAAACAGAAGTTTGCTTTTGGACATAAGTTTGAGATGCTCATTAGACATTCAAACAGGGAGATCCAGTAAGTAGCTGGCTGTACAAATGAGGAATCGGGGGAGATGAGTACTGGAAAAAGACATGTGGGCATCAACACTATATGAATGGTAAGTAAGGCCATGAGACTGGATGAAATCACCTAGCAGAAAAGAAGTGTGAAGCCTGAGTCCTGATTTACTCCCATATTTGGTGGTCAGGAAAATGAGGAAGAAACAGCGAAAGTGACAGAGAAACAGTGACCAATCAGGTACAAGAAAAATCAAGAATGAATGATATCCTGAAAGCCACATAAGGAAAGTGTTTCAAGGACTGAATGGTCCACAGTGTCACATGCTGTTGATAGGTCAAGTAAGATGAGGACTGAGAAATGACCACTGGATCCATCAACATGGAGGTCATTGGTAGCCTTGGTGTGGTCAGGGTGAAAGCAGACTGTATTGGGTCAAGAGAGAATGGATTATTGCAAATGGAAATAGATTAAAGGGCAATAGGGTCACATTATTGTTTTAAGGTGGAAGTAATGAGTCTATTTTTATGCTGATGTAGACAATCCAGAGGAATATTCCTGGAGCGTAATTGAAGCAATAGGTATGAAAATACTTCAAGTACTTAGAAAAAATATTTTAAAATAAAAACAAATGTATATTATGTCCTTTGGAAGGATCTCCTCTTGATTCTGTTTTAGAGGAGATAGTCGTAGAATGGGCAGATTCACTTGGGTCACTCATGTACTATTTTTTTTCCTCTAAACTTTATAAACTCACTGGGAGTGTGCTCAAAGCAAAGTAATAAGATACAATTTAGCCCTCTAAGAAAGCAAGTGGATAGCACCGTATTGCGTGAGGTCGAGAAAGGAAACCAAGAGGCGGTAGATGCCCCAGACAGAAAATGGAAGCAGTGCAGAGTGCATTTGGTATGCCGGTTCTCAAGATACAGATCAAAGGGCTTTCTGCCAGTGAACTCAGCTGCAACCTGAGGGCAACTCCAAGGTTGTACAGGAGATATTTTTCTCAGAGCCTAAACATCAGGCTATTCCTGAAGATGCTGGAAACTGTTTATGCATCAAACATTTCCCGAATGATTACAAAATTGCACGCCCTTTCCAAGACTCACAATAAATCGATGGCTTAGGTCAGGAAATGGCTGTAAAGTCTCTTGGGTCATTTCTTTCCATTTTTTTCTCTCACTCTGTTTGTGCAGTTGGATTGAGTCAGTCTTTGATTTCAGATGAAGGAACTGCACTGTTGAGCTCAAATAACAGTCAGCTTCTTCCATGAAAAGCCCTGAGAATCTTCAAGGTCCCTCTGAGACTTTCCAGCGATCCCCATACCTCTGTCACTATTTCCCAAGGGACTTCAATTCTGTAGGATCAATCACCACCTTCTGTGATGAAATAGAGTTCATGCTCTGGAAGGAATGGCTTCCTGTAGGAGGGGGCACTGACCCTCGCTGTCCTCCTTTTGTCTTTAAATATCCATTTTCCCCTTAGAGATGTGGCTTTTAGGGGGAGTGGTAATTGATTCTTCTTTAGCAACCTGTTCTAGCTATGGATATCATTTTCCTTAACATTCCTTAGTAGAGCCATGACTAGGTTGAATGTCCAAACACACTCTACTAAATACCAGGGCATAACCGAAAGGAAGTGAACTGAAATAAACCAAAGGATAGTAACCCAAAGAATTTGTGTTAGGAAACAGGGTTTTTAAAACTTTCAACCTGAGGTTCACTAAGTGATTGATGCCTCCCTATTTAACCCCCAGGCTGATCACAAGTAAACAAGGATGTCTTTAACATTTTGCTACATATAAGGATTTTGAAATCCAGACCTATGAGATCAAGATCTGGAAAGCTGCAGGAGTTACCCCCCTCCACCTGCCTAAGAGCTACTCTTTGGGTACCACATATGTACCACCGCCAGGACCGGGTTATTTTCATTTTGTCTACACCTGGGAAAAAAGGAATTTATAAATAAGATAAACCTCCAGGTGCCTATTCGAAATTCTCATGCCAGCTCTGTGAAAATCAAAACTTTCTTCTCCAATTACCACCTTGCCACCACTGCCCACACCTCCCGCAAAAAAATTAGAACAAGTGGGGCAGTGAAAGGTCTCAAAGAGTCATCATTGTCCAGGTGGCTTGTGGATTCCTATTTGCCCACCATCCATGCCCTGGTAGTTACCTCATATTCAGAAAGAGGTGCCTCTCTTCTTTCCCTGGGGAATGGAATGGGAGATTTGGGTGGCAGCCATAATGGATAAGAGGGAAAGTAGCTTGGAATTGGACTTGTGACTTTTGTCTGCAAACACTGCAAAAGAATAATGACCCTATTCTGCATTACTAAATTAATTTTTTCTCTGACCCTAGCACAAGTTGTAACCCCTCCCTGAGTGCAGACAACCATGCCTTGAGGCTTCAGGGTATCTGCAGATATTTTGGGAAAGAGATGGAAACAGTGACCTGGTGGTACTCTTTGGGTTCCAGCAGATGTAGCAGTACCCAGAGGGGACCTGTAATATCCAGAAGACATGGTGATTTGCAAGGAGATAGCTACAGCAGAAGAAAGACATGTTTCTTTATATACCTAGCAGAACCAAAAGTCAACTAGACTTATTCATGAGCCCATATGGACCATCCCTGGGAGTCCCAGAACTACTCTGAGAAAAATGTTTATAGGAAGATAGAGATAAACAGCATGCAAAGAGAGAAACCAGAAAAACACTGATCATGCTCAGAAATCTCTCTTAGCCTACAGTGGATTTGAGGAAGCAGAGAGACCAATTAGGAGGTTGATGTAGTAATCAATGCAAGCGATTAGGTCAGCCTCAGTTAGGGAAATTATAGAGGGATTCAGTTAATGGGATATTTTTAAACAATACTATTGAGTTAAAATTGCCAGAAATTGGTGATTGAAGAAGTTGGTCCTTTCACGTCTCAAGTCTTGGTTAGGTTTCTGGGACCTACTACTCTTCCTGCTTTGTCTAATGGGACACCCTATTCCTTGAATTAGTTGCTCAAATTGTGTCACATGTAATATCATCATCACAGTCACTTGAGGTGCTTGTTAAAAAATGTAGAGTCATGAGGTGCACACCAGAAATTCTAAATTAGAATCTCTGACTTGGGGCCTGAAAACCTAGGTTTTAAGGAAATACCTAGGTGATATGCATGCAAACTATAAGATGACTTCTGCAGAAGGCTCGTCTTATTTATCATATTTGGTTGTACAGGTTTGACCCTGAGGAAATCACCTTATTTTCATAATCTAGGGTCACTTTTAAAGTGGCATCTATCTACTGAGTGTAGTAATAAGTTAGCTCAAGTTAAAATGTAAGAGGCATTATAAAATCTAGCAACTCAATTCAAGCAATGGACAAAATTAATCCAAATTCTTTAAGTAATTTTTAAAAAATCATTTTATAGTAAAATGAAATAGAATATTATAATGCTTTACTGAATTTTGAAAATAAAGCCCAAAGAAAAGAGAAATAAAAATAAAGATTGGACTATATCTATAGCATCAACAATAGGAGATAAAAAGTCATCTAGGGGTTTTGGTGGGTTTAACATCTGGTTCGTGTCATAGCATGCTTGATTTGATTATCTCTGATATTTAATACTGCTGCAAAAACATGAAGGATCGAAAAATGATCATCTCTGAGGCCCCGCAAAGACAAAGAGAGAGAAAGCTTTATTCAAGGAAAGGGGATCAAGGGAAAAGAGACAGTCTTCTTCATGGTATGTCTAGGGCTATTTAAATGTCCTGAGACAAATGACAAAATGATCAAAAGTGATTTTTCTGAGTCATAGGCTTTAATTTACTTAGTCCCTAAAATCCTACCTTGGAAGATGATTGTGGGAACGGAGCATGACCATCTTGAGAAACCAGCAAATATCAAGAGGTATTTATTAACTTGACTAAGAAAGAGTTGAGTATTTGATTAACCTTAGCCTGGAATGACTTGAAAGGTGGGCAGCTCTATGCCATTTCCCTGGAGAGCAGTGCAGGGGGAGAAGCCTTTATGTTACAGCAGAGCCTTGCGCTAGCTCAGCAGAAGGCTTCCAGTCTGAACGGGTAGTGAGAGGTTGCTAGGAAGGAAACATTTCTCTGTTATCTCTCTAGAGATCTTTAGAAATGGATCTGAAGCCCTGTAGGAATGAACGAGTCATTGTTTACTTTTGTGTTTTTCTCTCCTGCCTCATTCCCAGATGGTAGAGGTAGGAATGTCTTACGTCTCCCTCAGAGTCCAGTTGCTTCTTTATTCTCTTCAATCTTCCAGACTGGTATGAGATTTCTCCTTGAGCAAGCCAGAGCACTGTCACCACCTAGTGTGTTTCCACCAATTGTGGTAGATTCATTATTTTAAAATAAATTAGCATAGAAAAATAGATTCAAGTTTATTGGAAAGTAGGAGAATTTTATTTTTTTAACACCTATCTTAAGGAAAAACCCAAACAAACTTTTTGGCCAACCCAATATAACATGTCAGGTACTCATGGGAGCTCTCAGTTGTTAAGATAGACTAAAGTCTGATAAACTCTGGTGAGAAATATATCTAGAACATTTTTTTAAAGCATAGCAGAATAAAGGCTGAGTGGCCGCCTGTATTCTCTCTTATATATCAGTATCTCAACTTTGCATT
Source organism: Balaenoptera physalus (assembly GCF_965194825.1). Taxonomy (NCBI): domain Eukaryota; kingdom Metazoa; phylum Chordata; class Mammalia; order Artiodactyla; family Balaenopteridae; genus Balaenoptera; species Balaenoptera physalus. The sequence continues at coordinate 132,482,294 of NC_138890.1, read as the reverse complement.
ACAACCTAAATTACTTGGGTCTTGGAGTATCTTAGCAGGTTCTCAAGGGATTCTTAGAAAATATTTATGCTGCAGTCTGCTGCACAAATTCGGACAGGGGTGGGGGAAGTTTCTGTGATGAGGTGGGATGGTTAAGATCTAGAATAGTTCCTTGACTCCAAAATAGGTGATAGCATCTTCAGTCACTGTGAAATCTCCTTTTCCCAGGTGGACAAATCAACCACCAGATCTGCAAGTTGGATGCCGCCCAGCAGCCCCCCTACCCTCCACTTTCTCTTTAGATGACCAAGAGTCTCAAGTGGATTGGGGACCCAGTATTGGGGAATGCAAAGGAAAACAGTGTAAAATTTACCAAGTGATTTCTACACTGTCACTTCCACTGCTGCACAAGAGCCTCTCTAGAATTTTAAAATCAATTCCACCTATTTTAGTTCACTTTAGAGCTGAAGATTGCTAATTCTTTGAGTTATAGGACTATATCAGGAGTCACTGCACCAGACCTAAGACCAGGTGCCTGGGGACACAAACAGAGGAGCTAATTGCTCTCTTCAGGATACCAGGGAGCACCAAGGCCCCACCTCCCTCAAATGTCTCTCCAACTTCTCTGGCCTACGTTAGCATCTTCAGATGAACCCCAAGACTGCTCCCAAATTTCGGGATATGTTTATGACTGTGGAATGTTACAGAAAGCCAAATGGTAGCGTGGTTCTTATAGATTATATAAAGTAAGGAGATCCTTAGTTTAGCTTCGGAAATAAACACCAAGCCCAGAAGAAGTCAGAGTTGGCTTAATAAAAACAATGACCTTAGCAATTTCATCATTTTCATTTTTATCACTTTCTGTTTTGTTGGGGCAAGAAACTCTAGTTGGTCCATTTTGATTATTGATCTATCAGTTTAATCCAATCCTAGGTCCATTTAGTCAAATAATCAGTTGATATTGATTTAAATGAAATGACAGGTGGTTTTGAGGATTCAGGATATTGCCTCTGAGGTTATTTCCTCTGCATGTGTGTAATGTATGTGTGTCTGTTCTATACCCACCAGTGTGGCCCAGGGCAGAGACAGAGACTGGAAGAGAAAGAATATGGCTCTGTGTAAATATAGGCAGGGCCAATGCAAACACAGCAAGTCAATTACAATCCTATGTGACCTAAATCCTTTTTTGTAAAAGTTCAAAGATCAGTAGAATTATTTTCAAATGAAAATATTGACTCTTATTTAAACAACCATATAGATACTTTTAATTTCCTGCCCATATTCCTAAGACTATCTATTCAAAACAATATTAAAAGCATTGCTTTGAATTATATCATGCTTTCAAACATTTCTTGTGTTTGGCAGGTAAGAGTAGATTCAGCTATATCTGTAACGAGGACATATTAGCATCCCTGCCTTCATCAGAAACTGTGTAAAAAATAAGTTGTCAACATTTTGTACTGTTTAGGACATTATAGTGCTTAGTTAGTGGTTTAACTTCAAATAAATTTAAAAGCAGTACATAGTGGATGTCTTTGCAAAGAGGGATGGAAATGCAACCAGAGAGAGGCAGAGGGAAGCAAGTAGCATAGTAATGTCTTATTCCTTGTCTGAATGTTGGATACACGGTAATTCATTATATTACCTTAAATCACACTGTATATCTGAAATAGTTAATGGCAATTCTTTAAGTACTTCACAGCCTGTAAAGGCTTCATGCCCTTCTGCACAGACAAGAAAGAGTCTGAAATAATATTTGTACCCATTTTTAAAGTGATTGTTTATCAGATCCTTAGTTTCCTCTCCCTGTCTGCTCTTTCCCAAAAGGAGACCTACCTACATTTTGAGAGTTGCTATACATTACTGAGCCCTGGAGAGCAGGACTGAAATAGTTTATTTTGGGTTTTCTTTTCCTTTTTTCCACTTAAAAGTTTTTTTTTTTCTTTGTTTTTAACTTATAGCTTCCATGGAAATACTCTCAGAGTATTTATTTCAGAAAATTTTCATGGATTTTATAAAATTGCAGTCGGCCATTCAGAATAAAAGGGAAGCCAGTATTAAAAAACCTCACGTTTTTAATGTGACACTGAAGATACTCCATGATCTCTTAGTTGCCACAGCAAACCCTCTTTACCTATATCCACATGGCAACACACTGCATTCACACCTACGAATCAGCAAATTCCTAATGCTCTCCTCATCATCTTCCTTCCTGCTACCGCCTCAGACCTTCTCATCCAACTGCCGAATATTAGATTTTTTTTCTCACCTTCCCCACACATCTTACAAAACATTGATTGCCAACCGGTCATCACTACACTTGGCCCACCTTCTCTCACTGACATCCGTGAGGATTAATTAAGCCTGAGGAGTGTCAGGGAAGTGGGAGGGAAAGGTATTCGGATAATA